>NC_135210.1:2361198-3003047 GCF_050948175.1 Xylocopa sonorina | reverse complement strand
CCTTGCATCAAGATTTGAAGAATGTCGAAAGTGTAAAGCATGCAGCAATTAAAATAGCATAAATAAATAATAAGAGGAGATAAACCTTGAATACTGAATCGTGAGATTATCGTGGCCAGCTCTGAACGCTCCTCTCTCGATGTTCTTCAATCTGACGTCGACGAACTCCAAACTCTGGATCAACGCCCTGTCGCTGAACGCGCCAGTCTCGATCTCGAGGATCGACGCGTTGCTGATGGTCACGCTGAAGATGGTCATCGCGCAGAACGCGTTCTTCCGTATCACCTTCGTCCAGATGTCGTCCATGCGGACCTCAGCAACCGCCGATGGGAACACCGCTGTCGGCAGCTCGGTGATCTTCACGCTTTGGAACCTAATCTGCACCGGATGGGACCAGAAATCGAGAGAATCAGAGCACGCTGACGCGCACGCGACCCACTGGACGTTCGCCAGTTCTTTGGCGAACGCGAAACGCGTTACGCGATGGCTCGTTCGCGGCATTGACCGACTGAGAAAATAAACGCAGCTGATTTTCGGTTCTGAATTCCTGTACGCGCGAGTGAAACCTGATTTTTGGAACTTGAGCATTCAGATTTCAGTGGAAATTGATTATCAATATTTTTATTCGAAAGAGAAATGAAAAATCGAAATTGCAACGCAAAAGAAAAAGAAAAAATAGACTTCCACTGCTCTCAAACACAAAATTTCAACGCATCGACACGGTTACACACAATCGCAAAAAGAGAAACGTATTCGACACATCAGCTGAACATTTCTTTTCTTAATTATCTCAACGCAAAAAAAAAAGAAAAGATAGACTTCTACTGCTCTCAAACACAAAATTTCAACGCATCGACACGGTTACACACAATTACACAAATAGAGAAACGTATTGGACACATCAGCTGAGCATTTCTTTTCTTAATTATCTCAACGCAAAGAAAAATAGACTTCTACTGCTGTCAACCACAAAATTTCAACGCATCGACACGGTTACATACAATCGCAAGCTATTATAACCAAAAAAAAGGTATTCGACACATCAGCTGACCTTAGTCGCGGGTCCATGTCTGCCATGCTGCGAGGCCTCGAGCTTGAACGCGTTGCTGGACAGCTCAAGCGCAGGCACCTCTCTGACAGTGATCCAGAGCAGCCTGGAGAACGCGTTGGGCTTGATCCCAACGCTCCTGCACCGCGAGATCGAGACGCTCAGCGTCCCTCGCGAGTTCCTGAACGCGTGGCTCTCCAGGACCACGCTGTTGCACTCAGACACTTCGAGATGCGTGTTTGGCGAGCTCAAGTTCTGGAACGCCTGCCTCTTCGCCACCAGACTGTAGATCCCAGACACGTGGACTCGTTTCAATGGCGCACCATCCGCGAACGCGCCAGACTGGATCCTCAGCTCTCTGCAATGGGACACCTCGACTTCTATCGCGTCCGACGGAATGGTTCCCTCCAGCAGCTCCACGTCCTGACAAAGCAACGAAGAAAAAGAAAATATCGGTCATCGTACATCTTCTATTTCTTCCGCAGTGATTCGTCTGAGGGTCGAACAGCATTCGAAGAGATTCGAAGAGGCGTTTCGATTCTCTCTGGTACCAACGTCGAAAAGGTCGGTTATTGTATGGCTGTCTCTCGTCGAGAATTTGGATGGTGTTTCGTGGGGTGAAATTTATACCTGGACGAAGGGTTCTGGGGCACAATGCGGGCGAATGACGTGAGTTATCGCGGGTACACTCTGGATATTAATCTTCTATACTACTCTGCTCTATTCTGAACTGTGGTCCAGGGTTCACTGATGACTTGTGAATATGAGAGCACGTTTTGTTACTGAATAGGGGGATCGTTGTAGAGGTTACTTCGAGTAGTTCAATTTTAATTAACGTTTTTTTTGGTAATACTTGTTAGAAAGTGGCAAAGAAACGCGAGAAATTGGTGCAAATTCGATGAACCAATGAAGAAACGCGAGCACGTTTTGTTACTGAATAGTGGGATCACTGTAGAGGTTACTTTGAGTGGTTCAATTTTAATTAACGTTTTTTTTGGTAACATTTGCTACAAAGTGGCAAAAAAAAACGCGAGCACGTTTCATAATTGAATAGTAGGATAACTATAGCGGTTACTTTGAGTATCTCAATTTTAATAAACACTTGCTAACACTTGGTAACACTTGCTGCAAAGTGGCAAAGAAACGCGAGCAATTTGTGCAAATTCGATGAACCAATTAATAGTAGGATAACTATGCCAGTTATATTCGAGTTTGGCAAGTTTAATAAGCGTTTTTTTGGTAATATTTGCTACAAAATAGCAAAGAAACGCGAGCAATTCGACGAACCAATGTATTGTAGGATAACTATAGTGGTTACTTTGAGTGTTTCAATTTTAATGAACATTTTTCTGGTAACACTTGCTGCAAAGTGGCAAAGAAACGCGAGCAATTGGTGCAAATTCGTCGAACCAACGTTTGGGCCATTCGTAATTGTCCATCGTGAACGTATCCGTTTTTTATCAGCGTTAAAAGAGAGCAGTTCAATTTTCAGCCATCGTAAAACTCACGCAATTGCGAGCATCTAATTCTTCCGCGCGAGGCGTCCTCTTTTAGCCAGAGTGATCCTTCGACGATGTAAAAGCGAGAGAGAGAGGCGCTCTCGATGGGACACGAGAAACGGAGGGGCTTTAATAGACCTCTGGAGAATAATTTCTCGGAATAATTCGCGTGTTACGACTACGGACGGCGATGAATAATAATTAGATAGTTAAGAATCTCCATAATGAAGCGGAAGTCCTTCGCCCCGGCGCGTTTCAAAATCAACAAGTGAATTTCTATCGAGCTTGAATTTACCCCAGGCTGATTGCAGACGATGGAGAAAAACGGAGAAAATGGAAAAGAAAAGAGCCGCAGCTCGAGTCTGGCGCAGTTACTTCGACTCGACGCGCGTCCTTTGGGTAATCTAATCCTCCGCAAGGTTGTTAATTAATCAGCCTGGCGAGATGTTCGATATCTCCTTCTCCTGGCGAGAAATTTCATCGCCAGTAATTGGCGTGTCGTTTTTATCCGACGTTTGCGTCGATATCGCGTCGCTTCTTTCAATTTCTGTCGGCTCGAACAGCTTTGTGACGTCCAGCACTTTGTCTCGTGATTTTATGGCGAGGCGAAAGTGTCAGTTAAGCGAGAGGAGACGAGTTTTCAACACATTTTTCACTTTACGATCGCCCTCAGAGACGCTTTTTCTTTAGATCTGAAAATTATCACATTTGGCCACAGTTTTTCCCAAAAATAATAAAATAACATGCTGCCTGGCGTGCTATCACTTTTTTCTAGATACATTACTCGATAATTAACAATTTCAACACGTTGACGCACATTTTTCACTTTACGATCGCCCTCAGAGACACTTTTTCTTTAGATCTGAAAATTATCACATTTGGCCACAGTTTTTCTCAAAAATAATAAAATAATATGCTGTCTGACGTGCTATTACTTTTTTCCAGATGCGTTACTCAATAATTAACACGTGTATGTTAACGTAATATAATTAATTACACTTCGTACTAGCGCTGTTCTTTTTTTACTGATTAAAATACGCACGACGGTTATAACCGTCGTTCGCGTGAACGTGTTAAGAAAGATGTGAGACTCTAATTCAGTCAGCAATCTTCGTCCTCGTTCTCGATACATTCTTAAGCGAAATAGAAAGCAGCGTCTCGTTTGGTTACAGCCAATTTCACGTTCGAGATGAATCTTGAAACTCGTTCCGCTAAAAGGTTAGCTGAATAATCTTAATTAAAGCATCTGAAGGATAAATGAGGTAGCAAAGCAGCAGTCTCCCTTGAACTCGATTATTAGAACGACTGAGACTGGCGCGAACTGCTCTCTCGCGAGCCACCCCATTTCACCCTCGCCTTATCATCGAATAAAGAATACAGAGACGTCGAATGGGGTGGTTTGAAGACAGACGAACGACCATCGAACACGATTAACGCGTGACTTCGTGTTTCTACCATTAATTAGAACTTCTTAACAAATCGCAACGAATTTTTCAGCTCCATTTTCGTGTCGCGAACGAAGCAAGATTGAAGTTCCTCGAAGACCTTCTTCGAGAGATTCCCCGAATCGTTATCGAGCGGAAAACGCGATCGATAATTAGACGGAAATGGCACGTGAATCACGCGATTGAAATACACACGCGCGATTAGTCAGAATACCAACATCGCGAGTCGTTCGTTCGTCCAAGGTTTCTCATTTTCTTGCGAGTTGGAGTCACTTTTTCTCCTCCTCGTTTCGCATCGCGACGATCGATGCGCCATTCCGCCATTCGCCTCGCGAAAAGGGTTACCAACGACGTCACCAGGGGACTCGTTTCATCCCCGCTTTGAATTCGTCGACGATACAAACGGGACGCAAGAAACGACTGGCGGCGCAAGAAATCGAATCGCCTCTTCTTGTCTCTCGTTAAACGACGAAACGAGCCAATTGTTCCCATCGCTCGTCGCTTTCAGCGCCTCGAAAAATCGGGCGAACCGCGTCGAGACGCGGCTTCGAGGCGTTCGTCGGAAGACTGTCACGCGAATCGTGAACCAGTCGAATTTTTAAAAAAAATGTATGCAAAATTCTTTTCGTTTACGACAGAATTCGTAATTGGAAATTTCATTTATGATTGCGAAACTTTCCCTCTTTGACTCGAATGCTGGTCAATTTTAATTTCATTAAATTGATTTATTGAACTCGAATACATTTGAAGTGTTTCAAAATCGATGACAAATCCAACTGATAATTTTGAGAATATCTCAAATCGATTATCGACAAAAAGACACATATTCGCTATTATTTGAACAGAAATAGTAAATTCAACTGTCTCATTCGTATTCTGTATTTTAGATTTCATTGAAACGGAAATTCTCGACTGAAATGAGCATAATTGCCTCGTACATTCAACTACTGTTTACTCGACTCGTTTATGCGAAAGATAGAATTCGCGTAATCACAAGCCGTGTCACAAGTCACGTTCTCGTCGAAAGAGAAAGAGGGACGCAGTGAAATCGTTGGCCCTGGGCGAGAGCTACCTTTTTAAAAGTACTTCCGCTGACGTCTGCTTCCTGGTCGGTGCCCCGCTTCGACGAAACGTTCGAACGCGATTATTCCTCGAGTTCGTGCCTGCTAACTGATAATTAGAAGCCAATGCGACTCTTTGTTGCGCGAGGAACATCGAAATTGACGCAGAAAAATTGTAGAAACGAGCAACATCCAAAAAGAACAGAGTTTGCCTGTCTCAATTAGAAACCAATGCGTTTTTTTGTCGCGCAAGAAACATTAAAATGGATAGAAAAAAATTCTCGAAACAAGCAATAATCCAAAAAGAACAGAATACACCTGTCTCTCTCATAATTTGCATCGAACTTAACTTCAAATCTTCTAAAAAAACTCGCCAATAATTTACTCTCGCGTCGTTGAACAGTTTATCTTCGCAAAAAGAGATAGAAATATTGAAAGGGTAGCAACGAAGGGGTGCGTGCACCCCTCGCAACGATTTCTTAGATCTCGACGAGTGGTTTCCCACGGAACTGGTCAGTAGCCAGCTCAGAAAAAGTGATCCTTGGGCGGAGTTTGAAATTTCCATGAGAAAACACGGTGGCGGGTTTCTCTGTCCATCGATGGTGGGCGATAACGTGTAAATCGAGACGGGAGAACGATGGGAATCGGTTCTGGTCGAAAGCAGCTCAGTCAGAAAAACCATCTCACTTTGTACGAAGACGAAAACAAGGCGACGCCATATAAAAATTTTTCAGATTTCAAATTAACGCAGAAGAAGGTCAATACTTTAATATTCTAATTGCAATTTTGAAGTTTATCCAACATGGAAGCTTTTAGCTCTAACGCAGTTTATCCAGAAACCATCTTTCTTTCTACGAAATCCAAACAAGGCAACGCCATATACAAATTTTTCAGATTTCAAATTAACGCAGAAAAAGGTTAATATTTTAATATTCCAATTGCAATTTTGAAATTTATTCACCCTGAAAGCTCTTAGCTCTAAAGCAGCTCACCCAGAAAAACCATCTTTCTTTTTACGAAACCCAAACAAGGCGACGCCATATACAAATTTTCCAAATTTAAAATTAACTCAGAAAAAGGTTAATATTTTAATATTCTAGTTACACGAAATTAATTCATTCTGGACGCTTTCAGCTCTAAAGCAGTTCACCCAGAAAAACCATCTTTCTTTTTACGAAACCCAAACAAGGCGACGCCATATACAAATTTTCCAAATTTAAAATTAACTCAGAGAAAGGTTAATATTTTAATATTCTAATTACACGAAATTAATCGAGAAAGAACGATGGAAATCAGTGAGACAGACGCGTGTGTGGGCTGTTTCTGGCTGTCTGTCGAAGATCAGAAAGAAAAGGGCGGCTCGACTGGTCCCACAAACGATCAGCCTGCTCTCCCTCTGCTTAGAGGAGGCTCCATTGTGTTTGTTGGGACGCAGAGATGTTTTCGAGAAGCCTTGAGGAGGCTGGCGAGTGTCGAGCGACGAAATCGAGGTGTCTCGTCGATTCTCCAGAGCTAAGTCGCTACCAGACGATGCTCTAATCCTTTAATACCCTCCTATCGTTCCTCTTTCTCTTTATATCGCACGCTACGAGGGTGGATCGCGACGCTCGTTAACCTGCGATCGAGACATTAACATAGTAGCCTTCGAAGAAGGCTTCCTCTGCTACCAGACGAAGTCGAGACTAACTGATTGTATCTAAAATATCCTGAAATCTGAATATGCAGCTATTGAAACGGAAGAACCCTTAAACACCCTTAATTTGTTAAGAGAATTAGCGATTTGAGTGTGCATGTAGAGACGGTTCCATTTCGAACGATCGAACTGGTGTTTCAATAAAATTGAAAGCAACCTGATTTTTTCTGTTATAAATTGCAATCTGCTTGGAGAGTTTCGCTCTGAATTAAATTTGTATCGTTCATTCTGCTTTCAACTTTATCGAATCGCTTATAGTTTTTGGCTTGAAAAGTGGTCTCGCGCTGGCAGTTTCCACGAGGATGGTTCGTTGAACAGAAAAATTCTATTAAAAACAGCAGCTTATTATTTCTAATTTCATATCTTCGTGCAATTCATTAATAATGATTCACAATTTAAACAAGATCAATAATTCTATATAAAACAGAAGATAACATAAAAATTATGATATTTCCTGCTAAATGAAATTATTTTCTAAAAGATTCGATTTGAGAAAGTAAAGTGCAACATTGCGAACGAGATGAAAGCGTCAGTGACTCAGCAATGCGCGTACGCACCCCTAAAGGGTGCATTCACCCTCTGATCGTCGAATAAAACCGCGAAAATTCTCCAAGCGAGCGAAACTTTTCGCATCGTTCAGAAACCTCCACTTTTTCAGAGCCAAAACCTTCGCCAAAATTTGTTTATCTTCCCAGTCGCGCTATTCTTGGTGCGCGTTAGCGAGGGCGCCCCGTTTCACCTTCGCCCCCAACCCTCTCGCGACGCGCGGCTAAATTCGTTATCTGCGAGGATATTTTCGCTCGCGAGATATCGCAACATCCATTCGCGGCGCAAACAGCCTAAAACGATTCTGACTAGCTTTTTGAACCGATTCGTTGCGACTTTGATGGCTGCTGTATCGAATGAATCGCGATCTTCTTCCACGAAACCATCGCGAGGCGAATAATTAAATAATTGTCCCGTTCTTTTGCTTTTGCAAAACGATTTTCACAAGCTTGGTGAACCGATTTGTTGGACTTTGATGGCTGCTGTATCGAATGAATCGCGATCTTCTTCCACGGAACCATCGCGTTGCGAATAATTAAATAATTATCGCGTTCTATTGCTCTTGCAAGTCACGCAGTGGCTGACGTGTCTCTTCGTGACACGGAAAATGGAAGCAAACATCGCTGATTAATGCATACTGCTTTAGAAAATCGTATTATAAAAGAAGAACGTGAACTCTTTGATCTTTTTTTTCATGAAAATATCAAATAATTGCATAAACAAATGATAGAAAAATAGAAAAGCGAGTGTAAACTCTTCAATCTTTTTGTTCCATGAAAATATTATGGCTCTTGTTATATCAAATAATTGCATAAACAAATGATAGAAAAACAGAAAAACGAATGTAAACTCGTAAATCTCTTTTTTTTCATGGCTCTTATTACATCAAATAATTGCATAAACAAACGATAGAAAAATAGAAAAGCGAGTGTAAACTCTTCAATCTTTTCTTATCATAAAAATATCATGGCTCATATTATATCAAATAATTGCATAAACGATAGAAAAACCCAGTGCAAGATTTAATAGCAGAGGTATTTAACGAATCTAAATTAAAAACGTTTAATTAGCTCGAGAGGAGTTCGTCTCGCGTGGCAACCAAAGTAAACGCGAGAGGATCGCGAGAGTAGATAAGAAGATTCAATATCGTTGAATCAACCGCGTGGTTCAAACAAAGCGAAGCTTGTATTTCCTGCTCCTCAGGCGAGTCGATGATTCACGTTGAGTAGTCGCGTGTTCATCGCTGGCTTTTAAGCCTGAGCTTTCGCGGTTACGTCGTGGTTGGTTCGTTCGTTTCACCTCGTGTCGACGGTTCGCGTGCTCCTCTTGGCGAACAGGTTCGCCTTGAACCGATGCTCGCTCGAGCAGACTCGAGGCGAGCCCTCTGCCGTCTTCTTCGCGCGTGGACGCGCTCGTCGCGCGGATTAACGCCCACGCTCTGATGTTAATTGGACCAGGCGAGCCGAGACGCGAACCGAATGGAGAACGGTGTCACGGAATCCGCTGAGAGAACAATGGGGCCAGTGTGTCCGCTCGAAGTCGTCTCGAATCGCTGCGCGTGGACCTGTTCCTTCGATCGCGAGCCTCGATTAGAGGGTACGCGTGTTCTCCAGGCTGGAAACATGGCGTCGCCTTGTTTGGGCCTTCGTGGAATGGGATATAGCTTTTCTGGGTGAACTGCTTTACAGCTGAGAGCTTTCAGAGTGGATTAATTTCAAAATTCCAATTGGAAGATTAAAGTTTTCACCTTTTTTTGGGGTAATTTTTAATCTGTATATGGCGTCGCCTTGTTTGGGCCTTCGTGGAAAGAAATATAGTTTTTCTGGGTGAACTGCTTTAGAGCTGAGAGATTCCAGAATGGATTAATTTCAAAATTCCAATTGGAATGTTAGTGTTAATCTTTCTTTGGGTTAATTTTCAATTTGGAAAATTTGTATGTGGCGTCGCCTTGTTTGGGTCTTCATAGAAAGGGACATGATTTTTCTGGGTGAGCTGCTTTAGAGCTGAGAGCTTCCAGAGTGGATTAATTTCAAAATTGTAAATTGGAATATTAAAGTGTTAATTTCTTTCTGGGTTAATTTTAGATCTGTAAAATTTGTATATGGCGTCGATATTTGATGTATCATTGAACTAGAGCATCGATGGTACATTTGAAAGCTAGATTACTCGTAGGTTCGCAACTGTTCAGCCATGTGGCGTTAAATGGAGTTGAGTAATAGAATATTAGGATCGAGTGGTTAATCACTTATAAGAAGTAGATCGTTGCTAGATGCTCTACATTCGTGGATCTCGCAATTGATAAAAAGGCTTTCGAAGGTTCTTGAAAATGATTTCAACAATTTTTCCAAGTATCTACGAGAACATGAAATATTCTTTTATTATTATGAACCAATAAATGAAAGATTAAGAACAACTAAAAAGAAATTCAGAAGATTCAGAAGCAAAAATCAAATAATCGAGAGTTGTCGATGAAAAGTGAAGGCTTTCGAAGATTTTTAAAAATAATTTCAACAATTTTTGAAGTATCTGCGAAAACATGAGATACTTTTTTCTTATTATGGACCAATAAATGAAAGGCTAAGAATAACCAAAAAGAAATTCACAAGATTCGGAGGTAAAAAGCGAATAATCAAGAGTCGTCGATGAAATGCAAAATAGGAGAAGGAACTAGTACGAAATCGTGGGGGGGAATTACGTTTCACACGAAAGATGATGCCTGATCGCGTGACCAGCAGCGATCTCGAACAGGGTGCGGCGATGCGACTGCAATTACTTCCTGCTGACCACTCCTGACCCGTCGCGCCATTAAGAAATGAACTCAAAACGGAACCATCGTATTACCTTCTGTTTCGTTTATTACAGCAATCTTTGCATTACAAGCACCCGGTCCAGGCAGCGAGTGCAGACCATTTCATCGCGATTCGTTCCACTCCCCCTGCAATGTCCTGGAATCCTCGCCATAATCGAACTAAAACGATTCTGCGCGAATCATCCACGAAGAATCGACGACGAACCTTTAAAAACAATCATACCATCCACAAAAAATAAATTCTTCGATTTAAACGTCTGCAAAATCATAACGCAGCAATGAAACTTGCATAAAAGCAAATTACCTTATCGTCTTCCATGATGAAACAGAATTCGACTCGCTTCTAGCGAGAATACTGAGATTCTGAGATTGAGAATGCGAGTGGTGAGAATTTCAGCGGCTACGCTTTGAAAAAGAAGAGAAGAGCTCGCAGAGGCTAGCTGGGAAGTTCACCGCGATGAAACAGAATTCGACTCGCTTCTAGCAAGAATATTAAGATTCTGAGATTGAAAATACGAGTGGTGGGAATTTTTTAAGATTGAAAACACGAGTGGTGAGAATTTCAGCGGCTACGCTTTGAAAAAGAAGAGAAGAGCTCGCAGAGGATAGCTGGGAAGTTCACCGCGATGAAACAGAATTCGACTCGCTTCTAGCAAGAATATTAAGATTCTGAGATTGAAAACACGAGTGGTGAGAATTTTAGCGGCTACGCTTTGAAAAAGAAGAGAAGAGCTCGCAGAGGCTAGCTGGGAAGTTTATAAACACGATTCCTCGTAACTCGTGATCTCTGAACGCGGGTGCATCAGTGACGTCAGACACGACGCATCGCGCTGGAGAACAGCTGGGGCGTTCTACGAAATAAAGGGAGCGGAATAGGGCCAGAGACAAGAGGGAGACCGCTTCCTCCTAGCCTGCGTTTCGAGACTTCGCCTCTGTCCTCGATGAATGACTAAGACTCGCTGGCTCTTTAAATTCGTGCCTTTTCGCGCGCTGACTCAAACGCCGGCTATTTCTGCGTCTTCGTTGCCAGCACAAAGGCGAATGCTCGAGTTATGAACGGCGCTTAAACTCTGGTAACCGCTTCTGCGTCGTTTGATTAATTGTCACGCGGTTGGTGTATGGATTCTGGAATGTTAAACGGTTCGAGCGAGGATCAAGAGGATCCTTTCGAGCATCGAAGCTCGTGGGAGAACGAAGACGAAAGATTTTGCTGAAGAACACGCGTTTGTGAAATGTATCTTTGCTTGAAGCTGTGAGCTTTCAATGTTATACGAATTTTAATGCCATGATGAAGATGAAGGTATGATTTTATTAGCCAGTGAAATAGAAATGGTTTGCCATTTGGTTTGCAGGATGTTAACCATCAGCAATAGAAAGCTTCTGTTTTAATAGAAAACTTGAGAGAGACGTGCATTTCTGATAATGTTGCAGTGGAATAAATTTAGTTAATTCTGATTAATTCAAATAATATAGTAGACTGTCATAAGGCATTCTGAGAAATTGCAGACATTTATACAAAGTAATTACAATACTTTTGCATCTCTATGGAATTCTAATGCACTTAACTTCTAAACTTCCTCCTTAAATCATTCTCGAAGAATCTCGTCAGATACCACTCGAAGAGTCCACTCGAACAATGCGTTAATTAATGAAGAAACGCTTAACATCAATACTTTTGCATCTCTATGGAATTCTAATGCACTTAACTTCTAAACTTCCTCCTTAAATCATTCTTGAAGAATCTCGTTGGACACCACTCGAACAAGTGTTTCCACTGCTCGCAATGCGTTAATTAATAAAGAAACGCAATCTTCCCCAAAGGGAGCTGTCAGAAACAGGCGCATATGCAACCGCACCCCACGCAGCGTGGCGTTAGAACCGAAGAATTCGTTACCCTCGTTATCGAACCGCATAAGCAGACGTGTATCTGGTCGATGCGATATCTCTGGGGAGAAAAGTGATGACTTAAAAGGATGGCTACCGCATGGTGTACTGTTTCAGAGGGTGAACGAAAGGGAGTCCAGGAAATCTTTACGGAATAATCGAGTTTCGTATCGCTTGGGTCAAAAGCGACAAGAGGGTTACCCTTAACCCCGAGGGTTTTCACGTTTCAAAGGCTTCCGTCGTGAAACGTTCTTTATGGACACGACAACAGAATTGCTAACAAATGTTCGTCTCCTAGTTAGTTATTACTTTCCTTAATTTTATGAGTTCCACTTGACTTGAAAATTAGTTGCAAAAGTAAGAGACAATCCTTTGACGTTTCGAACCCAAATTTCTTAAATGAAACGCTTGCTGTTCGACTCAGAGGGAGCGTTAAAAAAATCTAAAGTCGCGAAGAACACTAACAATTGTTCGTCTTTTATTTATTTATCATTTTCCTCAATTTTACACGACTCCCACTTGACTTGAAAATTAGTTGCAAAAGTAAGAGACAATCCTTTGACGTTTCAATTTTCAAATTTCTTAAATGGCACTCTTGCTGTTCGACCCAAAGGGAGTGTTGAACAAAAATCCAAACTCGCGTAGCGTTTTTTAAGCAACCAAGATTTGTCGACCCAAACAGTAGTACTAGTCACGTAGAGCGGCATTAAAATACCCCAGAAGGGATATCAGGGACTTGGAGGTTTAAGGAGCGTCGGTTGCAGAGGGTTGCGCGCGAGCCAGAAGCGACGACCGCTTCTGGAGAAGTAAAACAAACGGAAGGAAGCGGCGGAGCGCCACAAAACGGGGGAGAACGGAATCCGTGGCGAGCTGAAATTGTACAAGGGTGGCTCGCGGGTAAATAAACGATTTAAGATCGTGGCACGCAGAACGCGCGCTCGCAGATGTATACGCGACAGAGATTCGACGTCGAACGAGGAAACAAACTGCTGGTGAATTAGATCTGCGATTAACCAGACGTTGTCCAACGACTGCAAGAAAAAAAAAAAAAGAAAAAAAAATACGCCACCTGTGGGCGAGCAGAGTTGAAATCGCTCGAACAAATTCGAGAAGCGAGTCGAGGTTGTCGCTTAAGTCAAAGGTCGCAGAAAGCAGAGTAACACGAAATTCTTTGTCGCACTTCAAAAGGCAACCGCGTGAATTTACAGCAGCCGCAGAAATTTGCGGATACGAACGACGATGGCATAAATTAGGGGGCGGAAATTATGCGCAGCGACGCTCGCGAGTAGGTATAACGAGCTGATGAATTATAAAATCGAGGCTTAGAATCCAGAACTACGCGAGATGGACGAGTGTTTGCAGAAATAAACGAATATCCGAATGGTTAGGTAGGATCGCGTGAAATAGATGCATCTCATTGTTGGCCCAGGCTCAATTTCCGTCTGACGACTCTAAATATCGAGATTTGTCGATGCGCCAAATTTTCAGAAATTCTGATGACATCAGAACGTTTGTGTCTACCATTCTATGGTACCATCGATGATAGAACGATTTTAGCATTCTAAGATGAGAAATCTCACTTCAGTGACTGAATTAAGATACTTTGAATGTATCTATCATCAGCTCTCTATTTTCTCCTTCGAAAATATCTTTGTTTCAATTGGAAAATCGAAGACACTCGTCAAACAAAATAGAAAACAGGATGCCACGCGTAAAATGCAACGCAGTGGAATTAAAAATTGCGTCGCGACATTTCGATTTGACTAATTGATGCAATTCTAGAGGTTATTACATCCATCATCAGCAAGTAGACTACTCGTTCGACTAAAAGATCGAAGACACTCGTCACGAATACAATAATTATCTTTCATTGGACCAAATAAAATAGAAAATAGGATCCCAAGCGTTTAAATGCAACGCAGTGCAATCGAAAATCGCGTCGCGACATCTCGATTCGACTAATCGATGCAACGGCAGGGGTTATTATATCGCACGCTGGTAAATTCCAGCAGGTTCTCCAAAGCATCGAGGCGCTCGCGTTTATCGAGGCGGCGTCGACCCCCAAATTATACGCTCGGAGAAATACTCGATCGGGTGGGATAAATAATTAAGCGGCATCGTGGCGCGTGTCGCGAATGCGGTAGAAGCCGAACGAGCTGGGATTTTAAGGCGTCCGGTCACGAACTATCGTCGATCCGCCGTTGGAATCGAAATTGACGAACGACCGACAATGGCGCGCCAGCCACCGTCCGATTATAACGCGCCCTTCCAGGCCAACCGTGGCCGTTCGAGGCTTCGATTTTATGTACGAACTGCGAGTCAATTACTTTTTTTCTCGTCTTCGTGTTCGCAGAAACAGAAGGACCTCTGTTCACGTCGAATGTTAACCAGTTAAGTGCGTTCGACGTGTATACTCGTCGCACCAAATCTCCACTACAGTGCGTTTCACGTGTGAAATAAAAAATTACCATTCAGTAGAAAAACTCGAAATCTCGATGAAATGTAATAAGAATATTATTTGTTGGTACGTTTCCTTTATATGCATAGCTTGAAATTTTGTAAACTATTTTCTTCTTTTTCTTGTTCACTCTTGCTATCTTCAATTTTTCTTGCTTATGCATTTTATTATTTTTTGACAATCTTCTGTCCTGATATTTTCAACCTAAATTCCAAAGTTAACTGGTTAAACGCGAGTGACAGTTGTCCCTTTGGTCTCGAGAAAGAGACAAATCTTCCCTGCAACGAGTTCAGAATCGATACATTTTCACATTCATAGCACGATTTAGGTGTTTTTTAGTCTTCTCTACAGAATACTTGTTTTTTTAACCCTTAGTGCAGTGATTTTGCAGTGATTTTCGTGTGAAATTAATACAGGGACGCTTGTTAGTGATTTGCCTTTCTTAGGTAGTGGTTGGGCAATTTTAGGGTCACAAAAATCCCATTTTACGTCCCACTCTCTGACCAATTAGATCTCAAAATTATTCATTCCTGTTGCAAATATCAAAAGAACTTTTTGGTTGATTGCAAACTTTAACCTTCTGCCAAAAAAATTACTATAATTCTGAACGCTTGTTTCTTTAAACAAATAAATATCGCAGAGGGTTAAAGCGATTTTTTATTTGAAGAAGAGGGATGAAAACGAATATCTGATACGATAGATGGAACAGTAAGACTGTCTCGTTTATGGATGATAAAATTTGGAATTATTTAACGATAAGATAACCGTATCGAGGCCATCTTCGTTACCCAAGAATGGAAATTAGTGGAACGCGAGGCGTTTAATTGCCAGCGACGATAAGACGCGATACGATAGCGCGCACACTCATTCTCGTTTCTTTGGAATTTTTTTTTATCCGCGTTATATTTCGTTGTTCAGTTCTGGGCCATTGAAAAACTCTGGTTCCTTTCTTTCTCTGTCGCGACAGCGACGAGCTTCGAAGTTGCGAAAGGAAAGGGCTTAAGCAAGGGTTCGATACTTCCGCTCTGCTCTGATCTGTGGCTGCGATAGGTCGAGGAACACAGGGGTCGCTCGCGTAACTTTGGGACAATGAAACTTCAGAGAAAGTTCAGCGTTGAACCTTGTAACGCGAGGCACAGTGGCTAATTGAAGAAACGTAGGAGCCGCTCTCGCTGGCTGCTCGAGGATTGTCGTTGTTTATATTCGTAATTCGAGCGGAGAGAACGGTAATCGAGTTGTACGGCGCTCGATTAACTCCGTTGGATCACTTTGGAAAGTTACCAGCGACGATGGGCGAGGGTGTTGGCGGAATTGTATTGTTATTCTTCCTTGTTCTGCGTTTCGAGGAACCTGAGCGTTCTTTTTTTATCGTAGCAGACGTTAATACTGCGTCCTGAAGAATTTTCTTACATTTTACACGTTTATTTCTCTCCCTTGGGCTCTCAAGATTTTTTTTTCTAATGATATTGTTCAATTTTTATTTTTAAACTCGAAGAACCGCGCGTGAGACTCGCAGAATGCTGTAAAAAATTGTTTGAAGCGTTATGTGACGCTCGTTAGCTTTAAAATGTTAATCAAAGTCATAGAAAATTAATATCGCGTTAGAAAATGATGCAAACATCTGTAAACTTCCATCCACTTTTTCTGATATCACATAAGACAGCAATAAGCTATATTCACGCGTCTGAACGTTTCGTCTAAGACATTTATGACGATATTTAAGTGACAAGGCATCTCTGAACTGCTTCAGAAATCACGTAATCAAATTGAAGAGAAAAGAAGAAGAAAATTGTCGGATGTAATTAACAAGAGCCAAGACAATCATTGACAATACTTTCTACAATTCTTGGAAGTAGAATCACGTCAGTATCGATCCACATGGACGAACCATAGAAATAAATGTATTATAATCAAATATTATAACAGAAGATGGATGAACAGAATTCTGTAATCAGATAATAGTATTTAACAAAGCTTATACAATTCTGTATTCCATTAACCCTTTGCGCACCCCTCTGCTACAATATCCACAGAGCAATACCACATTATTTGTACGATTCAGAGCACGAACAACAGCACCTTTCACGAGAGAACGAAACATCGCTGCAATTTTCCAATTATTTACAACAAACTACCCCCAAACGATATCTACGAAACACCAATGAATGCATCTGAATCGACGCAAATAAAATTCCATAGAAAATAGAATTACTTTCGTCGACTGTCCAGAAGAGAAGCGAACGATCTAAAAATTGCAGTGCAGAGATGAAGAGAGTGCGACGAAAAACATTGCAAGAAGATGGCAGAGGAAAGCGCAGAGAAATGAAACAGCAGAGTGTCAGAGAGGTGAAGAGACTTGAGAGACGACCAGGCAAATAAAGGAAGGAAAAGGCAGCAGAGAAGAAGTCGAGTGTTCGAAGTTCGATTCATCGCGGGAAGTTTCTCTTTGTCGAGCGCTCGAAGTCGCGCTTCGAGGTCTTCACTCGACACGAGAGGGTTCTAATTGTCGTTCTCCGCAATGGCGTTCGTTTCACGTTCGATCGAGCGTTCGCGTCGATCCAGTCGGTTCGTGGCGCGAAACGAAAGTTGCGAGAGACAAAGTTAACGTTCTCAAAGGCGACTGGTTCGAAGGAAACCAGTTACGCGGCTTTAAGATATTCCTCGCGCGTTTTCAGCGAGGTTATTAGCGTCGTTGAATTCGTAAACCGACGCGTGACGAACGCGCTCTTTTAAAGTCTCCATTATTTAACGCTTTGCTCGCGCGCCTCACGCGTTCTGCGTTGCGTTCGCATTGTTCGCTGGTTTCCCAGAGCAGCTTGCGATGAACTTCAGAGCTTGAAAATGCTCGACGAACTTGCGCGCGAATGAAAAATTGAACGCGTGGCATTGAATCTCTTCGAAACCAGTTCTCTTAACCACGACAGACTGGAATCTTCTCCATTTCGAAGCTACTTTAACCAGCTTCGATAACGTTCGACGATGAATTCGAAGAATTCCAAAGAAACGAGGCAAAGTTCGAAAGACAAGTTCGACAATTAAGTCTGTTAAACGACAGACGAGAAGAGAAAACGATTCAGCGCAGAGCAACTTCCGTTTCGAGGCGAGCTAGACGCAGACGCCATCTTGAATATCGCGCAGCGAAATCAGGCTAATCAGGATCACGCAGAATACGAGATACACGCGTTATCGAAGATGGCCTCGCAGGTGATAATCGATAATGCAGGGGAATCGGATCAGCTAGCTGGCTGCTGGCCACTGTTCGCTTCGAATCACGTTGCCAGTCTGCGTACGCGCGAAACGGGAGACCAGCGAACACGAGACGCCATGTAGAACAGCGGAGAGTTCAATGGCCGATCGATGGATCACCTTGCGAAGCGAGCAGCCACTGTGCCTCGACGAAACAGCGTCGCCTTTGCATTCGTCGAACTCGAATTCGCGTCCATCGATTCTCACGGCTTTAATTCGATTTTAATTCGCGACAGCCTCGCGTTTGCTTGTTCCATCGTCGAGATAAAGTGCGAGCAACGAATCGTAAGCGTGCCATTGAAACCAGACACGGATGTTTCACGCGAGATATCGTTCGTACCGGAAGCGCAGATACCAGGACCTTGAAATCTCATCAGCCATTAAAGGATCAAACCAGAGACCAAAATTCAACTGTTTCGTGAATCTTCTCTGCTTTTTTATCGAGTCAGATCGATGAAATTAAAATGGCAGACACCAGGACCTTGAAATCTCGTCAGCCATTAAAGGATCAAACGAAAGACCAAAATTCGACTGTTTCGTGAATCTTCTCTGCTTTTTTATCGAGTCAGATCGATGAAATTACTTAATCGAAGAGGATCTTTTTTGGAACATTACAATTCAGAAACGATGAGGATATCTCGTATTCCACTTTGATTAACGAAAGTAGGTCATCTCGCGCAGAGAGTTCCTCAAGACGAGTTCCTCTTCCATCGCGCAACGAAAGGGCTAATTCCTCGAAGCAGATTCGACGGATCTATTCAGAACACACGCGTGTAACGCAACCATCTGTCGTTCGTGCATTGCTGTGCCAACGCCTAAAATCTTGAACAGTGCCGCGGCTTGTGAACCACTCGAGCCACTCGAAAGCGTCGAGTACCGCTCGCGAGTTAATTCCGCTCGAGCCTCGCGTCTGTCAGCAGCCTGTCCACGAATCGAGAAAGCCACAGTCTGATCCTTCTCGTCTTCGAAATCGACGATTCAAACTGATCGTGGCGAAGAACCAGCGATTTTTTCGCGATCCTTCTCGTCTTCGAGATCGAACGTCCAAGTCGATCGTGGCGACGAACCAGCGATTTTCTTACGAAGATTCATGCGAGGTAATTTAGCTGGTGAGACACTCGATGCAAGAATGCGTCAGTCAAGATCGCTCGCGATAAGATCTTGACGGATGACACGGTTGTGCAAACGCGATTTCCCACGCGTCGCCTTTGTAGAACGAGTCGAGACGGATCCGTTTCCGTGGGGAACTCGAAAACCACTGAGAGTTCGAGACGGATGCGCCCGTGACACGCTCCGCTTCCGGTAGCCGCGGGTCTGAGCAAGGTTAGCGTGGTCATAGACGAGAACTCGAAACAATAGTCTCGATTGTTCGTCCAGTTTCCTCTTCGCGTACAAAATACAAAAAAAAAAAGAACGAGGCAGTATAAAATTGCAGAAACTATTACTAACGTTTATCAAAAATAGAGAATTTCCGTTTCAACAATGCAATTTGCAGCGAATACTCGCGATATCCTCTTCTAAAACACATCCAAGTGCGAAGAAGTTAAAAAACAAGAATTCTCATTTCTCTATACGAATGTTGAGTTCTTGAACCTTGCACCCATCGAGCACCCAACGTGGAGTATCTCTGAAGGGTGCTCACCTTGGTTTGAATCACGTTTAACCTTCCTGATTGCTGATCGATCCTCTCAGAGGGACATTCGAGCGATTTGCTAGACTCAGTGGCAAAGAGTTAACGATTCTGACGATCTGGAGAGGATACATCGAGTCTGCGCAGCTCGATTGGTTCTCGAGGACCACCTGAGAACGTGGCGACGTGTCTCGTATTTAAGATACGAGATATGTTTAAAATATGAACCGGATACGACGGTGCAGATGAGCGCTCGCCACTCGCAATGTAATAACGCGAGGGAGAAGGGTTGTACGTTATGGTTAACGTGACACTGTTTCAGGCGACACCTGCTATGGCGGCACCAGAGCCACTTCTCGTACCGAAATTATGAAGAAACTTTCGAATATAAAGATGGAAATGCGCGTGGTAATAGAGCTCTGTGGAGTAGCTTTTAATTTATCGCTCGAGCTATTGCGAGCATTAAAGTTAACGATATATACTGGCGCCAGGGAAATGGCACTCTTTTTTTACGTTATTGGGAAATCTGTGAATAAATTCCTCTGTTCGCGTGGGATATTGCCACGTTCTTGCTGGATAAATTGCTGTAGAATTTTACTTGGTCGACACTCGCTTGTCCAGTGTGCGACACCATTGCGACATTTCCTTTCACGACGCTCAGACACCGTGCGTTAACCTGTACAATTATGGGATTAGTAACTAGCTTACATAATATCAGAACTGGCTATATTTCTCCAAGTATTTCGTTAGAAAAAGGAACGTACTCGAATCGTAACTCAGTTACGTGGAAACCAAGGCAGCAGTTGATGAACCAGCGAACAATGATGAGAAAGAGCTAACGATCCATTAAATTCATGCTACCATCAGTTGCCTTACTGTTCGTCTGCGGAGAAAAAGAAACAATTGGAAGAAAAATCGCAACAAACAACTGCGTTAACTCTCAGAAGACGATCTTACACGGTTTTCTACGAAATTAATAAGAAATTGGGGCGTGTGTCATTCGAATGGACTGCCAAGTGGCAACGAAACGAAGGAGATGCTTGCAAAACCTTTCTCCATCCCAAAAGACGACTCGCGCGATTTTGCTCGAAACAATCGAAAGAAAACTCGCAACAAACAACTGCGTTGACTCTCAGAAGACGATCTTACACAGTTCTCTTCGAAATTAATAAGAAATCAGTGAGTGTATCATTCGAATGGACCGCCAAGTGGCAACGAAACGAAGAGGATCCTCGCAAGAGCTTTCTCCATCCCAAAAGCCGACTCTCGCGATTTTGCTCGAAACAATCGAAAGAAAACTCGCAACAAACAACTGCGTCGACTCTCAGAAGACGATCTTACACGGTTCTCTTCGAAACGAATAAGAAATGAGCGTGTGTGTCATCCGAATGGACCGCCAAGTGGCAAAGAAACGAAGAGGATCCTCGCAAGAGCTTTCTCCATCCCAAAAGCCGACTCTCGCGATTTTGCGAGCGCGAATTACACGCGACGGGGGTGGTTGAAGCTGGCGAAGCGGCGCGAACGAGACAGAGAGCGAGCCACTTCGCACGTGTGGCCAATCGCGATAACTCGAGTGTGCTCGCGGGGTGTTACACAGAGAATTATCGTCGGGACTGAAACGAAGCAGGATGTCGGCTATATCTACGCCCCCAAGCGAATTCTCGAGACAAAGCGGGCAAACCGCAATCGGGCCAGATGCGAGGCCTGTCCTAAAATAATTTATACGCCCGCCTGGGATACGCGAGCGAGCGAACCACCGGCTGATAATGCACGCTCCGCAATCTCGATACGCGCTCGTTTCATCAGGTTATCGGAATTATCCCTCGCGATCCGCTGGCGAGGATTTCCGTATCGAAAAGCTGGAAGATCGTTCGATCGAACAGATAACAATCGACCCTTCTACGACATTTATGCAACACCAAAAGAGCTTCGTGGCTCTGAGAACGCATTTTTCTGTAACTCCTAAGAAATCGAAGCGATTCGTACTTCAATTAGGCGATTTTTGTGGAATATTGGACGAATTAAGGTCAATTGATTCGTGCCAGGTTAAGTTTTAGTTTCGAATTTCTTCAGTTGACACGAAAATTTCAGCGATACTAAATAGATTCGCGCCGTAGTGTTGAATAAATCCAGCGACTGGCAGGAATAATTCAACTCGAACGTTCACTTCTGGGTTAATTATAGATCGATTAGTCAGCTCTGAGATACCATTTTACCCTTTCGAGCGACACCACTTGTCATTGCCAACGTTTCACAACGGGTCGTATCTACTATTCAAAGTGTCCATTCCCTAGCCTCCTTTCCAACTATTGAAAAAAACATTTACAGAAGATTATCGAGCCTCGTCGCAGCTGATAGCTGGCGAGTCTCGTTTCAAAGTCCCTTTCGAAAGTGACCGTTATCGCGGCCGTCTAACCCGTCGATAAGCTCGCGTAACTCTGGGAAACCTAAGAAATCTGGAAAAAGAGACGAAGAGAGGAGGAAAGAAACGGGTTGCGAAGCTGTGGTTCAAAGAACGTGGAACTGAGGGGTGCCGTTACGATAAACGAGCCTAACTTCCCTCCCTCCAGGCGCCCGCATGATTCGTTGCCGAGCGAGACGGAGAACGAGCGAAGCGTAATTCGTTGAAAGAGCCTATTGTGAATAAATTGAGCCAGCGCAAGGATTGGGCCAGAGAGAGAGAGAGAGAGAGAGGCGATCACCCGTTCCTGGCCGCGGTTCATCCTCTCGACAAACGCGCTCATGAAATTCCCACCGCGAGCACCCCGTCCGCGCCCCTCTGACACTCGATGGACCGTCAATTTATTAATCCAGCCGGGGTCCGCGTCGAAACGACGAACGACGCGAGCATAAAAGGCCCGCAGAGGTGCGACTGGTTCCAGGGACCGCCATTATCCGTGCATTTGTCGTTGTTACCCTCCCAGAATCCTCGCGACAGTCTACAGGTCACGATTCCTCACGATTCTCGATAATTGCCTGGGATAATTAGCAGATTCTGACCAGTTGGTCCAGAGCATTGTACTCGTTTAACGTCTACGTGCGCGCGGACAATGTTCAGAGCGTTTGTAATCCGTGGAACGCGCTCACTTCCGTTTGAACCGCGTCGCTCTTACTGGTCGCACGATTGCGCGTTGGATCTGCTGTTCTGATCGTTATCTCGCGTATTGTTGCGACTTGAATTAATCGACCAATACTCGTCGATTCTACGCGTTATTAATCGATTTATTCAGCCATCGATCGATCGATTAAACTTCACTTTTACGTTAGAAGCGATCGCGAGATGGACGCGGATTAATCAACCAACACGCGTTAATTGTTCGCGTTATTAATTAATTCGTTCGTCTGATCGATGCTCGTCTCGACGATCGATCGATAAGGCTACAGTTTGCGTTAAAAGCAACCGCGAGGTGGACGCGCGCGTAACCGGAATCGACGCGCCGCGGTAATTCGCGGTCAACGTCCTCGCGCGCGGTCGCGATAAGGTTAATCGTCGATTTTTCGATCCCTCGCGAGGCGAACGGGACGGAGGATGCCCCACGAGACTGTTTACGAACGCTGACGAGAGAACAATGCCGCGTTCAGAGACACGGAGGAATATAATCGCGGTAGCGCCGACTTGTCCAGCGCGGTCAGCCCTTCGACAGGAAGTTGCGCGCGCCGGAAGCCGGCCAGGTTTAGGCGAACGCGTCGAGGAACGATTCCGTGGGACTTATCGTGACGATCTACACGCTGGCTCTGGCCTTCGACGTCCGCTGCCCCTTTGAATCTATAAGCACGAGGTTTCCATGAAACTACCCAGTGCTGGCGACAAACGCGTGCGTTTATCCCAGGAAGTGATCCAAAAAATGGTAGATTCCGATCAGACGACGAGGAACGCTTAATATAAACCAGGAATACATTTATTAACCACTTCGTGGCGTTCTAGATGTTAATGTATTCGTTCAGAGGTGTAACCCTTGCGAACTGTTCGAATTAAACGAGTTCGATGACGATTTTTAATTACAGAAGAAGCACTCGAGAGCCTCTGATTGAAGTTTGCTCGACGCCACGTGATGTAACCTCGAGCAACTCGTAACGCCATTGGCATCCCATTCATCCGCGGATCGAAAGCGAGCGATTAAAGGAAGCCTGTGGAGCCGTTAACGCGAGCTGGCCCGCAAATAGAATTTAAACGAGGCTGGAACGATAAGTGACGTCGTGGCTGGATCTTGATTCGATTAGGAAGCGCGTTTCGACGAGGGACCAGCGACCGCGACGGTGTGCGCGTCCTCGCCATCGAAATGGCGTCCGCGAGGAGAACGATCGCTCGTTCGCTTTGTTCAGTGCCGATACAGAGGCACACCCGGTATACGTCGCGATGCGTGTCACGCCCACGCGTGCCGCGACAGGCGTTTGTCGGAACCGACTGAAATTACTTTCAATAACAGATACGAAACGCGAGGAAACAGCGCCTCGAAGAAGGAGCTGCTGACGACGAGCTCGTCGACAGTGGGAAGAGAAGGCTCGCGACATTTTAATCGTCGAACGATCGCCGTTGGAGGGGACCAGCGGAAAAACCAGAGGAAAATGTCGAGGCGATCGTAAAATGACCTAACGGGTGCAGCAGCTCGTTGCAGAACGCTCTGTGCGTGGAACTGGTTATCCTTGCGTTTCCACGTAGAGATTGGAATAAAGATTGCCAGTAAACAGGAGCCCAGTCGAGATCGTAGCTCGTATCGATACTTAACCCAGCCTATCAACCTCTGAAATCGAGAACCATCAATTCCGCGACGCGCCATTACAGCCGCGTACCGATCCTCCGCCTCGATGCGTGCCTTCAGCGGCGTCTCGATAATAAAATCGTCTGAGAATCGACGTAACTGTACACTGCGAACCGTGAAACGGTACCCGCTGGAAGATTGGGGCATTCGTGTATGAATTTCGAGCCTGATTTCTCGAATGATCATAAAAATGGGTAAATCAACAACGAGAGATCGAAAAACGCGGAAACAGATCGAGGCAGAAAGAAACGCAACACGATCTCCATGGAACCCTCGACGAGATCGAGTTCCACGCCGTTTCTCCGTCTAATCGAATTTCATTTCCTGTTTCGACGAGTGCGAGCGTTTCGATCCAGCGCCAACCGCAAGCTCGAGCCACTTTTCGAGCTGGTAATTCGGTTCTGATCGGAAATATGCTTCCATCGCGAGCCAACAACAACGGCAATTTGTTATTCGCTTAACAGCCGGCGCTTTAACTCGATTCCAAGTTCCTCGCGAAAGTTTCCACGCTGAGAGAGAGAGGGAGAGCTCTGGTTGGCTCGCATCGGTTAATATGGTCCCTGGTGGTCTGCGGATCGGTTCAACTGCATCCAGCAGGGAGGAGAACGGCAAGTGGAACTCCGGATACGTATAATGTGTCGAAGCGTGCCCACGGAAGACGCCTGTGTCTCCCATGCGCACCCTGCTATGCGATCCCCGACACATTCACGGACCAGTGATTTATATACTAATTCCTGGCGTGGAATACGATCCTGGGATCGCCAGCTATGGAAACTTTCACCGTCCAGCGAACCTTCGCCTTGGATGCTGGTCAGAAACGAATTTGGAGCATTTTGGAGACGAACAGATATAAAAATGTCGGTTTTGTTTGGTACAATCTAGAGATTTGACTCGATTATGTGTAAAGTTGAAAGAGAGACGGGTTCTATCCGCGAGAATTCGAAATCTCGCTCGAGTTTTGACACTGACGAGATTTGGAGCATTTTGGACACGAATAGATATAAAAATGTCGGTTTTGTTTGATACAATCTAGAGATTTGGCTCGTTTATGTGTACAGTTGAAAGGGAGACGGGTTCTATCCGCGAGAATCCGAAATCTCGCTCGAGTTTTGACACTCTGACGAGAGTGAACGCATCCGCTATCCGGCTGGGCTAAAAGACTCCATTTTTAGATCGCAGTAGGGAGAGGTGCTAAGTTATAACGCGCGAGGATGGAAACCGAGAGTTAGTCATCGTGCGCACATTTGCGTCGCACGTTTGCCAGCCGTGTCTCGTTGTCATGGCGGTCACGAGCCTCAGCGACGAAGATGTCCACGTTGCTGACCGCCTCGCGTGGCTGCCATGACGTTCGCGGGTTAGTCGCGAGGTACGTTCGAACAGGCAGACGGAGCTGGGTTACTTGGTTTTTGCGTTTTCGTTCACCTGATCGTTGGAGAAGACACACTTGACGTTAATCCAATGGTGCGCCTTGACGGTGCAGTTGCACCCGTCCATCGCGCAAATCCCAGGCGGCGCACTCTCGACGTTAGCCAGGCATACGAAACACCACAAAAACACCGACCATACGATCGCACGATCACACTTCAGCCCGTCGAGGGCGCTGAACACTCTCCTGCGACCGCTCATCCTCGCTCTTCCACGAGATATCCTTCCTGGTACGAAACCTCGCGTTCGATCTCCTTCGATCTTGCCCCGTTCGATCCTTCGTTCACTCACATCGTTCGTGATACACCGTTACTCGCACTGGCGAGGCACACTATTCGCATCGATCCCTTTCGATCTCTCAATCCTCGCTGTCGTTTACATCCGCCTCGATCGATGGATCTCGCGTCCACTCGCGTTCGAAATCGCGCGCGACACGAACAAAGGTCGTCGCACGCTTCCTCCACCGCCCACCGTTTTTCGCGCAGCTCCTCGAAGCGGCGCTCGAGCCGCGTAAAAAAGAGATCGAGGAACGGACGGATGGCCGCTCGAGGCTGAGCGCCGCGAGCTGGCTCGAAACACGCGCGCGGACCGCTCGTTTCCACGATCAGAAGGTGGGGCAAACTAGAAGCCAGCTGACGCGATCATGACGGAGGTTGCTTTCAAACTGTGGTCGGTGGCATGCACGATCGGTGTCTCCTCCCCACCAGCAGGGCGACCGTGTTCCTTTGCCTTGCCTCGCTCTCGCGTTACTCTCCCCCTTCGACCTTTTAAAAAGATAAAACCTGAGCCGCGATGCGTGTCGACGGGGCCGTCGCAGAGCCCTGCGAGCCAGCGAAGGGCGCGTCCGTCGAGGGACCCACCGGTTTTTCGAGAAGATCGACGAGCACGCGAGATACGCTCGACACGGATGGGTTGACCTTGACCAAGTTACGCGGACGAACAGCGCCTGTCCATCGCTGGTCCTCGCGATCGCCGTTTACGTAACAAGTGTTCGCGTGCGGCGAGCCAACGCGGATCACCCTCGCCAGAGAAGAATCGCGTACCTGTTGACGCCGCCATTGATACCGATCCTCCGCTATTTCTTCGAAGCTTCTCCCTTCCTCTTCAACCTTGCTCGTGGAAACGTGCCTCTCGCGGTTTTCCTGGTACGTTATTTTGATCAGAGTAACTTGGTAAACAGGCGTTTGATATCGATCTTCGTCCTGGGTATTTGTTTCGATATTATGCGTTGGTTATTTGTTATTTGAAACTTGAGGAGGTACGTTCGATGGAGGAAGTCGAGTGGTGTCTCGAAGGGTTAAACGATATTCGCGACGCTTTATGAGAACGAAGAAAATCAGAATTGTAGTGCTTTAATGTTACTATTAACCTTGTTATTGCATTCTATTATGAACAAAACAGCAATGATTGATTTCACCCTATAGTAGATGATTCAGAAGACACTGAAATCCTTCGAAGCATCGCTGCAAGAGTGACTGCTGCGCGAGAAAGTGGAGGCGCACAGAACAGAAGCTGGAGAACGTGAAAGTCCATATGATTAACGAAGAAAATCAGAATTGTAGTACTTTAATATTGCTATTGACTGTGTTATTGCATTCTATTATGAACCAAACAGCAATGATTAATTTCACTCTGTAACAGATGATTCAGAAGACACTGAAATCCTTCGAAGCATCGCTGCAAGAGTGACTGCTGCGCGAGAAAGCAGAGGCGCGCAGAGCGGAAGCTGAAGAACGTGAGAGCCCACACCATTACACTTGTCCGTGGAATTCGAAAATCGAGCACGCGTAACACGACAGGGTCCGTTCGCTCGTAAAAACGAGAAGCAGTCGACACGCAACCGTGGCGTTTCCCTAATTCTACGCGCTGGTTGGCCCTCTGTTCGGTTTACGAGCAACTGGCCGGGGCCATTTAATTTCCCATGAGAAATTGCGCGCGTCCAGTGGAACTTGAGGCCGGCTGGCGTCCCCGTCGCACATGCGAAACGTCCGTTCATTCATAACCGCTCGTCTCAAACCAGGAAGCACCTGACGCCCGGCCATGAAGTGGCCATTTCCGAAATGACCGCGTGCTGACCATACGTCACACGCGGTGGCCCTTAAAGCAGCCCGTCCGATTTCCAACGATCTCGTTTCACGTAACTTCCATCGATCTACTTCGTCTTCTTCGTCTCGCGTCGCGAGAGAAGAGTTGGTAAAACGAGAGCCACGCCAAGGACGTTTTACATGGCGTCAGAGGATACTCATCGACGTACGTTTACGACGGATGAATTCTCGTGTAACGTTATAGTCTTCTCAGAGATGGTTCGCGATCGTTGTGGACGAGGGATTCTCTTAACACGCGATGCGCTTGGTAGTCAAACCGCATTCGTGTGATTCTAAACTAATTTTTCTGTTTTAATAACAGAAGTAAACGCAAGCTTTCAAGGAATTATTAGAAAGAGAATTTGAGATCCCATATTTTTATTGATCTCTGAGCAAAATCAGAAATTGCATCGTTTCAGTGATCTCAGATTAAAATAAATAATTCCATGTATTGATAGCTTGCTGATCGAGATAAAAAATTCCATATCTTCATGGATCTCAGATAAAAATGAGAAACTTCTCGTTTCAATGGACACAGTGACCCAAAAAATCGCACGAACGACTGAAACGACGAAATAAAATGTTCAAGAACCACCAAACCAGTGGCGAGATATAAAATATCGCAGCAAGCGAGTATCATCGGTTCGCCAACCGTGGCTTTGATTAAAACCGCGGCGAGTGTTGCCCCATACCGGTTTGGCCGCATGCTTCTTCGAAAGTGGCGTCCACCAACCGCGTGGCTTTCGCAGAAGCAGCGCCTCGCGTCAGGAACGAAATCGGACGCGGAATTGCTACGTGATTGCGCCTTATTAGGGATGAGACCAACGATTGTCTGACCGCGAGAGGAGCATCGTCCTCTGGTCGCGATCTAGCCAGACAAGACTCGCGAAACGGAGCACCAATTAAGGGCAACGCGGCCTGGGAACCCGTTCTAACGAGACGACTACCTGCCATGATCGTGACCCCGTTACGGAACACTTTTCGACCTACAATGGCGCTCGAGTTTTCGAGATTACGGTAACCAACCTCGACAGCCTGCTGCTCGTTCGATCCTGCACGATTCCACGGGAATTTAATCGCAAATAGAGAAAAGAAGATACCATCCACAACCTCGAGTCTCTTAAAGTCCCTCTGAACGCCAGATTTCGTGTTTTTAATGAAAAACATTGTTAAAGTCGAAATGTTTTATACTTTGGTAGACTCTAGAGAGCAACGTCCCAGTGATTTCAGGTGAACGTGTACGCTCGAGATGGAGAATGCTCGAACCCTCAAGTTTCTCGAAGTTTTTCTCTAAACACCAGATTTCGTATTTCGAATGGAAAATATGGCACGAGAAAATATCTCTTGAAAATATATCTTGTAAAACGTAATGTTATTCGGTAATTTCAGTTTTAGCGAGACGCCTTATCATGTCGATGGAAAATATCAAACGCGATTAACAGAAATGTCCAGTGAAATTCACGTCCGTCTGAATAATCGTGGCGTCTGCTTTGGTCCCAACAGCGGTCACTCGAACGAGCGCCTGTTTCTACGGGACTTCGTCTCCTGCTCGGCTGGCACCAGCGGCGGTCGTTTGGCAAGATGGTTACAGCCGGACAGTTTCGTGGATCCCTCGAAGTGCGAGGCGCTTTACTCGAAGGACGAAATGAAGTGCGGCTGCCCAGCGATCGTTACTGTGCTGACCAGAGACCAGTACGGAGATATCGTGCATGCGCCCAATTTAAAGGTACGCGCGCGATCACCTTTCACCCCTAAAATACTGAGACCAAACTAAATTCGCGAACTTCGCGAGCAGAGTGTCTAATTATTTCTGATCGTGTGTCGCAGGTCGAAGTAAAAGCAGTGCCCATAGACAAGAAAGATTTGGCAGACGCTGACAGGATCTCTCAGCCAGATCCATTGACCTTTGGTGGCCACCCTCAACCGCCCATGGACGTGCCCTACGAAGTCACGATCAACAATAAGACTTGCTTCTACGCGATCACCATCATGAAAGCTTATCAGAACTACTCGTTCGAGGAGCTGAGGTTTATGTCACCAGCTATAAAAAGATCGTGCGAGAGCATGCTGGTCAGACCCAATACCGACGGTAGTTACAGCGCGACCTGGACGCCATCGTCTGTCGGATGGTACTCTCTGATGGTCACAGTCGATGGCTACAATATGGAAGACGTAAATATTCAAATTCAGACGTTTCTCGTAATATTCTTTAACATTTTCGAACCTACGAGCGTCGTGTGACGTTATTATTAATTTTGTTTCGCAGAAATACAAGGTGGAGGTGAAAGAATCGCCTCAGGGGATGCAACCACCGAGCCAGAACATCGCGAAGAGGCCTCAACATCAGCCAAGCAGGCTGAGAAAATTCGTCGCGAAGAACAGCGCAGGATTGAGGATCAGAGCGCATCCGTCTCTCCAAAGCGAGCAGATTGGCGTCGTTTCGGTTAATCACACTATAGCCTTCATAGACGAGGTACGCGATTTTGTTTCATTTCGTTTATTAGGACAGAAATTCGAAGAAGTTCCACGCACGATTAACAGACTCTCTGTTCTCGCAGATTCACAACGACGATGGCGTCTGGTTACGACTGAACGCAGAGACGATCAAGGAATACTGCAGCAGCAGTCACCTGGAAGCATGGTGTCTTCAATACAACCAACATCTGGGTAAAACGTTGCTACTCCCCGTGGAGGAGCCCAAGTCGATCTTGGACCAAGTGATCAAAGAGACCATCTTGCGCAAGAGACCAGAAATAGTCGACGAGTACGTGCGAGATCGACGAACGTCAATAACCCCTCTGATCTCTAAATATAATCGATATAATCCATAAAACGCGACGTGTGATTTCAGTAAACGGAAAACGGTCACTTTCGACGGTGGCAGAAGCATGGTGGTCGTAAAGTGCGGCGCTTCCGGTCACAACATCCGCAGCAAGCCAGGATTGAGCGCAGCGCCGGTCGGGAAGCTGGCTCTTGGTAACACCGTGACCATTCAGGAATACGTAAGTGTCGATGCGATGAGCGGTGTCGCGAAAGAGGGAACACTCGATTGACGGACGCGTTTCGCGCAGTTCGTGAACGGCGAGGGTACTTGGGTGCGCATGGACGACGAGTCGATGGCCAAGTACTGCTTCCGGAAGGGTCGCGTGGCCGAGGGCGAGGCCTGGTCCCTCGCCGTTAGCAAACACGGCGTGACGTACATGAAGATCGAGCAGGACCCGGAGAACGACCCAGCGGAGAAGAAGCCACCTGGCCAGGAGCCGTCCGTCTCGCCCAGTTACAAAGGTTTCGATTTCTCCGTGCCCTCCGTGAGTCACGAGGGCTTCAATTTCACCGCGCAAAACTTCACACCAGGTACAGCAGAATCCGGAGAGGGTAGTAATACAAATCCGTTCGTTTTTGGTTCATACAATCAACACGATTCCCCAGGTACCATTGCTCAAAAGCAATGCGCGCGAGAGCGCGTCGTACGATAAACGTTAACAGGTTTCTCGTTCGATCGATCAGGTAGCGACAGATTCACGCCAGAGAAGACGGAGGTGTCGCCAAAATTCTCCAAGCCTCACTCAAAGGAGAGAGTCGCCAAGGAGAGGGAGAGAGAAGGCGGCGGTGGAGGCGGGAAGCTGAGCGTGTTGCAGAAATGGCTGAGAGGCGACGACAAGTGCCACGGGGAGAAGAGGAACTCGCCTGGCAGGTGAATGCGGAGGACGAGAGGCGACGAGCGCGCAGTGTGATTTGTTTTTCGTCATATCGTTTTAGTATGTGCAGGGACTTTTCCGAGTTCGTCGGGGTGTCCGTGAAGGAGCTCGTGAAGGCGATTGGCGAGAGCAGGGCGAATGGCAACGGACCAACGCCGCCAGAAACGCCAAGGAGGCTCTCGAGAAGCTCGTCGCCGAAGAATCCCCAAGGTGGGTCACCAAGATTTCACAGCCCGTCCTCTAGTCCGGTTCCGATACCCGGTACGTATTCGCAGATCGCAACACTCGAATCAATCGCTGCTACATACTCGACGACAGGGGTGGGCAATTTATTTGAACACTTATTTTCATAATAATAAAATATGCGACAGATTTATTCGCATTTTTATATATTGTGTCAATCTCACATCGATGGCTGCGAGCACATTTAATTTTTTAACCAGTTTTAATGAGACAAATGTACCCTCTCACGTTTTTCTAGTTTTTCTTTTAAATCAGGAGGATTCAAGAAGGATTTTTCTGACTGTCCATTTGCCCGCCTCTGGTCTACGACAATTCTACCATCTCTGTACATCTACTATTGAGTTTTGTCTATTTTTTTTTCAATTTTTTTTTCGATCTCACGTTGCGTTAATCTCATACATTCATATGTGTGTCTTACTTCACACTTTTGGCACCGTAACTGGTCCGAGGAGGGAATCATTTCAGAAGCTGAGAGACCCGATACTGGTACTTGTGAGACAGTATTAGCGTGCTGCGAGCGTGTTCTTGTGTTTTTAAGGGTTGGTCAGAACGAACCATGAAGTTTGAATAAGCCACACCTATCCCGGTCTACGAACGCGCGACACGTAGCGTATAATTAAAATTCTCACGTCGAACTAGTTATAACAAAATAGTGATGTTGCTCTTACTATTAGCTGGGTCCAGTCGGCAGCCAGTTGGTTCTGGTAATTGCCTCTTCCCTCCTGCTGCTCATGCACCAGGTACTCGCTCCTTTCCTACTCGGCATAATCCTTCAGTCTGTACAGTTTTAACGATAGTAGCGTTCTAATGTTGTTCGTTGACACGTTTTATCAGCTCGTATCTCTCTCACACACACACACACACGACAAACATTATTACTCTCTGCTCTTTACAAATACACGCAAATGGCACTGTAGACCTCTCTACTCTTCTCTATGTATGAACACCACACGACACGCATGCATGTCGACCATAGTATGTTGTTTATAAATGTAAAACCGTAAACGGCCAGTTGTTGCACGTTCTTCAAGTACACTTGCGCGTTACTCGTTCCTTTCTAACCCACTGCCGCGCGATATTAGTTTCAAAATCCTGCAGAGAAACGCGGATCTCTCTTTCTTTCAATAATATATTCAGAAATAAAAATTGTAGAAGTAAAAGATATTTGGTTTGACTGAAAAATAATATCCAAAATCGACTCAGATGTTGTCTACACTGTAACGTTGGATACGCTACTGTAGCGGCAGTGGGTTCAGATTGTTCTACAATGCACATATAGACAGATAATAGTTTAGAAACGAATCAGTACACCGTCACATGTGATTTGTACAATTAATGAAAATTATCAGGTGGGAGAAGTTTGATAGGAGGGGGAGACAGTATCAGCAGCAGCCCTGTGCTCTGTGGCTCCCCCCGAAGTGTCGGCCTCTCCCCGTTAGGTAAGGATTATTCAACACACGTTTCTACTCTACACGAAACATAGCTATAGCCGCATCTAGAGTACTGTTCGTCACTGTTCGAATCACGATAATGCGCCTCTATAGTAACATTGCTCGGACGAGTCCGTTCGAAATTCAATCAGTCACGTCCGTTCGTGTGACGGAGTCGCACGCGAGTCACATTGCACGAACTTGATGCGAATGAAACTCTGTTCGATTCTTTTTCTCTAACCATCGTTCACGATGAGCAAGGTGAGACTAGCGTGGTACCCTTGCGTTAGAGTGGCGGGATAATCGTTGGTCCCAGCGATGGGACGCGACTGTCGGCTACGAAGATCGCGTTCTTTGCTTTTCAAGTTTCCGGTGGGATGATAGACAGCATCACGTCGCAACGACGAGGATCCACGCAGAGCGACACAAGTGCCTTGGTCAGCAGCCTAACGAGGGACCCTTCGCAGTCGCCCAGCGCTGTCAGCACGACTGCCAACACTCGCGATCTCTCACCAAGCCCAAGTTGCAGCTCTCTGCACATGAGATCCGAGGGTAGCATCGCCAGCCCGCCAGACACCCCCAAACAAGAATGTGGAGTAAGTTATTGGCCATTCTAACGTACAATCGAACGAACACCGTCGTTCAAACGTTCAACTTTCGTTCAAGGACTCGCAAGAAAGTCCCAGGAAGGTCTCCCAAGCGCAAACGCAGACGAGCCCCGAGAGCGCGACCACTGCCATGAAAGGCCACTTCAGCATCGGTTCCGCTGGCCCGAAGGACTCGTCGAAGGTCACCAGGAGGGATCACACGAAGATAGCGAAGACCAGAACGAAACGCACGATGTCTCCGACCAGCACGCAACAGAGTCCCAGTCGTACGTTGAATCTGACCAAAGACAAGGTGAAAGAAGCGATCAGCCCCTCTGTAGCTGAGTGCTTGAGGGCTGTGTTCGCTGCGTTCCTCTGGCACGAAGGGATCGTGCACGACGCGATGGCCTGCGCGAGTTTCCTCAAGTTTCATCCCAGCCTGCCCAAGCAAGGCGCGCTCGTCGTGACCAGGCAGACAGTGATACAGCCGACAGACAAACAGAAACAGGAACAAAAAGCCAGACAGAGACACTCTGTAGAAGTGATCAACGCTGGTAACTATTTGTACATACAACCAAGTACCGTGGAGGCGTTGACGCGGTCAGCGGCGAACGCGAACGCGAATCGAAACAGGAAGAAGCAGAAAACGGTGATCAAAGAGGAGGTCCAGGAGAACGGCAAATTGGACGCTCTGCCAGAGTTTCAGACGGTAGCCGTGCTGCCACCCGCGTTGAAGAGTCTGGTGTTCCTGTGGGAGGAGCTGAGCACCAATTGCATGCAGACGATAGAGCAACGATCGGTTCTACCAAGCCCAATATCGCAGACGATGAAGCTGAGCAAACGACCAGAGAAACGACCCAGAGAGGACAAGCTGAAGGAGCGCGAGAAGAAGAACAGCAGGAAGAAGAAGGAATGGAAGCCAGTGGGCAAAGGGAACGGGTCTGAGGTGCTGGGAGGCATAGAACGTGAAACGATCTGCGAATTATGCGGTCTGATGTTCCCGCATCCAGTGACGTATCACATGAGAATGATGCATCCTGGTTGCGGATGGCACGCGGAAGGGAAGGGTTACAACAGCGGTGGGAACTATTGCATTGGTTGGGCAGGAAATTGTGGAGATGGTGGAGTCGGTGGGAATTCGTGGTACCTCATCTGCGACACTTGTCGAGACAAGTATCTGCGAGCGCGGAAGCTGAAGCTCGCGAAGAAGTTCCTGACTGGAATGGCGAAGAAGAAGAACGGCTCGAGCAAGGTCGCGTCGCCAGTTGGCAGCCCAACTGGGAACGACACGCACATCATCATGAAGAACAACGCGATGTTCCTGTTGGACCTGGCCAGCGCGTCTGGATTGAACATTCCCAAACAGCAGAGGCGTCCATCGCAGACGTTGTCCTCTGTGGCGGAAAATTACAGTCCACCTGAAGCAGCTGGACCGTTCCCAGCGACTGGACCGTTCCAGTGTCTGGCTGCTTTAGGTGTGCACCATTCGCAGAGTCACGATGAGAGGTATTACGAGGAGACGTTGAGGCGGCAGAATGGACATCAAGGGATTTACGAAGGGAGCAATATTATGATTAATACCACCAATGGAAGGGTGAGTGTTGGACGGCTCTTTTTGTGTTTAATTTTGCGTGACGACTGCTTGTTTCGTGCAGCCTCTGTCGGAATGTCCAATGAGCGATAGCGACAGCGAAAGTGGGAAGGGTCGTGGGATATTTCATCGATCAGTATCGATGTCCACTGGCGCTCCTTGGACTAGAAATTCGAATGATGGTAGAGTGGTTATGATGCGAAAACGGAATAACAGCAGCAGCGAGATGAACACAGGTAAACGAGCGGTACTTGTAGCGTTTAATTTAGAGGATATTTAATTTGATTTGCATTACAGACGCAGGCTCGTCCCTTCTGTGCTACCCTTCAGCGGCACTGCAGAAATTGGTACCGTCGATGAACCAATCGGCGATCGTGTCGACGAATCAAGACGAAGTCTCGACTAGCGATAGAATAGAAATCCTTATGAGACCAGTGATGCTGTTCGTTCTCCAACAGCACAACCTGCAACACTTGCAACTCGCGATGAAGCAAGCGCTAAGGCGAGCAGCTTGCAGGGTTTATGCGATGCAGGCGTTGAACTGGCTATTGAGAAGCGTAACGCAACCAATTTGCCTGCATGATTTACTGTGGTGGTTCGTCGCGTCCCTCACGCCCGTGGCACCGGCTGATATCGCGGACGCGAACGACGAGGACAATAAAACCGACAAGAAGGAAGATCACGTGAGTTTATCGCACTTTTTCTAGTGCTTTCCTTTTAGTATCACGTTTTATATTTTTTAGGAAATGATTGGCGTGTGCGAACATCCCTTGAGCGATCTCGTTATAGCGGGTGAATCTGTTAATCCATTACCCAGCGTGTTTCACACCTTGTTGCAAACTATCGCCGACTTGATGCTTCTGCCACCGCCTGGTACTGTTTTAAATGATTTACGTTACTGTTAGATGTGGTATTAATGTCTAATCGCGACTGGGAGGTTCTAATGGATCAATTTTTAGGGTCTCCTCTTCAGCAAGCTGCCATTCGATGTTGGGGCATCAAATTCACTCCCGCGGATCACATGTTCCTTCACAGGAGTCATGTATTTAGTAACATTAGCAAAATACTGTCGAGGTCCGAGGAAGAGGAGGATACCGCGATGAGCATGCACGAGAGTCATCAGTCGACTCATTCGCAGCAAGTTAACAGCTGCGTGGAAGTGTTGAAGGACTTGACAGCTGGCGTGGAAATCAAAGCGTCCAGCAGACAGGCCATGATCGGCAGTTTGACCGACAATTCGACAGAGACCTTTTGGGAATCTGGTGACGAGGATCGGAACAAAACTAAATCGATTACGATCATCTGCAGCGCTCACTCTATTCCTCGAATGGTGTACATTCACATCGACAATTGTCGCGATTTAACGGTAAGTTTCGCGACGAACTTCTACTCTTTTTTATGGTATTTTCACACCTTATCGTTACTCTGTTACAGCACAAGGTGTCCAGTGTCACATTTCAATCGGGCAACAACGCTGACGAAATGATTAAATTAAGAACCGTGGAAGTTGGAAGTCGATCAGCCGGTTGGATTAACTGCCCAGTTACTGGTAAATATTATGCATTCCTTTTCACTCCACGACGAATCTATCGCGAATATTAATTTGTCTTTTTACAGATTCACATCACACCATTGTGGGTCTTCAGTTGAAGGGCCCGGACAATTCGTTGCGCGTGCGACAGATACGAATATTAGGCGAGATCGAAGGGGAATCTTTAAAGATTGGAAAGCAGCTGAATGCTCAGACGATTCAGCAAAGAAATTGCGAGGCGGAAACGTTAAAAGTATTCCGTGTGATTACTTCTCAAGTACGTTAATCGCGCATACGCTCTCAGAGAGGATTTCACAGAGCTCTCGTTAATTATTTACCATTTGTCAGGTATTTGGCAAACTCATACAAGGCGAGCAACCGCAGCAAAATTCGGACACCGCGGATGGGACTAACGAGGACTTAGAAGACAGCAACGATCTCCGGGAGCACATGGTCGGAATCCTGTTCAGTAGAAATAATTTGACGCATTTACAAAAACAGATCTGCACCCATATCGTCCAAGCGATTCAAAAAGAAACGATTCGTCTGAGAGAAGAGTGGGAGGCGCTGCTGTGCTCTCCGACACCAGCTAACAGCTTGCTAAGCGACAACAGCGATCTACCTAAAGCAGCAGACACGTATTGCTTCGAAATGTTGTCCATGGTGCTAGCTTTAAGTGGCAGCTCAGTAGGACAGTATTATCTTTCTCATCAGTACGGATTGTTAAAAGATCTATTGAGTTTGTTGCACACTGGCTCAGCAAGAGTGCAACGTCAAGTACGTGCTTCCTCTTTTTTCCGTATTTCTACATTTAAATTACGATTTTTAACAACACGATTCATCTCGTTTAGGTGACGTCTCTATTAAAAAGAATTCTGCCTGAAATTAAACCGGAAACCTTGGCTACCGTCATCACTGTTAAACGATTGCCACCTACGGACTTCAGCATTATATCCGCAGCAAGTAATGGCGTCACGTGTGCCACGGAATTTGACGAACATTCACCAGGAATCCTCGACGTCTTCTTAAGCTGCATCGCCAAGGCGTTAACGGTGCAAGTTAAAGTAAAGGGTAAAGAGAACAATGGCAAGGCTTTGCAAACTGTTTCGTTGGCGACCAGCATTCATCCGAAGAGTCAAGTCGGCGCAAGGTGGTGGCTAAGGGGTTGTATGACTCGAAAGTTGGCTGAAGTGATAATTCAGCTTTTAAAGGACATGGCATCGGTGTGTATCGATAAATAAGAAATTGTTCATTTTAATCGTTACTTATTATTTGTATTATTTACAGGGGAAGTTGTCAGAAGCTTGGGCGGCTGTGACCAAGGCAGCCATCGCGGAGAACATTTTAAATCTCACCAGACTCGATGAGAAGAGCCGTGATCCATCTGAATGTCTGAAAACCCCGACTCTGTGGCTCGCTCTTTCCTCCTTGTGTGTTTTAGATTCCGATCACGTCGAGAGATTATCGTCTGGTCAGTGGAGTGGCACCGAGGGACAGCCGCCACCGCCTAGAGTGAGATTATCACAGTATTTTTTTGATAAGCCATGTTCTCTTGGACGAATCAAGCAAATGTTACTTAAATATAACAATGAGACGTCGAGTATATCATTCAATCTTTAGTGTAACTAGCTGGGGTGCGAAATTTTGATGCAGTGATGCTTCCAACAGGACGCGATTCACTCACGAGAACTTTAAATCTTCAAATTTGAATCACTTTATTGCACGTGTTTTTATATTTCTGTATCGTACGTTTTTCTATTTAGCCAACGTGTAGCAATCACGACGACGGGGAGACGACAGCGATCATTCAGTGCAACGTTTGCGGAAACCTGTGCGCGGAGTGCGATCGAATTTTGCATTTACACAGAAGAACACGAATGCACATCAGGCAGGTTTGTAAGGAAGAGGAGGAGGCGATACGCGTGGACCTTCACGAAGGTTGTGGCCGGACGAAATTATTCTGGATCCTGGCTCTGGCTGATAGCAGAACGTTGAAGGCGTTGGTAGAGTTTCGCGATGGCTCGCCAAGGAAGCCAGTTGGCGCCACGTCTGGTATCTGCAGATTCTGCGGCACCACAGGGAACACAGGTTTGCTAGCGGTAGGGAACGTTTGCTCGGATCACGATTGCCAAGAGCATGGTAAAAATGCGTGTAGCAAGGTACACCCGTGCGGACATATCTGCGGAGGCGTGCGAAACGAGAAAACTTGTCTACCGTGTCTACACAGGTGTTTGCCTGGTAGCGATTTGAAGCAAGACGCTGACGACATGTGCATGATCTGCTTCACCGAGGCTTTGTCAGCCGCGCCTGCGATTCAGTTGCAATGTGGACACGTCTTCCACTTGCACTGCTGCAGACACGTTTTAATGAAAAGATGGGTTGGACCCAGGATAACGTTTGGCTTCTCTCTCTGCCCAATCTGCAAAGTACCAATGGAGCATCCCACTTTAGTGGATCAGCTGGCCAGCATAAAAGAACTGTACGAAGACGTGAGGAGGAAGGCGTTGATGCGATTGGAATACGAAGGACTGCACAAGTAAGCGAAGCTTGTAGTGGATATCGAGTGGTACAGATAGTTAAGTTTCGGTGTTTCGCACGTTTGTTAATTATTGCAGGGCTGAAGCAGCGTTTGGGGCTAGTGGGAGGTACCATCAGGATCCAGCGTCGTACGCGATGGAACGTTACGCGTACTACGTTTGCTACAAATGTCAGAAGGCCTACTATGGTGGTGAAGCACGATGCGATGCGCAAGTGGGCGGAGAAACGTTCGATCCTACAGAATTAGTCTGTGGAGGTTGTAGCGACGTGGCAAGGGCTCAGATGTGTCCGAAGCACGGAGCAGACTTCCTAGAGTATAAGTGTCGTTATTGTTGCTCGGTGGCAGTCTTCTTTTGCTTTGGAACTACCCACTTCTGTAACCCCTGCCACGACGACTTCCAACGTGTCACCACCATTCCAAAAGGCGAACTGCCTTCGTGTCCTGCAGGTAGATTTTTATTCCTTTCCTTGAAGCACGTCTACCCAGATTTAACGAAAACTCGAGACTGTACGCGATTGTAATTATTAACAGGACCTAAAGCCAAACAACTGGAAGGGGACGAGTGCCCATTGCACGTGAAACATCCATCTACTGGTGAAGAATTCGCGCTTGGTTGTGGCATTTGTCGCAATGCGCACACCTTCTAAAACCACGATACTCTCAAGAATGATCCCTCGACACGATGAAAACCGGCGGTTCTTGTTAAACCTTATCAATGCAACTATATTAATACGATTAAGCGGATATATAGTACGATATAAGCGTCCTCATAATAACGAATAGCGTCGTCGAGTGCTGTACGCGTGTATCGATCCCCTGGGAAATTCTTCTAACGGTCCCAACAGTGGAATTGATGCAACATTACGATGCAGGCGAAATCAAACAGACAGAACTGATTAGCTACAGTCATAAGTGAGAGAATCTGATGCTGCGTGAAACTATAATACTTGTTAAGTATTACGTAAGTCGTTTTTATGTGTAATTTTACAAATTACTGAAACGCATGGAGGTTTAGGGAGGGGGGGGGGGGGGGGGTAGAGAAAAGTCGCGCGTGTATTGAACTTCCATAATTGGCAAGAGAATAAGGAGGGCTTGCACGTGCACTAAAGTCATACAAAGCATAGTAATTCATTGGTAAAATATCCTAGCGCGTAAGTGTTTAAGATAATATATAAATATATATAATATATTATAATTCTCTACGCTATTTAAGAAATATTTAATTATCATTAACAGTGATCCTAATAAATTATGTATGTAGGTAAATTATGTATGCGAAAGAGGATGCGAATTAAAACTCGCGAGGGATACACGAACGGAAACGGATATCGGTTGTATGGCGAGGAAAGAAAACCACATCGCGATCCGTGTTCATCGCAGGATCGACGCTCGCGTTATTCCCCAGTAATAGCGAAACATTGCATTTCCCTCAGACTTTTTATTTCCATTTGTACTTTTCCAAGGGAACAGTGCGCGTGATTTGTAAATGCCTGCGGGCGTAATTTATTTACCAGCGTTGATGGTCGACGCGCTTAGAAACGATCGAATGGTCGCGCGCGATCCGTGCGAGCGCGTGCCGCAAACCTCGACTGTTATCATTTGTGTTTCAGTCTAGTGCAGAATTAAACGAGAGTAATGATCGCAACAACAGAAAGCTGTCCTCTTATTCTGCACGTTCACGTAGAGCCTTCCTCGAGCGACGATGCGCGTCGAAAATGGCGCCGCCCTGCGTGCGACGTCCGATCGATCCAAGATGGCGGCAGGCAGCAGCGCCGCGGCGCGTCAGTTCGAGCCAAGCAGCGCGAGGTGTAACGCGTGTGTGTGTGCGCGGCGCGATCCTGTGACGTTTTTCGCCTCGATCAGCGGTAAGTAGCCATTATTTACGAGCCGTGCGACAATAGTTACATAATTCTCATCTCGCGCGAGTTATGTATAACCGTACGTTGGATAGCCTTTGGCGGGAAATACGTGCTCGCCGCTGGGGGACATCGTGCGACGACCGTTTGGCCGGAGATGATCTCCTACGCACGTTCGTGCCACCCTGCTAGCACCGCCTGTCAACTGGCTCTGTTTATTTTTACCACGAATTGAAGCCAATCGCAAAGTCGAGAGCGAGCTTAATCGAGCGAAATTGCGAGAGGCTGCTCTCGTCGAGGAGGAATAATCGTCCAGTCAGCATCCACAAGGTAAATTCACCCACGCCGATCGATCGTCCCAAGAAATGCTAGAAAACAATAGACTGATCGACGGTTCGTGGACGAGCGATCTCGCAGGCATAAATAAGCCTCGTTTTTGAGCTGCGTACCACGAAAATATCTGCAAAAGTCACACTGTCGTGGAACAGGATCGTTTTTCAGAAATTGTCGTCTGCTCTGTCGATACTTAACCTCACTTCGCTCGCTTAACTCCAGGTGCTGTCAAGCTGCGGACGCCTTCGTGGCTGAGCGACCCTTCAATTCGACTCGTGCTCGCAGCTTCGATGGAACCACGAAGGCAGCTCATTTTTGTTCTTTGGTATTTAGAAAACGATTGCGTTCTCTGCGAGACAGAGTTTTATCGAGCGTCTCTTGATTCGTTCAAGGGTACCCAGTGTTCGTCTCCTCTCAATGTCAAGACGAGCGTTGACTCTCGTAGCGAGCACTAAAGCGTGGTATTTAACTAACGTGTTTCGTGAGTCACGACGAGAGTGAATGTCGTAACCGGTGATTCTTGCCAGAGATTGTTTATTGTGACGACCTCGAGGATGAAACGGGACTTTGTGTGCCATTCAGGTATCGATAAAACCCTTCCTGTTACTAAAGAAGCGCGCGTTGCTCCTTTTTTATTGCAACGCGCGCCTCCGTTTGTTGTTACACGATCTGAGGCGATCGTGACGAATCAGCGATGCGCGTCGTCGCGATCGAGAGGCATCCCAATAGGAAACACGCGTCGCGAGGGTCGTTTAGATTCACGTGAAACTGGTTTTAAACACGTGCGTGCCACGAGGCTGACGCATTTCACGCATCTCACGCATTCGAGCACGCGTCTGTCGCTCACGTCGCGACCTCTGCACGCGCACTTGAGTCACTCTGGTTCCTCTTTGCTTCCGTTTTCGCTGGAAATGGCATTTAACCGTGTCGATGAAGCTGGTAAACCAACCTCGATACCCCACGTTCATTGTACGCAACTGACTCTCTTATTTCATTCATTTATAGCTCTCCATATTATTCACTGGGTGATTCATCGAGCAACTCATTCAGTTCCACACGGGTAATTAAACACTGGAGAAGGCGCCACGTTACGAGTATCGTTCTACTCTCTGTAAGGGATACGTGTTTAGTTGTCGACAACGTTCTATCATACTTAATTTCCTATGTTAAACAGACATCAAAAGGATTACGTGTACACGTAAGCTCTCGTAATGCCTTTCAGCCATTCAATTATCCTCATATTTTACGATCGAATGAAAGTGCTATTCAATTGCTGTATCGCGTTTACATTCGCGTTGAATTAACCCCTCTGGATCAGTGCACAGTGAAATCTGAATACCTGCGCTCGACACGATAGTAATCTCTATGATTACCAGCCGTGCACCACGGACGTAGCGCCCTATCGCGGTTTAAACTTCAACGTGACGCTTGTATCGCCAGGGGAAACCAGTTTCACTCAAAGACCGCACTGTACCGTTATTTTTACGGATTCGTGTACAAGTTGCACCCGTGTAACGCTCGCTCCACACCTGCAGCGTCTGATGGAACCGACGTCGCGGAAAACTGTCGTCGTCTCCAAGTAAAGTCGAGCATGGTCGACTTTAAAATCGAGACGTTCCTTCTGCTCATCCCTGGCTGGTATTTTCGACTTCCTGGCGTCCGCGACCACTATTGCTCGCTCATGTTTCATCGTACGTTCGCGTTTCTACGAATTTTTAGTCTTGAATGTTCGCAGTCGAACTTAGAATCGTCTTGTTAGAATTTTTTTGGTAATTTTTCCCAATTTTTTTTTACATACGCGTGAAGAGGAAGAATTTAAAGCGCCAATGCTACATCGATCCACAACCGTCCTTCTGTCGAGTAATTAAACAAACACAGCACAGTCCCATCTCTGATCGTCCAATTTTCCTGTCCAATCCGAATCTCCAACCAGTGATTGAATTATCCTCGAAATTCTCCGTTCGTTCGCCAATCTCGAAGCTTCGTCCTCGAACGATCGCTGACGCCAATTAACGATCCGTGCAACACGAATTTCCATCATCCTCGTACGTGTCATTCGAAAGCGTCGTCGATCTCTTTGATCGTTGCGTGAATTTTCACCGGGAATGTCCTTCCTTCCCCTCCCACCAGCGACCGTGGTAGAAAGTTGGAAGATGCGCCACTAATGCACCGAGCAGACACGTCGAGAGTGCATTAATTAGACGCGTGTCGCTCGAGGCGATAAGTGGCTGGAGATAAACGACTCGTTCGTGGCTTCGCGGTCGTAAAAACGAGCTGGTTTCGGGAATAAACGGCGCGCCCGTCTCCCGTGAAAAGCTGGCGGTGTTATTTCGTGAAAACGAGGGTATAAACATGGCTGGTACTGAATGGTGGCACCGGTTCGCCGAAATTACTTTCGATCCGGCAATTAATCCGTCGCGACTCGTTCTGCGAGGTGAAACTTTCTCGGTTTGATTAACAGATTGCTGGACATGGATCCGTGAATGCGAAAGTCTTTGTTACCTCGTCGAATTACTGTGCACCATGGAAACTAACGTAGAATGTCGATAGAAAATCTGTGGCGTCCTCTACTTTAAGAATAATAAGAACGCTGAGTCTGCACGTGTTTCTTCTTCTGGTTCTTTGGGTATAAACAGTTGGAGGATCGCTCGAAATGATAAGTTTCACTGTTTACAGTCAGAATTCTATTTGTTAATACAAGATTCATTTTTGTTTCCACGTTGATTGTAGTTTGGTTGAAATAATCGAACGCAGAAGTCGTTGGCTTGTTCAGAAGGAACTCGAGGATGGATCGCGTATTTAAATCTCGTGTTTCATCGTATCCAGAGTGTGACTATGCAGCGTACCTGCGTTTATTGCAACCGCATCGAAGTTCCGTCAACGCGTGCGTTCTCATTACCGAGATTAACGCCGTTTTAATTGCCCTAGAAAGTATTCGTTGCGTCCTTAGTCTCGCCTTGCGTGGCTGCTCGGTTGGAATATCTAACGCGAGTTTTTTTCTCATCATAGTCTAAGGGAAGCGTCGAGAAAAGAAGAGCCTTCAACGTATCCGATTTTCTTGTGGAAACAGCACTCTTAGTCCATGGCTGGTTTATGATACTGATCTTAGTGGCGCTGGCTGAGCTCGATATCGACATAGGAACACAAGAAAAACCCATCAGGCTAACCGTCTGGAGGTTACTAGGTCTAACGGCACTGTTGAACGAGTGAACTCTCTGATAACGTTGACAACGCGATATAAAAGCTTCTTGAAGCTCGTTCTATCGAGAACATTTTAATCACAGTTCTCAAATTTAACCATTCTGTCACTCATCTTGTCTTCTGTTCTTCTTTTATCTGCTAGCTTTTACAGCATCTCAGTTTGTTTAATAATTCGTCATCAATCGAGTATATACATAGCAATTTGTAGAAATAGATTATAATTCGATAAACGTTCAAAGCTGCTCTGCTCCCTCGTTTCTGGATAGTACGTCGCAGTGTGCCATTCGCGCGTCGCGTTTAAAACCGTGATCTTGACCCACGATCCTCGAGCGGTCCTCGAAGCAGCAAGATCAAGGCCGCGAGGCGCGTTGCTGGTAAAATTCGCGAGCCTGCTCGCCGGTTTCGCGATCGAGAGGGCCAGACGGAGAGAGAAAGCGCGCGGATTCGTCGACGCGTGCACACAGAGGTGCGTGGAGCCAAGGTGAATGCGCCTTGAACGGAGCTTCAGTCGCATCTACTTCTTCTCTCCATCGAGACGGTGCACGCTGCTGACTCGCGTGCAGCGTTCTCCAGAGCGTTCGTAACCGCCTCTGCTCGAGGTTGGCCGCGATCGAAGCGAACGGGACAATCGACGGTCGAAGGTGGAGCCTTCGCAGGGAAGAGAAGACGCTGCGATCTTCGAGGTCGTGATTCATCCTCGAGCGTTCTTCGTGGTGCGCGATCGTTTCGTATTTTTAGAGAAGACGACTCGAAGTTTGTGACCACCGTGCGACACTGTAGATTTCACGAGTGTTTCAGTAGAATCAGCTGCGTTTTTTCCAGTGGTGACGTTGAGTTATGGGTGGTGATTGCACGTGTACGCCCGCGGGACATTTCCTCGAGCGCGTTAGAAATTTTCTCTCGCGGGGTTAATGAATATTGAGTGACGAGTTGATTAGTGGACGCAGTACGAGCTCTCGCGGCTGGCGTTAGCGCCATCAGCCCTTCGCCTTTAAGCGTCAGCGAGTTTTCGCGTCGCGAGGGACGACGCTCGATTACAGTTTCAGACGCTGACTTTGTCGCGAGGTGTTTTAATGTTCTTAAAGTCGAACTGTGAACAGAGATCGCCTACTCGTTTCTAAGGTTGATGAAGGCGAATTAAACGATGAAACGGCACATTTAATGAGTGACAGTGGCTACGATTCGTCTGATCTGCGAACAGCACTCTCGAGATCGATCTAACTGGTGAACGAGATATGGGAGAGGAGCTTTACCATGGTCGTCGTCACTTCCTCGGCGATTACTGTAATTGAGGATTTCTCGAAAGACACCTTGGGAAGGTACGACAACTGTAACATTCGAGGCTCCTGTAAAATCAACTGAGAAATCACTGACATCACGACTGGCTCGATTTCTCTGTCAGCGTAATCGAACGTAATGGCGTATGACGGTAACGATAGGCTGGCGCTGCGAATTCGAATTTAAATACCCTCCGCAATCTGTACTCGTTTCATTTCACGCGTGATGATCGTGAACATCTGCAGTCGTCTGCTAATCAAATAAGCAGAAACGAAAAAGAGAGCCACGGTCGTTAATCTTCGAGTCGCGTGACATCACAGAAAGTTAATGCAATAAGTCTTGCGAGATTTAATCCACGCTCGAATTTATTACCACTGAATCTTTCGACCAGAAATCTCTCGCCTTCCACGAGTAACCATCCTCTTTTACGACGGATATTAAACACGGTAATCTCGCGTACGGTTTAAGATCGCGACGGTTCTCCACGGGACCGAGTCGACACTGTTGCGAACATCACCGTGGCGAGCATAATCGTTCGCGTCATCGTAGAACCGTGACGATCGGATGTTTTCAGTTAAGGGTCTGCGCAAGGCTTGCTCGAGTTACGCGAGATTACGTTAACGTCCACCACGTTGGTCGAGCACGGATAAATCTAACGGGTGATTCGAACGATCGTGTAAAAAATCGTGGTTAAACGCAGCAGAGAAGCTGACGCGACGCGATGCGGCAAGAAACGACATTATTTCACGGTATTGTTGTCATGTCGCTACCAGCGAGTTCTTTCGATCGTGGATCGTCGAATCTGATCGAAAAACGGCGAGATCCCAACGTGTTTCACCGTTGAAACTCGCGAAACAGCAGGAAGGACGGTTTTTTGGGTCAGTGAAATTCGACGTGTCGTTTCTTCGTGGCGGATAAGCTATCGCGATGGTTAGCCACGATCGAAAGTATATCCCAGTTCGGTCACGATCCTGCTTGAAATCGCGAAATTGGCCTGGTTCGGTTCGCTCGAGCTGCGCGTGCAGGTTTGTCGCTTCTTCGTTTAACGCTCTCTCGCTCAACCGAGGAACCCTCGTGCTCGATGACGAGAGAGACGATCGATCGATCGTTCGAGTGGAGTTTTCAAGGGTTGCTGTCTGTTTCTTCGATTGTCTCCTTCGAAATCGGTTCGCGAAGGTGGCAGAAGAGGAGGCGTAGACGAGTTTGTTAGTCAGTCTTTGTATGATGGTAGAAAGGAACTGTTGTAACGTGTAGATAACTGGATTGTTGGTCTATGAATGCTTAAAGATGATCAGATATTTGAAATTTGGTAATTGGTTGAATGGATAGCTTCGAAAGTCGTGGAAGAATAATTTTAAGGGGTGTTGCAGGAAGTTAAGAGTAGAAATTATTGTTAACGTTTGCTGGGAATAGAAAATTTCCACTCGAATAGAAAAATTTAGAGAAACATAAGTCTCTGAAATAATTACAGTGGAATTACTTTAATTTTAATTACGATAGTTCGAAGTTACTTTGAAAGCAACAGTTTCTATCACTCTCGACTCCCAGCAATAAAAAATTTCCATTTCACTGGAAAACTTTAAAGAAACATGCATCTCTCAAAAAATTACAGTGGAATTACTTTAATTTTAATTGCAATAGTTCTAAATTACTTTGAAAGCAACAGTTTCTATCGCTATCATCTCCTATCAACAGAAAATTTCCATTTCACTAGAAAACTTAAAAGAAATTTGCATCTCTCAAAAAGTTTCCATGAAACAACTTTAATCTCTGCAATCACTAATCAGAGGAGACATCCAAGTATTAAACTAAACGACATCCTCTCAAAGAAACATCCAAACATAAAGTTTCATTTCCACATTTCCCAATTTTTATTCAGACACTTTGCTGTAATCAATTGCCACCAAATGGCCAGCAAGCAACTCTTATTTGCTCCAGCAACAAGTTTTTATCATCGACTCTCCATCTACCGCGACATTTCACCACCCTTCTTCCCCCTTAATCGATCTTCCTCGTTTTTCGTCCAGTTCTCGATTATTCCAGAATACTCTGCAGCACCAATGGATACGTCGTTTGTTAGCGGACGTGCTCGCAGAATTTCCAAGCGTTCGTTATCCACGACGACTGTTATCGAGGGTACAGGAAAGCGAGACGAGGAGGCACACTGGATTACACGGGACGAATCGCGGCTACCCACGATGAATCATTGATAGAACACGGGCCTACTTGACGATTACGCTTCGCGTGTAACAGCGTCTGAGTCGTTTACGACGGTTTATCACCCGTCACCGCTTCACATCACTATTTCGAGAGCTGTTATCGGTTATTACGGGACTGTTTCGCTCGTGCGAGGAATTGAAATCGTCGAACGTGGTTAGAGAAACGATCCATCCTGTGGAACAGAATCTCGTCGACTTTATCTGGAAGTCTGTCGACTAATTGATCTCGTTTGGAATTACAGATCGACTACAAATGATCGTCAAGTCAGGCGTACTTTTAAGAGAAGCTTTCAGAAGCTTCGTTGTGTCAGAGCTTGTCAGAGTAGCTCGAACAGTTTGGCGTTGAACGAGGGTCTTCCAACAGCAACTGAGAGCCCTGTTTGCGCGCAAGAAACTTTTCTGGGTCACCTCCAAGTGGACCTGCAGTCTCATTTTGAACGACAAACTTAATTCACGATTAAACGCGAGCGTACGGTGTTTTCTATCGAATCGAAGCTGAAATAAATGCGAATAGACTGCTGTGGGAAGCGGGACGTGATTGTCTCGCGGTTCGTTAGAATTCTGCAGGCTATCACCGCGTGGAAACGATTTCTCTCGTCGCCATCCGTTGCCACGATTTCTTAACCGAAGGAAACGCGATCCACCGCGTGTATTCATCGAAGATGAGAATATTCGTGGAGGAAAAGCACGGTCAATTAAAGGATGCGCATCGTCTGGAACGGACGTTGCTCCAACCAGCGTCGCCAGTTCGTGGATGGTCACGTCCGTGTAAAACTCGAGCGCATTTCTTTCTGTCCTGCTCTGCCAGCCGCGAACTAAATCGAAACGATGATGGAACGCGAGGCTAATTCGATCCATTTGAATAATAATCGCGCGCAAGGGCGATACAAATTAGATCGTAGCAACGTTACGAATATGTATTTCACTTCAAAACGCTGGTCACGGTTTCAGTAATTAACTATCGTTCTCTTCTTCGCGAGCTTCGTTTGAGTTTCAACTTACAACGCAGCTTGCTCTCTGCTTCGTTGCTGAAATCGATCAGATTTCTCCTGTCGATTCGATAGACTTCGTTCAACAGAGTAAAAGAAGGCGAACAGAGAAGACTGGTCCAAAGAAGCGGACGAGACAAGTTGAATTTCTCGTCGCTTAAGTAGAAATTAATTAGTACGTTCGAGTTTTCTCTTGGAGATCGCGAGTGTATCAACAGATCGCTAGCATGCAATTCTCATTGCTTAACAAATAGAGATTAATTAGTACAGCGTTCTATTCGTCTCTTGAAGATCGCGAGCGTATTCGCCAAGCAGTTTCGAGGCCAGCAAACACCTCTCTCGAAATTTCTCTCCTCTCTTCACCCAGTTTCTCGATATCCTGTCTTATATCGAACAATTCGGCTAACCATCGACGGCTGAAGAAAGTCTCGACGCCCGTCTCTCGAGAAACCAGGCAGAACTGGCTCACAGGAAGTCTCCTCCACTTATTAACCAGCAATTAGTTCCGTCGTCTTACTTTCACCTTTGGGACTGACATCGACAGATGCTCGCCAATTCGTATCCTCCTGCGTCCATAATCGAGCGTCGTACAAGATCCATCGACAAAGTGGTACGAGGGTTCTCGACGAACAGAATCGTGTTTCAGGATTACTGCTCCTGGCTGCTGCAATAACGCGCGTATATCGTGGAACGATCGTCATTCAAGGAATTTCAAGGAAAAGACACTGAAAATCCGTGGAACGCAGTCGTACTCCCACATATTTCTTACACGGAAGTCCTCGTCGGCCATTGAAGTTCAAGCGGCAGGTAAAGGTGAAGAGAAAGGTTAGATGGATCGTTGCATCGATGTGTAAAACATCTCTCGCATCCTGCGTGCTGTGTTTCCATCCTGCGTCTCCATGAATGTTGCATCGTTTCTTGTAACGAATTTCTCGAGAAATTCGACGATTCGTTGGGTTCATGCGATTGTAAAAGACGATGGAAGTCGTGGACGAGTTGCACAAGGGATAAATAGTTTTTGCAGTCGTTCGTAGAGGATGAAACGTCGAGCATTTGGTGGTAACGAGGAGTAGCTGCGGCACGCTTGCTCAGTTTAGTCGCTACTCGCTTCGCGGAAGTAATTAACGCTAAAAATTTAACAAACTCAGAGCTCTGCCTCGATTAGTCGACGCGGGAAGTTGGCAGAGCGGTTAGCGTAATAGTCTCCAGCGATGAGATGTAATGTTTTACTTGGAGAGACAGCACGCTTCGAGCGGGGAGAAAATGGGGTACGAAATTGTATTTTCAGGCTGTTAGGCTTCGACTCTGCGCGTTGATGCGCGAGACGCGGTATTTGCGTCGCGTAAGGGGCTGCAGGGTGATTATTTTTACTTTGATCTCTCTGCGAGCCCTTCTTCTTCACACGAGAAAAATAGTAACGTCAGGCTTTTGTAGTTTTCAGATTTCCAAATCAGTTTCTGAATAATAATCGTTAACGAGGACTTCTCCAACTTTGAGGATCGATTTCATCCCCTAAATTTCTACTTTAAATTTTGCATTGTTGCTAATGCAAAATAGCACATCAGGTTTGTAGTTTGCAGCTTTCCAAATTAGTTTTTGAGTAATAATCATTAACGAGGAGTCCCTCAACTTTGAGGATCGATTTCATCCCCTAAACTTGATCTCTCAAACGTTACAAATCCATTTCTAATTTAAATTTCGCACTGTTGCCACTAAAAAAGAGATACAATTCTAATACATCAAACTACGCTTCAGTTGTACTAAATTTCAGCGAGTAACGCGAACTTTCCGTTCATATTTTCGTTCTCGATTCGCTGAAGAGTCAGCGAACCCACTGCGACCTGTGCTCGCGAGTAATTTAAGTTTCCAGCGTCACATTCGGTGGAATATAGCCGCACTTGCGGTTCGCCACCTCGAATGGTCTTCAACTTCGCCATTCGTCGTCGAGCTTCGATCATTCGTCGCCGTTGGGGCTGTTTCTCGACTGTTGCTTGCCGCTTTGGCTGGCATTCGTGGACGAGTTCGTTGCTTTCGCCTAATCGGGCTACCTCGCGGGTGAACGACACGCGAGAAATTAAAATCCGTGACGAAACGAAAGTCGACGATAGTAAATCTTTCGGCGTTCTGGCCGCCATGAATGGCGGCGCATGAATAAAACATGCTCGTCACTCGAGAAACGAACGGTTGTGCGAGGCTCGAGGGGAAGTCGATACGTTTTCGATGCACGTATTTCTCTGCACTCGTGGTAATCGCATTTTCTAGACCAGGCTCGCGGAACTTCTCGACATCAGGATCCTCTTCCTTCGATTCTTGCGATCGTGTCTTCATTTCTGGTAAATCTGCTCGACTTTTTCTTTTCCTCGAGTCTGAAGAGAGTAATAATTCTTTTTCGTGCATTCGTCGATAGAAATTTCATTCCACTCGCAAGGTTAGTAGAAACTGTTCAAATCGATCTGCAATTATTCTTTAAATTAAAATTCTGCATCCAAGGATCACTGAGTTCAATTTTGAGAGTGCGATGATGTCGCCACGTTCTCTTCTTCTTTGAGCATCCGTCGATAGAAATTTCATTCCACTCGCAAGGTTAGTAGAAAGTGTTCAAATCGATCTGCAATTATTCTTTAAATTAAAATTCTGCATCCAAGGATCACTGAATTCAATTTTGAGAGAATGAAATACAATCCAGTGCTTCAAGTTTTACAGAAATCGTTAGATAGCAGTGCAAATAAGCATTAATCGTGTCTTAACGAGAGAAAGAATCTTATAATTCTCTGCAGAGGGTCCTGTTCGTTGAATAGAATCTTATCGAGAGAGGATAGCAACAGAGGATCGTTTCTTTCTACCCAGTCTCATTAAAATATATTAAACGTGGCTTCGCTCGCGGCATTTTACTCACGCCCCATAATTCCCTTCCGACGTCGTAATTTCGCGGTCGTGGAATTTCGACGTTTCCCACTGGGACCACTGCTGGGCATTTATATCGAACGCGACTGCAATTCCTTACTGTTGAGCGTCGCATTCGCGCAGAACCGCAGGAATGCGCGGCGTTACACGCAGCCACGGAATGATTGCCAGCAGCCATTTAAATCCTCTTTCAGAGGGAAAACTTGCGTGGCTGCGTCGCCTTCGCACTGCGCGAATTACCATTCGACGTTGAGCAACATTTCTGCCCTTTTAATTGTTCGCGAGTGCGAACGGAAATCGACCTGTGGTCGCTCAGATCGAAGAGTCAAGAGCGCAACAATCTTCAGCCCCGTTTTCCTCGTCCCGCGGGCTTCAAGCGCCAGCAGGTTGTCGATTTTCCAATTTACTAATTAACTTAATTAACAGCCTCGTTAGTGCCCTTAATTAAGCGCTGTATCCGCGTTTCCACGCGTTCGTTTCGTACAACGGAGATTGAGCCGTGAAAACAGCCGGATGATTTACTTGTTCGCCGTTTAAATCATCTTGCGGAAGGAACGAAGGTAGCCTGCTTAGTTTGCTATATGCTAATCGAGGTGTTAACGAAGAGCGCGCATCGAGCGCATCCGGCGGATAAGAAATCGCTCGCGATCGAGCAGATCAAAGAAACTCGCGAAGGGTTGCTTTTTTTTAGTTCCACTCGCCTAAAGAGCGCGCGATTGTTCGTTAATTTTCGTTTTAAATCCAAAAATATTGTGGCAACACAAAACCAGAAATTATAAATCGATATATGCAAATGAAAACGAATTTTTGCATTTAATTTTATTGCCATATATTCACTTTGTGATTTTCGAGTCACACTGGCCTATAAAGTTTCGATTATTTTGGAAAATGTCACCTGAAAGTTAACCCTTTCGACGCGTCGATGAATGGAGACGCGAGTCGTCCAAGGACACGCGTCCATGATGGACGCTCGAGCGTGTATTAATTGTTACACGCTGCATTAATTGGGACAGAAATTCACCGTACAGCGAACAGATACGGTTTAATGGTTCAGTACAGCGTTTTAAATGAATCCCAGTTCCGGATGAGCCGTACGTGGCGCGTGTCGAATTAAAATCAGAGTAATCTTAATCCCAATCGGACCCCTCCATCTTGGCCAATTCTTCGTTTCGTTCTTCTCGACTAGCATAATTACTCCGCGCAAAAAAAACGTCAGAAGATGCATCGAGCGTCGAGCGTTATTTTCGTATCGCATTTTGAAAATCAATGAACAGCCTGGCGACCAATTAACGGCATCGCGGGTTTTATAAATAATTCATGGCCAAGCATTTCGCAATGCTTCTGGATTCTAATTATTTCCCTGGTCGTATCCCGATGTAGATTCATTTTCCGTCGAAATAATCGCTGCTCTTAATTAAACACTCTTCCTGTGAGTCCAACATGGACCCGTTCTCCAAGAATCCTCCAGTGACGTACGAGAGACAATTTTTGTTCGCCCTCCACCTACGTTCGTCCGCGCCCAGACTCTCTGGAGATCGATTCTCTGCTCGTAGCATCTTCCATATGGCTGTGGACGTGGGCCACGTCGCGTGGGCTACGTTTATATAAAATTTAACACGAAGATACCACCCTCGTAGGAGTATGTTGTTTGCTTCTTTATTGCCACAGAAACTCGTAATTTACGTAGGTGCAACGAAATAAATGGTACTTAATTTAGTATCTACAGTAATTGTTTAGGGAAGAAATGGATCAGTGATGATAGTAGATAATGTGAAATAGAATCGTATAAACTTTGACGCTTTCTTTATTAAATAATTACTGTAGATAATAAATTAAATACTATTTATTTCGTTGCAACTACTCAATGATGAGTTTCTGTGGCAATGGCGTAAAAATTGGTAAAGGAAGCGTATTTTTTTGCTAAATAATTACTGTAGATAATAAATTAAATACTATTTATTTCGTTGTAACTACTTAATGAGGAGTTTCTGTGGCAATGGCGTAAAAATTGGTAAAGAAATAAATCAGTGATGATAGTAGATGATGTGAATTGGAATCGTGCAAATTCCTTTACCAATTTTTATGCCATTGCCACAGAAACACATCATTAAGTAATTGCAACGAAATAAAAGGTACTTAATTTATTATCCACAGTAATTATTTAGTAAAGAAATGGACCAGTGATGACAGTAGATAACATGAATTAGAATCGTGCAAAGTTTGACGCTTCCTTCACCAATGTTTGCACTACCATTTAAGCCACAAAGCAAACGCTTCAGAGTTCGATAAAACAGAACAGTCGACAGACAGAAAAGAATGCTCGTCGCTGGAAACGCAGCAGCATTCGATGCGTTCGTGCAGCTCACAATGCACCAGCGCAGCAACCACCGCGATTCAGCGTTTTCGAGTTCTCGCAGATAACATTCATCTCTGACGAGGAGGAGCATTTTCGTCGACGCGTGCGACTCTGCCAGTTGCGTGCGCAGAGGCGACAGGACGAGCCAGCGTCGAGTCAGTGCGTCGCGCGACCGCCGTACGTGCGGTTCAGCCACGTGCTTCCGGTTCCGCGCTTCCGTTCGCCGCCAGCCGAGCGTGTCAGCGAGTGCGCGCGTGTGTGATGCGTCTTCCAGCGAGTCGCTCGACCCTTTTACGTGTTACGTGAATGTCCACGGCGTGCAAGCAGACGATCAAGAGGAAGTAAATACGTAGACCCTTTCCTAGCCTCCCATCGTTAAATACCTGACCACGTTTTGAACGTAAACTCTCGTTCAATCGCGTTCGACAATCAGATCGTAAATTCGTTGTTAGTGTCTGCGATGATGGACTTTCTTCTTAGAAAATTCCAGTGAAATTATGAAAATGAGAGGCTGATTGTTTCTACGGTTGTTCGCGAGTAGTTGATAGTGATCGTGCGGTAATAATCTTTGAATCACTTGGATATTTTTCATTATAACAGCTGTACGGTACCTCGTACCAATGCCTTTCTAGTTTCTCGAGAGAGTCGCGTTCGATAATTCCCTGGAGGATGTCACGAAGTGTCACGAGACCTCGAAGCTTTGCTAAGACCACGCAAGGTTAACTCGTTTCGACCAGGACCGCATTCGCGACGCGCTGCGTCAATTGTTTCGCTCCACATGGCAAGTGTTTGCACGCGTTCTCTTGTCTAACTGATTTTCACGTACGCGTGTGACATCGTTCGCGTTTTTCTCACCCCCTCGAGTCGAGAAATGTACTTTAACCAGCTGAGGTGCTCGCATAATCACGTAACTCGCAGCCGTCGCTCGAAACCTGCTCGAATCTGCTTCCAAATTGTATCGTCAGGCATATTGCAAATCGATTCGACTGTGAAACGATGGAGAAGATTGTTAAATGGATAGCAAAGGGGTTGTGGTGCTACGATCACGTGTTCAGAAGGGTGGTTCTGTGTCTACCCGTGGTTGTTCGCAGATATTCTTCTCTCTGGTGTATCGTAACGATACTCAGTGTAAATTCGTCTGTGGTCGCGCGAAGTTTCACTCAACTTTTCCATATCTCCAGAGACGTGGTAGTTGAGAGAATGAAATTAAGTTGACGCACGTCGATGGTGATGGATCGTGTTACACAGGCATCCAACAGAAATAGAAAACGCGATACTTTGTCACAGTTTCCATACTATTCTTAACAAAATTAATTTCGTTATTAAATATATTTGACGTGACAAGAATGGCAATAATTTCTAGAAAAAAAAAAAGAATTACAAAAGTTTCATTGCAGAATTCGTTCTCAATTAAAGTAATTTATTCTCACAACAATATATTTCCACAAATATTGTTCAAACCTTGCACGAAAAGGACGCAAAATTACATCGAATTTAACAACGTGGAGCATCTCAATTTTCTTCTTCTTCGACGTGTAAAATATACGCACGCGTTCAAAAGGCGAGGTGAAAAAGTAGCTTCCTGCAGGCGTAAACGCGTAAGCGTCCCGTTTACGAAGCTCTTCCGTGGCTCTGGCAATTTTCTAGTCGAAGGATTCATCGATTTTAAGGACGAGCCGCTTAAAACCTCGAACCTGCTCCTCCTCGTGCAATCTCGCGGCTGTGGAACGCGCGACGGATCGCGTCGAGCCACTTTCGCGTTTTATCGACCACGTCGGGGGTTGATATTCGCTCGCGAGACAATGGTGGAGGGTGGCGAGCGCTCGTTGGGAAGTAGGGACGCCATACGGGTGCGTTCGAGTGGGCCTCGATGCGCTTCAAGAGCAAGGCCACGCTTCTGAAACGCGTCTTTAACCAGTTAACACTCTGACGCAAATGACGTCTATAGCCGTCAGAGCCATGTGTACGCAAATGACGGTTATAGCCGTAGTGCTGCATATTTTAATTAATAAAAAAAGAACAGCGTTAGTGTAAAATGCACTAACACATACACTTGTTAAATTATTGAGTAACGCATCTGGAAAAAAAGTGATAGCTTGCCAGACAGCGTATTAGTTGGTTTTTTTCGCTTTGGAACGTTTGAGTGTCTAGAGACAAATGACTGCTATAACAGTCGTCACGACGGTTATAGCCGTCATTTGCTTTGGAAATAGAAAAGAAGACATGCTGAGCAAATGACGGTTATAGCCGTCTAAAGTTTTTTTTTGGGGGGAAAAACTGTGGCAAACTGTGATAATTTTCGATTTCATCTGACAGTCATAAACAAACGAAAAAAGATGAGTTTTTGAGGGCGATCGCAAAGTGAAAAATGTGCGTCAAAGTGTCAAAACAAAATTGGAATTTAGTCTCAAAAGATCAGCACAGGGTGCAGAATTAAAAACGAGCAACGACGAGTATACACGTCAAACGCACTTAACTGGTTAAAGGTTCCTCGTTCTCGCGTACGTTCGATCGTTTCAAACGAGCAACAGACCATCTTCAACACTCTGGATCTTTAATTAAATGACTGGTCTATATATATATGCATACTTTAACCGAGTAATTAGCACTGGGGAATAATTGTGAGGCTACTAAGCGAGCAGTGGAAATATTTATTGCATCGCATATGCAATTTACATGGCACGCATAATTTTCATAGCGATCAAATTAGCAAAGCGAATTCAGCTCATTCTGCTGGCCAAGTAAACCGCGCAGCAGGTAAGATTTTGTTTCAAATAATAATAATAATATAGAAGCTGCTAATTAGAACACGGTTAATAGTCGACGATCGTCCCGCGCGCTTCTAACGCAGCAATTACGTCTCGAAATGGGGCGGTAACAGCACAGCTAATTAGTTATTAATAGACAACGTTGGAATATTTCCCGTGTTTAGCGTTCCTTTAATTATTTTTACCTCTGATTTCCCAAGAATTCCATGAAAATTTCCAGTTTCACGCAAAAATGTTGGTTCATTTTTTACGAAGCGATTTATGGATAAATCCTGCTTTGCTTGATCCTTGTTCAAACCTTGCTGCCAATGAGAAATACGCGTACATTCTCTGTTACAACAAAAGAACACGATTTGCGTTAGGGTGCATCATAATGCTGACGAATTGCGTTGCTATTCTTCTCTTCGTGACTGCAGAGGCTAAACGATGGCTAAATCCTGGATCGACAGGACTTTTTTCTCGTCTGTGGTCGAACGAATGTCGAGTAACGTCTCGACAATGCAAAGATCGTTAGAAGAGCAGACATTGTAATCGAACCAGGCCAAATTATCCTGCAGCGTTAATTATTTCCGCATAATCGGATCGATGGCTCGACGAAGGACGCGTTGATGAAAGAAGCTGAAACGAGTTCGCTTTAATTAGTCCTCTCGTCGCCAAATCCAAGCCAGAATCGAAGCACTTTGCAAGATTGCAGAGGAGAAGTAAAAGCGTCTTTCGTTCTCTTCTCGATCGCGAGAGAACCGCCATTTTTCTGCTTCCCACGATTGTGTGCAGCCTCGATCGATCTCGAGCAGCCACGATGCTAAATCAGTGAACAACAGAACGATCGTCGATGCTTTTTTTCGTATAAACGCAGCGTTTCGACAGTGAACAGTCGCGTGGCCTCTGAAAACGTGCCAAATGAAACCACCCTCGAGGCGCATCCTCGAGGAACAGCCCTTATTCGACGTGATGTACGGTTACGTTACGCTGAACCTTCGTGGAGGCAATTTTTTCTCGACGTTACACGAGATCGCGCGATTTGGCTCGCGTTCAGTTCACAGGAAGCGATTAACCTATTTGCATCCATCGTTTCCGTGCACGAACCGCTCTAAGAATACAATCCAGGCTGTAGACGATAGGCGAAATCTATTTTAAAATGTAACTCGTTTCGTTTCGAATCTTCCAAGTGCTCCACGATTTTTTTCTACAGCGTTAAACGATCTTAAGTTCAATAATTCTCGATTCTCTTCTGATTTCACATGACAAACTCTCTTCTGATTTCTTCTTGCAATAACCTCGATTATGAAAACAATGGATGCAAAAATAGGTTAATCGTATCTGGAGAACTGAAATCGAGCCAAAATCTGTGGCAAGGTTGAGAAAAGTTACATATTCCTGGAAGTTTAATCTTCGAACACTTTTTGAAATCCTCCACGATTTTTTCTCAAGCGTTAAACGATTCTAAATTCATCAGAGTTCTCCAAACACATTTGTTATACTATAGTGACATTGATTTCTTTTTGCAATAACCTCGATGATAAAAACAACGGATGCAAATGGGTTAATCGTGCTGGAGAACTGAAATCGAGCCAAAATCTGCAAGTTTAATCATCGAGATGTCCACTGTATCACTGTCAGACGCTGATTACCTGTTCCAACCCCTTCGCAAACGAAGTGTGCGAGTTTTAAAGAAGAAAAAAATAGCGTTGCAACCCTTGGAAAACGAAGTACGCGAGTTTTAGAAGAAACTGCGGACACTCGTTTGGAGAGAATGAAATTTCCTCGTCGATCGTAAAAGAAAGACGAGAAAACCGCTGATCAATCGAACGCCTCGACGACTGGTTCACGCTTACCCCTAATCGCCTCGCATTTATTCAGCAACCGTTAACGCGCCGCGCGATTTCGACGGCGATTCTCGAGCGGACAAACGAGGCTTCCTTGGCGATCTCGCGTCTGCCGCTGGAATCCGTGCCGCGACGTGCAAAAAGGAGAAAAGGTTGTCACTGGCTGGGCTATCATCTTGAGTAAACCAGCGCCGTTACAACCGCGAGCGCGCGACGAGTCAAAGGTGAGCCGGTTGAATACCTCCATTACTGGCCAGGTAATGGCTCCTTTGCTTCTCGACGGCCAAGAAAACGCGGGCCAAGCCGTTGACCAACGAATATCTGTCCTTTTGTGAGTCCCTCGTGAACGTAGCGTGTTGGTTTTAGGGAGTGTCGAAGGTTTTTCACCTATATCGTTATTAATATTCTAATATCGCGTTAGTTTTATATGTTATATCGTGAAAGTGGTTAATTTGTTTCGAATACCAGGTAGATTGGTTTGACCAACGAATATCTGTCCTTTTGTGAGTCCCTCGTGAACGTAGCGTGTTGATTTTAGTTTGGAAGTGGTTAGTTTGTTTTGAATATTAGGTTGTATTGGTTTGAATATTGTTGGTTTTTGAGGAGCGTAGAAAATTTGTTTGTAATAGTAGAGGATTTGAAAAGTAGAGGATTGGAAAATTTGCACTGGGGAAAGTGGTGATTGTGGTACTGTAGGATTTTGGAAATTTGAGTGTAGAATATTTGTGTGTAGAGAGTTGGTGTTTGGAAAACTTGGGAAATTCGCGTTTAGAAAACTTGCGCTGAGATAACTCACGTTTTGGAAATTTGCGCTTGGGAAACTCATGCTTAGAAAATTCATGATTGGATAACTTACGCTTGGAAAATTCGCGTTTAGAAAGCTCGCGCTTAGAAAATTTGTATTTGGAAACCTTGCGCTTGGGAAACTCGCGCTTAGAAAACTTGCACTTCGAAAACTCGCGCTTAGGAAGCTTGCGCTTCGAAAATTTGCGCTTAGAAATCTTGAGTTTAGAAAACTTGCGCTGAGATAACTCGCGTTTTGGTAATTTGCGCTTGGAGAACTCGCATTTAGAAAACTTGCGCTTCGAAAACTTGCGCTTAGGATGCTTGCACTTGGAAAACTCGCGCTTAGAAAAGTCGCGTTTAGAAAACTTGCGCTTGGAAAATTCGCGCTTAGAAAACTTGCGCTTAGATAACTTACGCTTAGAAAACTCGCGCTTAGAATGTTTGTGCCTAGAAAACTTGCGCTTAGAAAACTCGCGTCGAGATAACTCACGCCTACAAAACTCTCGCTCAGAAAACTCGCACTTAAAAAACTACTGATTATCATTACATTAGTCACTCAAAAACTAGCAAAAACCTCCAACCATAAACCATGAAAGTTCCAACGCCTCAAGTTCAATTTCACTACAACTAAATGAACAGTCTACATTCCAATCTCGACTCAGTAATTACTCAAAACACACATTGACTTAACGATCCCAAATTCGAAAGCAAAAGTATTTACCCGCGCAATTTTCGAATTGCATTTCCACTTTAACAAGAATAAGAATAACTCCTAGCGATGGTTAATCGTCAAACGTCGACGAGGTCTCGCGAACCGATAATCGTTTAATCGATCAACCGGAAGGCACGCGGCTATCGATTCGAGTCATCGTATAAATTAACGAGTGGTTGGTACGCGTAACACTGTCAACGATGGCCGTCTGGACGTTTGAAAGACGAAGAAAAAAAAAAGAAATTACGAACGCTGCGAGAGGAAACGCCGATAATAAAGAATCGCCGCGGCTGGCTCTGGCATTAAGCGCTTCAGTCAGCGTCGAAAAGATGGAGGAACGAGCGGAGGCTTTCAAAAGCCGACGAGGGATTTTCAAACTTCCCTCTTTGTGACGCTCATCGACTGAGGGCAACGCGCTCGCTCCAGGAAGCAACCTGGAACCGGAACTTTTTCCGCCAACGAAACGACCGCTTCGAGAATGGAAATTAAAGAGCGCGTCTCTTTTCTCTCTTCGTTTCTGTTTTTCAGTCGAGCTGGGTCGTTTGAATAGCTGCTTGGTTGCAGAACTTGCTTTGGGCTTTGAATATTTTAAACATCAATCTTCGATATTTTTTTTTTTAATGCAACTTTTATAATCTTTCGTATTTCTTTTACAATCTCATTTAAGAAATTTCGATACAATTTATTTAGTATTATTGATACCAATTATCAGTAAAATTGGTGGAGTAATAACAGAAACAATTAATTCCATTCAATTGCTCGCGATTGAAAGTTGATATTTTTTTTTTTTAATGCAACTTTTGTAATCTCTCGTATTTCTTTTCTAATTTTCTTTAAGAAGATTCAACACAGTTTATTTAGTATCATTGATACCAATTATCAGTAAAATTGTTGGAGTAATGAGAGTTTATTAATTCCATTGAACTGTTGCGATTAATTAGACCCACTGGCGATTGGAGGCTCGCTTACAGGCAACAGAAAGGAAGTGTACCGTGTTATCGTCCATTGTTCTGTCCTACAGGATAACCTGTAACGCGTGACAGCGAAATATCGATCGACTGGTTCGTTCGTCGAATCGCAGACCTCCCTTTTAACTGCTATCTAATTATAGTCGTTTAGAGGCACTTGTTACGAGAATAACGACGAGCTTGTATCGCTCTGTTATGCGATGGCGAACGCCATGGAACAATTCACCGTCGATTCGCAATTTCCGCTCGATGAATTTCCGCTCCTCCACCCCACCCTTTCGATCTCGCATCAATTAGCCGTTTTAATAACCGAACCAGCCACGTTCGTGGATAAAACGTTGCTTGGTTTGCGCTGCGAATTACGCGCGTTAATGGACGCGAGTTATTTTAAAGAGAAAAGAGAGAAAAGGGAAACAAAAATGGTACTTTCAGTGGCGAAACTTTTGTCTCGTTTACTCGTTATCGACGATCATCGATGTCTGCTCGTTCAGACGCTTCGAAGGCTCTTTTTCTCTGCTCTTTGTCCAACGAATTCATTTTGTTCGCATTCTGTTTGGGAATTGTGTTTAATTGGAAAACGTCCAAGAGTTTGGGCTTTGTTTTTGTGTGAAGCAACTGTAAAGGAACGAAAAAAGGTTTGTTATGAAAGAAAAGTGGGAGAAATGTTCCAGCTTTCGAAATATGGACTTGTTCGATCGATTCAGTGGATGTGATTGTCTGTTTGCATTAGTTTAGATCGAAACAGAAGGATTTCTGTGCAATTAGAACGAGATTACAGACAGAACTGATCGGTTGGCAAGAAAAGACATTTCTGTCTCGATTCTTCCGTGCCAAGCATCGATAATCAACTCGTGTCTGCCTTTTACGTTACGTTTCGCGATTTTATGGAGCAATTTATTCGTTTCTGCCAGTTTGTGCTCGCGACGACGGTTTACAAGCGTTTCAAATTGACAATGGAAACCGTGATCGTTCAATTAGCCTTATTGACAGTGGACAAATTACTTAATTGCGTTTTCTTGCCATTTTCTAATCTGTCATCTGAGCGTAAATCTGATGGAAATCGAATTCAATTTTTATTCCATATCTCTGAATTTTATTATATTACAATGAATATTTTCAATTTAGAAGAGAAATATTCGTACTTGGCACATTTTTATTTCAAGAATTCAATTTATATTCGATATCTCTCAATTACCCTTAATTCTATTAATCTAACAATGAATATTTTCAATTTAGAAGAGAAATATTCGTACTTGATACATTTTCATTTCAAAGATCGTCTGTTCGTACACATCTCCCAGTTCCTCTAATTTATCGAAAGGAACGTTCCTCAGAATTGGTACAAAGAAACAGTCTCGAACCGCCATCGTTCCTCGTTTCGTAATCCCCAACGAAACTGGCATCAAAGAAGCCTGGCTCCATCGCGGGGGTTCAAGTGAAAGGGATCGATGATACGGCTTCTGGCAAACGATGAAAATACCCAACTGTTGTTCGCCACCAGCCGCAAGGTCTATCGATTTCGCGAGCGTAGACCAGCTATCCGTAACAACCCCTTTCGCGCAACATCGACAGCGAAATGAGACCCTCCATCGATCGATAATTCGATAACAGAGTTCACAAATCATCTCTGTTTCGATCATCAGTCACAATATTTGTCATTCGATCAACAAAACTAACAAAATTCCATGTTTAATCCACAATTAAACTCACGTGCTCAGCAAACAAATGCAGAAGAGAGTCTTTACTTAGAGAAAATTAACCCTTGAGGCGGTTTAGAACGTTAATTGTGCTGAAAATTCCTCGTTTCTGTTCACAAATCATCTCTGCTTCGATCATCAGTCACAATATTCGTCATTCGAACAAGAAAACTAACAAAATTCTCTTTTAATCCGCAATTAAATCCACGTGCTCAGCAAACAAATGCAGAAGAGAGTCTTTACTTAGAGAAAATTAACCCTTGAGGCGGTTTAGAACGTTAATTGTGCTGAAAATCCCTCGTTTCCGCTCTCCTCGTCCTTCTCTCGCGTCAGAACCAGGACACCTCGTCGCAGCGTTTAATCCTCTCGCGTTCTCACCCTGCGAGGGGGTTGCGTTCACCAAGCGTCCGTGTGTGCCGTCAGACGCTTCGTTTGCGCGCGATAATTTCCTTATGCAGTCAGTAACGAAGGAGACGAGTCTGCTGTCCCGTTCGAGTCCCGTCGCAGCCTCGAAGAGATTGCATCTCGCAGGAAGGGGCGCCAGAAATTGCTCGATCGACGCTCGCGCGCGCCCCTTCCGGTCGTTCGACGCCCGCCTCGTCGATGCACGAAACCTCTCGTCCGTTTCGCAGGGTCAATTAACGCTCCTGGCGAAATTGTCTGCAATTGAATTTTCGTTCGGTGGTCGCAAAGTTTCCTCGCTCGCGGCGTTAATGCAGCAATTAGTGAAGCCTGGACTTTAATGGCCAGTGCGTCTCTCGTGGTTTAACGAAACGACTTGGTTCGCGATGAAAATTGAGTCAAAGATTAAGTAATTTTTAGAGGTTCGTATGAGAATGAAAATATCAGGATTCATCAGTGATTCTACGAATGATTCTTAGGCGTTAATGCACCAATTAGTGAGGGGTGGATGTTAATAGCCAGTGCCTCTCTCGTGGTTTAACGAAACGACTTGGTTCGCGATGAAAATTGAGTCAAAGATTAAGTAATTTTTAGAGGTTCGTATGAGAATGAAAATATCAGGATTGATCTTTTTTATTACGAATGATTCTTAATTTCTACTGAACAAATTTTCTTTAATGCAATGCTTGTGTCACAACAGTTAACACACTCGAATCTAGCATTCTATTAAACAAATAACTAGATTATTAATTCAAGAGACGTACTAACACGTAATCGTGCAACAATCCAAGATGCATCCATTCAAATAAATTTTCGATCACACTCGTCCGTTTCTACAAACTTTTTCTCTGATTTTACAATTCAGAAGCCTCTTACAAATGCTACAATAAATAACACGCACGAGCAACGGTGGTCGTTCGATTCGCAAAGTGAGGATCAATCAAGCCAGCTGATACACGACGGACGGCGTATCGTAGGGAGTCACGAAGCAGATCCTGTAGGAAACGGGAGGCGCTGGAGAGTAGCTCCAGACGTAATTACCGACGTAATCGACGGGACGGGTTTGAGGCACGACGATGTATTGAGCGTTGGGCGAGTAATTCGTCCTCTGGACAGGCGTTACTTGATAAACTGGCGCGACTGGCTGCGGACTGACCTGTGGCGATACTAAATTATTTGGCGTGGGCTCGTCGCTCGCCATGGGACCAGGCGTTGCGTCGTCGTAAGTCTCCTCTGGCGTGGCATCCGCGTTCTTCAGTTTCGCGCGAGGATGAGCGTGCGCGTGCGAATGCGTGTGTCCGTGCCAGTGCGAGTGAGAGTGCGTTGGTGGTAGTCCTTCGGTTATTTTTATGTTGGTCACCGTGTTGTGTCTGGACCCCACCGTTTCTTTGTCGTCCTGAAAAATTTGTGCAACTATCGTTAACATTTTTACGCAAATGACGTCTATAGACGTCAGATCCATGCGTAAGCAAATGACGGTTATAACCGTCGGATCCACGTATACGCAAATGACGTCTATAGCCGTCAGAGCCATGTGCACGCAAATGACGGTTATAGCCGTAGTGCTGCATATTTTAATTAATAAAAAAAGAACAGTGTTAGTGCGAAGTGTACTAACGCGTACACTTGTTAGATTATTGAGTAACGCATCTAGAAAAATAGTGATAGCATGCTAGGCAGAATATTAGTTGGTTTTTTTCGCTTTAGAAGATTTGAGTATTCTAGAGACAAATGACTGCTATAACAGTCGTCAGGACGGTTATAGCCGTCATTTGCTTCGAGAACAGAATAAATGGCACCCTGAGCAAACGACGGTTATAGCCGTCGAAAGTTTGTTTTGAGAAAAACTATGACAAAATGTGATAATTTTCAGTTCGACCTGAAGTCAAAAATGTGCGTGAGAATGTTAATTATTATTATTTAAAATCGATTAGCAGCAAACTTTGTCGTATTCGTTTTTTAGAGATGTTGTTAGAAGGATAAAATTCTTACGGCAGTTTGAGACTCGCTGTAACTGGCGGAATTCACGTTCAACGAGTTCGAGGACGATTTCGCGGTGGCAGAGATCGGTCTGGGATCAGGCGCGTTCCTCTGACCGGAAGTCCCCAGTCGCGTGGCTTCTCGCGAATTTATTTGGGACGTTTGCTGGTTCGCCATCTCCTGATTGAGATTTAACACTGGATCCAACTGCGTGCTGCGATATTGTTGGTCCACAGGGTACATGCTCGCTGGATTCAAGCCTAGCAGAGTGCCAGGCGTGCTGTGGCGAGCGCTCACTCGCTTTTCTGTCGAAATAATCGCACGTTTACTCTCATCTTGAAACTCTAGCACGAAACTATGCTCTCGATTGCTGTTTTTTACCGTCTCGACTTTGCGAATCGCTGACAGGGAACGCGTTGTCGTCTACGGACGGCTTCGAGGCCACATCATGCTTATCACCTTCACCCCCTTGCGCTGCAGAATCGCGTTTCTCCATGTTGGACCTTCTGACTCGGTTATGTACTGTCTGAGAAAGATCAGCAGTTCTAAAAATCTTTCGATATGTAATTTAGATAGAAAAAGAACCGTCAGTCTCTAAATTTCTGGGGTAAATACTGTGCTTTTCGACACAGTCCTCTTTCTAGAGAGCCTCCAGTTATCTTTTGAAAATATCTTTCAATCTAAAGATTTTTATTGAAAAAAAAGCCCAACATAGAAGTTTTATTTTATGACGTCAGCTACGAGTTATCTCGTACTATCTTTTTTTTCAATAAAAATACTGTAAATGCCATTGCAATATTAAATCAGTAATTTAATATCATAATATTTTGCAAAACTTCGAGTTTCCTTTGAAATAAAATCATGGCGCCCAGGCCAAGACGCGCTAAATTCGCGTAACAAACAATTTTCACTTCTCGAATCTCTCGCCTGCTGTAGTATTCACTTTCGACCATCGTATCGCGCAAAAGAAAGCGTGAAATTCGGCTTAAAGCGTCTTAAAATGCTCGATTCGACGCCGGAAACGGCACAAACAAGACTTTCACGCTCACCTGAGGCAGATATTGGTAATAATATGGCGCTGGGACCGCGTTCGCGTTCAGAAGTCGCCTGTAAGCTGCCCTCGACATTGGTGGGATCAAAGCTTGCTGAGTTATGGGCGACAATGCTTGCGCTGGAATGTCGTACGCGGTCGTATAAACTGGATGAAGTTCCAGATGGTACCCTGGGTCCACGAACTGAGATTGCTGGTGGTTTCCAAGGCCAGCGTGCGCGTAGGTCGCTGGAGGCTGCAGAATGGGGTGCGCAGGGGGTTGTTGCTGCGTCGAACGCGGCTGGCCGTAGCCAGGTTGCACCATAATGTCAGCCAAAGCGTGGCTGACCAATAGAAACACCATTGGAAGCTGAAATCGTGTTTCACACAGCGTGAATCGTCACACAGAACGAATGATTATCGAATTCTTACCATCGTTGACCACGCCATTTTGGATCCTCGTTGTCGATCGTTCGATCGTTCGATCGAAACTGCCACTGCACGCTCTAGAAACGTATAAATTAATTAACCAAGATGCTGACGCCACGTATTCGCTCGCCACGCACTTTTGTCAACCGTGCGGAATTTTTTTACATTCACAGAAACATCATTTGTGGGTCAGACTGTCTTGTGAAATTTTCTTATTGCTCAAATCGTATGCAATTTGATATTTAAACGAGGTTTCGATTCGTTTCGTGCACGCTGAATTTATTAATTTTATTTCTCGAGCAAGATATATTATTTCTTTGAAAATACGTTCGATAAAATTTGTGTGTCGTTTCTCTGATCGTACCTCGTTTGAATAGCAAAATTCAAGGATTTATACTAAGCGTCAGCTGATAAAGAACATCCTCGACGAGGACTTTCGAACGCCATATTGTGGCTGTCGATAACGATTCCCCTTTTTCACGCTGCATTGGCATTGCGAAGTCGAATAGAGCCGAGGATCCTTCAAGAAGGGGAATATAAAGTAGCAGATTCAACTGAGACTCTCGAAATACAGAATCTCCAGCGTTCACCTCGACTTTTATATCCTTAAACGATCTCGTGGTCGCGTAGAGAGCCGTCGTTACGCGTAATAACCGCTCTCAGCACGCAAATCCATGTCGAAGTTCCAATCTATTAAACATTTCCTGGCTTTCTCGTTATTTCTTTCTTTTTTTCTCTCTTTTTTTCGTTCGAGTGTGCGAATTGGAAACGTTGAAGCTGATCGACGCGTTCCACTGGTATATTCTTATCATACACAGTGGTTTATTAGGCTCGAATCGTTCGTGAGGGGGGGTAGTTTAATGGACGAACGTTGAATTAACGCACGAATCTGTATACATCGAGTTCACACGACAATCAGGGCATGTCAGCAGTGCTGGTGGCCTCGAAGTGCAACGGAGTCGTAAAAGCCAACCATTTCGCGCATTCCTCACGCGCATACCATTAGCCAGTTTCGCAATAGCACGTATCGTTCGTCAACGGCAATTCCGGTGAATCAGATCGTGGTACGTTGATCCATGGAATTATTGCGAGTCGTGGAGGGAAACTATTTCTAAGTGTCGACCCACTTGCTGCGTTTCAGTCGTTCTCGTGGACGATCTCGCGTTTCAATTTTTTGTGAGCCATTTAATTGGGTTGCTCTGATCTGCGAAAGTTTCGATCGCTTCGAATGGAAGCTTGAAACGTGCGAATGCGTGGAGAATCGAGACATTGGTATCTTATCGAGAAAAAAAATTCTTTCTACGTAAAACTTCGCCTCGAAATTAGAAAATTAGAAATTTAAATCACTAGACGTGAATTCAACAGAAGTGGTCTATTGTCCAAAATGGTCTTTTCTAACAAAATGTCGTCTCGACAGTATCGTCAGACACTGATGGAACACACAAATATCTAGGTTACAAAAAGATCGTTGAAAAATTTATAAAAATGCTTAAAACTTCGCCTTCAAAAATGGTACTTCTAAATTGAGAATCATGAGAAATCATGGGAATCTTTTCTAACAAAATGTCGTTCGACAGTATCGTCAGACACTGATGTGTACACCAATGGAACACACAAATATCTAGGTTACAAAAAGATCGTTGAAAAATTTATAAGAAGTCATATTTATGCTTTTTTTCTGCTTAAAACTTCGCCTTCAAAAATGGCAACTCGAAATTGAAAATTATGAGAAACCATGAGAATCTTTTCTACCAAAATGTCGTCTCGACAGTATCGTCAGACACTGATGGAACACAAATGTGCATGCGTTGATTATCGAATAAAAATTGTCTGATATAACATAAGATCGCCACGACGGAAAAAAAGGTCGCTCTGCTGTAATCCTGTGCTCTGGGGCTTGTCCAGGTTGCGTATTCGGTACGTGATGCCGGCGGCGCACCTGACGCTGCGCGAGGAGGATGTGGTACGACTAACCTTGGAGTTTCTCCACAGCCGCGACCTTCACATCTCGCAGCTCTCGTTGGAGCGGGAGACAGGCGTGATAAACGGCCAGTACAGCGACGACGTCCTCTTCCTGCGGCAGCTGATCCTCGACGGGCAATGGGACGACGTGCTCGAGTTCATCCAGCCGTTGGAGGCGTTGCCAGACTTCGATATGAGAAAGTTCACCTACTCGATACTCAGGCACAAGTACGTCGAGCTGCTCTGCATCAAGTCAGAGGCGAACTTGATCGCGGCTGGGACGAACGGCAGCGTCGACAACGCGGTCGAGGAGGTGGTGAAGGTGCTCAGCGACCTTGAAAAGGTCGCGCCATCCAAAGAGGAGTACAGCAGTCTGTGCCTGTTGCTCACGTTGCCACGACTCACGGACCATCTTCAATACAAGGACTGGAATCCTAGCAACGCGAGGGTCCAGTGCTTTCGCGAGGTCCATCCGTTGGTCGAGAAGTTTCTGCCAGGCGACAGGAAGAGCAACGACCCTTTGCATCCGGTTACGTCCGCGAAAAACGATCGATTGATACAGCTGATCATTAAAGGGATTTTGTACGAGTCTTGTGTTAATTACTGCCAGGCCAAGGCCACTGGATCGAAGGAGAGCGAGCAGGTAATTACTTTCTTTTTCTTTAAATCACTGAAACATCAATCTTGACTCTTGCAACGTCCATAGAGGATTGCAAAGGGTTCAAATCGAAATTGTTCAATGTTTAACATATGAATGTAGCGACCAGGTAATTTCTTTCATTTGACGACTCATTGCACCCCCTTTCTTAATCACTGAAACATCAACCTTGACTCTTGCAAGTCCGTTCAGAGAAAGGAATGGTTCAAATTGAAATTGTTTAATGTTTAACGTACAAACGTTCGCGTTACAGGTGGAAATGAATTTCTCCAGACTCCTGGACGGCTCAGTCGGTTTCAGCGACTCTGATCTGAGCCTACTTTCATGGCTGCAGAGCATACCGCCAGAAACGTTCGCGGTGCCTTTCGCTCAGCGGACGTTGAACGTGGACGTGGAACGCCTCGAGAGACCATCGTTGGAGACCTCGTGGACAGAGCACATGTTGATCACGCCCATAAAACCGAAGACGTTCCCGCACAGCGCGATGCCGTTCACCAGGCCTCGATCAGCTGCTGACATGATGTCGCGTAGCTTGGTGCCAGCGTTGGAAGCTGGACTGGGACCAAGGAGTCCTGGGCCTAAGAACACGCCAATACCATCAGCAGCGCTAATGGCACTGTCCACTGGAGATATAAACCCAATGTCCAGATCGTCCTTCGCTAGTTTCCATCTGACTGGGTTCAAGAACAATAAATTGATGAACACCAGCGTGGACAGGCTTTTCGAAAACGAAGGCGACGTGTTCCACAGCTCCAGCTACGCGGAGTTCCAGCAGCTGCCCTCCATACAGGAGACGATGGCCAATAACCAGCCGAAAGCGCCGCCAAGGACGAGGGCGCAGTCCAAGAGTCCTGAATGTGAGTTCATTTCTGGCTTTGAGAATTCTTTTCGCGTGAAAAAGTGAAGAAGATTCGCTCTGGAAGGATTGGTAATCTCGAGTTCCATTATGGGAGGAAGCACTGAAGGTTTTCATATTTTTGCAAGCATGGAAGTACAGCTGAAGTTAAGCTAAAAAGCTACCAGGATTGCAAAATTTTTCTATTCGTTTCACAATTCCAGAAATAGTCAAAGTCGTGATGCTAGTTACAGTAAGAGATAGAAATTAGAAAGTGGCCTTCCTGAGCCTCCATCAATGTCCTTTGCTATGTCTCTTGGGTACCATTGGTGTCTTTAACAAAATGGACGCTCCTTGCAACGATAAATCCATAGCAAAGTTCGATTTAATAACGTATGGGTGTTTTCTCGACGCAGGTATCAAAGCGGATCCTTCTGCAGCCTCCACGCCAGAGCGTAGAGTCGCTGGCAGAGAATCTCCCGCTCCATCGACGGCCAGAAGTTCCAGGAGAGACTCTCTGGCGGAAAAGCCGACAGGAGTCGCCGCGAAGATCACGGAACCAAGTCCAATACCTGTTCGAGCTTCTCTGGGCGGAGAACACCTCGAGCAGAGCTACAACGGCGATCTGTTCAAGGAGTACCAAAAGCAGAAGCAGAGGCTGCAGGAGAAGTTCCAGCAGAGGGAGAGGGAGTTGGAGGATTTGGTCAGACAACTGTCCGCTCCGTTGACCCCGCCAATAGTCGACAACAGACTTCAGGGAGATGGGTAAGCGATCTTTTTACATTAACTAATTATTACATCGCAACAGGGCTAGCACGAGCCATGATCTTAATCTTGGACCAACCAGAAGAATTTCTATCCACTTGTGAAAAATGCCTGGTCCTTAGAGACGAAGAATTCAAGTAGCTCTTGACTGACATCTGCTGCAGTTCTGAATGTTCTTTCTCAAGAAATTTCCTGTACACTCGTCTGTTGCATTTCACAGTGTTCTGCGAACGATCTTTATCGCTGGTCAAGTTTCAGTTAATTTAGAAGAATTCTTCTTAGTCGAATGTTGCGCGACAAGTAGTTAATTACGGTCCTATAAAGTTTCTGCTGCAGTTTTGAATGTTCTTTCTTAAGAAATGTCCTGTACACGCGTCTGTTGCATTTCACAGTGTTCTATAAATGATCTTTATCGCTAGTCAGGTTTCAGTTAATGTAGAAGAATTCTTCTGAGTCGAATTTTGTGCGACAGGTAGTTAATTACGGTCCTGTAAAGTCTCTCGAACGACGAGCGGCGCTGAAATTTGGCGAGCGATCAAAAAGATGGCGGAACAAAAGAGCGTTACTCGTCGCGTCTCGTTGCGCCGCTATTCAGCGACCGGAATGCCGACGATTATCAGCGCGGCGCGATCGCTGGGGAAAAAGAGTGCTCTGCTGGTTCGAGTAAACGCTGGCTCGTTTCCCAACGAGCACGCTCTGTTGTAATCCGCGCAAATGCTGTTGTTTTCCGCGTGGCGTCTCGCGGTTCAGTCAATCAAGCCCACGCTGGTTGGCCACGTTCTCTAACAGATGGCAGCAAGGGAACGCCTTTGTGGAGGAAGCTTGTTGTGGTGCTAACTGACGCGAGCCGAGAATAACACGCGAGGTTTGGACGCCAGCTCGTGGCGCCGATCGAAATAGCGATTCGCAGTAGGAAACGGTCGAAAGAGGCCCCTCGATTATTTTCACCAGCCACTGACAATGACCTTTGCCTCCTGCTCTTTTCAGTCGACTCTCTCTCTGCTAACTTTAGACTTAACCGCCACCCAAACGAGTTAGTGGACCTCGAATCGTTGACATTCCTTAGTTATCGTCGAATAGTTTCTCTCGAGACGACTTTAAATAGAGAAAAGAAGCATTCGTGAAGTATTCGCCTTATCTTATCGTTTATGCTGGCGTTTCTACTATTTGTAATCGTAATTGAAGGAACTTGCTCGAGTGTTACCGACCGCGGCTGTACGTGACCTGTTTTCCCACGTACCAGCCGCCATTGGCGAATCAGTGGCGACAGGAAGTCATCCCTCGTGGGTGTCGCAAGCGTTCCTTTTTCAGTAAACGCTGTACCCTCGTAAATGTCCTGTAACCGGCTAAAATTACCATCTCTCGCAGAGATGTCAAGCGTTATGTATCCGTTTCTGCAGAGGCGCGTCGCTCGCATCCGGTGACGATAATTGAAACGTTTAAGCGTCGAGTTGGTGAACTTTCGATCAACGTGCAGACGAGTCTCTGTCTTAATTCTCTTGCTGGAAATAATAGTGGATCTGTGGACCTGTCGCTTGTCTGAACTACGTTCGTTGAAACGGAGGATTCTACTGAATGTCGGGCATTGGAACGGAAGGCACTACTTGGCACTTGCTCGACTGCTCTCTCATAATCCACTGTCGCTCTTCTGTTCGTTTCGAACGAGGAAATCGTATTCTGTAATCATTTGCGCTAGAAATGGGGTCATTTAAAAATTGCCAATTAATTTAATGGTCAGTATTTAAATCTGCTTTTGTTCTGTGGTTAAGTTAAATTTTGGTTGGGATTTTGTTAGCAAAAAGCAATCATATGACACATGAACAGTCGATGAAACAACGCAAATAATTTCCAATTAATTTTATTCAAACACATTTTAATTTCGAATGCGAAGGATTACCAAAGAGACCAAAGTTAACTTAAAACAATCATATACATTTCGCCACATTTGTACAACAAATAGCATACACAACGACAAAATACCAACGCAAAAACCTACAACTGATTTTCGTCTATCAGTTCAACGAACAAGACCATAATCTTTCACTGAACGTTCACGATTGCCACTCTACACACTCCCAACGTGTTTCCACGTGAAATTATCGGCGCAAAATCGCGAGCAAAAAGGTAAACGGTGACTAACCGGCTGTTTTATCGAACCTGCGCCACAGCGTGTTTGTTTTATTACTCGTCGAAAGGTGCAATTCCCTGTGTGTCTCTGTTATTTTACGTTTTGCAATCGCGGTTCCGTAACCTGAATAGCTTTTGGTGACGTCGAAGGTGTCGTTGACGGCGTCGACGCGGAGGAAACGAAAGTGGAATCGAAACACGGTTCATTGGCACCGACCATTGACATTGTTTCGAGGCCCGGATACCGGATGTATGAGAATAGTACGTGCCAAGCTGTCACGGGGAAATCGTGGCCGTACAGCCTCGTCATTGGCCAGGCCCCATCGACGATCCTCGGCTCCATGGTGCTCGTCCGCGCATATTTATGGTCCCATTGTCTCATTCGCGTGTAACAGGTCCCTCGTGAAACGCGGATGAGTGTGCGAATTTCTGGTACGCGTCGTAGAGTCTAGACGATTGTTCTTTTAGGTTTTGGCGCCAAGCTCGAGCGAGCGACCCTTCGAAGCGTTTCAAACGCAATCTCGAACAATTTTACAGCTGTGGCCTTCGAGGCGATTTTTTTTTAATTCTTCGCAAGCTTTTAAAATCAGCTTTGGCTAAATTGTTGGCGAGAAATTCGCTAATTTCGAGTTTCTCGAATTAAGGTTTCTTCAAAATGCAGAGCTGTTGCTTTTTCTGAAAATACGAAGCTCCAAGTTTTACAGTAGAGGGTAATTCGTTTGGTTTACGAGTCGATTTTTCTTTATCCTCCGCAAGCTATTAAAATTAGCTTTGGCTAAAACAATAATCGCCTAGAGTTCTACGAAATTCGCTAATTTAATTTCCAGGACGATTCTTAAGTCTTCTTGAGCTTTTCGAATTAAGGTTTGTTTAAAATGCAGAATAGTTGTTTCTTCTGAGATCTTCACAAGTTGTTAAAATTAACTTTGGTTAAACAGTTGGCTAAGAAAATCGTGGCCCAGGGTTCTACGAAAGTCGCCAATTTCTTTAGTTTTCAAGTAGATTCTTGAACCTTCGCAACTGTTCCAAATTAAGTTCGTTCAAAATGCAGAGCAGTTGTTTCTGAAAACACGAAGGGTACTCATCGATGCGCTCGAACTCTACCCTTTGGTACCAAAGAAGATCACGGCCCAGAAAGCCTCGAAAACGGAGTCGAAGCAGATGTAGCGGCAGCGCAGTTCGAGCTCCATCGTCTTGGAATTCGCTTAAGCGTAATTAAATGCAGATGGAGCGAAATACCAGACGGCGTTGTCCGAGAGACGTGCCTGGGACGCTAATTATCCTGAACCATCTAAGGGAGCGCGAAATTTAACTGATCCCAGAAACGACCACGCGATGGTCGCGAACGTGACGAACTCGCGCTAGTCAGACACCATTGCTTCCTCTGTAAACAGTGTCACATTACAGAGATCACATCTTTGCCTCTTTAACTAACTCTGTAAACGATATTGCTGGTCAATATCCAATTGATATTAATTCTTAGCACTCAGACATCCCATTGAAGGAGATAATAGTATTAATATCGTTATTTTAGCAGTGAATATCTGTTACTAAAGTTCAGAAAAAAGCTCAGTGCAAAGTAAAAAAATATTCTATATCAAATCAATCAGTCAATGTCCAATCGATATTAATTCTTAGCACTCAGATATCCCATTGAAGGAGATACTGGCATTAATATCGCTATTTTAACAGTGAATTTCTATTGAAAAGAGTCCAGTGCAAAGTAAAAGGATATTCGATGCTACCATCGATCAATGCGACTTTAAAATTCAGTCCAGCACCGCTTCTCTCATCCACGAACGTCGCGCAACCGCTCGATGGGACACGCGATCTCGAGATCGTATTTTATTTCTCGACAGACCTCACCTTGCCTCTAGGTACGTCAGGATGACTCAACTTTCGAGAAGATCGATCAACGTATCCGCGAGTAGACTCGTTCTTACTGATCTTCTCTACAAAACGCAATTTTCTAATTAAGAGCGTCAAATCGAAGGCGTTAGACAAATTTCTTCGATTCTTCTGACACAGAACCGCGTAAACCTTCAAAAACGCCTTTACACCCCCTCGAAGGTTACTTTCATTCTATAATCTTCTAATTAAGAGTGTCAAATCGAAGGCGTTAGACAAATTTCTTCGATTCGTCTAACAGAAAACCGCGTAAACCTTTGAAAACGCCTTCACACCCCCTCAAAGGTTCCTTTCTTTCGACAACTTGTCCGCAGACGCGCTAACGAGACCAGTTAGCGATCCCTCGAACCGTGTACCAAGGAATTAACGCGGTTTCGAGTGTCCAGCACTTCGTTAACCGCGAGATACGAGCCAGCGGTTGAAGCTCGACGTTCCTGAGCCAGTGAAATAAGGAGCTCGACCATGGAGTCCTTGATCCTACGCGAGGAGGAGGGTTCAACAGACGCGCCACGTTCCCAGTGATTCATCGCGTCCGATTCCTCAGTTGCTGGTCCCTTTAAATGGCCGCCAGTGCGCTCATTACTCGCTCGCGTTCTCCGAAACCAGCGGTTTATTCTTAACCATTACGATATCAGCGCGAAAGAACGCCTGTCAGCTCCCATAGGACCGTGTGACAGACACGAATCGCATCTATAATGCGTTTTATTGCCTCCTTTCGAATCTGTAAATTGCGTTCAACAAGCTCGAATGACTCTGGTTCGAAGCATTGCGAATTGGACGCTTTTCGAGAAGCTAAGACGAATTTTGGTTTGATGGAGAGTTGAAGATTTGGGTTTGTTGATTCTTTCGAGCTTTCGAGAAATGCGATTGTCGCAGACGTTGGTTTTCTTCGATTATCAATGACAGAAAGATTCTCGTTGCTCTCGAAGATCGCCAAGAGTCCATTCGGTTAGTTTGCTCGCGCGACGCGTAATTAGCCAATGGCCACTGGCTGGAAATGGCCACAGACGCGGCTTTGTTCGAGGCTGAGCCGATTAAGACCGCGGGACGGACGCTCATCTCGAGTTATGGCGCCTCGTTAGCGTCGAGGAGGAACAGCAGGTGCTGTAAACACGATCCACGTGGAAAACTACGTGCAGAGTAGGTTACTGTCTGCTTTGGTTCAAGGTGAACCGATCGCGGCTATCCACAGTCACCAGTGTGCCATTTTTTCTTTTTTTTGTTCGCCATCGTTTGCTTTTCGATTATGTGCAATTATGAAATCGCATTCTGTGTGGCGAATGGAGTTTGGTAATCTGTTTTGTAGGGCTTGTTTCAGTGGGACAATGGCGATTTGTCTTGCAATGTGTTTCAAGGATGAAAGAGAGTTTGCTGATGAAAAGGATTGCAGCTGAGAGTTGCTAAGTCCGTTTGCTGTCGAGAGAGAGGGTTTGAGGACGAATTTTAAATGAATTAAATGATCAGAATTAAGAAGTCAATATAAAATAAATAATAATGGTTTAGTTGGGTTATTCTATCAACTATTAATACTTAATAACAAATATATATATACTGTTTGAGCACGAATTTTAAATGGCAACAAATTAAACGATCAAGATTAAAAAGTCAGTATAAGGTAACTAATAATGATTGAGTTAGGTTATTTTTTCGATTATTAATATATAATGACAAATATTTTAAATGGCAACAGATTAAATGATCAGAATTCTGTTGAAGAACAAATATCAAATAATACATAAATCCTGAATAGAACAACCTTGAAGCTCGCATTGTGAAATTTTGTAGAAAAACGTGGACTTATCGAGTCCTGGTTTTTAAAAAAAGAATAACAACAAAAAATCAATGCTAGCATGAAACCAAAAAATTGCCAGAATACACCAAAATTCCGTCCACGTGAGCTCGAATCTCTTTAAATCAAGACTTCAACTCTTCTAAATTTCTCCAACATGAAACTCTATTGAAGAACAAATAATTCCTCGATAGAACTACTTTGAAGCTCGCATCGTGAAATTTTGTAGAAAAACGTAGATTTGTCGAGTTCTCGTTTTTTAAAAAATCGCACCTATTTGAATCCTTGCTTTGGTCGCACAATCGCACCCGCCACAAGCGTTTAAATGTTTTCGCGCGCTGGCACAGCTGATCGCGACTTTACGCTGTTGCACAGAGAACCGTGGAACCAAAGCAGCCTCTGATAGGTCGCGCGTTACGCTTTGTTGTTACGAGCGGGGCAGTCGCGCGAAATCGTAGGCCAACGCTTGGTGCTCCCTCGATACTCCACGTCGAGCTTCCTCCGCAGCAGCATCGCGCACAAGACAGTTCCTCGAGCACGAAACTACACCATACATTACTAGTTTTCTATCGATCCGATCGATCCTCGATTAAGCTCTGCAAACAAAACAGAAACACGCGCACGCGAAATTCCAAGCGTTCGTCTCGCGACACTCGCAAACTGTGCCCAGTGTTTGGTCGTCGAATTCGAAGCAGACGAAGAGGATTCGTCAGGCTCGTGTCATGGTCTTCGAGTGAGAGTGTCAGTTCGTTCAGTTCGAGGGGGAAGAACAAATTGTGCGGTTCTTGCAATCATGATTTATCACAAGCCAACGATACCTCGATTCAGGATCGCTGAGCGTGTCAGCGTGGCGCCTAATCGACCAGTTTACACGAAACAGAGCAGCCATAGCAGCACGTGCAACTTGAGGAACGCTGCTGCCATTCCTCCTTGTGTCAATCGGTAGATTATTCAATTTTTCGTTAATTTACCTCGCAGTTACATCGAAAACTTCGTTTCTAATCCTATTAATGATAGATTAAAGAGTTTGTGATACGGTTGTTTCAGAATTTCCTCGAATTTTTCGTTTTGAGTTGCAACTTGAACGCTGTGGCCATTCTTGCTTGTGTCAATCGGTAGATTATTCAATTTTTCGTTAATTTACCTCGCAGTTACATCGAAAACTTCGTTTCTAATCCTATTAAAGATAGATTACAGAGTTTGTGATAATGTTGTTTCAGAATTTCCTCGAATTTTTCGTTTTGAGTTGCAACTTGAACGCTGTGGCCATTAAACCTTGTGTCAATCGCTAGATTATTGAATTTTTGTTAGTTTACTTCCTTTAATCCTGCTAATGATAGATTAGAGAGTTTGTGATAACGTTATTTCAGAATTTCCTCGAATCCTTTAGTATTAAGTTGCAACTTAAACGCTGTGGCCATTTCTGCTTGTGTCAATCGCTAAATTATTAAATTTTTGTTAGTTTACTTCGTAATTACATCGAAATCTTCGTTTCTAATCCTGCTAATGATAGATTAGAGAGTTTGTGATAAGGTGGTTCAAGAATTTCCTCGAATCTTTGCGTACTGAGTTACTATTTCAAAAAATGTCACACTGGCCTTTTTATAGAGACGATTTATTATCTGTGCGGCTCGATGACGCTCAATTACGAGCGACTTCCGCTTGCACAGAGACGCGCGTCGATTTTATGAAGGAAATTATTCGACAACGAAGTTTTAAGTTTCGTGTGGAACTTTCGATTAGAAAAACAACGAAACATAGAATTGTAAATCGACGACGCTTAGTTCGACGCCTTAACATTGACCCAGAAATTGTTTGTAAATTCCAGGAAGCTCGCACTGCGCGAGCGTTGGTCCCAGTCGCGACTGTAAACACGCGAAATCGTCTCGAATCATCAGTTCGAGGCTGTCGATCGACGCGAGAGCATCGCACGCGTTAAATAATCGTCGCGTTGCGAACAAAGCGCGCGTTCATTGCAAAGGATGCAGCTGCGAGCGTTGTTTCCATAAATCACGTCCTGCTCGAGCAATGGCGGCGGATCACCCGCTCGAACTCTTCGTCCTTTCGTTTGCGACGAGTCAAAAGGAATCCTCGTCGTCGACGACCCTTTAAAACGCTCGCCAACACGATAAATGGCTACTATCAACGAAATCTTGTTTAAAAGGCACCTGCGCGATGTCTGGAATTTATTAGATTAACAGTTATGCTTGTTGGAAGATTAATTGGTGATTTTGTGACTCATATGTGTGTATGCGACAGTCTACTTTTTTCTTTAAAGTGTTAAACGATGGTATTGTTTAATAACAGTGTCTTAAGTTTATTATCTGAAGCTGGTTCTTGAGATAGAACGTTTGAAGAAGTGTCTTTCGTTTTCTTTTATCGTAAGCGTGGCTTTTGTGAAACGTATCAGTTGAATCATCGATTGCAGAGTTTTGTGAATGAAATCTACGAAGAGTTCGACGATTATGCATTTTCTAAGTAATTTTAAATTTTCTGAGAGTCTTGTGAACGAAATCGTTGGGTTTATTCGATGTCTACGAAGAATTCGAGGGTTTTGCATTTTCTAGAAAATTTTCAGAGAATCGTTGCTCTGATTTTTTACTTTCTTTCGCGAATTATACATTTTCTAAGTAACTTTCAGAGAATTCTTCATCTGAGAGTTTTGTGAATGAAATTGTTGGCTTTATTCGAAATCTACGAAGAATTCGAGGATTGTGCATTTTCTAGAAAATTTTCAGAGAAATCTGGGTCTGATTGTTTGCTTTCTTTTGCGATTGCAGGATAAAACCACCTTTGGGAAGTAAAGGGCCTTCACCTGTTCACACGAGCACGCCTGCTCGATCCGGAATCCAGTCACCAAAGCCTACGATCAATGGATCTGAACCAGTTGCGTAAGTATTTCATTATTTTGCTGTCATAGTTAAAGAAGAACGGACAAGAGACAATTATTTCGCTGTCGCGAACGATTCTTTGCAATTCTCTGCATTGTTACCATCCTCGTCGTTAAATGGTACACGTTCGACTTAAGCTTCTCAGCTGATTTGAAATGCAACTGAAATTATTCGAATTGCGACTTGAAAAATGCTTCTTTTGCGAAGTAAATTTTGCGATTAAAAATATTAGTTATTCTATTTGCACTGGCGAACGATTCTTTGCAATTCTCTGCGTTGTTACCATTGTTGACGTCGAATGGTACACGTTTGACTTAAGCTTCTCACCTGATTTGAAATGCAACTGAAATTATTCGAATTTCGACTTGAGAAATGCTTCTTTTGCGAAGTAATTTTTGCGATTAAAAATATTAGTTATTTTGTTTGCACTGCGAACAGCGATGCGAGATAAATCGACTTGAGAAATGCTTCCTTGGCGAAGTAATTTTTGTGATTAAAAATATTAGTTATTTACTTACTTAGTCACTTAAGCGAAAAATGTTAGTCACTTTCATTTGGATTTGATATCCGTGCAGTTCAATTCTAGAAAATTGAACGTTTCTTTTATTAATTACACTTGAAATGAATTTCAAATCGCAGAGAAAAGTTGGAAGAGAAAAATGACTAATTAAAAACACTGATTAAATCTATTCGAAACGATTGGATCTGTTAGAGATCAGAGAAACGTTTTAAGGAGATGAATCACTGATTAAAAAGTAACGATCGCGATCGAAAGCGAAGTAACTCGTGTGTTTGACTCGAGATTATGGTTGCAGGAGACAGAACTCAGCGTTGAACAGTGCCTACGACAGCAGAGCGCAGGAGAGCCATTACGACGTGGTCAAGCCCATAAACGTAAGTCCATAGAATCCTCTTTTACGTTTTTGCGAGCGATACAATTAATTAACGATCGCCACTGACAATTAATTAGCTTTGGCCAAGGAAATAATCGCCCAGAGTTCTACGAAAATGGCTAATTTATTTAGTTCTTAAGTCGATTTTTCTTAATCCTTTGCAAGCTGTTAAAATCAGTTTTGGTTAAGCAGTTGACCAAAAAAAAATCGTGGCTCATTCTTCTACGAAAATCATAGAAGTAAAATCACAAACATAAATCAATAGAATCCTCTTCTACGCATTTGCAAGCGATACAATTAATTAACGATCTCCACTGACAACGAAACAAAGCCTCACATAGAATAACTCAACAGAAAACCCAACGAGTATTAAAAAGTAGCTTTGTTTTAACTCAAGGATCTGAAATACTTCGATGCTTCGTTTTATACGCGTTTTAAATCGTTCTTTCTGCGTTACACGACTTATCAAACATCGAGACTAGTCGATAACGATTTTCGAACGAGCCAGAAGACTCGTAGTTCGCGAAACAGCTGATCGACAGCCAAGTTACGTTACAGTTCGACGAGTGGAGCGTTCTTGGTTAATAATAACGTTTTTAAGTAACGATTGCGTGAAATAGAAAGCATATCCATAAATTCAGAGCTGCTGTTCCGCCAGACGCACGTTGCAACACGAGATCGCGATCCGATTAGCGAAAAAGGCCGAATTTAACGTTCGACTTTCTATCCGTTTTTCTGCGTTATCGCGAACGCTACGATTCCGTCGTAATTGATCGCAGGACGAGCTAATTAACGCGGAAACTGGCTCGACAACGCTCTTCGTGTATGCTCGTAAATGTTACTTGAAAAACAGCCTGCTGGCCACTTTGTTTCCAATTAAAACCAGCTGGCTCGGACGATCGTTGCAAACGTTGCGTTACTTTTCGTAAAAACGCTCGACTGCCAGCAATTCCGCCATTTTTTTAAACACGTTTCACGCAAATATCAGGCGAGAGCAACGCGTTTTAGAGTCTGGTGAAAGTGTTTTGGTAAAACTTGACGATTTTACGAGCGATTCGAGTCGAAAGAACCACGTTCGATGGCCTTTTAGTTTCAGAACTGGATCTACTTTAATTCTAATTATTGGATCGATCAGTTAATCGAGGAATGGCCAATTAGACGGCTTAATCGAGGCAGTTAACCGGTGATCGCATTGCTTCCTCCTTCGTATCTCTGCGAACCGCGAGCGTACGTCGAATGCTTTTTAGGAAGGTTCGCCAGTGACGTAACTGGTGCTGTCGTTGCGCGTATTTGAGTTGCTTTCATTGGTATTCGTAGCGTGCTTTCGTTGTTAACGCTTCAGTTTCTAAGCGTTGGTGTTTCATTGAGCGTCTGAGATTTTTGAAAAGAAGAGATCTTTGCAAAGAAGAGATCTAAGCGTTTAAGATCTTTGCAAAGAGGAGATCTCAGCATCTAAAATTTTTGCAAAGAAGAGTTCTAAGCATCTAAGATTTTTGCAAAGTGAAAATCTAAGCATCTAAGATTTTCGCAAAGAAGAGACCTAAGCATTTAAGATCTTTGCAAAGCGGAGATCTAATCATTTAAGATCTTTGCAAAGAGGAGACCTAAGCGTTCAAGATCTTTGCAAAGAGATCTAAGCATTTAAGATCTTTGCAAAGAAGAGATCTAAGCAATTAAGATTTTTGCAAAGAAGAGATCTCTGCAGAGAAGAGATCTAAGCGTCTAAGATCTTTGCAAAGTGGAGATCTAAGCATCCAAGATTTTTGAAATGAAATTTTTGATAATTATTTCTCACAAGAGTGATATTTTCTACAAAGTTCGCTCTTTCAAAGTAGAAATATCATTTTCTTCGTCGTACTTCTCTCGAAAAATGATCCATTCGTGAATGTTACCGCTGTTAACGCTTCAATTTCAAAGCATTGATATTTTATTCAACCAACGCTAATTAGTAATCAAATTTTCGAAATTTATTTCTCACTAGTGTGATATTTTCTACAAAGTTCGCTCTTTCAAAGTGGAAATATCATTTTCTTCGTCGCCATTCTCTCGAAAAATGTGAATTCACGCGACCCATCCACAAAGCGTTAAGATCCAGCCAGATAAATCGTCGTTGACGTAACTTTACATTTGAATGCCGTTGTCATCGACGCAAAAAAAGGCTGAAAGGAACAACGAGTCGGTGGGAATTGACAAAATCCACGGGGCTATTAGAGTAATCGCGAACAGTGTCGACGAGTGTGCTTGTCCAGCGACGAAATTGGACTTGATTATTCGGTACATGATTTTGCACGCGGTGTGCGTTACATCATCGCCTGGTAAATTCTGCGAGGCTTCCTTCCGTGTTCAATTTAATGGCGTGCCTCTGTGTACATTGTTTTTCGAACGCAGAATTTGCTATTTAAATTTGATTTATTGTACGTGCTCGCCTACTGATTAACTACTTAGATCCCTCTTAATTACCGTATGAATTAGTATGAGATACTAATTGAAGGTAGAGATGATGAGATTCGCATTCTGTTGCATACCTTCTGCTATTAAAATTAATGTTCTGTGTTCTAAAGATAGCTGCGATGGGCTTCAGAAATATAAATCACAATAATTAAATGTTGTATTTAATACAATTATTAAATGAAATTCGAGAAACTTCTTGTAAATAAATTTTAAATGAAATGCTTGCAGACTTAAAACATATTGGCAAAAGAAATTAGCAAAATTTTAAGCAAAGCAGATACAAAGTTACACAACAAAGTTTTACTCAACTAGTATTCCATACATTAAACAATTAAATAAATATTACACCATCGTTCACCATCCTCAAAAAATCTCAAACATTTATTAAACAAATCTACAATTGTTGGCAAAATAAAATGGCAAAATTTTAAGCAAACCACACACAAACTTACATAACAAAATATTACTCAACTGTTCTTCCATAAATTTACCAAGTAAATAAATATTACAACCATCATTCATCATCCTCAGAAAAATTCACAGACATTGATAAATAAATTTCAAGTAAACTGCTTGAATACTTAAAAATTGTTGGCAAAGCAAAATAGCAACATTTTAAACAAACCACATACAAACTTACATAACAAAATATTACTCAACTATTATTCCATACATTTAATTAAACAAAAAAAATATCATTAAATCATTAAATTAAATAAATCAAACAATTACCAAATTTCACAGACATTTAAACAGATCTACATCTTCTCATCGACTAAAAACACACACCAATAGCCTCAAATTAAACAACAACAAAAATCATTCTCTCTCGATCGTCTTCGCATAAATAATCGCACAGTTCCATCGATCATTCCACAATCGATAACCATCGCTTACTCAACTGAGCAGAGGTGTCTCGCGGAACTGCAGCAACGCTGCACCCAGTTGCAGGTGTCGATTCGGTTCAGATTCGAATTTCTGTGCCCAGTGCGTGATCTCAGCGACGGCCAACAGTCGTTGGCAGCCATCGCCTCTCGTTTCGACGTGCCAATAGGTCACGGCCTGTTTCGTTTGGTTCTCAGTGGTCGTATCGCGGACGAACCGGTTCATCGATCCGTATTAGATCTAGTTTTTCAGAGCGCAGCGGTCTCCTTGCGACATCGATGGACGCGTGCGTGTCGCGCATACTTCCATCGAGGAATATTAACCGCGATACGTAGGAGAGATACGAGAATTAATTAATAGACGCGTTACGTTGGCTATGCTTTGATTTTATTGCGTTTTTAACCAGACGATTCACTCTGTGGAGAACAAAAATTGATTTTGTTGGAGAAGATGTGAGTCGTTTTTGGGTTGCGAAATTTGTTGATGTCGACTTTCTTTTCGTGAAAATTGAACGCGTTTGTTTTTCGTTTTCGATTGCGTGAGAATATCGTAATCGAAAATCGCTAGTCTTTGACTCTGTGGCAAGGTACGATTTACTCTGTGGAGAATAGAAATTGATTTTATTGGAGAAGATGTGAGTCGTTTTTGGTAGCGTAATTTGTTGAATGTGGAAGATGTTGATGTTGAGTTTCTTTTCGTGGAAATTTAAGGCGTTCGTTTTTCCTTTTCGATTGTATAAGAGAATCATAATCGCAAATCGCTTGTGTTCGACTCTGTGACAAGGTCCACTCGCCTACACTCGAAATTCTAATGCTCGTTGGATTATGTTACGCGATGACGCAGATGAAGGATGCAAATCGACATGCGCTCTTCAAACGCGCTTCTCGCACAATTGGAAGACGCGACTGGGACCAAAATGGTCGCCACGCGTAGGTGAGCACGCGAATTCGCTCGAGCTTCACACTTGGCGATGACTGTGCGACGAATTCCGATTTTAATATTCGCGATTATCGCGTGACGTAACCCGCGAATGGGAAAAATAGAGGAGGAGTTTACGCGATAATTAAACATAGCGGTGATTTAACAATCGTGTCCGCTGCGAGCTGTTTTCCATGCAGTTTAACCTAAAACTGATTCTGAACAGCGATTCGTCATTCTTGCAGCTGAAACACGTTTGCAAATTTACAACACTTTATATTTCTTCATATAACGAATTTGTTTTCTATTTTCTGTGGCACTGCGTGTGTAGCGAATGATATTACAATTATTGTAATATTTGCCAGGTTTGAAAGCAAGCAGTTTGTGGTTTGAGGTGAAACGAGTAATCTTAAGCGATTTCCAGCCAATTTTCTTAAATAACAACAATTAGAAGTACAGAATACAATAAATTATTTTAGTTTAATATGCATTTTGCAATTATCACAGTATTTCTAGGAGATTATACAATTTTTATAGCTAAAAAGAAATTCCAAATATCTCTTTTCAATACTTTTCCTTCTATGCATTCAGTGTATAGATTAAAAAATTAATATTATCATATTTTATACGTTGAAATGGATTCTAATTAGGAAAATTCTTTTGTACAACTAAAACTGATATTTAACTAATAATCTTTCGATTTAAATTTAATTAGAAAGATTCCTTTCTACAGCTGAAACTGATATTTAAGTAATAAATTTTTGTTCGAAATTCAATTGGAAAAATTTCTTTCCACAATTGGAACTGATATTTAGATAATAACTTTTCGCTGGAAATCTATGCATTTGTTAGCATTTAAAAAGCAACAGCTTGGAACCAACGCCGCGTAGAACGCCAGCAAATGGCATTAAGATCCCTCAGGAATTTCTAATCGCTCTTGGAGCTCGTTCGCGATAAAATTGCCAAGGAAAACCTGGTAGTACACACTTTAACAACAACTCGCCACAATTGTCGCACGCTGGCAACCGGACACCTGCCCGTGTCTCACTTTTCCGAAAGGATACACCTTCTACTTGAACTAAAACCGCGATACACCTCAAGGTGAACTGGAATCAGCGACCATGTGGGTGTCGAAGAGAAGCCTGGCTGATTATAGCGATAATGACACGTGCTCGTTAGTATTCGCGTTTAACACGCAATTCAGTTGACAATTTCAGTCGGATATCAGGTCCTTCGTAATCAGAAACGACGCTGGTACCAAAATGTGGCTGTTGCAGGGGTGAAATTGGTACCACGAAGTATTCTTGCTGGCGTTAAACATTTGAAACGATTGTCTTTCTGATGGAATCTCAGGTTATCTCTCGATCGTCATTGAAGTTCCTGCCAGTGAGCGAAAGTGAAAGGTTCAGTGACATTGATATCACTCTCCTTTTCATTATCGATCGCTGTGCGTGCCTGCATCGAGCGTGGAACAGAAGTGCAGCTCCATCTCGTTGCACGCTGCACAGTTTCTGAGGATATCAGTCGCGCTATCAGCTGATTTCGTTGGTGGTGCAGGGATTAATCGATGAGAATCTCGCGAGTGAAATTTGTCAGCGTCTGAACTCGCATTTCTTCTTCTTTTTGCCATTTTTCTTGCTGCGTGAGTGAGAATTTCGCTTCGTGAACTCGCGAGTGAAATTTGCCAGCGTTTAAACTCGCATTTCTTCTTCTTTTCTTTGCCATTTTTCTTCTAGCGCGAGTTTTTCGACGAATCTCGATGTTTTTTTTATCGAGACGTGTTTTAGAGTGCAACAAGACGCTAAATCAGCCTCAGAAATAAAGCGAACAGAATTCGTTGCGCTTGTAACGAAACGAATCTATGACTCATCGACGTTCCTAGTAAACATCTTTTTTTCTGGTCGTTCGTCTGCCAAACGCGCGGTTCTTTTTAACCGGAATACCAAACCAGGCGGCGAGGAAAAATACACGAATGAGTTCATCGTTGTACCGTGTGTACGAGTCGATTTTTAACGCTCGTAAATTGTTGGTTCGAATCAGGCTGGTTTGGGAAATTCAAGGCGACTGAATGCCATTTACGAGCGCTCTACGATGTTCGATTTGTTCGATGGAGTGTGCGCTCTAAATAGTGTTTTAGGAATTACCAAATGTGGCTGTGTTGATGACGTATCGATAGCAGTAGAAGGAATTAAGAAGAGAAATTAAGAAAAATAGATTGCGAGGATGTTAAGAAGAGATTTTGTTAGGTGCTAAGATCTCTTTGAAGACATCTCTGTAAAGAAGAATTCAAAGCATTAAAGATCCTTGCAAAGAAGAGATTTAAGCATCTAAGATCTCTGTAAAGAGGAAATCTAAGCATCTAAGATCTCTGTAAAGAGGAAATCTAAGCATCTAAGATCTCTGTAAAGAGGAAATCTAAGCATCTAAAATCTTTGTAAAGAAGAGATCTAAGCATCTGAGATCTTTGCAAAGAAGAGATCTAAGCATCTAAGATTTTTGCAAAAAAGAGATCTCTGCGAAGAATAGATCTAAACCTTTAAGATCTTTATAAAGAAGAGATTCCTGCAAAGAAGAGATCTAATCATCTAAGACTCCTGCAAACAAGAAATCTCCGCATCTAAGATCTTAGCAAAGAAGAGATCAAAGCCTCCAACATCTTAGCAAAGAAGAAATCTAAGCATCCAAGAAGATCTCCTCAAAAAGAAATCTCTTCAAACAACAAAGCTCTGAAGACCTCAACATCCAAAAATATTCCCGCAAAGAAGAAATCTCTTCAAACAACAGAGCTCTCTTCTCACAATCTTCAAATGAAATCTCAAACAACACTGACAAAACCCAATCATCCACCTCGAAATCCCATCGTACATCAATTCGTACATCACTCAACGAATCAACAGGACAATGATCAAGCCCATTCCACTCGAATCCTCATCACGCGACGCCAAGATCGTTCTCCGCCTAAAACACAAGCGACCAACACCAGAGTCGATCGCTCGACCCGATTACGAGCGCTCGTCAGGGTCGCCGCGCACTGTTCTCCCGCAGTTTCTCGCGACAAACCCATAAGGTTTGACCTAATATGGAGCCTCAGAGTTTACGAATGCCACAGACTTGGTGGGGATCCGTATGGAGAGCTCCTTTGAGGCCGTCGTGTCTCTCTCCTCGGAGTCCCCAGTACCTCACCAGACGTGTCTTACGTCGCACACGTTTCCACGTAACCGCGATTACGTTTCCGTCTCAGTGACTCACCAGTGACTCCATCTCCTCTCACTAACACCTAAAAAAAAATCACTTACAAATTCCTCTAACCAAAACCACCAACAAAGCTCTCCATCAAGAAATAGAAATCTCAAGTTCTCGCAAGAAAAGAAACAGAAATCCTCTTAGTCTGACTTCTGTCTTTCTTCAAATGTCGTTCAGTGTCTTCGTTCGAGGCTAAGCGCGATTCACGCAGTCGTGGCGATCGAAAAGTCGCTTACAAAATTCCTCTAACCAAAGCTCTCGATCGAGAAGAAGAAATCGTCTCGAGTTCTCGCAAGAAAAAATTAGAAATCCTTCTCGTCTGACTTCTGTCTTTTTTCGAATGACGTTCAGTGTCTTCGTTCGAGGTTAAGCGCGATTCAAGCAGTCGTGGCGATCAAAAAGTCGCTTACAAAATTCCTCTAACCAAAACCACCAACAAAGCTCTCAATCGAGAAGAAGAAATCGTCTCAAGTTCAAGCAAGAAAAAAATAGAAATCATCCTAGTCTGACTTCTGTCTTTCTTCGAATGTCGTTCAGTGTCTTCGTTCGAGGTTAAGCGCGATTCACGCAGTGGTAGCGATCAGAGCCGTCCACGCTCGCGACGAATCGCGAGGGACTGGCATGGCCAGCCTCGAGGAAGGCTGCGTTCGCTAGAAAGCGGCAGTTATGCGGCGCATCGTCGAAGTTCAGTACACGCTGCGCGTCGAGAGGAAGTAGGCAGCGTTTCTGGCCTCGTTGGTGGCGATCGCGATAAACCAGCCGCTGTATCCTGGCCGAGTGTCGTTTAAATCAATCGAGACGCGTTGGTCGCGATGTCAGCGCACCAGCAGGCGGCCATTCGCCGCCTGGAGGCCCTGTTCAGGGACGTGAAGCTCGAACAACAGCGGAGCAATCCGGAAGCGGTTAGAACTGAGCTCGACACGAGCTGCTGCGACGTCCACGGGAAACACGCGAAGGAGAATTGCTGGAATCGCAGAGGATCGGTTGGGAACGCGTATCAGATCCGCAGAGATTCCTTGAGTCGTCGAGAAGGTTATCCAGGCACATCGCCAAGCAGAAGAGGCTCGCTTGGTTTGCCTGCGTCATCGCCAAAGAAAGAGCTTCATCCTTCGAGCTTCCCCAATACTCTGAGGAAGAATCCTTTGGGATCGTCTATGAGTGCTATTAATTACTCGAAGAAGGAGTCGTTGCACGGAGGCTCGTCTGCTTTTGGGTCTGCGTTGCGACGCGATCCTATTGGAAGGTCCATGGGTTGTCTCAAGAAGGACACAGTGGCTAGTTATAATTCTCCGTTGAGGAGAGATTACGTGGCGAAGTCGATGACCAGTCTTCAGAGACCACCCTCGAGACGAGAGACCAGCCATTTGTCCAGCCTTTTCGCGAGTCCTGCGCAACAGAGTCCTGCGACGACGAGTCTGACAGGCGTTGATTTGAAGGCGAGGAGTACGTCGAATTTGAAGAGCTGCCTCGCTGGTTCCAGCGGGAATTTGAGGAGCAATTTGAATGTGACGCTCAGTACCGATCTGTCGATGGGTTCGAACGGGAATTTGAGGAAGGATGGGAAATTTCCTGCGACACTCTCGAATAGAAGAGGATCGTACGACAGGAGGAGGCTCTCCACGGATTCGTTGGATAATAGCAAGAGAAACTCGTGGGATCCGGGTCGCAGGGGCTCTTCCGGTTCCTCTGGCGGATGGGACGATCCGATTTGGGAGGAAGGGACCTTCGATAATGGCGTCGATCAGGTAAAATATCGATGGATGGGGATTTCAATGAAAGGAACGAATGAGAGATACAGAAATTGGATTTTTATTTATTTCTTATGGTCGACACTGTATTAGATTAATGTTAACAGTAGATTAATATTAACTGAAGACACTAATTGATAGTTAGCTTCGATAATGGCGTCGATTAGCTAAAATATCGATCGATGAGGATTTAAGTTAGAAAAAGTAAAACAAGATACAAAAATTAAATTTCTACGTAGTTTTAATGTTCGCCACTGCATTAAATTAATATTAATAGAAAATACTAATCGATAGTTAGCTTCGATAATGGCGTCGATTAGCTAAAATATCGATCGATGAGGATTCAAGTTAGAGGAACGAATGAGAGATACAAAAATTGAATTTTTATTTATTTTTTTGCTCGCCACTGTACTAGATTAATATTAACAGAAGACACTAATTGATAGTTAGTTTCGATAGTGGCGTCGATCAGGTAAAATATCGATCGACGAGGATTTAAATGAAAGGAACGAATAAAAGATGCAAAAGTTCAATTTTTATTTACGTTTAATGTTCGCCACTATACTAGATTAATATTAACTGTAGATTAATATTAACAGAAGGCACTAATCGATAGTTAGCTTCAATAATAGCGTCAATCAGGTAAAATATCGATCAATGAAGATTTAAATTAGAAGAACCAAAAGAAAATACAAAAATTCAATTTTTCTCTACTTCTAATATTCGCCACTGAACTAAATTAACATTAACAAAGAACACTAATCGACAGTTAGCCAAGTACTTAGAAAACCTATTTAGAAACGCACAAAAATCATTCTGTATTTAACGCAATCGATACTAGAACCAAACACTTCAATTTGCAACTCTACTCGTCTCTCGAACCAAACCAATACACTTCAATTCGCAACTCTGCTCGTCTCTCGAACGAAACGAATTCAAACCCATCGCGCATAGGAAGTTCACAGTGAAACAATCACACTCTCGCGCCATAACGCTGTAAACGTTGACAGTCTCGCGTTAAATCAAAACCAGACGGCTATCTCTCATTGTCTACCACGATGGACGAGAGAAATCTGCGCAGGATAGAACAGCACTCTTCTAGAATTTATCGTTCCTTGTTAGGACGCGCGTTGAACCAACCCGTGGGAACGGCAGTTTTCTAAAGTCCACGATCGCTCGAGGTGTCCGCGATTGAATTCGAAATTTATCTCCGCTAGATTTCTGGCATAGATCGCCAGCGATAAGCGCAGCTCTCTGCTCGATGGACGCGCGTAATACTTGGCGGAACTTTCATCCGTCGTTAGAAACGTTTTCGCGAAAGCGTTGATTTATGGCAGCTGCCTTAATGCCAGCCACCATTAAGGTAGCTCGCGTGTGGCGCTACGCGACGCCATGCAAAGCGTTCCTGCGTTGTACTTGCGTCATCGCGTGCCTTTGGACACGATCTTAGTCATCGATCGATTATGAAAGCGTCCAGGATGAATTCTGCGGCACGTTAACGCGTTTCTCTCGACGCTGAACGCGACGATCGTTACTCTTCGATCGTCAGATCGATCTACGCGACGAATAATGGAGTTCGATGGTCAGAGACGTCGCTGAGGAAGTAAATCGCGGTTGGTCACGGTTATTGCGTCGATTCGCGAATATTTGTCTGCCTGTTTCGACTCTCGAACGCGTTTTACCTGTTGAATGCCAGAATCAGTTGTTATTTCGATGTTTCTGCGCTCGATTCTTGCCTGGATTCTCGAAATCGATGTATTATCGCGTCGATTTGCAAATATTTCTTTTTTCACTTGTTGAATGCCAGAATAAGTTGTTATTTCGATGTTTCTTGGCTCGATTCGTGCCTGAATTCTCGAAATCGATTTGCAAATATTTTTTTATTTTTTCACCTGTTGAATGCCAGAATCAGTTGTTATCTCGATGTTTCTGGGCTCGAGTTTTGCCTGAATTCTCGAAATCGATGTATTATCGCGTCGATTTGCAGTTATTTGTTTCTTCACCTGTTGAGTGCCAGAATAAGTTGTTATTTCGATGTTTCTGGGCTCGATTCTCGCCTGAATTCTCGAAATCGATGTAAATGTAACACGTTTCGAGGGAAGTTTAAAGAAGCGTCGCCTTGGGGGGCGCTCGATTCATTCGTATTCGCCACTCCTCGATCTGATACGCTCGCAGCCATTCCGTTCGTGTCTTGATGTATAATACATCAACCGTAATTACCATTCCACGAGGCGACGTATTAAACGAAACAGATCGTTTAATCGCGAAAAACGAACCGCGGCTCGCCATTAGAGACGCTGTCGAAACGCTTAATACCTCATCCATCTTCCGATTGATATTGAAAAGCCACTCGTCGGCGCTGAAGGGGTAATCGAGTTTCTCGAGATCCAGCAGAGTAATTAGTTTTTTGCCTCTAATCCGTTGATTGCTTTCTAATCGAATTTAATTTGTGTTTACGAGTCTTTTTATTGTACGTGTCGAATCGTATTCGATGAAGCTACAAGTTGAGAGGATTTTTATTTACAATATTGTTAGTTTAGTTAAAAATTCGTGAAACTTTTTTGCATTTACGAATCCATATCAAATTGGATTCGATGGAGGAACGAGTTGCAAGGATTTTTATTTACAATATTATTAGTATGGTTAGAAATTCGTGAAACTCTTCTATATTTACGAATCTTTTTATTATCCAATCGTATTCGATAGAGCAAGTTGCAAGGATTTGTATTCGATAAAGGAACAAGTTGCAAGGATTTTTATTTACAATTTTCTTAGTATAGTTAAAAATTGGTGAAACTTTTCGATTCTTATAATCGACGCTCGCTTTTATAATCGCAGCTGGTCGAATGCGATCGAACGCGACGCGATGTCGCATTTCCTGAAACAAGACAGTCACAGATGAGGCCCACGCTCGACCATGAGTCCACCCACGTTCACCTGCGCGGCGCTTGTAGATTTTTTTTTTTTTTTTCTTAAACCACGCGATTTTTCGCTTCCTTCTATCGTGGCCCATCCGCCTTGCACCGTTTACGTAAACTGTGACTGAGACGACCCACGCGGTGGCGGCCATTTTGGTACCGCCGCTGCGACGATTCGAAATCGACGCGCGACTCGTTTTTAAAAGCTGCGAATCGTTTCGCGTGCGATATTCTTCTTATTTGGCGAATCACATTGCTTTTGAGATGTTTGTTCGTTTTTTAATCGAATTGTTTGTCAGAGGTTTGGATATGGAATTTGATAGATGCGAAGTTTCTTTAATTTCGAGGCTTGCTTTCTAAGATATCTGCTTAACTCTGAATCTAATTATTTGAGATGTTTGGATATGGAATTTTCCTTCGATTTCGAGGCTTGCTTTTCATGATATCTGCTCAACTCTGAATCGAATTATTTGAGACGTTTGAATATGGAATTTGATGGATGCGAAGTTCCTTTAATTTCGAGGCTGCTTTTCAAGATATCTGCTCGTCTCTGAATCTAATTATTTGACACGTTTGGAATGCAATTAAATCAGTTTTAAATGTCACTCAGAAAGTAAAACTGCATATATGACAAGTAATTATTTTCTTAATAAAAGGTAGAAGATGGACGAAAGTTCTCCAGCCTGTCAACTATCCAAATACAAGTCTCATTGGTCTAATAATTAATTACGATCAAATTTGACATACATATTAGTGGTCTCTCATACTAGACAGTTCGATGAACCAGCTGAGAAGCAACAGATTCGATCTCTCGAGGTACAAATCGAAGCTCGCGTCGATTTAATCATTCGACATGGCAAATAGCTCGAGCGTCAAAGTCGAAGGAACCTCGCGTTTTACGTAAGTCGAGAGCGTGATTCGCGATCGAAAAGAAAGTCTTTTTTTTACGTAACTCACAGCGCTGTTGGCGAAAATCGAAAGGCATTCTATCGAACGACGAGCAGAGACGTTCGCATCGCGAAAGCAGCGATCGATCGAGCGCAGATTCGATGTTAATTGCCGCTACGAATTCAGCTGCGAGTGTCCAATTAAACGACGCCATCGAAGCGTAATGGCGGAACGAATTCCGCTGAATCTGGTAGCCGCGCTTCCTGACGCCTTAACGACGCGAAATCTGCTTAAAGGATGCTACTTTTTGCTCGTTCGAGGGGCGAAAATCTGTGGCGAATGTTGCTCGCGCGTTATGCGGGTAAAAACCGTCCGTCAGGCTGTAATTCTCGTTTCTTGCGAGGGAACTGTGCCAATCGATGAGTCGAATAGGAGAGAGAAGAGTTTAAATACCCAAGACGCTCGAATCGTAAGGAAAAGAAACTTCGAAAGAGATTAGGCGAACGCGATCCATCGCAATGCTTTAAAGTAAAACTTTGCACAGTGGAATGGCGGTTGTTGGCAGAAAATTTTAACGAGCGTCTGGTTCACCTCAGCTATCTAATCTGCTACCAAGCACCACTTCGATGGCTCGTTATACAACGCATTAACACCGTCACGATTCGAGTACGACTCTTTATTTATCCTCCATCTTCGTGCAATGTTCGCTAATTAATTTGAAACGGAACGAAGAACTGCTGATGTTGTCGAGTATTTGAATTGGCTGTGGATGCAGTAGAAACGTGCACGTGTCTGTTATTGATGCTTAATCAAGGGTGATGGTGGATTCTTGGTTGAATGGTGTCGAAGAAGTTGATTGCAACGTCTTCTATTGCTAAAATATTGCTACTTTAGTAGTAATTTTGTTAATATATTGGCAATCATTTCTATCGATAAAATATTGCTATTTTAGCAGAGATTTCCATTTGCTAAAATATTGCTACTTCAGCTTTAATTTTGCTATTTTAGCAGTACTTTCTATTGCTAAAATATTGCTATTTTAGCAGTAATTTCTATTACTAAAATACTGCTATCTCAGTAGTAATTTTCATTGCTAGAATATTGCTATGTCAGTGTTAATTTCTATTGCTAAAATATTGCTATTTTAGCAGTAATTTCTATCGCCAAAATATTGCTATTTCACCAGTACTTTCTGTCACTGAACCACTGCCAGTACTTCAGCAATAATTCCATCGTCCTCCACATCGTTTCCCTAATTTCTCACAGAACACTCGCGATCACTCGCGAGGTACATCAGCGTCCCACAGATTACACTTTTAAAGAGCTCGATTCAACCTACACGACTGTTTAAAGTGACTGGACGTCCACAAAAGACAGCAACGATAAAACCATAAGCTCGCGAGACATCGAGCTGACGAATCCTCGCGTCGTCTGAACCAACTCTCGAGTTCGTCGACCCGATTCAGGAACGACGCCAGGTTTCCAGAGACTCAGAGGCCCTGCTAATGGATGAATCGACATGTTGCACGCGTCATTCCACCGCGTGTAATCGCTTCTGATTCTCGAAATCGCGGTCGAACAATTTCCGTCCGGAACGGACCGCGCGAGCGGATCTTCCTCGATGCGCTCGACGCGCGCCACGAAGAACAGCAGCCTCGCACACGCGTGTCCTGCGCGAAACCGTTTCGTCGCACGGTACGACGTCCGCGATGATTGAGCGAGCCACTGGCGGTACCGTTAACGAAAATTGACGTCTATCGACGTGTAAACACGCACGCGATTACGTTCCGCGCTCGTGCCGCGATTCGTCTCACGAAACGGTCGTTGCACGAGTTTCAGAAAGATTAAGGAAGCCCTCTGGTTCTTCTCGAACGCCGCGAGATCGAAATTTCGCCAGTTTTTGGCCGAGTCGACGCACATTTTTTACTTGACACAAGATTGTCACATTTTGCCACAGTTTTTCTCAGTTTTTTTCTTTTTTTTTCACAGAAATTTCAAACTTGAATCTTCAGTTTTCAAGCTGGAGATTCGAAGCTACAAACTTGAAATTTCAAACTTCAGGCTTCTACTTTCAAGCTTGAAACTCGAGGCTTGGAGGTTCAACCTTTAAGCTGGGGATGTCAAGCTTCAAACTTGTAACTTGAGATTTGATGCTTCAAACTTGAAATTTCGAGCCTGGAGCTTCAACTTTCTGGTTCGGAACTTGAAATTTCAGCCTTCAAACTCGAGACTCGAGGCTTTAATACTCGAAGCTTCAACTTTTAAGCTTGCGATTTGAAGCTTTGAACTTAAAGCTTGAGATTTAAGGCTTTAAACTTGAGATTTCAGCCCTCAAGCTTGATACTTGAGGCTTTAAACTTGAAATTTCAGCCTTCAAGCTTGAGACTCGAGGCCTTAAACTTTGTATCTTTAATTTTCAACCTTGTGACTCGAAGTTTCAACCTTCAAACCTGAGACCTCCTGAAGCTTTAAACTCGAAACTTGAGATTTCAAGCTCCAAACCAGAAACACATTTTTTTTCATTTCTTTATGACTACCAGATGAAATCGGGTGTAAGTTGTATGTTTGGAAGTGAAAATTATCACAGTTTTCCCCCAAAAAACTTTCGACGGCTATAGACGTCATTTGCGTCAACGTGTTAATACGTTCGTGTGCACCGAAGTTTTGGAAACTTTGCGAGCTGATTGAGACTTAACCTTGGATAAAACGTTTTTGTACGATTTGAAAGTGGAGGAAGGGTGGAATAGCGAATAATAGATGGTTCATTGAAATCCTTGAGTCTACAAACTCTCTGAGGAACGTTTTATTATGTCTCATCGATAAAGGTGCCATTTTTAAGGCAGTAAGTTGTTAGAAATCGAGATATTCCTACTGATTTTCCTCTGTGGAGGAACGTCTGTGTTTTATCGATAAAGGTTGCAATTTTAAGGCAGAGAAATTGATAGAAAGATCTTCGAAATTCCATAAATTAATTCACCAAGCAGACTTCCTTACATTTTTCGAGATATTCCTACCTTTCTCTTCTGAGGAACGTTTTATCGATAAAAGTAGCATTTTTAAGGCAGCGAAATTGTTAGAAAGATCTTCGAAATTCCATAAATCGACTTCGCAAAGCAGGCTTCATCACATTCTTCGACGCATTCCTACTTTTCTATTTTCATTTCGTGAAAATGGTTATGAGAAACGAAGTCGCGATCGCACACAGTCGCGAACAGGGTCAAGTTCAGTTCGACGAAGGGAGTCGATGATTCACGCGAGAACCTAGAAGAAACGAGGGCTAGCGAACCTTGACATTCGCTCGCGATACTTCAGCCATTAACGAGCCAATTAAGACGAACACCGCGGATTACGAAATGGCACAATCGCGAGGAGGATTTTTCAGGTCGATCGATGTCAAACTAGCTCCAAATTCGCCTCGAATTCGTTAAGTAATCCATTCTTGGTACCAGTTCGTGTACTTCGCGATTATTTCGACGAATCGAGATTGCGAGAACGTGAAAACACGAAGCTTTTAACTTTTAGAGCCACGCGGCAGTGGCAGAATTGTTTCGCATCGCTTTGTATATTAATAAAAGGAAACCAGCTGTGCTCGATTCGAACGAAACAAGATTTCTACGTGACACGAGTCTTTTTATTCTCTGAAGGTGTCTCAGAACAGTCTCTTTAAACTCTCGACTGTCGTATCGTAAGATGCAGCTATTTATTAGGAAATAAACGACCGCAGAGCTTAAATGGCGGACGTCGTGAAGAAGTGACGGCGATTTGACGCGATCGAAGCGCCTCGAGTTCTTCGCGTTGGTCTCATTAATTCGAGAGAAACGCATCCGGTGATTATTCGCGTGTTGAACTCGTTTACGACGCAGGTTAGGATCGAAGGGTGTGTTTTATCGATCCAAGGTGAAAGTCGCGTCGAGATGCATCGCATCTTCCATTATTTCGCGTGCCACCATCGTTTCTCGCGTTCGCGGTGGTAAACGGATTAATTTTTTCCTAGCCAACCACGTTTCATTATCCATAGCAGCCTCGTCGAGAGTTATGGTCGATCGCGGTTTCGTCTATTACGATCTTTAACCATGCGAGACCAGCTGCGATCTTAAATCGAGGAGCGCAAGAAACGCGCTTTGTGCACGCGTGCTTTATTTTCAATCGTGACTACGGGTTATTATAATTGATAGAATCTACCTTCTCGAGTAAAAAGATGGTAAATATCTTCGTTAGAAAAAATTGTGAGAAATAGAATTGAATTTTTTTCCAAAAGAAATCGAAGCACTCGAAAAATTAAAGATAAATCCTTGTGCACGCGTGCTTTATTTTCAATCGTGGCTACGGGTTATTATAATTGATAGAACTACCTTCTCGAGTAAAGAAGTGATAAATATCTTTATTACAAAAAATTGTGAGGACTAGAATTGAATCTTTTTCCAAAGAAATCGAAGCAAGTGAACGATTAAAGATAAATTCAGAGTTAATTCTTATTCAGACGCTTTTTATTCTCTATATTTGCCCCTTTATGTATGCAATTCGCGTTGCAATTCACTCTGTTTTATCCCGTCCGCATCGATCACTCTGTTTTACCGACCACAAGTAACATTTAAACCCAATCCACGTTATCCATCGAGCAGAACCGCGACTTTCGATTTCACTAAAAATTGCTACCATTTCGCGCGACTTTGTCGTTCGCGATGAAAGCAAACTTCGCATGGACATCAAAAAATTGTAGGAATTTTCAGATTCGAGGCGATTCGATTCTTCTGACGGAAATGTAGGCCACGATGGAAGTTCGACCAGGCGAATCTAATAGTTATCGACTTTCTTCTAAATTCCTGTCGATTTTCACGAACGCGCTCTTTTCTCTCGATCGTCCTGTATTTCGAAAACAACCGCCAGTGTTGGAAATTCGTTACAGATCGGCGCGCATCGATGCTGCTGGTTAAAGGCGCGTGCAGAATCGAGTTACATCGCGCCAAATATCGCGCATACCATCCCGCATCGTTGCTAATCGAACCACTTTGTAAAGCAATTGCGATCCGACGATACGTCCGATCGTAGATATTTATTATGCCGCTGCGAACGAATGATCCAGAACCCAGGTTTATCGCTGGACAAGATCGATCCGTCGACTTTCTAGTCGATACGCGGAGAAAACGATCCGTCCACGCGCAGAGTCGAGGAGGACTCTTCTTGCAAGCGTCGCGCGTTCTCGAGGATCAGACGTGCATCCTTTTTAACAAGTTACAGCAAATTATTTTGCGCAATTAAATCAAGTTTCATCGATTTTTGGAAATATCCAGGTATTTCTATTTATTGCTCGATTTATTTCTTAAATCTTGGCTTCGTTTAATTCTTTATATCCTCACAAATAGACTGAATAATAATATATAGAAAAAAGAATTCTAGTTTTTCTTTCGTGAGTAGATAAATGAATATTCGTTGATTGACGCGTATCATTAAAATTTTGTAATTTTCTTCCTCCATTTTCAAATTCATTGCTCGATTCATTTTCTACATTTGGCTTCGTTTAATTCTCTATATTTCCACAAAGAGAAAAGAATTCTAATTTTTCTTTCACGAGTAGATAAATGAATATTCATTGATCGACGAGTGTCATTAAAATTTCTTGCTCCATTAAACAATGATTCCACTGATCAATTCACAAAAAATGAACACTCAACTGCACACAAAGGTTACTTCTATCTAACTGAAACCAAAATGAAGCACATTCGCCAAAAATTGAACGAACCATTCAATTCTACAACTTCATTCAGCAGAAGCTTATGATCAAAGATCGTGAAGGCGCAATAATTACAACGCGTTCGTTCTCCACCTCGTTCTCTCCCTCGAGCAGCGTTTTTCGACAGCGTCCAATCATGGTCCACGTGTTACACAACCAGGACGAACTGTAATCGCAGTGAACACCTATCGACTCGTGCGTCTGGCTTGTCATTAACATTTTTTCTCGTTACTGCGATTTTTCTGTGAAAACCGGATGAAAGGGACTGCGTTACGCAATACTCTTGAAACGCACGTGCTAGGGGGCACTGATCTAAAATGGGCGTCTGTACCTGCTGTGTTACACGCTGATAATATAGTAACTGCAAGCTACGATCGTAAAATCAGCGGGTGTGTTTGGATAAGAGCGTTTTCAGCTCGCCAGAGCGTTTCAATAGTTGTAATTTCTGTCGAGTCTGGTGTTCGTTGAGGATAATTCAGCGACTTGGTATTCTACGTGGTATTTATGGTTGTTCTGGGTAGGTTTAGATGTTGCATGAGTATTGAGGCGAGATTTATGCACTCGTTTAATTTATTTGTTTTCTGAACAGTGTGTGTAGAAGTAGAATACACTTTTAGGATACGAACAATTATAAGACACGCTGAATAATTAACAGAATGAGGAATATATGGGAAATTTGAGTGTAAGTGTCTACAAGAAATCGAAGAACTATTTACCATTTTATTTACTGAACTCTTAGTTGTACAATATATTATAGCAATGATAATTACACAGAGCAGGTACTACAGATTTTACATTTATTTTATTTTAAAGAAGAGCTACATTAAAAAAGAAGAATAGAAATTATGTTTTATAACACTCACTTAGAATTCGAGAAAATTAAAAATTCTTTTTTTTCATTCACAAAAGCAACGAAGAATATCAAATTACAATCATTCGCTTATAATACTAAAAATATATCATAACACTAGCAATAATTTTATTGACACTCTAAAAGGGATGAAAAACCAGCAACGCACCCCTTCTCGATTATCCACCAGACCTCTCTCTTTCTCTCATAATAGATATTCTAACGATCAACCACAAAACACTGTCAGCTTTAATATCTCACTGTTAGCCAAAAACGACAGGGTGGCTCATAAATCAGCCTCTGAAACGCGTTTCAAGGTGCACTGGCTGCACTTTGTTCGCCAGCAGGTGAATCGCGACACTGTCGAGTCGCTTAGCCTCGCTAATATCGAATCTGAGTTGTAACCGTTGGTTGTCGCTGGTTTTCGAAGCGAGAAGATCGGTATCGAGCGACAGGGTTGCGGAAAAAGCCGCTGAGCGACCTTCGAGAGACACGACAAGGTAATAGGCACGATCTGATAGCACCCTCGTTCGATTTTCGTTACGGCACGCGACCCACATCGCGCTTGTATCGCGAGTCGAACAAGTGGATCGCAGCGATCGACGCGATCCACGATCGATACGAGCCTTTTAACCGTGTACGTTGCCTCTGACGCGATACGTTTCGTCATATCATCCACTTAGATCGTGGCGGAAATAAGAAATAAGTGAATTGAAAATGAACCTTTTCTTTTTCTGTGCTGCTAGCTTGTAAATGAAAATTTGAAATAATAAAATGTAGAGATAGAATACGATGCTTACTCGACTCTCAGTTGTACAGCAACAATGTATTGTAATAAGCGAGTATCTTTTAACGAATTTGATGAAAAAAAAAGTGAAGCAAAACCAGAGAGTGTTACATTAAAAGAGAAATAGAAATAATGAATGGACACGTCGACGCAATATAAGAAATGGTAAAATAAACTATTCTTATGATTTGTTGGTAATTGAAGTTACCTGGAAGACTGTCGAGTCTTCTTCTGTCAATCTGTATCTAAATTTTAACAGTACCTGATTCAGTACAGATTAGATTATTTATTTCTATTGATATTGTTCTTTCTTCTGAGAATATATTGTCTTTGGTATTCTTTGTTGCTTTTGCAAGTGTGAATGAAAATAGAATTTTTTTGAGAGAGAGATTTGGTGGATAATCGAGAAGGGGTGCGTTGCTGGTTTTTCACCCCTTTTAGAGTGTCAATAAAATTGTTGCTAGTGTTGTGATATATTTTTAGTATTATCAGCGAATGATAGTAATTTCTATCAAGCTGCAAAGATTTATTAATCTTGCAGATTTCGAGGAATGCATGCTTCCTCAAATTTTCTATTAAAATAGCTGCGATCAGCGATATTAGAAAGCTTTGCGGTCACTGCTTTGGTTCAATTTAGTTCCATCGCGATTTTGAGTAACCAAAGGTGGAAAATTAAATTTGTTAACCTTTTTAAGAAATAGTATAACATTCAAATGAGATAGAAATGCATGCTTCCTCGAGTTTTCTATCGAAATAAAAATTTTATAATAATGGTACCAAACGTCTGAGACGCTGAGTCCAAAGAAAAGTTAATAATGCGATAAAAATTGAACTTATAAAAGCAAATTGTAATAGTTTACAATAATAATTGATGTCTGAAAGTGAAGAAGAGTTGTACCTTCGAAAACTCGTCGAGCATTAGATTCGATCGTCATCTTGGCCACAGTTCCTGTTCTCTGTAAACAGTATCCATCGTTCGAGTCTTCCATCCACTTTCACTGGCGAAACACTCGAGGTTTTAAGGCACTGGCACAGTTTCTCACACGAGGCAACCTTGCCAATAGAAACCACACACATTGGACGTTAAACGAACACAGAGAACGTGCGATAATCGTTTAGAAATAGAATCAGCGTGATGAACAGGACGTTGAAATCAGTTAACAGCTTTTACTTGGAGAACACTCGTCAGATCTGCCTCGAAAACGGTCAATTCGACGAAATTAATGGCGGACGAGGTCTGCTGAGGTTCTCGTCGATCTAGTTCTTCTGTCATTCCACGAACTTTCTCTGAAGACGATCGTGCAACGACTTGAATCTTATTTTTTTGAGAATCAGAGTGCCAGTAGGATGATAACTCTAATCTTATTGATTGGAAATAAAGTGTTCGATTTTATTGTTTATTTCTTGGGGATAAAGTATGAACAGGACGCGTGCCAATAGGATGACGACTCTAATTTTATTAATTGGGAGTATTTCTTAGAAACAAAGTATCAACAGAATGAATGCCACTAAGGTGACGCTAGTTCACTTATCGATATCTCTAGTTGAAAATGTATTTGCCATCACCCTGAACGGTTCTGTTTGTACACACGAGAGGAGGCCAATCACAGGTTCAGTCCAGTTCCCTCGTGGATTCTCGATCGAGCTGTCGCGAGCGCGTTGGTAATTGGTTCAGAGCAGTCGCGCAAGCTTCGTCACGAGCGAAAGGAAATCTTGCGTGGGCATCGTGAAACACGCGAACGTGGACAAACGAAAACGGGACGCGGTTGTGAAAAAAGAAGAAACGAACGGAGAAGACCTCGCAGCGAATTATTAACGGAGCGTATCGGAGAAAGCGGAGATGGAAGATTGAATCGCAGCTATCGCGTGCCAGCACTCATATTCTGTTCTTTGAGAAGCTCTCATAATGCTTGAAAGAAAAAAAAAGAACAGTTGTTGTTCGAAATATTGTCAATAATGCGCGAAACTTCTTATTTGCATCGATAATTGGAAAATATGTTGGAAGATAAAGTGTTGAAACGATTCAGGTCACGAAGATAAGATCACAATCGATGCGGATCTAGAAAGCACAGTGGATGCAACTTGATCTTCGTATTAATCGCTTGATTAATGAGGGATACTAATTTACCCTGATTCCGACGCGTAATTAATGATCTAACTTCCAGTGACTCGTGAACGGAAGTGTGCGATGTAGATTATGATGATAGTGGATAATAAAGTCGCAATGATCGTCGTGATCTTCGAGAAGTGATCTTAAAAAATTATTTTCAACGAACGAAACGTCGATGAGTGCAGAAAATAAAATCAAATAATCATCGTGATCTTCGAGAAGTGATCTTGAAAAATAATTTTCAACGAACGAAACGTCGATGAGTGCAGAAAATAAAATCAAATAATCATCGTGATCTTCGAGAAGTGATCTTGAAAAATAATTTTCAACGAACGAAACGTCGATGAGTGCAGAAAATAAAATCAAATAATCATCGTGATCTTCGAGAAGTGATCTTGAAAAATAATTTTCAACGAACGAAACGTCCACGAATGCAGAAAATAAAATGAAAAAATCGTCGTGATCTTCGAGAAGTGATCTTGAGAAATGATTTTCAACGAATGAACGTTGACAGCTGCAGAAAATAAAGATAAAAAATCACCTTTATCTTCAAGAAGATGTTTAAAAAATAATGTTCAAGGAACGAAACGTGGACGAGGACTCGAAACCATCGGATGGAACCAAAACCATAGAAAAATGGCACTTCCAGGAAAAAGCACTTCAGTTTAACGTCGATCTCGCGTGGAAAGTTATTTTACATCCGCGATTAAAACATTTTTACGAGCCGCTCGTTCTGTTAACGCGGCGCGCTTCAGCGGTTAAATTACCCTTTTACACCCACCTTGGTTCTTACTTCCGGCGCGCAAACGGCGCGATCTCCATCGCGGCTGAAACGACCAGTCGAAGAGGATGAGGCTCCCATTTTTCGTTCGACGATCTGGTTCACGGCTGCTCAGTGAAAGCGACGATAGAAACGGAACGTGTTATCATCCTTCGATCCTCTTGTTGTATCATCCGCGACTCTCTCGCAAGTGTTTTCGTCCTCGTTAACCAGCTAACCCTCTGTGCACGCGTGTAACATTCAGCTGACATTTCAATTTATCCACATTTTGCGAAATAATTGAAATTTTACAGACTGGCGTGAGTTGAAAGTCACAAAGGGAATATGTCGAATTAAAATTGATTAATTTCTGATTTTTCGTTCCTTTTTATAAGATTGGCGTGACTTGGAAGTCGCAAAGTGAATATATCCAATTAAAATTGATTAAACGCAAAAATTTGCTTTCATTTGCATATTTAGGTTAATAATTTCTGATTGTTTGTTTCTCACAATTTTCTTGGATTTAAAACAAAAATTTAGTTCATAGAGGGTTAAATGCGTTCAACGTGTAAAATAAAAAATTACCATTCGCTATAAAAGCTCGAAATCTCAATGAGATGCAATGAGAACATTATTTGCTGGTACTTTCACTTTATATACATAGCTTGAAATTTTGTAAACTATTTTCTTACTTTTCTTGTCTATTCTTGCTATCTTCAATTCTTCTTGCTTACGTATTTTATTATTTTTGGGCAATTTTCAAGCTTTCAGTAAGAATAAAAATGTAATCCTTCTTCGTTTCTCTTCAAATGTACAATAGTACCATTTTGTAAGCATTTTGCGAGCATCGTTGCTTGTTTTTAATTCCACATCCTATGCTGATCTTTCAAAATTAAATTCCACAGTTAACTGGTTAAAAATAAAAATATAATAAAATTCCTATCAACGATAAGGAATTGACAAATTACTTTGAAATTTTTACTGTCAGATCGTTGAATTTTACGACTTTACGAGATGTTTCTGATTTACTAAATAATGAAACTATTCTGGATATTCTGATTTATACACTGTGTCCGTTACATTCGAATTAAATCGTGGATACGTACTTCCGTCGCCTCTGCTCAGAACACATCAGACATCTCACGTAATCTCGTCACGTCTGATGTCTCAGCATGAGAATAAACCAGCACACGTCGCGTTCGCTAAATATTTATTACCCGTCCCCATCAAACCATATCCAAAGGAAATTGAATGCTCCCTTTCATGCATAAAACATTCGCAAGCATCTCCAAACACGAGATTATCACTCTTTCTCGATCGATCTCATCCAGAAATCGATCGACGCTACAAAATCGTCTTTTCTGAACTTGTAAGGCTGTTCACATCGACGCTAATTCCAAATTTGTCTCATTCCATTCATTTTCGAGTGTGACATAACCCCATGAAGACTCTTGAAGCGTCAAATATCGACGATCTGAAGACGAAACTCGTCTTGATCCATCCGTCTTCCAATAACGAAGACTCTCAAAGCGTCTATCGCATTCAGAAATCGATCAACGCTAAAAAATCGTCTTTTCTGAACTTGTAACGCTGTTCACATCGACAATAATTCCAAATTCGTCTCGATCCATCTATTTTCGAGTGACGAAGACTCTCGAAACGTCAAATCTCGCAAAAATCGTTCGCAATTAACGATTTGAAGACGAAACTCGTCTCGTTCGATTCGTTTTCAAGTCTCAAAGCGTCTGTCGCGATTATTCGCCTCGAATCTCGCGGAAATCGTTGTCGAAACGGAACCAACGATCGAGCACCATCCATTTTCGAGTGACGAAGACTCTCGAAGCGTCAAATCTCGCAAAAATCGTTCGCGATTAACGATTTGAAGACGAAACTCGTCTCGTTCGATTCGTTTTCAAGTCTCAAAGCGTCTGTCGCGATTATTCGCCTCGAATCTCGCGGAAATCGTAGTCGAAACGGAACCAACGATCGAGCACTCTCGTTTCACGCTGGTGGCGGCTCTCTCGAGAGAGGCACCAGGGGATGAGCCATCGCAGAGGCTCGACACGGTTCCGTAGTAGGGAGATGAGGTTTCGATCCCGCGAGAAGGAGAAGTGGGTCGTTTCTCAACGAGAGGCGAAGTCACTCGACGAGAACGCGCGTTGGCCACGCACTCCTTCGCTGCACTTAGCTGAGCACAGTCGTCTCCCACGTCGATCGCGCTTCCAACGCGTCTCTGCCTCGCAACTTCGACTTGCAAACACGAGAGCAACGAAAAACCAAAAAAAACTCTCACACAAAAGCCAAAACTCGACTTAACGCGCGTGCAATCGTCAACGCGAGTGAAACAGCCTCCAAACACGCGTACATTCGTCGCGTCTCTCGATCTCAACTCACAGACAAGATAAACGAGGAACCAAGAAAGTACAAACCCAAGAAAAACCAATCGAGAGTCGATAAAAATCGATGCAACGCGCGTGCGATCGCCAACGCGAGTGCAACAGCGTCGAAACACGCGCAGCGTCGCTCCAGAGGGGAGGAGGAAGTCCGTGGGTGAAGTGAAAAGTGTCTGAAGGGAATCAGGGTGGGAAAGTGGCCAGCGACTCGCAGTTCTCGCAGCGTGTTCCGTGGAAAGTGGTGAAAATCCGTGGCAGTCTCGTGCGAACAGCTCGTGGTCCTTTGTTCCATCGATCGTCGACGAATAGAACCAACGAATCCTTACCATTCGTCGCTATTTACATCCTCGCGTGTGTCATCTCGACGCTGACAGTGCTCGACGCTCGTGGCCTACTTGCTGCGCGACGCTGTGCGTCCGGATCGAAGGATCTAGGCTGAACGGTAACTGGACCGTCCGTGGTATCGCTGGTGGCCATTGGCGGCATTGAGACTCTTTAACTATGGCCATCCGCGTCGCTCGTTGACGCAGCTTCCTCTCAACCTCGATTCACAGCTGACACTGGGAGTGAAACGCGGTCGTTGGTGCCTGGCGATGGGCGACATACGAGTGCTGGACCCGCGAATGGATCCGCGCTTCGATCTGAAGCAGTCGCGACCTTGGCCACCGATGTACAGAAGCCATCCAGCGAGCAGAGGGCCGTCTTTCTGCTATCGACCAGTGGCGATGGACCCAATGGCGCCGTGGATGCCACCACACATGGCAGATTACAATTACGTGCCAGCTAGAATGGCCACGTCGAATTCGAACAAAGGTCGCGATTATTATTACCTGGCGCCATTGTACAGGAACGCGATGCCACCGCCACAAGCGATGTCGCCCATGCAAGTGTCTCCTGTGGCAGTTTCGCCCAGGATGGTCGTGATGGAGCCCAGAGGCAGGACCAGGAGCTCTGGAGGGCACTGCAGGAGCACTGCGCCACCTTGCACTTGCTCTGTGGGCAGGACGAGGTCCTTGGAGGACGTCAGAAGCGAAGTGAGCGAGTGGGAGGATTGCCACGATGAAAATGGGAATCATTTGCAGAGGAAGAGCTCGAAGAATGCTGGAGTAGGTAGACAGACGAGGAGGTCCATGGAGAACCTTTTGGACGTTGAGACGAGTGAACAGCACGAGCTGGGGACCTTCGATAGGGTCGCCAGAGGATGCAAGAAGGTCGAGGAGAGAAGGAACGAGAGGCCTGGCAGGAGACAAGGGAGTTATATGGTTTGTTCTCGTTTTTTTTTATTGCTCTCGATTGATTTGTAAATGGAGAGTCGTGTTTATGTGAAATAGATTGCAATAGGGATTTAATTTCGTTCAGCAAGGATGAGCAACTCGAGAATACGCTTGACCTACGACTTTGCACGCTTTGGTAAATTCACCAGGCGATTTTTTGCGAGTCGAACTCGAGTTGAGCGGATAATCCTCTGGTTCGTTGAATATGTATGAGAGCTCGGATTGACGTATGGAAATCAGTGAAATGTCGATAAGTTATGGTTACTAGGAGCGTTTGAAAAGTGCACGTGGGTTTCAGATCGACAGAATCGCTGGCGAGATTCGTTTCAGTCACGTTTCAGCGATCTCGATGGACTAATAATCGAAGAAACACGCTCGCGAGCTTCGTTCCAATTTAATCGCAGGATTTGTTCCACTTGTCGCAGCTCGAACGCGAACAACTTCTCATGGAAAGTGTTCCGCGAGTTTATTTACTCGAGTTGCGCCATTTCGCGCGCGTAACGTTCGAAACGCCTGGTTTCCGGAAGTCTGCGCGGTGGTTTCCGCGACGCGTGCGCGCGTTACGTCGATCGCGTTCGCGACTGCAATCAGTTCGATCAGATTGTTCGATCTTAAACACCTGTCCAAAAGTCGAACGTATCGTTTAAGAAACCATAGTGCCAGGCCTTTTTCGCGCTGTGATAAGCATCGAAGCATGGCTGATTATATTTCTGCCCAGCGACCACGCTCTTTTATCTTCGATCGTAATTGCGCTGGGTATTTCGCAACGTAATCTACAGTATCCTTATTACATATTCCTGCACGGTTAGTTGATAGCCAATCTGAGTAAAGAAAGAGGAGATTTGACTTGCAATCGATCCTCCTCGATTATTTAAATACCCTCCTTATTTTAAATGACAAACTTTCGTCGAGAAAAGATGTAAAAGTCACACGAAAGATGGATAGTTCAGCCTTTTAAATACCCTCCATGTTCCAAACTACTAATTTTCATCGATGAAAAATGTAAAAGTCACGAAAGATAAATGGTTCAGCCTTTTAAATACCCTTCGTATTCTAAATGACAAATTTTCGTCGAGAAAAAATTTAAAAATCACGAGAGAGAGATGGTTCAACCTTTTAAATACCCTTCATGTTCCAAGTTACAAATTTTCATCGATAAAAAATGTAAAGGTTACGAAAGATGAATGGTTCGACTTTTTAAATACCCTTCGTGTTCCAATCGACAAGTTTTCGTCGATGAAAAATTCTAAAAATCACGAGAGAGATGGTTCAACCTTTTAAACCTTTTACCCTCCATGTTCCAAATTACAAATCTTCATCGATAAAAAATATAGAAATCACGAAAGAAAAATAGTTCAACCATTTAAATACTTTAAGTTCTAAATGACAGAGTTTCGTCGATAAAATATCTAAAAATCACGAGAGAAAAATGCCTCAACCTTCTAAATACCCTCCATGTTCCAAATTACAAATTTTCGTCGATAAAAATGTGAAAATCGCGAGAGAGAGAGACGATAAAAAAAATAGCACGAAGGACACGGTCGATTGTCCATCGTGGAGCGAGATTTCACGAAATAAACCGTCGCCAAGCGATCCTCTTAACCTGGAGCGTTCGATTACACGTCTCTGGCGCGCGTATCGACTGGCGTTCTCGAAAAAATAACGAGTCGCCGTTAACGAGCCGTAATTTTGCCCGGTCGCGGATAGAAAGTGTTCCCGATCGGCGACCTCGAGTTAATCCACCGTTACTTCTTCAACGACAGGGAAAAGAGGGACTATGTTCGTCGAGAACAATGCTCGCATCCTTCGAGCTCGATCGTTCGTTTCGCGCGTTCCATCGTGGACCACCTGGTGAAATTTCTCGTCCACGAACGGCAGTGGCCATCGTCGAACGGCTGGAAGAACGTCGATCGACGGGGTCGTCGTAAATCTGTGATCGATCGTCGTGTAATCGAGCGAAGGACTGGCTGTAATACTTACGATATCGCGTAGAAAGCACTTGTGTTTTAGATAAGACGATTAGAAATCTCGCATTCTGGCATTCAAGCGGATCCTGCTCGAGCGATTCGTCTGTACGGGTTTAGGGATCGAGAGAAAATGCGAGAGAGACAGATGTGGAACGAATTTTTTTCGTGAACCGTTCGATGATAGCGCAAAATTTCTATTTTCAGCAATTTGCGTTTGTGTAGGCTTCGTTTTTGCTCTCTAATACGAAAAAAATTAATATTAGGGCGGTTTAATGTTGATTTCTTTTGGGTTGGAAAGCAAAGGAGTGGGAACTCGATTTAGAATGTAATTTAGAAGATTTAAAATTTGAGTGAGAAGTTAAGAAGTTGGGAGCTTAAGAACTAGAAAATTTAACTAAGAACTTAAGAGCTTAAGAACTAGAAAATTTAACTAAGAATTTGAGAGCTTAAGAACTAGAAAATTTAACTAAGAACTTAAGATCTTAAGAACCTAGAAACTAGAAAATTTAACAAATTCTACAAATGCTGAAATTGCCAGATATAAATTATCGAGCCATAAAACGTGGTTACGTCACTAGACACAAAAATGCGAAGCAAAAAACAGAATGTTTAATTGAAAAGCAGAATTTCATAGTTTTCGCCATCAGAAGGATGGATGCGATACAGCTTGGCTCTCGAGATGACGAAATCTCATCTGTTTGAACAATATTCCAGGCGAGCAATAATTTCATACTCGAACGAAATCGTGAAAAAACCACCTCGTGCAATTTATACGTATCATTAAAAACGATTTCGAAACCGCGATCGCGAGGAGAAGAGCGATTCCCATCGTCCTCGTCGATCAATCGATTACCCCACAGCTGGACGAGTCCAGTCGCTGGTGATTTCAACGCTTGGCAGAGCGTTCGTTCGTTCCTTCGTTTCGAGAACCTTCGTGCAAGAATTTCGTTCACTCTTTGGAAATTTTTGGATATAAAAAAAAACTCATATTGCACAGAAATTTTATTTTCTTCAAATTGAACAAAGTTAATTTCAAAGAAACAAAGTAATTTACAATAAAATGCAACTTGTGACATTTCGTTTCGAGAACCTTCATGCAAGAATTTTGTTTACTCTTTGGAAATTTTAAGATACAAATGAAATTCATATTGTCCAGAAATTTTATTTTCTTCAAATTAAACAAAGTTAATTTCAAAGAAACGAAGTAGACGAAAATAAAGTGGAGCTTGTAACATTCGAAGATGGCAGAAAAAAGTATCTCATCGCGCACACAATGGCGTCAAAAGCTTCCACACGTTTACCAGAATAATATCTCAAACAGTTGACGTGTAAACTTTCGAAAAAGCATATTTTTGGTGAAAGTATATTCGTTAGTTGCGCAATTGGGGCGTGAACGAGGATGAACGATCGCGTAAAGAATTACGACCGGTTAGACGACAATTTTGCCACGTTCGATAGAAATTTACTTCTTCTCTTTTCAACCCACCAACTCCTCTAATCATTCTCGTATATCTGCGCAAATTTATTTGCTACTTAATTATCATCGCATCTGCTCGTAAATAAAGCTCGCAACAAGTTGCGTGAGGGACCAATTACAAAATTGCGAGCATAATCAGCGATCGACAAGCTGCTTAAATTAACGATCAGATTCGACACTCGTGTTCGCGATTTTTGTTACTCTGATTATGCCAGCTTTTCTTAATTAGCTCGTAACAGGGTTTGGCACTGAGCAAGAAAAAGGAAGACTGATCAAGAAAATTAATGGCGTCCAAAGAACGCTCGAAGGGTTGCGTAACAGATATTTCAGTTCGCGTGCACGCGATGGAACGGTAGTTCAGTTTCGTTTGTAAAAAAGGCTAATCACTTTACCTGGTTTCGACTTATATAATCGTCATTGAAGATTGTGACTTGAGAGTCGACTTTTTTTCTGGTCCAGATCGATGGCTCGCCATTTAACGAGCGTCCACGTGGAGGGATCAGGATCTCTCGTGAACAGGTGAACGTCTCCTGTCGCCAGTATCGCTTTCTATCGAGGCGCTTCCTTTTTCGCGAGCGATTACCAGCGCACAATGCGCAATCGAGACTTTCAAATTTGCCTATAAACAGAGAGGCGGCCATTTTCTTTTTTCTACGCGAGCGTTGCGTCACAGTCGAGCGTACGCGAGCGGGTAAAATCCTGCGATGCATTAATGCCAGCCCATCGCTGGTATGTGTGCCCATAATTGCGAAAATGATCTAAGTCAGAATAAAAAAAAATGAGTTGAACAATTATTTCACAACACATTGTTTAAAATTAAATTTTATTCAATGTAATTCTTACAATATTGTGAAAAATGAACCATTAAATGGTTGTTTTAATTTCAATATTATTTGGAATTCATTTAGTATTAATTTTGAAAGTGGTCTAAGTGAAAAATTTAAAGAAATTATGTAAACATAACTTGAAAATGGCGCATGGCCCTCTTTGATGCGTCTCTGAATTACATAATAAACTAATGAATAACTTGAAATAAAATAATAATAATAAAACTTGAAAAACCTTATAAAATGTTCTACAAAACTTCTTTAGATGATTCTGAATTCCACGTTTTGGATTTTTCACCTAAAAGAGGAAAGCTATACCGAAATATTAAGCTTCTTAACTTTACTAAGAATCTTGAAGAATTATTTCGTTAAAATTATCGTTTCAAATAATAAAACTCACAGTTTTTCATTGCTTCAAGTCATTTAATGGACATTCAGTTAATTCTAAAAATGGTCCAAGTCAATTGAAACTTAAAAACAATATTTTCGTACGAAATTCAGACAAAATTTCATATTCATAATAAATTTCCATTAATCGAGACTAATAAAATTCCAAATAAAAAGGTCGCGTAATGCAAAAATATTTTTTAATTCATTCAAATGCAATTCGTGAAATATCTAAATAAGAGATGGTATGGCTTAGACCACTTTCGTAATTGTGGGTGCATATATGGTCGAGTGAACTTTGAAAATTGCCTATAAATAGAGAGGAACTGTTAGATGGCGAGCAATGCAGTCACATCGAACGTAACGTCTCACGCCTGAGGGCCAGTTCGTCGTTTGAACTATTACGTGATCGCGGCTCCAAAGGCCTCTGGTTTGAAAAAAAGTACGCCTCCGTGTCGATAAGAACTCGTCGGTTACGAGCAACCTCGTAAAACTGTCTGCTAACAGGAATGTATCACGTTTTGCGTTTTCGAAGCTTGAAATTCCACTAAAAATGTGCTCTTTTTCGTCCTCTTCTTTTTTTTTTTTTTCGTTGCGAGTGGAAACCAGTTTCCATTAGTCGTTCTGAACCGTTTTAATTACACGATATCAGCTCGCGAACGATTGTCGGTGTTCTTAGATTTATGAATCGCTCGATTGATCTGCTGTTCGAGTTGATAGTCGTTCGAGTATTAATCTCTGAGGTTGTTTAAGCAGTTTCTCTGTGAAATTGCATGTTTTCTTTTTCCTTTTTGGGTGTTAGCCTAAGCAGAGGATTGAAAAAGTGAGTTAGAATGAGAGCAGCTGGTTTCGTAGTAATTTCCACATTTTTCTAGGAATATGCTCAATAAATAGATTTTGTAGGACAAAAAATTGATTACTAAGTGAATATACTTTTAGCAGATCTGTTAAAATAGGAACTGACTGAGTTCTTAGGCTCATAGCAATTTCTACATTCTCTGACGAAGCCAACGTATGATAAAAAATTGATCATAAACAGAGCAATTCGTTTCATAGCAATTTCCACATTTTCTGACGTATACAAAGTGAATATACTTCTAGTAGACCTACTGAAATAAGAATTGACTGAACTTTTTTAGTGACTCTCGTCTTTGAGAACGTTGGTCCCACCCAGAGAATATAAAAATTGGGTCACAAGGGGAGCAAAACTAATTTCATAGCAATTTCTACATTTTCTGACGAATATGTTCAATAAATAGCTTTTGTATGACAAGAAAATTGATTACATAGAGAGCAATTCGTTTCATAACAATTTTCACATTTTCTCTGATTCGCCTCTCATTTTTAAGGACGTTGGTCCCACTCAGACAATATAAAAATTGAGTCACAAAGAGAGTAAATAATTTCATAGAAATTTATACATTTTCTGACGAATACGCACGATAAATAGAAAAAAATTGATCACAAAATGAATACACTTCTAGTAGACCAACAGAAACAAGAACTGCAAGAATTCTTGGTTCTTCTGGTCTTCGAGGACGTTCGTCCCCGCCTAGCATCTAAAAATAACTAAATTGACTAATTGATAATTTTGTATGACAAAAAAATTGGTCACAAAACGAATATACTTCTAGCAGACCAACTGAAACAAGAATTGACTGATTTTTTTTAGTTACTCTCGTCTTTGATGACGTTCATACTGCCCAGAGAATATAAAAAGTGAGTTACGAAGAGAGCAACTGGTTTCATAGCAATTTCTACATTTTCTGGCGAACACGCACAATAAATAGTAAAAATTGATCACAAAATGAATATACTTCTAGTAGACCAACTGAAATAAGAACTAACTGATTTCTTAGTCCCTCTCATCCTCTCGTATGACAAAAAAATTGATTGCAAAGCGAAATATACTTCTAGTAGACCAACAGAAACAAGAATTCTTGGTTCCTCTGGTCTTCGAGGACGTTCGTCCCCGCCCAGCGTCCAAAAATAACCAAATTAACCCGAAACGGAGAAATTCGATGCAGCCAGTTCGAAAGTATCGGTCGCAGAATCTCGCGACGGTCCAGCCGGCAGGTACGTTCCTCGATTTCCTGCAACGGGCTACGAAAAAGTGTGTCGCAACCCAGTTCCGCCAGGCTGGCAACTGGTTTCACCGGAATTCGCGGCGACGCTCGTTCCGTCGCTCTCGAAACAGGGATCGAACTGTGGCGGCCCTCTGACTCTCGCCACTGGAAGTACAGCACCGTTTGCAACTTCCTGAAAGTGCCTGATGACCTGTCCTTTCCAATTTACGGAAGTTCTGACCTGTCACTAATTTCCCAGCGTCCAAAGCTGGTTGTTTTACACCTCTGGTCGTACGTTTCAATTTTGGACGCTTAAGATAGATCACAAATGAAGTTCTGACCTGTTACTAATTGTCCAGCGTCCAAGACAGGGCTTTCTACGTAATGTTTGCACTGTTTTACACCTCTCGTCGTAAATTTAAATTTTAAGCGCTTAAGATAAATCACGAATGATTGAAATAAATCATACTATCTAAGAAAAAAAAAGGAACAAATAACACACGCAAACCAAAAAAGTCGACGAGCGCTATTTATTAATAGCCATTCGAGCTAGACAAGATTAAAACATAAACTAAGTTAGATTAAATGTTTATCTAACTCGCAAAAATGCAATCCCTGGCATAAATAATAAGAGTATTTAAAAAAAAAGGGTTTGCTAGGTAGTTGCATTGATGAGTCCACTAGCAGCCCCAGGAGGAAACGTTCTTTCTCTCTCTTTTCCTTCTTTCTTTCCTCTTTCATTTCTATAGCAAAGCGAAGCTGAGTCACTTCAGATGGATGAATGGCTTCGATGAATTTGCAGGGGGTGGATTGCGAAACGGAATTGGAATTGTGTTGCTGGGAATTGTAATGGTGACTTGGATGAGCTGGTGGTGAGATAATTGGGGATGATTTGGTGTGACGTATAGTTGAAGGTATTGAGAAGGGTTCGTGAGGGATTGCGAGTGGTGGAAATTTGGACTTTTTATGAAAATTATCTTTGCAATGTATTAGTTACTATCGTTACTGTTTTTGTATTTCTTGCGTGTATTCGTGTTTCATTTTCCAAATGAGAAAATCACCAGTAATGGTGGTTTGGATGCGCCAGAGCTGAGATAATTGGGTATGATTTGGTGTGATGTATAGTCGAAGGTATTGAGAAGGGTTTGTGAAGATGGAGTGATTGGGGTTGATGACTGTTGGAAATTTGGACTTTTCATGAAAATTATCTTTGCAATGTATTAGTTATTATCGTTACTGCTTTTGTATTTTTTGCGTGTATTCGTGTTTCATTTTCCAAATGAGAAAATCAGCAGCAAACCAAAGCTGAGTCGCTTCAGAGAAAGGACGAGCCCGCCGACTGGACCGGTTCCCGATGGAAAGTGAAATGTCGCGGCGCGCGCGCGAAGAACCGCCTTGAAGAACGCGTTCCCAGCGTTCCAATTTCCGTCGCGACGATCTCTCGAATCGTTAGAAAAATCGTGCGAGGATCCGCGTGAGCAAAGATCAGTCGCGTTTCGAGGATAATCGAGACTGGTGGACGATTTCACTTGGTCCTGGTGAACAGTGGAATTTATAAAGCGCTACGCGATTTCGATTGGATGATGAATGTTTGTTAGACTGGAAAGCACAGATTTTTGTGAATGTTTTGGTTGGTTAGTGTTCAAAGAGTAACGTTTACAGTGGAAGAAATTGGAGAACAAAAGTTGTGGGATTTAATAGTTTTTGGGTTAGATATTAATTAATTGAAATCCTCGAATAACTAATCTATAAGTAATTCTAAAGTAATATTGACAATATATCACGATTAAGTGATTAGAATTTGATGATAAACGCAATTTTGTGCGATGGTATTGGTGATTAGATAGTCGAGTTCTTCTTGCATCCACGGGTCGCTGGAGAGTCCTCGATCGAAGGCCTCCGCGACTTCCGGTGCGTTCGCCAGTTTCGTGCGACGCAGCGTCTCATCTGTGATCCCTTTAAATACTACTTGCGTCTGAAACTGCTTAGAAAAATGGCGTTTGCGATAATATGTGGAGGCTTCTTAATCTTTCTTCGAAATCTTTTAGTTCAAAAACTCGAGCTTTTAACATTGTTGGCGTCTGAAAGTGCTTAGAAAAATGGCGTTTGTGATAATGTAGGTCCTTCGAAATCTTCTAATTAAAAAAATTGAGCTTCTACCACTGTTGGCGTCTAAAACTGCTTAGAAAAATGGCGTCTGCGGTGATACGTGGATGCTTGAAAATCTCGTAATTAAAAAACTCGAGCTTCTGACATTGCTGGCGTCTGAAGGTGCTTAGAAAAATGGCGTTTGCGATAATGTAGATGCTTCGAAATCTTCTAATTAACAAACTTGAGCTTCTACCACTGTTGGCGTCTAAAATTGCTTAGAAAAATGGCGTCTGCGATGATACGTGGATGCTTGAAAATCTCGTAATTAAAAAACTCGAGCTTCTGACATTGTTGACGCTTAGAAAACCTCGCGTTTGGAAAGCTCCAAGCTTGCGATAGCTCCAGATCCGTAACAATTTCACGGATGGTCGAGGCAACGAGCGTGTAAACGAAATGGTCAGCAAAGCGTCCGTGAAGAGCTGAGATCAAATAAACCGTGGCCAGTTTATTATCGAAAGTGGCTGAAACGCGAACGGATCCAGCGGCGTATAGAAAGCTGGGACGCCATTCGATCGTGCTGTTTGTCACTTAATTATCGCTGCGATCTGAATTATTCATGAAATGCCCCGCGTCGATCTGAATTTACACGCAATTTCGACGAAAAATTCACGACTACCCGATATCGTTCGTTGAAAATAAAAATTAGACGATTCGTATGCCTTTCAATCAGCCAACAACAATTAAGACTCAATTATAAACCTGCTTTTAGTCCTGCAACTCGTACTCTTGACATTTGAGAGTGGAAAAAGGACGTTTTTTAAATACACACGAATCCTGTTGGTATTCAAGTATCTCACTTGGCGATCCTTGTCTGTTATTAATCGTGCGTTCGAGGACTGTCATCGATGCATTAAGAAGAGTCGATTATTATTTCGCGCACAGTTAGCGACGAGTGGCTCGCGAGAAGGATCTATCGAGCAATCATGCCTCATCGATCGTTGATCCTCGACACGCTTACCTTCTCAAGCGACGATATCTCTCTCTTTAATTACTCTCAGCAATTTTCTTGGCCATTCAGACGATTATTTAGTCGAGTCTCTCTTTTTTTGCTTTATTACTTGGAAATCTGCTCGACGACATTGCTTCGTCGATGAGAAATGAAAATCGCGTCAATTATTTCTGTCCACTGCGTGATTTTTTTTTTTTTATTAATACACCCGTTGTGCACGCGTGAACTCCTGAAAAGACGAATCGGCCTCGAAAATCGTGGACCATGTCGTTTTCACTGAGAAATCGCACGGTCAGTGTCATTTCACGTATTTCTCGAACACTCGTTGGAGTAATTAAAGAAGAAATAATTCATGGGCTTAGCGACCAGCCAGAGAAACTAGGCTTCCGTCCCAGGACCGTTGAAATTTATCGTTCGTGCCCGGATGGCTCACCACCGTGTCCTTTCCGGTTCGTTAAGAGTCGAGAGCCGAATCATCGATGAGAATTTCAGGCGGCTTGCACTATTTCGAGACGAGTCGATGCTCGAACCTCTCGACGACCTCGTTCGACAGAGAACCGCCATCTCTTCTTCGAGATGCCGGCTAATCTTGCTTACAAACGGTCGCGTTGCAAGGATTCCTCGATGGCTCTCAGTTATTAAAGAAGAAATGGAGTAGCTGCGATCTTCTGTGTTAATTCGAAATTATATATAATTTTATCTCCCAGTTAATTCGAAATTAAACAATTTTCGAAGATCGTTGCAAAGATTTCTCGATGGTGTTCGATTGTCAGAAAAGAAGAAATGGAGTAGCTGCGATTTTCTTTGCAAGATGGAAGACTTTATCGCGAAACGAAGCAGTTAATTCGAAATTAAATAATTTTCCTAAAAAATTCCTCGATGGCACTCGATTATCAGAAAAGAAGAAATGGAGGAACTGCGATTTTCTTCGCGAAATGGAAAAGTTTATCGCAAAACGAATGAGTTACTTCAAAATTAAACAATTTTCAAGCTTGATTATCAGAAAAGAAGAAATGGAGCATCTGTAATTTTCTTCGCAAGATGGAAAAGTTTCTCGCCAAATGAGCGAGCTATTTCGAAATTGAACAATTTTCAAAGATCGTAGCAAAAATTCCTCGATGACGCTCGATTATCAGTAAAGAAGAAATGGAGTAACCGCGACTTTCTTCGCGAGATGGAAAACTTTATTGCGAAGTGAATGAGTTACATCAAAATTAAATAATATTATCGTGCGATCGTAGAAAAATTCGCAAAGGAAGTCATTAATTTTTGCTTTTGATCCAGTCAATTTCTATCGACCGTTCCTCGTCTTGAGCGAATGAATGGCTCTCAGTTATCAAAGAAGAAGAAGTGGAGCAACTGCGATCTTTTTCGCGTGATGGAAAACTTTATCGCGAAGCGAATGAGTTATTTCAAAATTAAACAATTTTATCGTGCGATCATAGAAAAATTCGCAAAGGAGATCGTCGATTTTTACTTTTGATCCAGTCGATTTCTATCAACCGTTCTTCCTCTTGTGCGAATGAAAGGCTCTCAGTTATCAGAAAAGGAAGTGAACAAGTTATTTCAAAATTGAACAATTTTATCGCGCGATCATAGAAAAATTCGCAAAGGAAGTCCTCGATTTTTGCGTTTGATCCAGTCGATTTCTATCAACCGTTCCTCCTCTTGTTCGAATGACACACCACGATGAACACCGATGGAGAAACGGCGTTCGTGACTAAGCAGCGAGCGTTTCTGCCTCGCGATGTTCCTCAGAACCGTTCTACACCTGTCTCGTCCTAGATCTTTCGACAGTCTTTCCTTTTCTCCCTTTTTTCTTCGCCCTCCGTTTCGCAACCGTCGAAATCGCCAGCGCTGGAAAAATAATTCCGCCTCGATCCCTCGCGAAGATACCTGTCGCACTTGAGAAGCTACAAAGCTCGATCTATTCATTTCTAATTTTTATTCTCACGTTGTATATCGAATTATTCGAAGCTTCGAGTGTTCCACGCGTTCTTTACAGTGCGTGCAATTTTTTAAACATTTTTATTCGCTACTTTTAATCACTTCGCACGCGATTATAGTGTGCGACAGTTGGAAAGAGACACTGTGTTGCATAGAGTGATTCTTAAGAAAAAAATTAGCGTTTCGAGTGTTGCACGCGTTCTATACAGTTCTAGCAATTTTTTAAATATTTTAATTTGCTAATTTCAATCACTTTACACGCGATTATAGTGCGCGACAGCTAGAAAGAGACACTCTGTTGCATAGAGTGATTCTTAAAAAAAGAAAACTAGCGTGTCGCACGCGAAATGCGAGAACAAGCTGGGCAATAAAGATCGAATGGAAAGAATCGAAGTTGTAGCCGTCAAAGGGGACTGTCCAGTCTGTTGCGCAACGAAATTATTAGCTCTGCTAGAAACAGAGACGCGATTCTCGACAGAATGATAGTTCGTTGCGTCAATCACGTTGTCGTCCCAATTAGTTGCCCCTTAAACCTGTCTCAGGTCCAAATTTCATCTTCTCCGCTTCGTCTGGATTCACTGAGTAACGAGATTCCTCGAGAAACCAGTTATTAGCATAAAAACACTGTCAAATATCGAAGATCGTTTGCTCTCGTCGCTTCGACCGCGAAGAACCGGTGGCGGTCGAAAGTAAAAGCGTGGCGAGGCGTGCGAATCGTTACGCAAGACGAATCTCCAGACGATTCGAAGCTGGAAGAGAAAAGAAAATCGTGGAAAATCGATAATCGATCGCGAGAATTCAGATCGCGATCGACTCGCCCGCGCACGTATCCTCCTGCTCGATTTTTCTTGCAACCGCGATTGCGTCGACGCGATCGAGCGTGCTTCTCTCGCTTGCGAAACCCAGAAGCGGAAAAATCGACGCGAATAACTAACGAGCCAGAGAAACGCAGGAATATTAACCTCGAGCGTGATTGTTCCGCTTTGAAATCGTGAACGCTCTCGATTTTCTCGATCGTTTAGGGGATGAATCATGCGTGAGTAACCACGTTCACCATTCGATCGATCGAGATCGATAATTGCTCGACTAGCGTGCAATAAGCTTGCTCAAGACTCGAAGAAAGAATTTTGAACTTATGAGCGAACGAAAATCGCGAGAGGGTGGCGATTAAAAAATATTAGCCAATTATGCGAAGTCTGGGAATGTTTGTACTAATTTATCAATATTTTTGGCGAATTTAACTGAAATAATTGACAATTTCCAGGCTGAAAATCGACTTACACCAGTTTCATAATTTGTCAATTGTAAATATCATTTAATTTCAATTCTAAAATAACAAATGTCACTTAAAATATATCTGATATTAATCCAATCTTGTTTAGAAATAATAACAAGAAATAAGAATTTTTATTATGAACATTAATTGTATTTATATATTTTTTTTAAATAAGGATTATATCCTTAGATTCATATTATTTATCATATTTAAGGATTATCTCCTCAGATTTTTCTTATATAAAATAGACTTAGCACCACGTTACAACAATTTAAATCGACCAAAGCATTGGAATTTTTCCAGATATTAAATACCAACTAATTACAAACAAAAAGTTTACGTTAAATTAAGCATAAATTACACCACTTTCAGAATGAGCTTCGTATATAGGAAAGGGTTGATAAAACGCAAGGAAACCTCGGTGAGATTAGCATACAAGCAAACGCGTGGCGATTGTGTGGAAAAAGAGAGGCGTTAGAAATCCTGTCAAGGTCTGGCTTTCTAATTCCCCTCGAGTTTTCGTCGCCAGTTACGATCCTTGCTCGTTGCGTCGCTTGCGCACTGGTTCGCGGTGTGAAATGCCCCTAAACGGTGCGACTTCGATTGCGTAAAGGTCGCAGGGACGTCGACGCGGACGCTTGCTTTCAGGATTCAACGTTTCACTGAGAGATGCGATAATAGTCGCAATTAGCTTCCTCGTCTTTTTCATTGACAAACCTGCGCACTTTTGTATTTTGTACGCGCAGTATTGGCACGTTTGCAGCCTGTTACGATTTTTTTAATCGCTCAGTGCAACCAGAAAATTGAAAGTTAAATGCCAAGCACTGTTCTACAGGTGTTTGTTGGGATCTGCAATTTTTCTAGTCGAATGCGACCACTGTTATTTAAAATATGGTAAATTATCGAGACTGTTTAATGTCGTGTCAGAAACTGGTTGATATTTCGACTGTCAGCGAGAAATAATCGCAAATCTTGTCGATTTCTGATTATTCGCTCTTGTATTAAAATAGAAACGATTTAGTGATATGTTTAACCCTTTGCATGTAACTATAAAAAGTAAAATTAATTTCAAGGCTGTTCAGCATTGTTTAGCGGCAAACTTTTATTCGTTTCTAGTTTTTAGCTTCCATTTCGATCGTCTGCTGATAGAAATTATTATTAAAAGTGTACCACACCGTTCTCCATCGCGATATTTTGCGACAGCTCGTGCGTATCGATTTTATCGAGGTTTCTCCTTTTAAATCGCAACGCGAGGTGTCCATTAATCACAGACGAACGTCTAAACACGAGTGCTGAACGCGCTGATAGTCTGACACGAAGGATTGTTTCGTTTGCAGCAAGAACCGAGGCAGGATCTCGACACCAGCAACGGAAGCAGCAACGGGAGACCAAGATTCGTCCCTGTGACCACGCTCGAGGACGTCCAGGCGGTTCGATGCGCGGAATTCCACCCCCATGGGAAGCTGTACGCCGTGGGATCGAACTCGAAGACGCTCAGAATATGCTCTTATCCAAAGCTTCACGATGTCAGGTGAGACGACCCTCTTTCAAACCCTCCTTTCAATTTTTATATCAGTCTCGCCCCTTGAAAGGTGAGAAAAGAATTTTTTTTGAGTCTTAAGTACCTCTCGAAGACGCTCAGAATATGCTTTTAGCCAAATCTTCGCGATGTCAGGTGAGACAACCCTCTTTTAAACCCTCTTTTCAATTCTCATATTAGTCTCACCCCTCGAGAAATGAAAAAAGAATTTTTTAGTGCCTTAAATACCTCTCGAAGACGCTCAGAATATGCTTTTAGCCAAAGCTTCACGATGTCAAGTGAGAGAACGCTCTTTCAGACCTTCTTTTCAATTCTCACATTAGTCTCACCCCTTGAAAGATGAGAAAATAATTTTTTAGAGCATTAAGTTCCTCTCGAAGACGCTCAGAATATGTTCTTATCCAAAGCTTTACTATGTCAGATGAGACAACCCTCTTTCGTCACTTTTCAAACCCTCTTTTTTATCAATTCTCATTCTCACATTATTCTCACCCTTCGCGAAATAAAAAAAGAATATTTTAGAGTCTTAAGTACCTCTCGAATATACTCAGAATACGCTCTTATCCAAAGCTTCACGATGTCAAATGAGACCAACCCTCTTCTCATCAATTCTCACCCCTCGAGAAATGAAAAAAAGAATTTCATAGCATCTGAAGTACCCTAATAATTCATTCTCCCTCATTTCTCACAATTTTCAACGCAATCGAAGATCATCTCTCAGCTACATCTCTCTCTTCTCATTAAACTTCAATAAAATCGAACAGAAATTAATCGCGAAAGTACTTCACGCTTCGAATAAAAAATCAAAGACGAAGAACAGCCGACTGTAACTGCGTTTATGTCAAAAGTGGAACACTGTGTGCACAGTGTACACTGAAAATTGGAATTAAAGAAGAGCAAATCGTCAGGAACCGCCATAATCCTCGCGCTATTTACAAAATGGCCGCCAAACGGGGTTGTCCACGCAGAAGTTCGCCACTCGCGGGCTAATTTTACGCAAGCCTGCAGGTTTAACGAACAATGGAGGCCTTCATGCCAAACGGAGCATTCCTCGATGCTTAGTGGAATCCTTTTATTGCTCGCGATACGATCTTCGTTTCTTCTCCCTGTTCTACAACCTCTCTCGCTCCCTTTATTACCTTCGAAACAGGCTCGATCGAGATACCAAAGAGCACCACCGTGAAATCATCGTTCTCGTTCGAGCACTTTATCAGCTGCTCGCAATTAGAACAATTACTCGTCTGGTTGGACGAAGAAATTAAATAAACACGCGATGGTGTGGAATTATCGATTACTATGAACTGATTGGGTTCTTAGAACGTAGAAGTGAAGGGTTTCAGTAAGGGTTTCAGTAGAAGTGAAGGGTTTCATTATTTTATTTTTTTTTTTATTGTCCACAACTCTCTACTGCTTTAACGTTTCATATAAAATTTATTTCAAAGAATAGATCAGCTAAATAAATTAAATTAAACGAATTCTTGGATTTCAGTGCACTTCTGATAAAATTTATTATTCAATTATTATTTTTAAAATTATTATTTTTAATTATTCTCCATGAAAAGGAAACAAAACATCTTCTCGATTGTATCATCGATTATGGAATAACCTGTGTTGATACACGTGCTGCGATACAAGCCAGAGGGTTAAGAGTGATTATCGCGATCTCTAATTAACGTGATCTCTTCTCGAACAGTTGATTAGAGTGGAAGCGTGCACGTAAACTCGAAAAGCAGCGCTTTAGGTATCTCAGTGATTTACGAACCAACTTGGAGGAGTTTATTAGGATAGGAAATGCGTTTCCTACGCGATCGTAAGGGTCGATAAGACAGTAATTACCAGGCTAGCCGAGGAAAGTAGCGGAAAAGCTTTTTAGCCGAATGGAAGATCGATATTTAGATAATTGTCGAAAAAAAGCGGTTCTATTTACAAGAGTAATTTAAAGGTAATTAATAGTAGCGGATAGATTTGATTAAAAGCAAAAACCAGTTCACGAGACCACTTTTATTTATTTCGTTCGAATCAACTATCTCAAATTAATTTCGTACTCTTGTTTCATTTTCTTTTTTTCTTATCTGAAATTTTAATTATTCTGGCCTTCGTCAACATCGACAAAATAATACTCCATTAATTACCATTATCGACTGTATTATTATACTTCACAATGCTCGTTAAATTGTTCTCGAAGCAAGTTCGAAGAAGAGCAAAAATCAGAAACAATGTTGCAAAGTGCAACGCGAGAGATCGATGGATCGTTTGGATCTGATCGCGAGATTTAATGTAATTCCATCGTACGCCTACTGAAAATACACTTTCGTGCGAGCCTGGTGTTACGTTACTCGTAAAATTAATATTTACAACCAGGTGAAAGCAGCCTAGTCCAGATCGATGGGCGTAGATTACGATTTTCATTGGACGTGGCTCGTTAAAATGTTGCAACAGCGAAGAAAAAAGGAAAGTCAGTCGAGAAAGAGTTGACACACGTTCTCGTATAATTTAAAAAGCTAAGTCTCTGAGTAGAATCACGCGTTTAACGGCGACTGGCGACAGTTTTAAGGAAGAGAATTGGTAGAAAGGTGGACGCTGCAGAAATGGCGTTACATATCGCAAAATGGCGGCCGTTTCGAGATAATTTCGTTACACCAGCTGCAATAAATAAGAACGTTACGTTCGCCAGTGGCTTCGACGATAACCAGCGAATTGAAAGGGACTAAAAGTACGAGAGAGAGAGAGAAAAAAAGACATTAATCATTTCTCGTGGATCGTCACGGTGATCGATTTCCCAGGAGCCGCAGCTGGAAGGTTCGATCGCACGGTTACCTGACAGGGCGAGCCGTTTCCGGATCGAGATAATAATTGAGCGATCAGCTGGCATTCTAATGACCGACTTGCTGCAAATCCTGCGTCTCGCGTATCCGTGAAGTCGAATTACCTTCGAGGATATAATTTCCTGTAATTCTAGATCGTGGTTAGTCGAAATTTCAACTACCCTCGCTGCGAGATCCTCGATTGGTGCAGGATAAGATAAGTTGGCGAGGATTTCTCGTCTTTCAATGTTTCTCAGTGTGAAGAGTGTTTTAAATTCGACGAGTTTTGAAACTCTATCTCTACAGGCTGATTTTAAGATTGATGTTTCATTTTTAAAGAGTCTGCGAGAGGGTAAATCATTCTTTGACGAGATCGACTTTTCTCTGAAATTCTATCTCTGCAGTGTGATTTTAAGATTGATATTTATTTAACAAAAAATAAGTATTTGGGAGGACATAAATCATTCCTCGACGAGATCAACTCTTTTCTGAAATTCTACCTCTATACTACGATTTTAAGATTGATGTTTATTTAAAAAAAAAATAAGTATTTGCAAGGATATAAATCATTCCTCGACGAGATCAACACTTTTCTGAAATTCTATCTTTACAGTATGACTTAAAGCTTGATATTTATTTAAAAAAAAATCTACAACAGTATAAATCATTTCTCGACAGGATCAACTCTTTTCTAAAATTCTTCCTCTACACTATGATTTAAAGCTTAATATTTATCTTAAAAAAAATCTACAAAAGTATAAATCATTCCTCGACAGATTCAACTCTTTTCTCAAGTTCTACCTCAGCAGTATGATTTTAAGATACGATTTTGATATTTATTTCAAAAAAAGTCTGCAAAATTGTAAATCATTCCTGGACAGGATCAATTCTTTTCTGAAATTTCACCTCAGCAGTATGATTTTAAGATACGATTTTGATATTTATTTCAAAAAAAGTCTGCAAAATTGTAAATCATTCCTGGACAGGATCAACTCATTTCTGAAATTCTACCTCTACACTACGATTTAAAGCTTAATATTTATTTAAAAAAAAAAAAAGAGTATAAATCATTCCCTTTTCTAGGATTGTTCCATTACTCGTCGTGAGTTGCAACACTCGATCGCCAGCTTTCACCAGGTTTTATCTATGAGTTCTCAGCGATTTCGGGTCCATCTGTCGACGTAGTCGCCTCTTCCTGTCGCCGCAGCGAGCCTCTCGATCGATCCACGCGATAAATCGACCGCGAGTAACGCGATAAACGCGCGGGCACCGTGACAGCGGTTTGATTGATAAGCGAGAGCTCGCCTTTCTTCATTTGTCGCGAACTGTCCCACCAAACGACGTCTCTCTTCGCTTCGCGACGGATCTATCGACGGACCTGTCCACTTTCTAAATCTCTGACGCGATCGTCAGAGATCAACGAACCGTTTATTTAAAGGGCCACAATACTCTGGAATTGTTCTATGATAGTCGTTGCAATTTTGCAGATGCTGAAATAAATCATTTCTTCGATATACGACTTGGTATTTGTCAAGAAAATTTGTATTGCGCTTACAAAATGCGTAATACTTTGCTTTGCACTCAAGAGTTCGCAATTTACAACGCATAGCGCTAATTAATTCAGAGTTGAAAACAACGTGGATCGATTTGGTCCAATTGACATATGACTTAGAATTACGCTTGCCTCGCGATCTTTCAAAAAAACATTTGCTTTGAACTCAAGAGTTCGCAATTTACAACGCACAGTGCTAATTAATTCAAAGTCAAAAAGAATGTGGATCGATTTGGTCCAATTTTTCAATGGCAATCGCTGCAATATTCCAGTTTCTAAAATATATAATCTCTTCAACGTACAACTTAAAATTACTTCCTTCGCGATCTTTGAAAGCAACATCTATCTTAGAGAACTAAAATTGAAGTCAAAATTGTTCATCGTTCCAATCAACAGGGATTTAAAACACAGCCAAGAACCCAAGAATTCGCAATTTGCAACGCACAGCTTCGAAAGCGTCCAGAATTTCGCGTGTTTTCCTGGACGTAACGAGCTAATTCCCCAGCTCGCCACTTTAATCGAGCTATTCCGTTTGAACCAGCGTTTTCGCCGTCGAATCGTCGGAGAAAGTGACGCGCGCGGTTCTAATAGAGCGATCGAGGGATCCTGGCGTCGGTTCCTCCCCTGTCGGCCATTAAACCAACAGCAATTTCGCGCACGCGATACGCTCGCGTTTCCACGGAGGAAAGCGAGTGGACGCTGTTTTAAAGCCGCGTGTTTGGGCTGAGAAAACTTGGGGCTAATTAAAATCGACGTGGAAAACGAGGAGGCGTGAAAGCGGCGCGGTTTCTGCTCGAAATCGAAACGACGATCCTGCTCTCCGCGTTTCTACGAGACGCGCCAGGTCTCTGGCTGTTGTTTTAATTAAGAACGATCGCGCAATCGAGTTCGCTGAGAACGAGAGACGGAAAATTGGGTCGGACGAAAGCCACGCGTGGGAAGTAGACGGACGCTGAGTTTGGGGCCAGTTCGATTCCTCTGTTTGCCTTTTAATTGCTCGAGAAAAATGAAGTATCAGTCGAAGAGATTTTAGATTAATTTAGTTCGAAAGTTTTGTAGAAGGCGCAGTCGAATTCTATTTGGATTTCAAATGAAGAATTGTAGCCTTTTTCTCTTTCTCGCGTCGACGCTGACGATTTCTCTTTCAAATAACTTTCAAAAATAATGTTTAAGGCAATTGTGAATTCGAGAAGCTTGGAATACTCGTTTGTAGAGTTGTAATGCTTAACAAAAATTCGTTTTATCGATATTTCAAAAGCAAAGCAACAGAGGCTCTATCAACATAGCTGCAAACTCGATTTTGTATTCCAACATTCTAAGGAGAAAGTGCAGTATCACAGAATAGTAAAAAAAAAATTCCGTTGACATCTCGAGTTTCATCTTGAAATTTACGATATCGAAATGGAAAGCCTGGTGGGAAAAGCTAGGCAAAAGTGAAACGTATTCGCTTGGTTTTATTTAGTCGCGTTAGTGATACTTGCGCGGTGAAATGGAACAGGCTTATTCCGATCGATTCCAGGGGGGAAAAAACGGATAATGGCGCAGAAAAGAAAACGTTAACGACGCTGGTGGTTTCGCTTTTCTTTATTTCCAGAGAGGATCACCAGACGTATCAGCCCACGGTTCTCTTCAAGAGAACAAAACACCACAAGGGCTCGATATACTGCCTCGCGTGGACACCGGATGGACAGCTGATGGCCACAGGAAGCAACGACAAGACCGTCAAATTGATGCGTTTCAACGCTGACACGTCGAACCTCGAAGGTAAATCGAATTAAACCAAACAAAATCACTGAGAAAACTAAAAAACACCATTTCTCTCGACCCACGAAACTGGCATTCGATCAAAGTCGCATTAAGAAACAATTTGTACGAAGTATACTATTTAAAAAGAGTATTCTCGCATCATATCTTCGACTTTGATCGAAGATCGGTAAGAACAAAGTCCTTTCGCTGGAATTTCTCGTTGCAAGCAAGTCCTCTGACGAGCCTCTTCATCGCGTCGCTCGAGCAATCGTGGTTTCACGTTAATGGCGAGGCTCGTCAGTATGGCGGCCATTAACCCTCTCGAGCTTCCTGTCTCTCGACTCTGCGCTGTGTTGCGCAAGCACAGGGAAAAAGACTTTCACGCGAACGCGGTCTCGTGACGATCTCGTTGCTCTTTCAGGTCAAGAAGTCGAGCTGTCGATGCACGATGGAACCGTGCGCGACCTCTGCTTCCTCGAGGACACCTCGAACAAGTCGAGCCTGCTGATCAGCGGCGGTGCTGGCGATTGCAAGATCTACGTAACCGATTGCGCGACTGGCACACCCTTCCAGGCGCTCAGCGGACACAGCGGACACGTGCTCACTTTGTACAACTGGGGTGGCGCGATGTTCGTCAGCGGCTCGCAGGATAAGACTGTCAGGTTCTGGGACCTCAGAACGAGGGGGTGCGTGAACATGGTCACACCAGCGACGGTACCTGGCAGCAGGGTTAGTTTGGCTCCTCTTCGATGGACACCGTGGCTCTTAGATGGAATTACTGAGGATCTGATCGTCGAGTGGTACAGATTTAGGCTTGCCAGCGAGTTATTAGGGGTTTCTCGACGTCGTCTGCTAGAGAAAAATTAGATTTTTGCAAATCGTCGATATATATTTATTTTATTTATTCGAATCGTCGAGTGACCAAGATTTCCAACGAGATCGTCTGCTAGAGAAGAATTACATTTTTGAAAGTTGGATACTAGTTGGAATCTATTTATTTTATTTATTCTTGTTGAGTAATGAAGATTTTTTTCAACGTCATCCGCTAGAGAAAAATTAGATTTTTGCAAGTTGATTATTCGAATCGTCGATATATATTTATTGATTGCGATTATTTGTTTTATTTATTCGAATCGTCGAGTGACCAAGATTTCTTGCTTACATCGTCTGCTAGAGAACAATTAGATTTCTACAAATTGGATATCTAGTTGGAATCATCAATATATATTTATAGACTGTAATTATTTATTTTATTTATTTTCTTCGTTGCTTGACGAGGATTTTTCGCGAGATCGTCTGCTAGAAAAAAATTAGATTTTTGCAAATTGGATATTGGAATTGTCCATATATATTTATTGATTGTGATCTTTTTTATCGAGTGAAATTTAATTGACGTTTTGGAAGGATAGATATTTTAATTGAAAATATTGGAGGGATATTTGCACTGCTCGACTCTCAGATTCAACGATCCACATCTCAATTAGCGCTTTCCTCCTATCATCGGTCCTGATCATCAGAATTCTTTCCGATTCAGCCAGCAACTCGTATCACTCCAAGAGAAAAGAAAAGAAAGTTAATAGTACCGTTCAACATTATACTAACAGATCTTTCTCTCTCTCAATCTCTCAATCTCCAATCACTTAAAAAAATCTACCACAGTGCAATAAAAATTCCACAAAAACAAACAATTCCACAAATCAAAATGTAAAACCAAAATTCACACGATCCATATCAGTAAAGTATCAATAATCGATGAGGAAAGGATTTCTATGAAACACGAAACGCCTGCATGCACCAGCGACATCAACTTCCGTTCTTTCAGTTGTTTTATTTTCATTTCAGCGTCCGATAAAAATGTCGATCCACAGTTTTTGACTCATCGTCACCTATCCGCCTCTCTTCACAAGTAGCGACGCTCTTTCTCACCCCCCTCTCTCTCTCTCTCTCTAGATCTCCGTCAGTATATCATGATCGAATTTTTATCGGACGTACTCGCGGAGGAATCCGGGACGGAAGCAGTATCGCGTGTCTGATCAGCATTTGATCCCGTTGCAGGTCGGCAGCCCAGTAGCGGCGCTCTGCGTCGATCCATCCGGACGTCTGCTGGTATCCGGTCACGAGGACAGCAGCTGCGTCCTATTCGACATCCGGGGCGGTCGCACCGTGCAGTGCTTCAAGCCGCACGCGGCTGACATCAGGAGCATACGCTTCTCGCCTTCCGCATACTACTTGCTCACTGGTGGTTACGATAACAAGCTTGTCCTCACCGATCTGCAAGGTAAATCGTCCGCTTGTCTCGCGAGATAATCAGTGGCAAGCGCTACGAGAGCCATCGAGAGCTGATAATAAATTACGCCACGGCCACCTGCGAGCACTTCTGGTCTGTTGCCTTCGATTTATTTCGTTCGACATTTTTATTGCTGTTATCGCGCGCCTCGTTCGACGTGTATCTTATTCACCGTTTTTGTCGTCGAGAGTATTTGTAGAGATGGAATTGAGGGAGGGTTGAAGCTTCGTTAGAAGAGCAGAGGGTTATGCTTGAAGGTGGATCGTTTTAGAAGTAATTTAAAATTGTTTAATTTATTTCGTCTTGCTATTATCACATGCTTCGTTCGAGGACGTTCTGTTATCGTCGCGATTATTTCTTATGGAGGAATAGAGAAGGGTTTGAAGCGAGGAAGTGTTTGGTAGAAAAGCAGAGGGTTGAGCTTGAAGGTGGCTCATTTTAAAGTGATTTAACATTGTACAGTAGAAGAACGCCTGTTGTAGCGTTCAATTTATTTGGTTATCGTCGCGATTATTTGTCGAGGTGGAATAGAGAGAAGATTGAAGCGATGTAGCGTTTGTTAGAAGAGCAGAGGATTAAGCTTGAAGGTGGCTCGTTCAATAAATTATTTAAAATTGTACAAAAGAGGAACGTCTGTTAATCCGTTTTATTGTTCTGTGTTGCAGGTGATCTAACGATGCCACTGCCAAGCGTGGTGGTCGCGCAGCATCAGGACAAAGTAATATCCGGTCGATGGCACCCGACAGAATTCTCGTTCCTCAGTACCTCCGCTGACAGGACAGCTATTTTGTGGGCCCTGCCACCTGTCTAGGAAGATCGAACGCCGATGATACGCGTTTGCCTCTCGTTCGGCACATTCTATCCAAGAAACATTTGCGTTCAACGTCAATGATCATTCGCCCTTCTTCTTCTTCTTCTCTCTATTTCAATCCACGCGTCTTTTTATACGAGAATCAGAGTGCGATTATTAAATTGTTCGACTCTCCGTTGCGATCACAAAACGATGACTCGAGTTTTGTTTCCTTTGTTTTTTGCTTTTAATCGTCAGCAGTGTCCACTATCGCGTGCTCGCGCGTTATTCAAGCACGACCAATTAAAAAGCTTCCTGGCAATCGCGACGAGGGACGCGAAAAAGGATTTTCGTGCGCTGCGACGGAGCGTCCCGTTGTCGTCTAAAAAGTAGGAATCATAAGACTGCGAAAGTGAATCGACAACGGAAAGTTTACGAGTACACTCGACGCGAGTTCACGAGACTTGATGCAGCTTTTCAATGGAAACGATACTTTTTTTTTTCACTCTCGTGAACGTTCAAGTCGAGCTTTCCTCTGTGTTTTCTTTTGTAGACGCTGGGTGTTAACGTTTGACTCTACTTTTCTTCGTTTCTAACTGAATTCTCACGCGCTAGTGTGTTCTCCCGGTGTAAATATAGACTTGAGAGCGATAATCACTGGAATTAACATCTCGTTCCATCAACAGAGATAGTTGCTCGTTAGTTTTACGTTCTGAATTGCGCTCTCTGCCTTTTCTTTTAATCGATAGTCTCTGTTACTCTTCGTTGCGAATACTTCTAGACTTACGTGTACGAAATAACATTTGTAAAATCCAGTTTTGGGTCAATCCTCGGCTTCGACATCTCCCTTTTCAGCCCCATCGCGCGTTAGTACGTACCAGCATCGTTTCTCTCTCTTCCATCTCGTTATTTAAAGTCCCTCGGTGGGCCAAACGCGTTTCCTCCCACCAAATCGTCGGCCCTGTCTTATCGATCCCCGAAGTCACGCCAAATATTCGCATGTTACGCATATTATAATATATAGATACCTATCTCGTATTAAGAGGGTAAGCATATACGTACGCTAATTATTAATCGCTATTTTTTACCAAGAGGATGTCACGAGGAACGTCGCTCCGCGAGCGTGTCGGAGAGATGAGGATAAGGAACGACACGCGGCGATAATTGATGAATTAGCAGCACGACAAGCGTACAAGGTGGTGAAGCTCTGGAGATTTAAACTCTCGAGTTTTGGAGCTCTATGCTCTGAAATTCTAAGCTTTGAAGCTCTAAGCTCTGAAATTCTAGGCTTCAAAGTTCTAAGCTTTGAAATTCTACGCTTCAAAGTTCTAAGCTTTGAAGTTCTAAGCTTCAGAGTTCTAAGCTTTGAAATTTTAAGCTTTGAAGCTCTAAGCTCTGAAACTCTAAGCTTCAAAGTTCTAAGCTTTGAAATTCTAAGCTCCAAAGTTCTAAGCTTTGAAGTTCTAAGCTTTGAAACTCTAAGCTCTGAAGTTCTAAGCTTCAAAGTTCTTAGCTTTGAAACTCTAAGCTCCAAAGTTCCAAGCTTCAGAGCTCTAAGCTCAGAAGTTCCAAGCTTGAACCTCTAAACCTCCAAATTTTAAAGCTCTGAAGAACTTCGCCACGTTGTCGCTTGCCACAAGAGCCAAAGCTGTCGTAATACAAAGCTCCTCAGAAAGGGGAAATCAAGGTAGAAAAGTCTCGCGCTGCTCGAGGCGCCAGCGAACGAATCACGTTACTTTCATGTATGTACATACGCACGTTTCTTCGAGCTCGCCTGCGTACAGACACAATCCTTTCCGTTTCAAACGAACCCTACAAGGTGGGCAACAAAACGAACACAAGCACCGTCTGTCTTTCTCGCTCATTCACTGCGCCATCCGCCAACTGAATCGCACCAGAGAACCTCGTCTGCACCCGCCTAAACGCGAACAGAGACGAAAGATGTACACGCGACAGGAAACCAATATAAAAACGTGCAAGAGGATACACAAGAGTGGCGATCTGAGACGCGCGAATGTCAGAAGAAACCACCAGCGATCGTTTTCGTCCGCGATTCAATCGATCGTGGAAAAATGGCGGTCGTAGACACGGTTTAAGAGTTGAAGAGGCGTCCGTAGGAACGCGTGCGAGCGTTTGCTTCCGTGTAGAGCAATTCGTCGTGCCTTCTGTCGTGGCTGCTTTCGGCGATTCGCACTTATTTTTCTATTTTTCGTGGCCCTCGCCCTCCTCTCCATCCCCTTTTCTCCATCACTCTTCACACCAGTTTCGAGTATTACCAATCGCGGACAGCCGATGGTGTTCGACGTCCACGCTCTCGTAAAAGTGAAGCTGAAGTGAAACGAAAGGAATGCAATCTTCGCTATCTCGTGCGATACAATTATCGTATTATAATATTATATATATATACATACGATATACATATAGCATAACTTATAACTTTGTACTTTTCCTGTAGATACGGCATAATACTGTCACATCTAATTTAAACAATAAAATTTACGTTATTAAACCGCGGTTTCTCGACGTTGTCGAGCGGATCGACTCGATCGTTCTCGACGAAAGTGAAATCACGTCGACTGCGTTGATTCGTCGTCGTGTTTTCTTGTCTTACATCCTTTTCAAGAGTCTTCGTGTCACGCGTGCATCGTGTTTCACAAGAAATGTCACTTTCCACGCGTCCTGTTCTCCAATGTCCGCTTTGCAAGTCACTTTCCACTTAGTCCACGTTCTATCCTTTCTCTGTCATATTTATTACTCTCGATATTCTATTGTACGCGTTCACAGACTGAACGTTAATTATTAATCGCTATTTTTTACCAAGTTGATGTCAGGATGTCGCGAGCGTGTCGAAGAAGCAAGGATAAGGAACGACACGTAGCGATAGTAGATGAATTAGCAGTACGAATAGCGTAGAAGGTGATGGGGTTTTGGAGATTTAAGCTCTTGAGTTCTGAAGCTCTAAGCTTTGAAGTTCTAAGCTTCGAAGTTCTAAGCTTTGAAACTCTAAGCTCCAAATTTCTAAGCTTCAAAGCTCTATGCTCTGAAATTCTAAGCTCCAAATTTCTAAGCTTTGAAGTTCTAAGCTCCAAATTTCTAAACTTCAAAGTTCTAAGCTTTGAAACTCTGAGCTCCAAATTTCTAAGCGTTGAAGTTTCAAGCTTTGAAACTCTAAGCTCTGAAGTTCTAAGCTCCAAATTTCTATGCTTCAAAGTTCTAAGCTTTGAAGTTCTAAGCTTTGAAACTCTAAACTCCAAAGTTCAAAGTTCTAAGCTTTGAAACTTTAAGCTTCAAAATTCTAAGCTTCGTAAGCTCACTAAAAATCCTGGTTTTAATATTCCCCATAAATACACGCAGCGACAATTTTCACTCGCAAAGAAATAAATTGTAGAATCCTCGACACTCTTTGTCCTGCAAAATTCAAAGTAGAGGAATTTTCAGGAGGCTTCTTGGTCGGTGCGATCAAAGACGTACGAAGGTAGCTGATGGCCAACTAACTCGCCACGATTGTCAATAATGGACGCGATTAAGCTGGGCAAGACCTCGCATAGAGTCAAAAAGGTACCTGGACCGTCGAGTTTCCAGAAATTTCCCATAATCGCTGGGCAATCATGCAATCTTCCACCCGCGCGTTTTACAGACTCTCTTAGACCATCTTTGGGCTACTCGATTCCGTGAATCGTCTCGATCTAGTTTACGAAACTTCGAACAGGGCCAGAGGACGGGATTTACCCTCATTACGAACAGGAGAACCTGCAATTTCGCGAAAAGAAATTTCTATACAGGCGAGAAATTAAAACGACCCAGGTTTTTTGAAAGCTTCCAAGGTAAATCGATGGAAGAAGGGAACAGAGGGTGATTAGAGAAGAAATTGAGCGAGTCTTTTAATGAACATGTGTATTATCTTCTCTGTTACTCAGAAAGTTCGTGAAAATTCAACGAAAATGGCCAGAAGTTTCATTAAACTGTTCAAAATCAGATTTATCTTCGCTGGAGTTAATTTCACTTCTGAGATCCTTATTTATAATACTTCGAAGCTGAAAATTAGTGCACAAATAGCTCGAGTATCCACATAAACCACTGTGGCAACAAACAGTCGCCTCACGCAACGCAATCGTTCCAAATTTGGCTTCAACAACCCCAAAATCGCCTCTACACAAATTTCGAATACCATAATAACCGCAGTACCCAAGTTCTCAATACTGACCACCTGAAAATGGCCATATTCGACACACTGCGCGCGATGGCGCCAAAAAATCGCCTCTCAGAAGCACAAAAGCTTGCGAAAGCGGTACAGAAAACAATGGCGAGCATCTGAGAGAAGTCTTCAGGGTGCAGACCCAGCCACGAAATTGTTATCCGTCGATTCGACGAACTGGCGGTTCACAAATATCCTGCGAGTCCTCACCGCGGGCGCCAGGCGCCCAAATTGCTGGAGCGCCAATGGACACGCGGTTTCTATTGGTCCCTGAGGACAAACGCCGATTCCCAGTCAGAGCACCCACCTACGATCGGAATTCCATCCCTTGGTTAGCTCGTGACGCGGTTACGACGCTTCGCAGGCTTCAGGAATGCCCCTCGAGCTGGAATGGCACCTTAATGTTACGTTTTGAACGTGGCGGAGGGACATTGGCCCTCGAACACTGGTGGAATACGGTTTGAACACACGCAGAAGGTTAGTTTGCAGCGTGTTCTCGTATGAAACGGGTATTTTAAGGCATATGTGGGTTAAAATTGTGGTAATTCGTTTTGTGGTCATTGAAATTTTCATTTGCACACGTGTAACATTCACAAAATCATATTCGCATTTATATTAGCTGGTTCAATTTTTAAAAATTTTAATTAATCCTTTCTTTGTGCAAACTTTCACAAACACGTCAACGTACTCCACATTAAATTTAAACTTCCACAATACAATATTTCCTGCAAAATGAATTCCAACAAATACACCAACACTTTAAGGGTAGTTCGCGATGAAGATCGCCACAATTAACGCCAAAAAATGGCAATATCTCTCGCACAACTCCACCACACACCACACAATACATATACTCACCTTCTAATGACAGTAATGACCACAATAATCACCCAGAGATCGCTCGAAATTAACATACTTCGCTCAATCAATGGAAGTCTCAGTAACGACCATCATCGAGGCCACTTTGGCGCTTCTAAACTCGAAACAAGGACCAACAGACGTTCCTCAGGGACAGAAAGAGAACGCCTCGAAAGGGTGGGACGTTAATAATTGACACGTGCCGCGGAGATCTGTCGAGGGTGACCGCGTTCGTGGTCAACGAGGAACGTAATTTTCGATAATCGATACGGTCACGGTTCGCAGAACGTTCCGTCGTTCCGCTGCTCGAAGTCCAGCTCGTCGCAATTAAAAGTGAGAGGAGTCGAGGGTGGACTGCGCGAGGGATCGAGGAACCGTGACCAAAGTCACGGAACTTGACGCTGGTCCCATTGTCGAGCGCGTAAACGCGCCTCGGGTCCTGCTGGCCTAATGGAGGGGGCCCCTCGATGCATTAGGCTAATCGCGCCGTTAAATAATTCATCGTGGGCCCATTCAAATTAATAACGTATTACGGGAATCGCCTCCAATCCCGCTCGAATCCTCGCGATTGCTTTGTACGCTCTATCATTTCCGCAGTGGCTCTCCGTTTCTTCGAGGGTGAAAGAAGGTTTTCAACACTTCGAGACGCAAATCACGTCTATAGCCGTCAGATCCATGCGCACGCAAATGACGTCTATAGTCGTCAGATCCATGTGTAAGCAAATGACGGTTATAGACGTCAGATCCATGTGTAAGCAAATGACGGTTATAGCCGTCGTAACATATTTTAATAAATAAAAAAAAAAAGAACAGCGTTAATGCGAAGTGTAATAAATTAATTCTATTATATTAACGTACACCTGTTAACACTTTGACGTAAGTAACGTAATTACGTTAGTGGTTCTTCGTTTGTTCGAGGATAAAAGAAGGTAACACTTTGAGACGTAAATGACGTCTATAGCTGTCAGATCCTTGGCAATGTGTAGGCAAATGACGGTTATAGTCGTCGTATATATTTTAATCAATAAAAAATAGCGAAGAATCGTGTTAAACTTTGAAAGATAAGTGTATTGGAGAACATTATAGCTCTGATGGTCCTCTTCAATTCTAACATTCCTTCTATTTAATTCTAATCGTTTTATTCTAATCGTTGACCATTCAATACAATTTCATACAATTTCTGAGTGAGTACACACTTCTCATAAAAAGAACTCTGAATTTTTATAGCACGTTTATGTATAATCTTCTGCTCCTACGACAAAATATATTTAGAAACACATTTAATTCTAACTGCAACACCTAAATAGACACTCAATTATATCTATCCGTTTCACTGTCTCATATTTTAAAACAAATTGACAATTCCAGACAAACGATACAAATAATCCATTTGCACATTATTTAAGATATTTTTAATTCCACAGAACATCCTCGACAAGCATATAAAAACGAGAAGAAGCAAGGAAAGAAAGGTTCGAACGTTTGCGCACCGCTGCCAGTGGGCCCCGCATTCAAATGAGGAACGGAAACGGTGCAAAACGAGGGGGTGCGTCGAAAAAGCGCAACGAGACAACAGCCGCGTGTAATAATTCTGGGAAAGGCGAGGTCCGCCAGGCACGGTGGATGATGACGATAATAATAATTTCGAATCGTGCCCACTTAGCATACGTGTAATTTGCCGCTTAAGATGATTCCTCCTCGTGTCCTGGCCACGGACACCGAGCGACGAACCCAGAAATTCGTAATCGCCAAGGGTTGAAGCCGTGGGCGGCGAAAGTGTCGTGTCAAACTCATTCTCGACTAGAAGCGAACTCAATAAGCGAACTAGCGTCAACTTACTGGCACTGACACTTCGAGAAACCTGCGTGGGCGAAGTAGAATGTATGTTCGTTCGAAATAACGAAAGAAAATAATTTATTTTAAGGAATAATGAATAACAAGTTTTATACTCGCTCGAGGAATCGACGCTGTGCTGTTCTAAATGTAACTACTAACCAACTAACTCCTGAGGGTTCATTTCCCTTATGTTATATCTGTTTTCCCCTCGAAAAGGAGGGAGCACGTTCGCAGAAAATGTCTTCAACCCTCGAAGACGAAGAAAAAGTTTGGAATGTGGTCGCCATAGTACTTTATTCCCAAGAAATAAGATTGAGGACTTTATTTTCAATCAATAAGATCAGAGTTATTACCGTATTGGTATCACAATTCCCAAGAAATAAGATTGAAGTTCTTGCCCCACCACCCTAAAATTACATAGTATAAGAAGGCCTGTGAATTGTCCAGTCTTTGGTCTTGATTAACCTTTCAGTCTATAGTGTGAAACTCTGCATAAGAGTCGTCACAATGACTTTGTGGCGTCAGAAATGTTCTTAAGTCACTTCATAACATTTTACGTGACGAAAACGAACACGGAGGCACAGTGGTTCGCGGGAAACGCGACGGACGAGAGTTGAGCGGCACGCGGGAGACTTCAACGACCGCAACAGACAGACGCTTTCGCGTTCGTCGCTCCTGACGATTCCTCTCGCGAGAGAATTGAAATCACTTGTTGAGAGAATGCGATTACGATCGAGAGTGACTATATTCAGGTCTTATTTTTGAAATTCTGAATATCATTAGCATCTGAGGAGGCTTGGAAAATTTGCGTTTGTAATACTGTAGGCGCTTAGAAAATCTGAGCTTCTGATATTGTAGGCGCTTAGAAAATTTGAGTTTGTAATGCACAGCGCATTAAGAATTCTAAGCGTCTTATTTCTGATCTTCGACGAAATTGAAAAAACTATTGTTGGCGCCTGAGAGGGCTTAGAAAACTTGCGTTTGCGATACTGCAGGCGCTTAAAAAATTTGCAGTTATGATACACAACGCATTAGGAATTTTAAACTTAGAAAATCTGAGCTTCTGATATTGTAGGCGCTTAGAAAATTTGAGTTTGTAATGCACAGCGCATTAAGAATTCTATGCGTCTTATTTCTGATCTTCGACGACATTGAAGACTATTGTTGGCGCCTGAGAGAGCCTAAAAAGCTTGCATTTGCGATGCTGTAGACGCTTAGAAATCTTGCGCTTCTGATATTGTAGGCGCTTAAAAGATTCGCGTTCGCGACGCACATTAGAAATTCAGAACGTTTCACTTTCGGATGAGCCATTAGCAAACTCGAAACAGAGAGACCCGAAACCACCAGTCAGAAGAATATAATTAAATACACGGAAACACGTGTAATCTCGCGTGATGACTCGCTCGTCTGTTGAAATCACCACGCGCCAGCTCTTTCCGCGAACGCCAAATTTCTTTATCGTTAAACACGGTGATCAAGAGAACGCGAGTGGTAGCGTCGCGTGACGAGGAATGATAAACAGCTGGCCATGCGAGACGAGAGCGTGGATCTGACGGGTACGAGAAAGGGGCTGATTACAGGCCACGATTATTATAGATATTCCTCGACAAGTATATACGCGAATTTGCAAGAAACGGCCATTTTGGTGTTAATTTGCTACTCCTTCGCGGATGGTCGTCACGAACGCGTGGAAGGATCGACGAAAATGGTACCACGGGACTTTGAAACAGCTTAGAAGACAATTTTTGTAGAATTTCTACAGATTATGATGGACACTCGAAATCAAAGGCTCATCTAGTTCGATTTGGTCCCAATTTTAATACAATTACACACAATTTACGTAGGATTTTTTCACATTATGGAGGACACTCTAAATCAAAGGTTCTTCCAATTCAATTTTGTCTCAATTTTCCTTACAACAGAGTGCAATAATCACGCTACAATAATCGATACAACACTAGACCAAGGTTTCCAATAGAAAAGCGACATCCTCGAATTCAAAATGGCGGAAGCACAGCGCGTCGAACTCTCCACAGTTACCACGAGCGCGCGCAATCTTCGCGTCGCAATTAATCAAGGTCGATCACGGTGATTCCCCCACGAGACGAGGTGTGGCACCGCGCGCCATAACTCTCCGTAATAGCTAATATCTCACAGGAGTCGTACAAACGCGAATCGGTTACTAGTTGCCACTTACACGAGCCCAGTGTGATTTACAACCGCAGGCGGTGCAGGGAAAAGGATCCGTTTCGACTACGAACGCCAAAGAGGAGAAGTGAAAAGGAAAAAGCGTCTACGAGAAAGAGAAAAAGAGAGAACGAGGGACAAGAAGAAGGGTGGAATTACACGAAGAACGACGAAGAGGGATGAAGGCGTACAACGCGAGCCAGTGGATCCATCGTGGCCAATTAGGGGTCGGTTTTAATCGTTCCAGGTCTAATCGCCAGGCCATTACATTGTCTCTCCAGGGTAAATACGTCGAGCTAAACACCCCCGTCAAACGAAAGAATTCGAGCCTTCGAAATCATCAGTAAACACTGGCTGCGCAGTCTACTGACTGCGCTGCGCTGCGCGTGGTTATTAATGAGATTTATGCGCTCGCCAAGGAGACGTCGATGGTCTACATGTTCCTCGAGGAAAGTAGTAAATTCGAGGATAGAATTTTTTGCTGCGAGCCAAGACGAACGCTGGTGAGGAAAATTTTTATGGTTTTAAGAAGATGACACTGTTTCATCGAATTTGAGGCATTTCATTTAGAAAACGATCTATAAATTAATGTACGCTCGAATAGAGACATTTCAGAGACAGAATTAAATCTACAATTCCTCCAATTAAAATAATAGCAATTACGAAGCGATGTTAACGCAATGTGACACTACGAATTTATTTTTTAAAGCGACAGAAATATTATTCCGTCTCAGAAATGACCAGCTCATTTAGTCAACGAAACTAAAATGGACTGGAGAGGAAGATTAAAAGGCTGGCTCCGGATGGCGTCGAAGTATAATACTTAAACCGGATGGTGTATCATTCACAGCGTTCAAAGCAATACAGGGGGGGTGCCATTTCTAAGCATTGGTCATTCGCCGTTCGAAGCGGTCGCTCTTAATAACCACCCTCGCAGATGGCCCAAGGATCAGCCGCGGCGACCTGCAATCACGCCATAGACAACTACCAGCGACTCGATCATTATCACGGCCACTAATCACCGGGACGTATTCCGTTAAGTGCTCTCCCCAACGCTTTGGGCCACCTTTCTCTCGGATCAGAACCGCAGCGCTCCTATTTCGTTTGCCCCCGTTCCATTCGTCTGTCCCCTTCCTCTCGTGCGTTGCTCTATCTCTCTGTTATTTGCTGGAGCGAGCATCTCCTCTAATCAGGGAGCCCTGGCTCGATAGAAGGCATCGCTAATTCGATCCAATTACGATGGACGATTAAAAAGATTTAATTGTCTGACGCGACCAGCACCCCGCAGCGAACTACGCCCTCTGGGTTTGGGTTGCGTGCGAGGTTTTATGGCGTCGACCAAGGTATTTTTCGTTTCACATACAGATATATTCTGTTAGCAGTTCTGCAATGTGTATACCACGATGTTACCATTTTGAGAGGGTTGTTGTTGGGTTGCAATTGTAAGTGAACGATGGTATTTCTCGTCTCAGATACAAATATATGCTTTCAATAGCTCTGTAATGTGGGCGTCACAGTGTTACCATTTTGAGGGGGTTGCAGTTGGGTTGCAATTGTGAGTGAACGAAGGTATGTTTCGTTTCAGATACAGAAGTATGCTTTTAATAGTTCTGCAATTGTTGTATCACGATGTTTTACCATTTTGAAAGGGTTGCAGTTGGGTTGCAATTATAAAGTGAAGGAATAAGGAATAAGGAATTACAAGTGAACGAAGATATCCTTCGTTTCAGACACTTTTAACAGTTCTGCAATGTGTACATCACAATGTTACCATTTTGAAAGGGTTGTAGTTGAGCCGCAATTATGGGAATTGAAACACGGTTGCTTCGAACCGTATAATTTCAATCTCTCAAGCCAGCTATAGACTTTCAAAAGTATCTTGATATACAAATTACAATGTTACTCGTTTGGAAGGGTTCTAATTGGGAGTGATCGGGAGGGTTTGACTCTGTCGCTTCGAATCACTTGATTTCATCTTTCAAACCACGTACAAACCTCTAATACCACTTTTATATATAACTAATTAACAGTTACCTCTTTAGAAGAGTTTCAATCCAACCACGATCCCCAAAGTTCACCAAAATTCAACTTCATCCATTTCTGAACCTCTAATACCACTTTTATATATAACTAATTAACAGTCACCCCTTTAGAAAAGTTTCAATCGAACCACGATCCCCAAAAGTTCACCAAAATTCAACTTCGTCCTTTTAAAACCTTGCGTCAACTTATGACGTGTCCTCCATTGCTCTCCACTCGTTCTCCAGAACGTGAGACGCAGTCAACAGCACCGCCACATCACTTCCACGAATTCTCCGCGTCCCGCAGGAACCTGTGAAACGAATTTAGCCCCATACGCTGGTCGACGAGGCCCGCGTCCCGGAATTAGAGAAATTAGATTCGCCGCGGGACCCTCGCCGCTCGAATCCAGGAGCCGCCACCCTGGTTTCCAGGATCAGATATCTCGCGGTCGAAGATTCACGCAGGGGGTCCTCGTCCGTGGTCCCACGAGGGCCTCCTCTTGGGCCCGCTCGCGGGGACCACGCGGACGCCTCCTCGCGGCGGGACACCGTCCGCTCGTTTATAATCAGGATCACTGGCGTGTCCTCTCGCGCGTCTCCACCTTCCACGCGGGGCGTCCCGCTGCTCCCGTCGCCGCCAACCATCTCAGGAGGACCCTCAGAAACCTCTAATTAAAATTAACGATAATAAGGACGCGAGGTAGCAACCTGCTCGAACGATCCACCGCTTCGTTGTCTCGAGGCAGAGGCTACTGTCAATTAAGGCTACCATTGGACGACTCTGTTTTCGTTTGTCGCCAATGGACAGCAGTTTCAAGAGAATGCCACTGACTCTGGTTCGTATTGTCGCGAATGTATACCAATTGGCGATTTTTTTTACAAAGGTGTTATCAGATTTCATCAGAAGGTTTTTGAGGGTTTCATGATGCAGGTTTATTTGTATGGGTTTGGTTAGAAATGGACGAAGTTTGGTTTTGCTGTGGTTCGATGTAACTTTTAGGGCTTACAAAGTTCAAGTTCAAGGCATCCATGAGGATTCTTTCGTGAAAGACAGAGCAGTGTTTGCTGAGCACTTTCGAGGCCTAATTGCACCCCCATTCCTTGGAGAATGTCCTTTTTATTGATACTAGCTCTTAGATTCTTTACAAACGCTTACAGAAAATAGAACATTCCTGTCCCTTTAATAATTAATGCCAAAGGACAACCACAAGTCAAATATCCATTTCCAAAAAGTCCTTTTTATTACATCAACGCGTAGCAAACTTCTACCAATTGTTTATAAGAATTCCTGTAATTAGTGTCAGCTTGATATTAACTCTTGGATCCTCTACTTTCTGATTTCTTTCTTTAATGACCAATGTCAAAGGACAATCACAAGTGAAATATCCATTTTCACTCTGGAAAATGAGAAAACCCACTCAGTTGTGGTCATCAAGCTTCAAAAATCCAGATCAACAACCATTTATCCTACCACAATCGTAAATCCCCTTAACCTATAACGACGAGTCTGATTCGTAATCAGAAATTAGTGCCACAAATGGAACCCACGAGTCTGACTCATGGACAGGAATTTATATGCAATTTTATGTATAATATTTTTGCATAAAATTCTTCTAACTAACAATTATTGCCAAACGTTGTTTATTACTTCGAAATCCCTCTCGTAGCCTCAAAATATACACAAGAAGTGGTGACAAGAATGAATTTCAAGTGGTTAACCCTCGAGAGAATTTGTGTAAGAAGCAGAACCCACGAGTGTGATTTATGGACAGGAATTTATGTATAAATATTTTTGCATAAAATTCAGCGTATCATCGTCTAACCAACAATTATCCTCAAACGTTCTTTATTACTTTACAATTCCTTTCGTAGCCTCAAAATACACGCAAGAATGGATTTCAAGTGGTTAACCCTCGAGAAAATTTGTGTCATAAGCGGAACCCACGAGTCTGACTCATGGACAGGAATTTATATACAATTTTATGTATAATATTTTTGCATAAGGTCTAGCATATCATTGTCTAACCAACGATCATCCCCAAATATTCTTTATTGCTTCACAATTCCTTTCGTAGCCTCGAAATACAAACAAGAATGGATCTCAAGTGGTTGAGCCTCGACAACCATCTCGATGCACGAATACTCAAGCGCGTTGATCAAAGTTCCCAGCGGAACGTGCGTCGAATCGAAGGAGAAAGCGCCACGAGTGTTATCCGTCCCGACTGATAATCAATTAAAAGTATAGCCAGGCGAATCGATCAGCCAGGGCGACGATAAATTCCCAGCGACGTGGAAAACGCAAGGAAGCGGCGGTCACGTAGCTGCCGCTCGTAATTAATGACAGGTGCCCGGTGCGCTTTAACGAGCGGCCAAAAACGCCGCCTTCCTTTCGCTGGGCAACGCCTGCTCGCCTGGGATGAGCTTTCCTTGGGATCTGTCGCAGCTGGACGAGCACATTTCGATCCCAATAAATTGTAGACGCGAGCTGCGTCGTCGTTCTGTCTAATACGCTGATAAATTCCGTAATTAGCGTCGATACTTTTGTGGCAACGCTGTTTTATGACGCACGCGTCAGGAAGGGCGCTGGATGGTTTTTGGAGGTGAAATAAGGCTGCTGCGTTGCGTAATTAAGCGAGGAATCTCGATGGCAGGGCTCTCCATTTTGGATAACGATCTTGAGGGTGGAAGAATCGTTTCTGGGGTCTTGCTGAGAGATTTTTAAGGTTTTCTGTCATCATCGAACTTAGTTTAGGGTGAATTGTAATTTAGTGGAGTGTTTGATGGTTTTTCAGAGGTGCTTGCGATTCTGTTCTTCTTAGTCATCGTTTTATGATCCAATTGTACTGCTTGGTGTCTATTACGATCGTGTGGCCATTTTGCTTCGCTCCTCGCGAGAGATTTAACCTTGCTTTTTCTAATTACTGTGCAATTTAACTCACGAAACCACTTCTCTGTTCTCCAGAATTAATAACTCATTTGTAGGGACCAGAAATGGCTGATCAGTGGTACCGCGTGGTGGCAGAGACTCGAAACTTGGCGCAACAGGTGCCATACAGTCGAACAGGGAGCGTTAAAAAGAGAAAGGAGTGCATAAAAGTGAATGAAACCGTCCATTCTCTTCTCATCTTCCTCCCATAATTTTCATTATTAATTAATCGAACATTGTTCGTCTCGTTTCGTCGCAAAACCTTTGCAAACTACTTAGTAGCGAGCGAAATTGGTCTCTGACGATGCCAGACGACGAAAAGCGATCAGCTGATTGAGAAAAACCAACGAGAGGAGGGAAAAATCGCCATGACAGAGTCAAGTTTACTTACGTGAGATCGCAGAAATTCACAGACGCCACCCCGTGTTGGACAGCGAAATACGATGATGCGTAGGTTCAGCTTATGGCTCGCACAATGGCTCGAGCATAATTGCAGGATTTTTTCCTGGCTCAGCAACCTGTGTGGCCAGCCGAGCAATTAATCGGTTCACGATCATCCCATCGAGGATCTTCCAGTTTTGTATTTCGTTTTCGTTACTCCTCTCGATAATTTAGTACCAAATGGCACTCTCAACATTCGTTACAATTTCTTAGACAGTATAAGTGCTGTTTATTAAAGGCAGAGGGGTTGTACGAGGTACACGTTGCGAAATCTTGCTCTGACGCGCACAGATCTTCGATTATTCGACCAAAAGACTTCTTTAACTCTTTTCTCGCACGCGTGAGGCCACTTGGAGAACGTTTGCGCGTCGTGCTGGACTGGAGAACGCTGGAGAACAAGTCTCTTAAACCTTCTTCTTAGACACATGGTGACCCAAAAAAAGAATCTTCCTGGTTTTTCCTCATGCAAAGTAGTTACGTTTACAGTCTCGTTCATGCCTGCTGTTGGTCCTCGATCAACTCTTCAGACGGTTCGTCACGTTCTCGTAGAAGTTTCAGACACTCGCACGATCGTTCAGAGTCCTCAGAGCATCGAGTCAGGGTTTCGTTCGTCTCTGCTTGATATTTCTGTCGAGCGACGTGAGAGAGTGGCGCAAAGAAGAATAAAAAGTCGTGAGTCGCACCGTAGTTATGGGAATCGGTTTGATAATAAATTACACGGAGATAATGTCTAATCGCGCGCGCTGAATCTGTTTCCTACGACTCTTCCTGGAGCAGTTCTGTTCGCGCGCACTCACCCGGGCCTCTTAAATTCAATTAAGCGGCCCTCGAAACCAGTGGAACCCGATCCTGGATCACCAGTCATCCTCCAGCTGGCTCGCGACGCGATTATAAAGCGCGAACGAGGCTATCTTGGCCCGAAATTTTCGTACCACGTTGCGCAACGATACTCTGGATCGTTTTTGTAGGATTCTGGCCTCGTAGAATCGCAGTGCCACCCCATTTACCATCGTCTCGTACGCGACAACGCATGAAACACCCTAGAAGAGCAAAAAGAAGCTTTTAAGCATTTTTAAATTAGTCAATCTTGATTACAATTTACTTTTTACAAACTTTCAGCCAAATACTCTTAGTTACACAGTCACTCTGTTATTTAACCACCATTGACGCATAGTTACATAAATATATAGACAAACATGGGCATTTAGATAAAAAAGAATCTTCATTCATAAATTGAAAATAAACTTCAAGACAAAGTTAAAACTACTTCACACATCGTATTCATTAGTCTCACGCATTTTAGCCAGTGCTTCATCCACGATTGGTCAACGCAAACAATTCTGCAACCCCATCAGATCAGCCACAGGACACAACAGATTAGTAGATCGTTTACAATCGAACGCTAACGATCGCCACGGACAGAAATGGCACGAAATCGATTTATCCCGCTAATGGACTCGAACAGGTCGTGCACAGAGCGCCAGCAAACAAGCAGCAGCCAGGAAGCAACAGGTTGTCGAACGCCAACAGTCTCGCATCGATTCGACTAAGCGGTAGACCTGGCAAGGCCACTGGCGCTTATTAAAAAGCCAAATGCCCAGCTGGTATGCGATTGTTCGCCACGATTGTGTCTTATTTAGATTCCCGCCGCATTCTCGCGTTTAGCTATGGCCGCCACTGTTCACGCTGGACCGCGCGCGCGTCTACTCGCGACGACAGCTGGCCACGCTCGCTGGTACACGCGTGCAATCGCATTATCGTCCACTGATACGCGCGAGAGGGTTACAGATTACCGTCTCATTGTTCGATCGCCTTTGTCGAGGCGTTTGACGAGTCGTTTCTATCGTTTGCTTGGCGTTTCTCGAGCAAGGACACTCGTTTGGACACCTTTGCGCGAGTATGCAGGTTTGGTTTGTGTTTTTTTTGGTGTTTGCTTCTTTTTGGAGTGCGGTGTGTGTGTGTTTAAGATTTCTGAGAGGCAGTGGTTTCGATTGAGAGGCGTGAAAGTGGTTTATGTTGTCGGTGGAAGCTGCGCGAGCGTACGTTTGCGTGCACCAAAATGGCTGCTGGTGGGACTTGTGAGACGTACTGCGAGACGCTTTCTGGTGGAAATTGTGAGTAATTTTGATCTTGTACGATTTGGAAAGTAGGAATAGATGTAAGTAGGTTATAATTAATATTCAGTGGCCCAATATTCATCAAAGAAATTTTATTTTCCATACACAAAAATCAATTACAATAAATATATAAAATCAGAATTCGCTGCAATATTTCTACAGAACAAATTTCAATGTTCACAAAGTGTATAAAGAAACATTCATTTGGAAAACTTCAGCTTCCATTGATAAGTAGATTCGGTAGGTTAGTTTGTTAGTATTCAGCAAAGGAATTTTATTTTCCGTACACAAAGATCAATTACAACAAATAGATGAAATCAACCTTCGCTCCAACGTTTCAACGAAACAAATTTCAACGCTCAAAAATTTCCAACAAACGTCACAGTTCCAACATTTCTACAAAACGAATTTCAGTGTGTAAAAAAACGTTTATTGAAAATCAAAAATCAATTACAATAAATATACAAAGTCAGCATCCACTCGAACACTTGAACAAAACAAATTTCAGCGTCCACAGTGTAAAAAAGAGTTTATTTGGAAAAGTTCGTCTGGCAACTCGAAGTTTAAGAGTAGATCTTGTTCCCTCGGGATTCTCCACCCCTTCTGAACCCTCCCACGACTTTGCTATACTCGCGATGATGAAGTGGCGGCCGGGTTACCTAATGCCTGGCACAATGGCGACAACGGCGCGTTCCATGCGCCGCAAATAAATCTCCGAACAACGGACGTGTACGTACGCTCGCGGTCGTAATCTCGCGTTGTATCGCGGCAGCCGCCACGCTAAATATGTTATAAATCGTGCGCGCGAAACATTAGGGGGAATGCTTTGAACGCGCCTAATGCCGTACGTCGAGGCTTTTCCAGCTCGCGAGCGCGAGTTTCGTCGAGTCGCGAGCAAACAACCGCGCGCAACCCTTCCCTTTTCCCGCCATTATCTGCCGATGGAGTCGCGTACCAGCGTAGATTCCGATCGACGCGCGAGGTATTTCCGGTTCACGTGTCTGAGGAGCCACCACGCGGCTGCGCGCAGAACCCACCGCGTGCGAGGGTTTCCACTTTTTTCTTGTTTGTTCGCTCGAAATCGCGGCGAAGAGGCAGGAAAACCGAGGGAATTTCTGAATGCAATCTTGTGGCGGGTATTGCGAAAGGTATTGATTGTATATTGAAACGTTGCCTGTTATTTATCTCGCTGGATTGTTATTTATCGCTGCCACAGCTGCGGGACGGGATTGTAAGCGACTTAAGCTGACTCTGCTCTTGGAAGCTTTCCGTTTCCTGCCGTTTTCATCGTCGTCTCGATGCTGCCTCTAGTTTTTCTTGGTGATTTAAAGTCATTCACAAAAATTATTCCAACTATTTGTGTGTATTAAATTAATGAATGTCTTATATATATACGTTGCGTGAGATTCTAATTATTGCACAGATGATTTTCTAATAATCAAACGATTGGACTAAGAGGTTCTTGGAAGCTTTCCGTTTTTTGGCGTTTTCTTCGTCGTCTCGATGCTGCCTCTAATTTTTCTTGGTGATTTAAAGTGGCCACGACTTACAGTACGTCTTACTTGTATTTTACGAACGAATTTTTAAACACAAATTAAATTAATTAATGTCTTATATATATGTCGCGTAGGATTCTAAGTGATTTTCTTCACATATGATTTTCCAATAATTAAACGATTGGACTAAAAGGTGCAATAATTTGAGCTTGCATTCACAGCCTCGCCAAAAGTGAAAGCTTGCGTAAGATTCTAAAAGTGATCGAATAGATCGATGTATCCCTGAATTATTCCACAGATGATTTTCTGGTAATCAAACGATTGAACTAAGAGAGGTGCAATAGCTTGAGCTTCCATTCACAGCCTCGCAAGAAGTAAAAACAACCCTTAAGTTCCCTCGAACCTCAATTAAGACACACAGAATCCACCAGTGCAGATAACTAATTGAAACATCGCGAAATTTATTCTAACCAAACGCGACTTTACGCACACCATTCCAAAGAACGCCATTGCGTCCATTATTTAGCTCCAACTGAATATTAAAGCTTGGTGAAAAATCTTTTTCCCACTCCCAGCCATCTCTCCCTTCGTTCGATGCCACCAACAGCGTCTTAACACTTTCTACAAATTAACAGTCCGCGTTAAGGATCCTCCCATCGGAATCTACGAAGACACGCGAGTTTCGTTTCCCCCCTCGCGGCTGTCCCGCGAGTATAATGGCCAGTAAATAACCCTTTTCACGGCCCAGCCAGCCGCGTACGGTGGAATATTGTTTGCGATGGTAATTGTAATGTTTCCCGGATCTCATTTGCTGGCTTTCAGCCGCTAATATACGGCTGGTTCGTAGCGCGGGGCCACGGCCCTGCCATAATTCACTGAAACGCACCAACAAACAGTTCATCTAGGCTGGTGGTCGCGTGGGTGCTCGCGAACGTTTCACTTTGCACTGTCATTTCCCTTTCTGAGGCGCGTCGCGCGGTTTTCAGGCGTTCCTCAGGGAATACCACGCGTTTTCGCGAGGGTTGAAGGGTCGCGAGAGCTGCGAACTCTCGCGAAGTTAACTCTATTTAATTAATACTGCCAATGAAATATTTTCATTTAGTAAAAACTAAGAAATGAGATATACAATTCTGTAGGGTCTTATCGTGACATGATATAATTTTAGTATTTTTACTAAAAATTTGTATTCGTTCTCGACACTGCCATCGTCTCGCCACGAGACGTTCCTGAGGGAATACCTTCTGCTGGGCGTCGTTTTCGCGAGGGTTGAAGGGTCGCCAGGACTGCGAAAAGCTGGCGCAAAGTTCAGTCTATTTAATAATCCTCCAAATCAAATATTTTCATTTATTAAAAAGTAATAAATGAAATATACAATTCTGTAGGGTCTTATCGTCCCATAATATAATTTTAGTATTTTTACGAAAATTTTTTATTCATTCTCGACTCTGCCATCGTCTCGCCACGATGAAATTTCGCGAGAGCTGCGAGAGTTGCCATCGTCTCGCCACGATGAAAATATGACCTCGTACAGAGGGTTGCTGAGTGAATTGACGTTGGAATTGAGTTCAAAGATTTTTCTATGGTATTTATTCGTGTGGAGATGTAACAAGAAACTTGCACTTGCTAAAGAAAGTGCAGTTTTCTGGATGAAACGAAAGGAATACAGTGGTTTGGACTTGGAATATATGAGAATACAGCATCTTATCCAGAGGATTGCTGGGTGAATTAACATTCCAATTGGGTTCAAAGATTTTTCTATGGTATTTATTCGCATGCAGATGCAACACTTGCTGAAGAAAGTGCAGTTTTTTGGATGAAACGAGAGGAATACAGTGGTTTGGACTTGAAATATGGGAGATACAACGTCAGAGAGGATAGAAGATTCATTTGGTGGTGATTAATGAAGTGTTCATCGATCAACGAGATCTCCAAAGGATAATTTCATCAATACTTATAGTTTTATTTAAGTTTTACTTCTAAGACGAATTGTACATGAGTTTATACAAAATTTAGGCAATAAGTTATAGCTTGTAAGTTCTAGTCACATAAGACGTATTGTATATGGGTTTATACAATTAGTTTATGCAAAATTTAGGTAATAAGTTATAGTTTATAAGTTCTAGTCATATAAGACGTATTGTATATGGGTTTATACAATTAGTTTATGCAAAATTTAGGTAATAAGTTATAGTTTATAAGTTCTAGTCACATAAGACGTATTGTATATGGGTTTATACAATTAGTTTATGCAAAATTTAGGTAATAAGTTATAGTTTATAAGTTCTAGTCACATAAGACGTATTGTATATGGGTTTATACAATTAGTTTATACAAAATTTAGATAATAAGTTATAGCTTGTAAGTTCTAGTCATTTAAGACGTATTGTACATGGTTTTATAAAGATAATTCATATTAATTACTTTGTAATACTTCTGTAATTGTTTAAAGACATCAATAAACGTTTATACATTGCAAATCTATTGTTTAATTACTTAATACCCAGTCCAATCGCTTCCAAATTCCAAAAATACCTTCTCGTATATCATGTTCTCCTGATACATTGCCGATTTTTCGACCAAAATCTTGAAAATCCAACTCTGATGACGTCACAGGGGTTCTTGGTAATTCCAGGAATTCTTGATGACGTCATTTCCAAGAAGTGGCACTTTTCGAATACCTCCTATGACGTCATGTTCTCCTGATACATTGGCGATTTTTCGACCAAAATTTCCAAAAATCGACAAAGTATCAGGAGAACATGACGTCATAGGAGGTATACGCGCCACTTCCAGGAAAATGACGTCATTTCCAAGAATCGCCAGAATTCCTGGAATTTTCGATGACGTCATTTCCAAGAAATGGCACAATTCGAATACCTCCTCGTATGTTATGTTCTCCTGATACATTGTCGATTTTTCGACCAACATTTCGAGAATCCAAGTTTGATGACGTCATAGAGGTTCTTGGTAATTCCAGGAATTCTTGATGACGTCATTTCCAAGAAGTGGCACTATTCGGATACCTCCAATGACGTCATGTTCTCCTGATACATTGCCGATTTTTCGACCAAAATCTCGAAAATCCGACTTTGTATCAGGAGAACATGACGTCACAGGAGGTATCCGAGTTTTGCCACTTCTTGGAAATGACGTCATCGAGAATTCCTGGAATTTCGACGATTCTGAGAAATGACGTCATTTTCCTGGAAGTGGCGCGAATACCTCCTCACCACTTATATTCTCCTGTTACAAAGTCGATTTTCGAGATCTCGGTCGAAAAATCGGCAATGTATCAGGAGAACATGACGTCATAGGAGGTATGCTTGCCACTTCTAGGAAAATGACGTCATTTCCAAGAATCGCCTGAATTCTTGGAATTTCCGATGACGTCATTTCCAAGAAGTGGCACTATTCGAATACCTCCTCACATGTTATGTTCTCCTGTTAGAAAGTCGAATTCTCAAGATTTTGTTCGAAAAATCGGCAAAGTATCAGGAGAACATGACGTCATAGTAGGTATCCGAGTTTCGCCACTTCTTGGAAATGACGTCATCGAGAATTCCTGGAATTTCGACGATTCTGAGAAATGACGTCATTTTCCTGGAAGTGGCAAGCATACCTCCTATGACGTCATGTTCTCCTGATACAAAGTCGATTTTTGGAAATTTTGGTCGAAAAATCGCCAATGTATCAGGAGAACATGACGTCACAGGAGGTATCCGAATAGTGCCACTTCTTGGAAATGACGTCATCAAGAATTCCTGGAATTACCAAGAACCCCTGTGACGTCATCAAACTTGGATTTTCAAGATTCTGATCGAAAAATCGGCAATGTATCAGGAGAACATAACATATGAGGAGGTATTCGAATAGTGCCACTTCTTGGAAATGACGTCATCAAGAATTCCTGGAATTACCAAGAACCCCTGTGACGTCATCAAACTTGGATTCTCAAGATTTTGGTCGAAAAATCGGCAATGTATCAGGAGAACATAACATATGAGGAGGTATTCGAATAGTGCCACTTCTTGGAAATGACGTCATCGAGAATTCCTGGAATTCTGGCGATTCCTGGAAGTGACGTCATTTTCCAGGAATCGCCAGGATTCGGGGATTTCTCGATCGAGAACCCGATTTTCGGACTTTGTATCAGGAGAATATAATGTTAGAGGAGGTATTCGAACAAGACGCGGGAAATTTAAATATCCTTGTCTTATCATATATTACTCTAATTTGTGAAAATGATCAGGAAATAGGATTGGAAGTGGATAAGAATGATCAGAAATGACAAAACTTATGATATTGCTTAGAAAGAATTGATTTATTCAATAAAATTGATATAACATACAGTAAATTACAATTACTTTCATTTTTCAGTTGTAGGAATATTCTAATAATTATATAATGCAATGTAATATTATAATGTAAAGTGTATAACAATCGCTTAAAACTAACTTACAATGCTATAGAATTAACAATGTAGACAGTACATCACTCTCTTATAATATTATACAATACAAAACGTATAACAATTGCTTAAAACTAACGTACAACGCTATAGAATTAACAATGTAGACAGTACATCACTCTCTTATAATATTATACAATACAAAACGTCTAACAATTGCTTAAAACTAATATAGACAGTGCATCACACTCTTATAATACAATATAAAACATATAACAATTGCTTAAAACTAACATACAACTCTATAGAATTAACAATATAGACAGTACATCACACTCTTCTAATAACAATTGCTTAAAACTAATATAAATAGCACACCACACTCTTCTAATACAATATAAAACGTCTAACAATTGCTTAAAACTAATATAAACAGTACACGACACTCTTCTAGTACAATAAAAAACGTCTAACAATTGCTTAAAACTAATATAAACAGTACACCACACTCTTCCATCTTCTCGACTGTCGATCCTCCTCTTCCCTCTTTCATCTTCCCTCTGCAACTCTCCAAAGCATTGCAGAACGATCGAGAGCATCCCCCAGACCCAATCGATCGTCCACTGTCCCCCAGCAGCCTCTTCTCCAAAAACTGTAACGAGAAAAAAATAGACTGATAATATATGTAACAATATTCTACAAAGTCTCGCGAGGCAACATTAAGATTACAAACGACAAGGGTGCACTAAAGCCCGTGAGCCGTGTTGCGCGAAATTGCAATGGGCCGTCCGTGCCCCGTCCCTCGTCGAGTCACGACATAATTTGCAATCCTGTGTGCTTTCCAGCCACGAAACCGAACGAACCACCGTGTTACGTGCGTCTGCCAAGGGGCCTCTAGCCGCGTGGGTCCCTTTAAGAGGTCCCCTCAGAGGGCCGCGTGATTATTTGCGTCATTACGGACATGAATATTCATGGACGCGGCGAGAAAGGCCGCGGGGAAAGTGATTACCAGCGATGGGATCAAGTTCGATACGCACCCTGTCGTTTCGAGTGATTTCGCCAACGTGTAAGAAGTTTTTCCGACCATGTGAAAGAGCGATTGAAAAGCTACGAAACTTTATTTCCAAACATAGCTCCAATTCTTTGCATTTCGAAGTTTACCTTGAATTTTTGTTGCAATCGCAATTATATTTATCGTTCGAGTAATTTCGCATACGTGCAAAAAGGTTTCCGTGAGAAGCGTATCTGTTTTGATGATGTGAAAGTGATTGAAAAGCTATGAAACTTTATTTTCAAACATATTTCCCATACTTTGCGTTTGGAAGTTTTGTTTAATTATTGTTGCAATTGCAAGTACATTTATTGGGCTACGTTTTATTTATTTTTTTTTATAATGCTTGAGTTTATTGATCGAACGAATTTCTATAGAACTGACACCCACGCTCACAAGCAGTCGCATAACACTCGAACACGTTGATAACGTCTCGAATTATGAATCGAGAGGAATGTTAATTGAAGCAACAGCTCGCGATATATCCTTGCGAAGGAACGTCAGGTATAATCGAACGATTTGCATCGCTGTTTAATTATCAGACGCTCCACTGCTCGCGAATTTCATTGCAACAGTCTGAAAGTACTTGGAAAACAACAATTTCTAGTAATAGAAAGTTTCTGTACCGATAGAAACTTCAAGGAAGCTTGCACTTCTCAAAAAATTACTGTGGAACAACTTGAATCAATCCTAATTACAGGAGACATTCAATTAAGGAAAGCATAGAAACCACTAAACTAGAATCTCTACTAAAAATTGCATTGGACCAAAATAAAACTCTCTCGAAACCAAATTTCTACACAGAATCGAAGCAAAACTCGTCGATACTCAAAGCATCAGCTTCTAAGCTCGACAAACCCTCGCATCTCGCCTTTGACACTCGCCACGCATGATCCTCAGCAACCCTTCGCGAAATATCCACAAAGTTGCCTCTCGAAACCAAACACTCCTCTCAAAAACCAAATTTCTACACAGAATCGAAGCAAAACTCGTCAATACTCAAAGCATCAGCTTCTAAACTCGACAAACCCTCTTGTCTCGCCTTTGACATTCGCCACGCGTGATCCTCAGCAACCCTTCGCGAAATATCTGCAAGGGAACCTCTCGAAACCAAACACTCCTCTTCAAATCCAAATTTCTACGTAGAATCGAAGCAAAACTTGTCAACGCTCGAAGCATCAGCTCCACAGCTCACGTCTCGCCTTTGACACTCGCCACGCGTGATCCTCAGCAACCCTTCGCGAAAAATCCAAGGGTTGCACTAAAATACGCCCACGCATCGCCAATAACCGCGTCGATCGCACAAAACCATCTCTGAAGCTCTCTCTCGAAACCAAACCAAATTTCTACACAGAATCCAGCTTCACAGCTCGACAAACCCTCGCCACGCGTGATCCTCAGCAACCCTTCGCGAAATACCCGCAAGGGTGCCTCTCGAAAACCAAATTTCTACACAGAATCGAAGCAAAACTCGTCAATACTCAAAGCATCAGCTTCTAAACTCGAAAAACCCTCTTGTCTCGCCTTTGACACTCGCCACGCGTGATCCTCAGCAACCCTTCGCGAAATACCCGCAAGGGTGGCTCTGAAATACGCCCACGCATCGACGAAACCCGCGTCGATCTCACAGAACCCTCTCTGAGGCCCTGTTTCGTCTCAGAACCGTAAACAGATGTATCTGTTCGAAGCGTATCGGTCCCTCGCGACAAGTGATTCGCGTCCGCTCATAAATATGCGCGGGACGATAAACGATCTGGGCCCAGGCAGGCTCGAGCGGACGTTAATTACAATTAGACCGATAATCGGCCGCTCGACTCGTTCTGAGGCTCGCGCGCGGCTGTAAATCGCCGCTCGCTCGCTCGCGAGACGTTTTATACTGGCGATGACCCTGGCCGCGAAATACCCGCGAGGACGCACGAGCGGCCAACGAAAGCTACTTTCCACCCTGTCGAGTAAACCAGCGGCTGTAAAAGACGTATAAACAAGCCGCCTGGCAGAAAAAGACAATCGTTCGGCTGCGCGTAACGACTAGGAAACGCCGTGGAGAGACTCTCCGCGTCTCTCCTTTTCTCTGTCCGTAATAAAATTTCGATCGTGACGCCTAAGCGATAAGCGTGTCCCTGTTGAACACGGGGCTAACGGTAACGTCCGCTTCCTCCTTTTAGCGCCAGGATCAGCGTCCAGAGTCGCGCGTCTTTTTATCTTTTCCCTTTATTCTTTTTTTTTTTTCTTCTTCTCTTATTCGCGTTACGAGATACGCGTTTCTATGTATAGACGCGAGGAACTTGGGAAAGTATCGTCTGGGTCAGTGGCGAGCAACCTGCGCGTTGTCTCAGCTGTTGTTCGTGACTTTCGAGGGACTATCAGCTTGAAATTCGTGTGAAATCTTCTGCTAGCGATTTCTGTGGAGGTTTAAAGAACTGTCGTGCGATTTTGGAGGAACTGAACGGTTCGAGTGCAGATGTCACGTAGAGGAGGACATTTAATGGTAATCGTGAAGAGCAACTGCTAATCACTGGCTCGCATGAACGCATGGATGGTATTTAACGGTTTAGAGATTGGCTGATTGTTTATGGCGATTTCTTGGGAGTAATTGTTATGCGTTTTTGTAGGAACACGAGGGGAATGGCGGCTGTTGGTGGTCAGCGTGTCGCGAGGGACGTTAAATTCTGTTTCTTCGTATTCCGTGACTCGCTCGCGTGGATGTCGTGTAATGATAATTAAAGGGGAATTTAGGTGACGAGGAAGTCTGTGGGGTATTAATGTGTAACATCGTTGCACGCTGTCGTTTAGTCGTTCTAAATGGTACTTTGGTTTTAGTGGTTTGCGTACTTTCTTATCTCATTATTTTACTTTCTAAGAGTTTCGAGAGATCTCTCAAGTACCCAATCTAAGTTCATCTTTCGAATATTTGACCTGGTATTTTGTTTATAGTAAAGACAATTAAGTTTCCATTTTTTTGTTTAATTAGTAGTTAGCTTTATCAGGGACCAATGCGTTTTCTGAGCTCTGACGAAGGTAACTGCAGTACTGATGGATCGTAGAGGGTAGAATCCTTCAGAGAACACATCCAATTCGTTAATTAAGGACTGAATGTAAGTTACAAAATATAATCTGCACAAAACGTGAAAACTGAAAAATTGAGGCTACTTAAATAGTCGAAAAAAATTAATTCTAAGCTATGATGACACAACAAGCGAAGAACTGGAGAATTCACTATGAATATCAATTACTAGAGTACGACAAAACTACCTCAGGATACATAAAAATTAATACAGAGTGTTTAAAAAGTGTGACAATCACCAGAAACGGATTAATTATCATCGCCACAATAATTTTCACAATCCAAATAGACGTTTGCTCTCAAAATGGATTCATCCTCAACAGCAGAAGGGTTGAATATCAATAACTAAAGTACGACAAAACTAATTCACGACACATAAAAATTAATACAGAGTGTTCAAAAAGTACAACGATCACCAGAAACGAACCAACTATCATCGCGACAATAATTTTCACCATTCAAATAGACGTTTGCTCTCAAAATGGATTCATCCTCAACAGCAGAAGGATGTCCACTATGAATATCAATTATTAATTATAAAATTAATACAGAGTGTTCAAAAAGTGCAACGATCACCAGAAACGAACCAACTATCATCGCGACAATAATTTTCACCATCCAAATAGACGTTTGCTCTCAAAATGGACTCATGCCCAACAGCAGAAAGGTTTTCGATTCCTCGTACGAGCGATCAGCAGGCACAGAGGAACCCAATGAATTGATTTATACGAGCGTCGCATTCCCGGACACTATCTCACGACCTTAAAAGCGGCTAAACGATTCAATTTGTAGTAATTATAATGCAACCGGGTCTGGCCCGCGGCTGCCTCCTCTTTTTACCCCTCCATTGGGCCCACTTAACATGCGACGTGGCACCAGCGTGTGGGCGTACGTGAACCAGTCGGCTCGCCCTGACAATTTCGAGCTAATCTAAACGATATTCGACCGTGGCGAGATTAAACGTGACCCACGCCAACAGGACTCGAACCGTGCGCTATCGTCGCTGCGATTAATTCAACGATACCAAGCGAGCATCGAGCGCGATCAACGCTCGCGTCTAATTCGCCAGCTCTAACGAAGAAAGGTTACGACGGTCGCTGATGCTAGCTTTTTTTATGTAGCGTGGAACAATGTCAAGTGCGAGCGTTTTTGGTCAACGGTTTCTTCTTTTAATTAAGAATAGTAAACGTGTCAGTGTGAAATGTGTCTTCTTGGTCGTTATTTTCTTTCACAGAGGCTTTTGTGAATGGTCAGTCAGTAACTTACTCTTTGCACTAGGATTTTTTGATGTAGCATGGAACAATGTCAAGTGTGAGAGTTTTTGATCATCGTTTTCTTCTTTTAATTACGAATAGTTGACGAATCAGTGTGAAAAGTGTCATCTTGACTAAAATAGTCAGTCAGTAACTTACTCTTTGCACTAGGATGTACACTTCTTTCAGGAGACATGAAAATTAATTGGTAATTATGCAAGTTGAACATACTCCACCGTAACTATTTGAGAAACCCAAGTTTTCTATTGAAATGCAATTTCTTCGATGGCTAAAGAAGAAAAGAGAAATTGAAAACTAAGAGTTGTACAAACAAACCCAAAACAGAGACATGTAAATCTGGCGAAAGTCAGCGACAAACTGATCCAAAGACATTTAAACCTACTCCATCGCGACTATTCAAGAAACCCAAGTTTTCTATTGAAATAGAGTTTTCTCAATGGCTAAAAAAAAAAGAGAAATTGGAAACTAAGAATTGTACGAACAAATCTAAAATAGAGACATATTTACCTGGCGAAAGTCAGCGACAAACTAATCTTTCTCTCGACCAAAGTATCAAAACGACACAACAATTCTACAAACCCAAAGACGCAACAACGTTTCTAAATACCCAAACAATTCTACAAACGTGTCAACTAATCTTCACGCGAATAAAAACTCGACGTATACTCTTCAACTTCTCCTCATCGTTCACACGCGAAATATTCACCCCAATCGCGCGGACCACCCTCGACAAGCGACGAAGCGTTCTCCATCGAACGAAAATGGCCACGCAGGTGGTCTCGACGATACCAATGACAATAATCCTCGCACACTGGTGACTCGTAAACCGTGAAATACTAAGCAGCCACGGTTGATTCACTGTATCCGTTATTATCTGACGGTGATTACAACCCTATCCACCCACGCGGTCGCGACAGTCGCTGGGAAATGTCGCTGGCGAAAAATCGATGAGCGTTCGTTCGGTTATCCCACACGCGTTTAGCTGAAAGTTATTACGCAATGGTTGGTGCAAGATCGCGAGAAAATATGCGCGCGATTTGCTCGAAAAATTATAAGCGAGCCATGAACTATGTCACGCCATGCTTGCTTGGCTTGCAATTTTCTAATAGTAATAATTAGTAATTGCGAAAGTTGAATTTTCTGAGTTTCAAGCAGTGCGATGATGCTTTCAATTTCTAAGCTTCGTAGTTCTAAGCAGAGCGGTGGTGCTTTCAATTTCTAAGCCTCAAAGTTCCAAGCAGAGTGATGGGTGCTTTCAATTTCTAAGCCTCAAAGTTCCAAGCAGAGTGATGGATGCTCCTCAATTTCTAAGCTTTAAAGTTGCAAGTATTGCGATGAATGCTTCTCAATTTCTAAATTTTAAAGTTGCAAGCTTCGCGATGGATGCTTCCAATTTCTAAGCCCCAAAGTAGCAAGCATTGCGATGGGTGCTTCCAAATTCTAAGCCCCAAAGTTGCAAGCATTGCGATGGGTGCTTTGAATTTCTAAGCCCCAAAGTTGCAAGCATTGCAATGGGTGCTTCCAATTTCTAAGCCCCAAAGTTCCAAGCATTGCGTTGGGTGCTTCCAAATTTTAAGCCCCAAAGTTCCAAGCATTGGGATGGATGCGTTTCAATTTCTAAGCCCCAAAGTTGCAATCTTCGCGATGGATGCTTCCAAGAAAGATCCAATCACACAGTTGAATCCCTGACGCTGCCTAAATTAAAACTTTAACACACATTCTTCACTTCATGAAAAAATACTTACAAAATAAATATTTCATCTTCACAGAATGATCTTTCGACCACATCAACTGAACTCGCCTAAACTTTTGCTACGACTCTTATACCAGTCATTCGTCTCTGCACACTCAAATATTCCAAAGCGAAAAGAAAGAAGAACAACTAATATACTGTCTGACATGCCATCACATTTTATTCTAAACGTATTACTCAATAATTTAACAACTGTACGCGTTAATACACTTCGTATCAACGCTGTTCTTTTTTTTATCGATTAAAATATACTGCACGACGTCTAGAACCGTCATTTGCGTACAGATATCCGCGACGTCTATAACCGTCATTTGCGTACAGATATCCGCGACGTCTATAGACGTGATTTGCATCAGAATACTCAGGGCTGGTTTAAAGCTTCCACGATAGCCACTCGTTCCAATTTTCCCGATTCAGCTGAACTAAATCGTCGGGTACAACGAACGCGAGCCGACAATAAACGCGGCGAACTGTGCCGGCTCTGTTAAAAGAAGAGAATTTCCACGTATATCCACCAGCGAACGTCATCTCTCCGACACACCCCCCCCGTTTCCTTGGACTTGGCGAATTGTCGTAGATACAACTGAGAATAGCCTTCCCGGAATAGCGAAGAATTTAGACCACCAACGCGCGGTCTCTCGTCTCAATTAACGGTTAAAGACTCGTCCACACGAGTGCCACCGCCACCCACTACGGCTCTCGACACGCTGTGTTTGTTCGTAACAAGAGCCGCGGTTGTTATCCCTCGTAAGAGCCACCGAGCCGCGCGATACCGATCTTGATTCATACGCAGCCGCTGAATATAATGCGAGGCCGTAACGGCGACAAGATCGAGGATCGCGATCGTTAATCAACCCCCTTCTGGCAAACCCCCTTTCGCGTTTAGACGCGTGGACGAGTCGTTTAATTGTGGTGAAAGTCGAGTTTTGGAAATGAACTGGCGTTCGTTTGTTAATTTCGTTGGAGGATTGTGTTTAAGAAAGGTTTGGACGTTCTTTAACCCCCTTCTGGCAACCCCCTTTCGCGTTTAGATGAGTGGATGAGTCGTTTAGTCGTGGCGAACGTCGAGTTTTGGAGACGAACTGATGTTCGTTTGTTAATTTCGTTGGAGAATTGTATTTAAGGAAGGTTTGAGCGTACTCTTGCAAGGGTTGCAATTTTGCTTTACTAATTAATCTAGTTGCTTGCTTTGAAATAACAAAGTTTCTTTGATGAAATTGAGAGAGAGAGCTGATTCTGAGGGTGCATCGCAAGGTTTTCTATAAAATGGCGGAGCATGGAAGAAATTAATGTTTTAGTTAGAAAGTTCATTTCGAACAAGGGTAGATTTTGCTTTGTTTTTGTGCTTCTTTCAAATAATGAAGAGAGTTCGTTTTGAACAGCACAAAATTAATTAATCTAGTTGCTTGCCACGAAATAACAAAGTTTCTTCGACCAAATCGAGAAGAAACTAATTCAAAGGATGCGTTGCAATAATAACCAATTAACCAGTTAACTGATTAAATGACGCTCTCATTTGAGAGTGCGCACTATTTTGGATCGCCAGAAAAGAGTATACTCGTCGATACACAAAATCGTGCCACTTCTTCACGACGAGTATACTCGTCAAACACAGTTAACTGATCAATCCAGTTGCTTGCTTCGAAATAACAAAATTTCTTCGACCAAATTGAAAAAAAACTGAAACAAAGGGTGCGTCGCGAGGATGGGTTCCATAAAAATGGCGGAGCTGACTGGAGACAAGAAGCACAGCAGGTGGTTCGCTCGAGACAGTGTCGAGCGCGCAGAAGTGGTCGCAATCGGCGAAAATCTGGCCTGCGTCCTCGCTGAAATCTGCGTGACGAAGTCGGCTGTGTTTCTCAGCAAAGTGGGGTCAATTGGTGACGCGGACCTCGACCAGCTCGCTCCCACACTCGTCGAGAAATTTATTCCGCGGCTTCTAATCGAGGTCGACCGCTGTTCGCCGCGACGAGCCGCCAGAGAGGCTCGCAGGAAGCTCTCTTTCGACTTTCTGCCACCTTTCTCGCGTTCTCCAACGCTCTCGCGTCCAATTCGCGAGCTTCCAGATATTTTTTATTATTAGTTCCAAAGCAGAGTGATGGGTGGTTCTTAATTTCTAAGCATCGAAGTTCCAAAGCAGAGTGATGGATGCTTATTAATTTCTAAACTTTAAATTTGCAAGCATCGCGATGGGTGCTTTCAATTTCTAAGCCTCAAAGTTCCAAAGCAGAGTGATGGATGCTTCTTAATTTCTAAGCCCCAAATTTGCAAGCATTGCGATGGGTGCTTTTAATTTCTAAGCCTCAAAGTTCCAAAGCAGAGTGATGGATCCTTCTTAATCTCTAAGCTCCAAATTTGCAAGCATCGCGATGAATGCTTTCAATTTCTAAACTTTAAATTTGCAAGCATCGCAATGGATGCTTTCAATTTCTAAGCCCCAAAGTTGGAAGCATCGCGATGGTTGCTTTCAATTTCTAAACTTTAAACTTGCAAGCATTGCGATGGATGCTTCTCAATCTCTAAGTCCCAAAGATCCAAAGCAGAGTGATGAATGCTCTCGATTCCTAAGCTGTCCATCATCTCCCACATTTACAACCATTGACAACCAACACAACACAATATAAATCCTGACAAACATCATAAAAAAAGAAACAACCATTCCACATCGTATTCACCAATAAAACGAGTCTAATTCGACAGTTCGTCGATAGTCAGACTTACGTTCTCTCGCAGCGAACTAAAGAAAGTCAGATAGTCGAGCGGCTGATTGTTTTATTGCTGGTCAGCCGCAGAGTAAAAATGGCCGCCACCCACACCGACGTTGCAGGCGGAAAAAAGCCTCAGAGCCGCGGTTCTCGACGACGTCTCGCCAGTCGACGAGCAATTACGCGCGCGACGCGCGGCCAATTTCCTCGAGGCTGTGCACCGCGAGACATCCGAGCGGCTGTAAATCAACCATCGAACCGCCAACGCTCGCGGGTTGCGACCTGTTGCGCAACCGCTTGCGTCAGCGTCGCGGCTGGGCAGCGCATTCGTTTGGAATTCGTAATGCCCGTCGTAAATTAAAACGGGCGCGTAGGTGAGCCGATTGACACGCGGCTACTGTGTTTAACCTTTCACGCCGCCGCCCAGTGATTCTGAACGCAGCTTGCAGTCGCGAAACGATCCCTCTGCGACGAGAATTGGTGCGATCTGTTCGATAGCAATTATGGTCGATGTGTTTCAATCGTTCGATGCGCTGTGGATTAGAAAAATAGCTTCGAATGGTAATGTTAAGTGCTTGGATTCTTGCGAGCACTCGAAAGAGTTAAATGTTTCTTATTTACTGTCCAATGCTTGCCAATTGTAGGTACAAACGATGGCTACAGTTGTCAGTGAACTTTTGGAGATATTTAAAGTTCTAATTTAGGAGAAATGATTATTTCGCTCTGCAAGTTTCAAACGTTCCTTAGTTTCTTGCGAGCACTCGAAAGAGTTGTTAAAAATTTCTTATTTACCGTTCAACACTTGGAATTGTAAGTATAAATAGTGGCTACAATTATCAGCAAACTTTTAAGGATTTTTAAAGTTCTAATTTAGGAGAAATGATTATTTCACTCTGCAAGTTTCAAACGTTCCTTAGTTTCTTGCGAGCACTCGAAAGAGTTGTTAAAAATTTCTTATTTACCGTTCAACACTTGGAATTGTAAGTATAAATAATGGCTACAATTATCAGCAAACTTTTAAGGATTTTTAAAGTTCTAATTTAGAAGAAATGATAATTTTATCCTGCAAGTTTCAAACATTCCTTAGTTTTTTTGCGAGCACTCGAAAGAGTTACCAAAAATTTCTTATTTACTGTCTAGTTTCTAAATGTCCAACGCTTCGAATTGTAAGTATAAATAATGGCTACAGTTATCAGCAAAATTTATTAAGGAATTTAGTAAAATTCTAATTTAGAAAAAATGAATATTTCGCTCCGCTTTCAAGTTTCAAATGTTCCATCGAACTCTAAAAACTGAACTAGTTAACCAAATTCTAAGTACAAATGTAGTTTCTGTTGACAGGAAATTTTCAGAGAAATTTGAAATTCCAATTTAGTAGAACTAACAATTTTACTCTGCTTTCAAGTTACAAATGTTCCATCGAGCTCTAAAAACAGAACTAGTTAAACAAACTTGCTTTCGTCGAGCAGTTGATATCGAGTTAAAGTGATAACGCGATCGAATCCAAGTGTAACAGGTAAAAACGAAGAGACACGCCATAAGAAATCGTTAGAAGTACTCAGCGAGAGAAAGTCGAGGGCGCAGCTGCGATTTTCAGAAGGCGCGAAAATGAATTCGCAGGTGGAGAGGCGAAACTGAGGTGAATGGATAGACACAGGCTACCACGGAATTCGCACGAGAGGATGGACAAGCCTCTTCTTACCTGTCCAGCGTCGACTCGCAGCGGCCTCGCGTATGACGCGTGTATGACGCTTACGTGGGAGAGCTGCCCACGCGTACTATTCTTAGAGTTAATACCCCTTATGCTCAGTGAATGCGAAATATGCCTTTGTTGACCTGCCAGCGCGTCGCTTGCCATCCTCAGGCGATGTTCACACTGGAACGTTGCGCTGTTCGCGCGTATCCTGTGGAAAGGTTCGTGGCGGAGCTCTTTATCTGTTTGGCGGACAGGTAGATACGATTCTTGTAGCCTTGAGGTTTCTTATTCAATCGTTTGAGAGATTCAATTGAAAAGTGGCAGAGAGATTCTAAATTTTTGTGGTTGAGATTATTAGAGTGTGTGATGCTTCTTGATTTCTATGCTGCGAAGTTCCAAGCAGAGGGATGGGTGCTTCTAGATTTCTGAGCTCCAAAGTTCCAAGCAGAGCGATGGGTGCTTCTAGATTTGTAAGCCACAAAGTTCCAAGCAGAGTGATAGATGCTTCTTAATTTCTAAGCTCCAAAGTTCAAAGCAGAGCAATGGATGCATCTCGATTTCTAAGCCACAAAGTTCCAAAGCAGAGGGATGGGTGCTCCTTAATTCTAAGCCGCAAAGTTCCAAGCGGAGGGATGGGTGCTTCTAGATTTCTAAGCTCCAAAGTTCCAAGCAGAGTGATGGGTGCTTTCAATTTCTAAGCTTTAAACTTGCAAGCATTGCGATGGATGCTTTGAATTCCTAAGCCCCAAAGTTACAAAGCAGAGTGATGGATGCTTTGAATTCCTAAGCCCCAAAGTTACAAAGCAGAGTGATGGATGCTTCTCGACTTCTAAGCCCCAAAGTTCCAAGCATCGCGATGAGTGCTTTCAATTTCTAAGCTTTAAACTTGCAAGCATTGCGATGGGTGCTTTCGATTTCTAAGCTTTAAACTTGCAAGCATTGCGATGGGTGCTTTCAATTTCTAAGCCCCAAAATTCCAAGCATTGCGATGGGTGCTTTCAATTTCTAAGCCTTAAACTCGCAAGCATTGCGATGGATGCTTTCAATTTCTAAGCTTTAAACTTGCAAGCATTGCGATGGATGCTTTCAATCTGTAAGCCCCAAATGTGCAAACTGCGCGATGGGTGCTTTCAATTTCTAAGCCCCAAATTTGCAAGCATTGCGATTAGTGCTTCTCAATTTCTAAGTTTTAAACTTCCAAGCATCACAATGCTTGCCTTCAATTCCCAAGCCCCAAATGTGCAAGCATCGCAACGATATTCTCCAATCTCTAAACTCCAACCTTACAAATAACAAAACAGCTAATCTCAAGATCCCAATCACCACTACACCACCATCTTTCCACCAATCAACAACAAAATCATGCGTTATCATCGCCATAGTACCACTCACACAACTCTGCAATCCATGCAACTTGCCTCTTCTCCTCAACCCCTCCACCCTTTTAACCATCCAACAGGAGAATCTCCATTCTACAGTCCACCACTCGAACCCTTAAAATCTCCGCGTTCTAATAACAGAATTAAACTAACGATCACGAGGACGATGAATATGCGAGTACATTTAAGAAATTTGCTCTCGAACCCATCCCTCGCCACCCGTTCCGCAGCCTCCTCCAAGCATTAAACCCTTTGCCAATATCAGCCGGCTTAATCAGAAATGTAAATGTTCCCACAACGTAGCCGATAAAAACAAGATGTTACTACGAAATCGGCTCCCTGAAATCTTCATCGTTATATCAATCGTTTCCGCGAAAACATTTAGGTGTATCGAGGGCCTCTCGAAAAATAAAAAAAAAAAAAAAACACGACAGATCAGCCAGAGACGTAAGAACGTAAGATAAATTTATTGGCCAAGGATCGCGCGGCTGGTTCTGATTTATCTGACAAAATAAATCACCAGGACGATGTCGAGGGACGCGTATCCCTCGATACACGCTGGTTCTCCACTTCGATAGCGACGCCTGGTTCCGCTTGCCACCGAAAATAACGAATCGCAGCGCCCTCTGATGCGTCGATACGCAATCGCGCGAGAATCTGCGCCCCGCGGGCCGCGCGGATCGCGCTGAAAACGCTTCCTCGCGTCGCCACGGGGAGGAACTGGACACGGGAACAGCCGCTGGATAATGGTTATGGGATCAGATTCGACGGAGGACCAGTTAACGACTGGCGAACCCGTCGCGTTCCAACTCTGTAGCTCTTTCAAGCACCACGGCGGTTAACAAGTCCGTTACAGGCGTGTTTCGCGTCGATCGTCGCGCGTACGCTCGCCGCGCGTCGCTCTAATAATCGCATCCAGCGCGATGTTGCGGTTTTTGCGAACTCGTGCATGAAAAAGGGCTAATTGGACCTGCTGCGCTGTTTTTACGCTTTTTTTCTCTTCCTCAGACCAGGTGATTTATGCGAATAACGCATGAGATACTGAGTTTACTTCGTACGCGCGCATTTGCATTCGTATCTGCTGTTGATAGTTGGATAAAACGCGGATGCCAGCGCATTTGCAATTGTAATCGCGGTTATTATTGCGCTCTTACTCGCTGATACTTCGTTGAAGATTTTCGAACGAGATCCAGCAATTTTTTTATGAAACGTGTAACGTTAATCGATGACTGTTTTATGCGCAGTCACCCTGGGGCGATTGTACGATTCTGTGTTTTGAAAGTGCATGAAAACGAACGTATTATGTAAAAGACAGACTTTCGTTGGTATAGAACCAATTATGATTGATTATTACTAAATAGTGGCGGTGTTTGATAGTAAAGTGCGTTCACGAGCTGATTGGTGGATGCGAGAGAAACATGGAAGCTGCGTGAGCGCCATTTTTTAGTGCTCACTGACTAGAGAGGAACGAAAAGGCTGAAGAAACGAAAAAAACCAACTGTTAACGGGCGAGTTATAAATTATTAATGCGGGTATTATCCGCGCAATCCGGCTGAGAAGTTTTTATGAGCAGGCCCTGTCTTCGTCCTTATTGTAGTCTACGGCTTCGACTTTGGAGAAGCTTCAACAGCCACTGTACGCGACTGTATAGGTCGATCCATGGATCAGACGTGGAGTTTGATGATTCGATGACAGCTGTTTGTCGTTCTTTTAATTTTGGTCAATGTTGTTAATTGGGATTCTGTGTACGTGTTATGCGTGTACAGATTACAGTGAATGTGCTTTTTGGTTACTGTGTTTTTGAGTTTCAAGCAGTGCTATGAAGCGGTTCAATTTTTAGGCTTCAAAGTTCTAAGCAGAGTGATGGTGCTTTCAATTTCTAAGCTTTAAAGTTGTGAGCAGAGTGATTGGTGCTTTCAATTTCTAAGCTTCAAAGTTCTAAGCAGAGTGATGGGTGCTCTTAATTTCTAAGCTTCAAAGTTCTAAGCAGAGTGATGGATGCTTTCAATTTCTAAGTTTCAAAGTTCTAAGCAGAGTGATGGGTGCTTCTCAATTTCTAAGCTTTAAAGTTGTGAGCAGAGTGATGGGTGCTTTCAATTTCTAAGCTTCAAAGTTCAAAGCTGAGTGATGGATGCTTTCAATTTCTATGCCCCAAAGCTGCAAGCATTGCAATGGATGCATTCAATTTCTAAGCCCCAAAGTTCAAAGCTGAGTGATGGATGCTTTCAATTTCTAAGCTTCAAAGTTCAAAGCTGAGTGATGGATGCTTTCAATTTCTATGCCCCAAAGTTGCAAGCATTGCGATGGATGCTTCCAATTTCTAAGCTTTAAAGTTGTAAGCTTTAAAGTTGTGAGCTTTAAAGTTGTGAGCATCACGATGGGTGCTTTAAATTTCTAAGCCCTAAAGTGGCAAGCATTGCGTTGGGTGCTTCTAAATTTCTAAGCTCCAAAGTTGTAAGCATTGCGATTGGTGCTTCCAATTTCTAAGCCCCAAAATTGCAAGTTTCACGATTGATGCATTTCAATTTCTAAGCCCTAAAATTGCAAGCATTGCGATGAGTGCTTCCAATTTCTATGCCTCAAAGTTGCAAGCATCGCAATGGATGCTTCTAAATTCCAAAGCCCCAAAATTCCAAGCAAAGCAATGCTGCTTTCAATTTCTAAGCTCAAAACTCGCAATCTTCGCGACTTATACTTAAAATTTCAAACCTCTTCCACTGTTCAACAATTTTCCAACGGTCCCTCGAAACTGACTCGAACAGTAGACTCGAAGACACTGCGCTCGTGGCCCCAGCATGGCACGCCAGCCATTAACGCTTTTTGCTGTTGGCCGTGCGTGTGTCATTGACGTTGGTTTTATTGCCTGGGCGCATAACTTCCTTTAGCGTCGCTCGTTTATGAGCGAGTAATTGCACGACGATTTCGGTGCGGTTGATTCGTACGCCGCGTTTTCTCCTCCGCGTTCTGCAAGCCCGCGAGGCGGGGGAGGCCTCGAATGTGGAGCATCGATTATCGACCAGAGGACCACCTTGATTACGGTAATAAACAGCGAGGAAAAAGGTTAGACAGCCTGAAGCACGCGCAGCTTTCACGAGCGCCTAAAATTCCACGATGATTGCCACGTACTGGCCCCAAACCCTCGCAAAGAAGAGGTGTCTCCTCGCGAGGAGGACCAGCAGCCCTCGAGCGCTGCACAATTTCTAAGTTGCAGAGTTGCAGACTGAGTGATGGGGGCTTCTCAATTTTTAAGCTTTGAAGTTGTGAACTTTGCGATGGGTGCGTTTCAATTTCTAAGCTCCAAAGTTCAAAGCTGAGTGATGGGTGCTTCTCAATTTCTAAGCTTTAAAGTTGCAAGATTCGCGATGGGTGCATTTCAATTTCTAAGCTCCAAAGTTCAAAACTGAGTGATGGGTGCGTTTCAATTTTTAAGCTTTAAAGTTGCAAGATTCGCGATGGGTGCATTTCAATTTCTAAGCTTCAAAGTTCAAAGCTGAGTGATGGGTGCGTTTCAATTTCTAAGCTCCAAAGTTCAAAGCTGAGTGATGGGTGCGTTTCAATTTCTAAGCTCCAAAGTTCCAAGCATTGCGATGGATGCTTCCAATTTCTAAGCCCCAAAATTCCAAGCATCGCGATGGATGCCTCCAATTTCTAAACCCCAAAATTGCATGCATTGCAATGGGTGCTTCTCAATTTCTAAGCTTTAAAGTTGTAAGCATTGTGATGAATGCTTTAAATTTCTAAGCCCCAAAGTTCCAAGCATTGCGATGGATGCTTCCAATTTCTATGCCCCAAAGTTGCAAGCATTGTGATGGGTGCTTCTAATTTTCTAAGCCCCAAAGTTGCAAGCATTGCGATGAATGCTTCCAATTTCTATGCCCCAAAGTTGCAAGCATCGCGATGAATGCTTCCAATTCTCAAGCCTCAAAATTCCAAGCATCGCGATGAATGCTTTCAATTCCCAAGCCCCAAAGTTACAAGCTTCTAATGCTTTCAATTTCTAAGCCTCTATCATCAAATTACTATTCCACCTTCCCACTTCTTTCCTCGCAACACTGCTCGCAGCTTGATTAACTCTCGTTCCTCGTTTTCCTCGCAAACCTCTCGTACGTTTCGCCACTGGCGACAGTCGAATGCGCAGAGGGTGGTGGTTGTTGGCCAGCAAGAATTCAATCCAACGATGATTACGCGCGACACTGTACACGACGCATCGAAAGTGATTTATTCGCGCGCTGACAGGGAGATAAATTAACGCGGCGTGATCCGCGCTCCTCTTCTAATTACGCGCGAGGCGGACAACGTCGACGTCGTATTTCATAAACTACCGTCGCGCTGGGACGATAGTTGCGCGGTATCGACGCCTCCAGGCGGTTACACGACTACTGTCGTGTTTGGCATAATTAAAGACCGATTAAGACGAGCCTGTTGCTTGTTGTGCCGCGTGGGACTCTGGTTTGTCGAGCGTGAACCTCGTTCACGGTTGTGTTTTTTTTTTTTTTTGCTCTTCGATCAATTTAGAGTAGAATAAATTCCGATAAATGTGAGATGATTGTACGAAAAGGCGGTTCTCACTCAGATTGTCTCAACTATGAGCGATATGAACCTACTTTGTCTTGGTAGCCATGTTGGACAAGTAGATTTTGATTCCTGTGACTAATTCGTAGGTTTGTCAGGGTTATAAAATGTTTTTTTTTCTCTTCGATCAATTTGGGGTGGAATGAATTTTGATAAATCTGAGAGTTGTATGAAGATGCGGTTTTCACTCAGATTGTCTCAACTATGAGCGATTTTACCACTTAGACTCTCGTGTAACTCGAGAAGAGTACGAGGTGAGGTTTGAAAGTAAAATATCTCTCTGTAAAAATGCATTCTGTCAATGAAACTGTTCATTCACTCTAGCCACGATTTTTATACTTACTAATTTCTATTTAATAATCTATTTACTAATTTCTATTAACGATCAAGCGGATTGACTAATTTTCTTAATATTTATTTTACCCAACGCGAATCGTATGAAGAAACCACTTACGAGTGTTAAGTCGCTACCAAAAAGTCTGCACCCTTTCGACAGCAAATCCAAAGGCTAATAATTAAAGTTTCACACATGAAAAAAAAAATTTCTCTCAAGCAAATCGATAATAGAAGAGCTGTCGACACACGCTGCAAAATGAAACGATAAACTCGAGAAAGTAGGGTCTCAGGTGCGCCAAAAGATGGACGTTTCGCGCGAAACGGTCAGAGGGATGGTCGATTTGAGGAATGGCTGAATCGACCGCGAAGGTCTTTGGAATCTCCATGCAAATGGGTCGCGTATAAGAAGTCCAGAGACTACTTGCACACTTATTTTCAGAACGTGTCGCACCCCGTGGCTCAACGGGGCGTCGTTATTTCGGACGATGGGACCCCAGCTGGAGCTACCATAACATTGGCCTCGTTATTCGGTGCTAATGACGCTGCGCCAGTTGGATTTATGGTGGTGGACGTTAAGGGCCCTCGTGGAGATCTCGCGTGGGCGAGATGGCCGCGTAAATCGAGCTTTCGCCTAAATTTATTCGGGACTTTACCCAGCGATTTGGAAATAACGCGTTAATAGTGTTCCGCGTCCTGTCCTCTGGCGATGCGATCGTTAAAAGTTGCTGCCAACGTCTTTAATCGATGACAAGTTTGTACGATAATTTCTGGAAAAGAATAGATTTGTCAGATAAATTTATTTAATTATATGAAGGAATATTAAGGATGATTGCGCGCAGAATTCTCAGAGTGCTTAAGAGAACTGTTGACCATTTTTTAGATACGTGTCTACTCTTTTTCTAACTATACAATTTTTATAAATTGTTATTAAGTTGCAAGCTCTTATTATTATTTAAGGAATAATGATAACACACACTTAATAATCCCTGTACAATTTTTATAAATTATTATTAAGTAGCAAGCTCTTATTGTTACTTAAGAAATAGTGATAATACACACTTAATAATCGCTATACAATTTTTCTAAATTATTAGTAACTGGCAACCTACCATTATTACTTTTAGAAATAATCACGAGACAAACTTAATAATCACTATACAATTTTTCTAAATCTTTATTAAGTAGCAAGCTACTATTATTACTTAAGAACTAATCACGAGATATTCTTAATAATCACTGTACAACTTTTCTAAATTCTTATTAAGTAGCAAGCTCTTATTATTATTTATGAAATAATGAGAACACACACTTAATAAGTCCTACACAATTTTTCTAAATTATTATTAGGTAGCAACCTACCATTATTACCAAAGAAACAATCAAAAACACACTTAATAATCACTATACAATTTTTCTAAATTCTTATTAGATAGCAACCTTAAACCCTACCACATTATTTAAGAAACAATCATAAGATACACTTAAAAATTCTTATACAATTTTTCTAAATTCTTATTAACCATCAACCTACCATTATTGCTCAAGAAAAAATCATAAAACCCTCCTTGGAAGCTCGCATAACCCGAAAGAAAATCCCTCGAGCGATAATAATCGTCGCGCACACTAAAATAAACTCATTTTTCACTAAAATGAAGATCCTCTTCCGTCGAAACAGCGCAGAGGACTCGTTCGACCGCGTTTCCAACGCGATTTCTTGGTCACACGGGGTTACCAGGTACGTGGATTACGCTCGCTATCGGCGTTGCCGCGCTTGTTACCCGCTGTAAACATCTCCGCTCTTATCTTTACAGGAACTGGGGCTCCGCTTTAAGAAGCGAGCGATGAAAGGAAGCGCGGAAAGCTCGAGTGCGCGCAGAAAAAAAGCGGGAAAACTGAGGGACACCGGAAATAAAGGGGGCGAGCCTCTTTGCATCCACCGCGCGAGTTTCTCTACCCTTTCAAGGGTGTTTCTGTGCAGCTTTCCAGGCCGCGCATTATATTTGCCTTCGCGAAATCGGTCAAAGCTTTCAAACTCTCTGTTATTGTTCGAAAGATAAACTTTGGATGAATGAGTATATCAGTGTTGAATGTGTTTCTCATTGGAAGTGGAGGAATTGTAATTGAAAATGTGTTTGAGGGTGTGTTGTGTAATTTTGAGCGATTTTTCGTTTGGTTGGGAGATTATTATCTGGTTTTGAAGAATTTTTACTGTTCTTGTATTATGTATGGTGGTTTTTTTGTCAATTCTGGTATGTCTTTTGTTGTTGAGCAATTTTTAAGTTCTGAGTAGAGCGATGAGGATTTCTGTTTCAAAGTTCAAAAATTTCGAGCTGAGTGATGGTGCTTTCAATTTCTAAGCCGCAAAATTCTAAGCAGAGCAATGATGATTTCAATTTCTAAGCTCCAAAGTTGCAAGCAGAGTGATGGTGCTTTCAATTTTTAGGCTTCAAATTTCTAAGCTCTAATTTTGCAAGCATCACGATAGGTGCTTTCAACTTCTAAGCTTCAAATTTCTAAGCTCCAAATTTGCAAGCATTGCGATGGGTGCATTTCGATTTCTAAGCCCCAAAATTCCAAGCAGAGCAATAATGCTTTAAATTTCTAAGCCTTAAAGTTGCAAGCATCGCGACGGGTGCTTCCAATTTCTAAGCCCCAAATTTGCAAGCATTGCGATGGGTGCTTTCAATTTCTAAGCCCCAAAGTTACAATTTCTAAGCTTGCAATGCGTTGCGATGGGTGCTTTCAATTTCTAAGCCCCAAAGTTGCAACTTCTAAGCTTGCGATGCATTGCGATGGGTGCTTTCAACTTCTAAGCCTCAAATTTGCAAATATCGTGATAAATGCTTTCAATTCCTAAGCTTTAAATTTGCAAGCATCGCGATGGGTGCTTTCAATTTCTAAGCTCCAAAGTTCCAATTATATTCTTCTAATAATTTCTCTAACCCTTCGCCACCCCCTCAAACAACATTTCCCATTTTTACTACAAAGCAATAATCAAACAATTATCCTTCCCATTTTTCCACAAACGGAACGAAATACTCATTTAAAGCGTTCAGTTTGCACGAAATTCGAAGAGAAAAGTCTGGTAGAGGGTAAAACAAATTGATGACTGCGGATATTTCGTCAGCAGAGGTTTTTCTGCCAGTCGAATCAAACAGGTTGCCAATCGCCGTGCGAGCTGCTCGCAGGAGACGCGAGCCTTCGAAAAACCGCGAATTACCAGGAAAAGAGTCGACGATCTCGTTCTCGTTACCGCCATGAATACCCATTATCCCTTTTAGCCTCGCAAAATGAAGCGATTAGTCGAGCACTGCCAGATTCTCGCGGCAGTTCGTAAAAAGCGACACGAGGAGGGACGAATTCCATGAAAACCAATGGAAGCTGCGTAATCGTTGGAATTGCACGGAGAAACGAGAATGGGAGAGAAAAATGTCCGCCTACGAACGATCGATTCCTCGAAACACGTCCGTTTAATCGATTCTCAGACTCTCAATCGTTCCTCTCGCTGTTTAATATTTATCCTCCTTTTTTTTTTCTTTCGATCGATGCATCGAATGCCGTGTCAATTTTATTTGGATCGTTTGTGAGTGACAACGTGAGTATTTTAGTGCGCTACACAATTTACAGTGTTGCTGAGACAGTGTTTTTGCCTTCTTCGAGCTTTAAAAGCTGTGTTTAACGAGGAGAATCGAAGCTGGAATTTGAAATGGAGATTGAAAAATGAAAAGAAAAAAAAAGTGAGAATGAAATTGCCTTGTTCGAATTCTATAAATTATTGAGACGTTTATTAATCGATTCTTGGAATTGCAATTGTTTCTGGCGCTCTTTAATATTTATTCTTCTTCTTTAAATTTCGATTAACGCATCGAATACCATGTTAATTTCATTTGGATCTTTCGTGGCAATATTAATGTAACTTTTAAGCAAACACTGTGTTTGGATCGTTCGTCACTAATAAAAATATATAACATTAAAGCAAAAAACTGTATTTTCTTCAAACCACCTTATTCAAACTCTGCAAATGAATTGTTAACGAAGAGAATCGAAGCTAGAGTAATAAAAATATATAATTTCTAAGCGTTTTCTTCAAACTAGCTTATTCGAATTCTACAAATCGATCGTTAACGAAGAAAATCGAAGCTTGAAGAGTTCGAAACGAAGAGGGACATCGAAGACACGAGGCTTCGCCTCAAACGTACATTAGACACGAGTAGAACATTCGAAATGTCCTCAAGAGTGAGTACTATCGATTATAGTTGGCCAATGTCGCTTCAGATCGGACGTGGACAACGAAAGCGTAATGGACGCCGCGTGTATCTCGATCGATACGATCGGATCGATCACGGAGGGTTGCTCGTACGCATACGCAGGGGCGTGTTCGCGGCGATTTAATCGCGGCGGGGGGAATAATCGAGCGTCCACGATTTCGCGGACGAAAAGAAATTTCCGTTGATTAATTGAGATTTCGACGCGGCTAATGAGATCGATACCCGAGATACGTGGCACGCGGAATGGATTTCTAACGAGGATCCGATTGAATACTGCCTGTCTGATTGCGAATTAAAAACCACTCTCAGAGAGATAGAGAGAGGGGGACTATTCATAATTAAAACGGAGCAGCTGATCAAATATAGCAGCCAGGTTTACCCGTTTGATGTAGAAACCCGTTTTGTTGTTCTTCAATGGGCGTTTAAGTGTTCGTGGTGCACGAGAAAGTGACTGACAGCGCCATTTCGCGTTCTCATGACTTCTTCGACTCTGGCGCCTTCGAAATGGAGCCTCTGCTGAAGACAGTGAGTTGGTTGAAACAATTCATTTGCTTTGAGAACAGAAAAAATGATAGCAGAGCAAATGACGATTATAACCGTCGTAAGTTTTTTTGGGGGAAAAAACTGTGGCAAAATGTGATAATTTTCACTTCGAAACATACAACTTGCACTCGATTTCAATCATAAACAATAAAAAAAAAAATGAAATGTTTCTGAGGGCGATCGTAAAGACAAAAATGTGCGTCAAAGTGTTAATATTGAAAACAACGCATTCGTTAAACAACCCTCAGCATCGAACACGAATCGTTCGCATAATAAACGAGGATCCCAGTAAAAATTCGTTTCTGCTCGACGCGAAGCGATTCTCCTCTCAGAGACCTGCCTCGTCGGAATGTTTCTCATTTGCAAACCGCTGAGAAAGTTCGCGAGAGCGAAAAAAAGGCGCAGAGACGCGACGCTTAGAGAGTTTCAATTTGCAAACCGCTGAGAAAGTTCGCGAAAAAAAGGCGCAGAGACGCGACGCTTAGAGAGTTTCAATTTGCAAACCGCTGAGAAAGTTCGCGAGAAAAGCGAAAAAAAGGCGCAGAGACGCGATGCTTAGAGAGTTTCAATTTGCAAACCGCTGAGAAAGTTCGCGAGAAAAGCGAAAAAAAGGCGCAGAGACGCGACGCTTAGAGAGTTTCAATTTGCAAACCGCTGAGAAAGTTCGCGAGAAAAGCGAAAAAAAGGCGCAGAGACGCGACGCTTAGAGAGTTTCACCCACGCCACCGCCAGGCGCGTCGCGATCGCTCGCGCGGATCTCGATGGAATTAACATTCCGCCGCCCTCTCGAGAGGGCCCCGTTTAACGATCGTCCTGACACGATGCTAATATGTCGTCGAGCAGCGACGTCGCGCGGCGTCTTTGAGGGGTTTCGCGTAATAAATTAATCTATTAGCGCAGTCCAGTGCTGTGCTGGACCGCCGCCACCTTCCGTTCGCCAACGCGAGGGTCGAACGAGGACGAAGAGACGGAGCTGGGGTCGCAGTAATCTCCAATTAGCTGCGAATTGATTAGCCTGGATTACGAGCGCCCTCGATCAGCCTGCAGATACCAATAGTTGTACTTTTCTTCGTCTCTGTTTCATTTTTCAACGTCTGAAATGTCGCGTATGCTGGCTTCACAAGTGAATTTGTTTATCTGAATTTTGCAGCAAGTTGATGCAACTCATCTGTCCAATAATAATTGAATTAACTGACTTATTAGGTTCAATTTTGAGATCATTATTTGAGGCAAGGAAATTTTGATAATAAAAATAGAAATTTTATTTTTTGCAAACTGAACGAACTTGGTTTCTTTAAATTTTGTAGTAAGTTGATATAACTCATCTGTCTAATAATAATTCAATTAACTGATTTGTTGTTGTGCTCTTAGATTCAATTTTGAGATCATTCTTTGAGGCACAGAACTTTGGAAAATAGAAAAAGAAATTTTATTCTCTTGCAACTGAAGAAACTTAGTTTCTCTCTATTAATTGACGAATAAAATTAAAGCTTTACTGAAGAGGTGCTAGAAAACTTATAACATAAACTCTTGTACACTCTTTTCTTAACAATTACGCTTTCTATACTTGCAAAGTACATATCAATAGCAAAATCATTTAATTAATTCAAGCCCAGAACTTCAGAAAATAGAAAAAGAAATTTTATTCTCTTGCAACTGCAGAAACTTAGTTTCTCTCAATTAATTGAGGAATAAAATTAAAGCTTTACTGAAGAGGTGGGAGAGATACCTGTAAACCATACATCAGTAACAAAATTATTTAATTGCAACTCAGAAAATGTCCAAAAATGCTGCACTAAAAACCAAAATCGTAATCAAAAATCTCAACAGAATAAAACAATCTAAAAATGGCGCCAAGAGTCGCCCAAACTCACACAGTCCACCAATCCCAACAGAACCTCAGCACTCGCTGATCTGAGTCCCCTAAAAAACCCCCAGTTATTAATTAACTATCTGAAACCCGACACTTAAGTTAACGAACCTGTCGTTCTCGTATCGACTCTGGTACGCTCGATCAATTAGCAAAGAGTAGACAAGCAGCGCGTCGCGCGTTACGCGACTCTGCTCCACAATTCGTTCCACGTTTCTCCGTCTCAGAGTCGACTCGTGGCGACAGAAAAAAAAAAGAAGAGAGAGAAACGTTCGATTGAAAAACGGTGAACTGGTGGGCACGAATTTATACGGGCGCCTGGGCTAATCTTTCGCAACGAGCCATCAACGGTTCTCCACTGGCTTGGCGAGGAAAAATGAGCGTTTATCTAAACGACGCGACGCTATCTGGTCGCTGGTTGAATTACGCGCGTCGATACTGTTCATCGAGCGTTTGGCAATATCGATCGAGGCGGGCCTGACGGCGCGCGTACCTCAAAAGCGACAGGTTACAGCAATCAGCCATTAAAACGATCGAGCACCGCCGTGACAACCAGCGAGAGTCGATAAACCAACAAAGTGGGAAAGATAGCCGCACGTGGGCGTCTGTTTCGCCAGACGCCTGGCCCAGCGGCCGACGCGGACGTTGCTCGCGCAATAATCGTAATAATTCGACGATTCGAGCCGAGCATTGTCGCGGGCGCGATCGTTTCGAGCGGCGCGCGCAGCTGGAGAACGGCCCGTTTCGAGAGCAGGTCGTTCGCAATTACGATCGACGTAAACTCCCGCGTTATCGCGGCCTCGACGTTCATGAAGACAAGTCGCGATGGCCACGCCAAGCTAACGCGTCAATTAGTCAAGGCTGAACGCGTCGAGGTGCAACAAGGGGGGGAGAAAAAGTGTCCAGTGTCGAGAGCTGCGTTCGTAGATCACCTCTCTCGACTTCGATCCGCGAGGAATCGATGTGCACCCACTCGTGGAGAGGAAATCTTTTTCTCGAGAGCTGATAACGCGCGAGCGTTCAGCGAGATAGCTGTGCGATTTATCGAGAACCTCCTGCAACTATTGTCGAGCAGAATTGCGTGTAAAAGAGAAATGAAACTAGCTCTTTGTATTTTACAATATCCTTGTGAATTTACGTTGCAATTTTTCTTCACTAATTTTCACAAACTTAATAAAATACCAACAACCATAGAGAATTCTGCTGATCAAAACTTCTTCATGGCCTATTTTCTCAACGCTGAAAATTGCTAATGATTGAAATTTTTCGTTAAGTTTTTGTTCAACTATCTCTGCTAATTTTCACAAACCCAATAAGTTAATATAAAATACCAGCAATCTTAGAAAACTCTGTTGATCAAAGCTTCTTCAGCCTATTTTTTCAACTCTGAAAATTGCTAATTTAAATTTTTCGTCAAGCTTTGTTCACTAATTTTCTTTAATGCCTTCTTTAATGTCTTAATTTTTTTTAATGTCTTCACTAATTTTCACAGACCCAATAAGTTAATACAAAATACCAGCAACCTTAAAGAACTCTGTTAGTCAAAGCTTCTTCATGGCCCACTTTCAACGCTGAAAACTGCTAAGACAAATCGAGCAAGCAGTCAAGAAGATTAATACCAACAGCGTCTCGATCGTCTCTCTCGAATCGCGGCTAATTATCGTAGTGATTCGATGAGTCTAAATCGCTGGTCCACCTCGATCCTACGTCTACATCCCCCATCGAAGATTCTGACCATCTGAACGCGCGACTCTGCTTCTCGTCCTGATCTTAATTGCGCGAATTAGTCAGAAGCTTGACTAATGGCGTGGTTTATATCTGCAATGGTGGGTCGAGGTGTGGGCAGAGAGGGTGGCGAAAGAGTAAAGGGTGAGACGAGTTGGTCGACGCAATTTGTCGTTTCTTCTTGGAAACGCGGCGATTATTTGGACACGATCCGGAAGATCGCGACGATGATTCACTGTGAGTTACGTTTAGCGGTCGCACACCCACCGTGCGATGGTATCTGCTCGTAATTTCGAGCGTTAATTGTTCAGAGAGGCCTCGATCCGGAATTAGAATCGAATCGACCGGATTAGACGCTGGCTTGTTAGAATATTCGTGATTTACGAAGGATCGCGGGGTTGTAAGTAGTTCTTGGTCTCTTTGGGACACTTGCGAATTTAAGGGGTGAGGATGAAGCTTGGAAAGTTGGTGCTTGGTATTTACGATAATGATTTCCGTCGTTTCTTGCTTCGATTTCTCGCACAATTGAGTACTGAAATCTTTTGGAGCCCGTAGTAAACGTGACACGGTGATTCAAGCGTTTCTGGATCACGTCACACATCACTCTATTTATGTAAATACAGTTTGCAAAATTTAACCAAAGAAAAAAGTTGAAAATCTTTAATAAGAATCAAGTTAAACCCTCGATTAATTCCTGTTAAAATTAGAAGAAATTCGAAACGCCGTATCTCCGAAGATATCGATTATTATTTAACGAAACTAAATTCGACAGAAGCTAGAAATCTTCCTCTTTAATAAAGATCTGTGAATCATCTGGATCCGACTTCCGGTTCCTCAGATATCCTCGTCTAAAGAGAAGGGTACTTTTTAATCGGTTACTAACCCCGTATTAAATTTATAAAAAATTCGAACCACCATATCTTCGAAGATACAAATTCTTATTTAACGAAATTAACTCATTCAAAGCTGGAGACCTTCCTCTTGATTAAGGTTTTCGAATCATCTCGATCTGACTTCCGGTTCCTGAGATATCCTCGTCTAAACAGAAGGGTAATTTTTAATCGGTCATTAAACCCCGATTAACCCGTATTAAAATTATAAAAAATTCAAATCGCCATATCTCCGAAGATACAAACTATTATTTAACAAAATTAACTCATTCAAAGCTGGAGACCTTCCTCTTGATAAAGATCTTCGAATCATCTGGATCTGACTTCCGGTTCCCGAGATATCCTCGTCTAAACAGAAGGGTAATTTTTAAACGGTCATTAAACCCCGATTAACCCGTATTAAAATTATAAAAAATTCGAATCGCTATATCTCCGAAGATACAAATTATTATTTAATGCAACTCGATTCGTTGGAAGCTGGGAACCTTCCTCTTGAAAATGATCCCCGAATCGTCTCGATCGGACTTCCGGTTCCCGAGATATCGTCGTGTGAAGGGAAGGGTAATTTTTAATCGGTTACTATCTCTGTCCTCGTCGCAGGGACTCGGACCTCTCGCTCGCACCTCAGTCACTGACCTATCTCAATGAACTGTCACGTGACCTGTCTAGACAGTCAGCTGATTTTTACTATTACTATTAGTGCGTACGCACTTCCTAGAAAAAATGTGGGTCAAGTTCATTCACAACTACAGCGGCCATCTTGCGCGCGCTCGTCAATGCGAAAACTTCAAACTCTCATATCTCAGCAACGGATTGAGATATCGAGACGAAACAAAAACCACTATCAATGTCGTGATTTCCTCTATCTATTCGAGGGGTTTCGACGATCACATTTCTCGTTCTCTTCTCGCAGCTGTCTCATAATCGACCATAAGTACACTTTATGGAGAACGAAGAGTACCATTCGCGTGTTTATTTATTACACGACGAATAATAGTGCTTCAATAATGAAACGCGAGTCATTGGAGTCCAAAATCGCGCAGTAGAAAATTTCCACGCGTTGAAAATTTTCTTTTCTATTGCTCTGGAGCTTTGTAGCTGCGCGTAAATACGAATCGTAGGTTTTTTATCGGGATTCCAGCGGAGACCATGTACTGTAATTGGAAGTTCGAGTGATTGTGCTATAGAATTTCAGTGGAGTCGAGGAATTTCCGGGGAAAACAGCGCGTGGCGAGCAGCTAACGGCGCTGGCGAGGAGGATGCGAGTGGAGGCAGGTTCGAGGGCGTATTACACGGTCGTGGGGCCCCTGGTATTCGTGGCCCCGGTCAGGTGAGCCCCTCAGGCGCCGCTGATCACTTTGACCCGCGACCCCATCAATCATCGCCAAATCATACACCACTTATCTCCACGAAAGCGGCGCGCGGCCATGCGTTGCACGTAACAAGCGAACGGTCCACTGCGAACACCTTTTTCCCGTTTTCCTTTACGCCCACGTAACCTCGCCTGGCAATTATAGTTGCTCGTTTCTTTTTTTTGCTTTCGTTCTACCTCGTTTTCTTCTTTTCAGCGCGCCACGATTACCCGTTATCGCGTTACGCCAAAGCCTGCCCTCTCGAGGGCGCCCTCAAGGGTCAAGAACGCGTGCCACGGGTCCACGTTTGGGAATATTGGGTAATTGAATGTCGATGGTGGTTTCAGAGGGATTATTGATACCTTCGACTGAGATTATGGCTGCTCTGTAACAGTTTGTACAATCTTGTTTGAATAGTCGTTCGTTTCGAGATGAGAAATTCTAATCGATCGTAACTTCTTCTAATTTTAGTGGAGAAATTGTTCAAGCGATTCAAGCATCCACTGAAACTTCAAACAGTCCCAGTAATCATCGCCAAGGAAGTTTTTTAGGAGGTCTGACCATTTAATGACGTTTAATTGGTTGACAATAAAACCTCTGTTGATTTAACGAGTGTTCCTATTGCGTTCTCTTTGAGGAGAGAACGAAATCGAGGTGAACGACAGTTTTCTCTGCTCCTTTTTCGAGCAATCAGTTTCTCTTTGATTCGTGTAATAAAGCTCGAAGTGGATGCGAAACGTGTGATTAGAACGACGAAATCTTTTCACGTCGATTTTTATTCTAAACGATCTTAACAGTATTTCAACCGAGAGAAACTCGAAATAATTATACGCTTTGTGCGAGGCATTAGGGGCGACCCGTAACTTTTGAAATACTTTTCGAGTAACGGGACCGCGGATGGCGCTTCCGTACAATCGAGAAAGACAAATAAATCTTTGGTAACGAGCCGCATATCGCGTCTGTAATTATAGCCTGGCGTCCTTAGCGGCTCGTTTTTGTCCAGCCCGCCAATAAACGCGGCTAGGACTTAACGAGGGAAAATATTAAATTGGCAGCGTTTCAAATGATTGCCAGTCACACTCGATTCTCTCGCAACGCGATCAATTCGAATCTGTCTCGTTCGTCGAGCCACAAGGCTCGCGATTACGAAATAAAATTGTCTGAATATATAAAAAATAAAACGAAGAGATCGCAATTTTAGTTTAGTATTAATATAAAAAAAAATACTTAACTGTATTAATAATATTTTAGTAATTTCTGTCATAAGTTCAGATTATCAGTGCCAAGAGTGCCAGTGACTTAATTGCTTCGACTCTGTTGAGCCCAGAATCCAACGTTGCAATTAATCGAATAAAAACAGAAAAGTTTGTTCCACAAATGAATTCGTAATAAACGTATTTAACGTTTAAACGTGTCGACGATTGCAAAATCTAACTTCAACCTCAATTTCGAAATTTCTTTTGTACAAAAGTCATGAAATGCACAGCAGTTATCGATCAGCTTTGAAAACCATCATCGTCAAATCGTTATCCTTCTACTCACCTCTTCCATCGACCAAAATGGCGGCGTTCTTCGAATCTCACTCGCGTCTGCCCGCCAAAGTGCGTTCTGAATCACAGTCGATCTCGATCGACCTTCGAAGGCCAACGAATCGACGCAGCATCCGCAGCGATCTCTGCAGCAGCACTCTGAGCATCAGATACGTCGATGGCACGAAACGAAACGCGTGTTCGACGGCTGTCACTGGCTGGCTGAGAAAAATCGACGCGCGTATCCGTCGATCGACGCTACCATCGAGCAACACTATTACGAAGTGACTTTGGTCTGTCGATCGAGAGACAACCAGCGGCAGGACGCGCCTATGCGTCCATCATAACCGACACTTAACATCTCTCCTTATTCACACAACTCTCTCACCCTCTCTTTCGATGGTAACGACTAAAGAGCTCGTCAGATTGTTCTTCAACCCCCTTGTTTTTTTTTTCTTCTCTCACCTTAATACACCTCGTTCTGGTCACTGACTACCATCTCTGCTCGATATCAGAGCTGTCACAGATGCCTGTTCTCGGTTTCTCGCTAGACCATTAACCTTCGTCTACTTGAAAGGGTCTGCTGAGCCGCGTTTCGCCTCTCTCGAGCTGGCTGGCCCTCGCGACGCGCCTCGAACGTTGACGAACGGGCCCACGGGTTAATCGAGTCCCATTAATCGTGGTGCACGCGAAATTAGAGCGCCAGAGAGAAGGCTCGCGGCGCGTGGGGACGAGAGAACGGGTGGTGCGCGACGAACGAAGCCACCCCTTCGATTCTTGCTCGACCAGAGGCATTTCTAATACCGATAAAACCGCTCCTTATGCAAATACCCTTAAAAATACAAGTCTCTGAGTGATCGAGCGCCCTGGTTAGCCTCGATTCCTCCGCTGCTGGCTCTACTGTCTGACAGCCACTAATGAGTACGCGAGATCGTGGGCCCAAGTCGAGCTTGAAGGGTGAACGGACGATGTGGAGAGAAAAGAGAGTGCGCGTCGTCCACGGAAGCATTCTTTTCGATCGTTGATCGCCACTGCGTCGACTCTTGATTGACTCCTGCGTTTGTTCTCAGAGCTACGAATTCTTTGGTCCAATCGCATTTGTTCTGCGAGCTACGAATCGACTCTTGATGGCCTCCTGCGTTTGCTCAGAGAGCCACGAATTCTTTGGTTCAATCGCGTTTGTTCTGCGAGCTACGAATTCTTTGGTTCAATTGAATTTGTTCAGAGAGCAACGAATTCTTTGGTTCAATTGCGTTTGTTCTGCGAGCTTCTACGTGGATATGCAACGAATTCTTTGGTTCAATCTAGCGAATATCTCGCAGTACTTTCGATTGTACGTGATTACAAGTTTACAGTTGTGTGACGAATTGTTTTTGAGAATCGATCTTTTCAAAAATTGCAAGCTTTAATCCAGAAATGAAGTTTGCTTGGACAGTTTTTCATTTGAGATTTGAGAGACTTTCTGTAGCAATTTACAATTGTCTGCAAGAATTTAAGTCTTCGACTATGGTGGAAAATGAAAGTTTATTTGTTGATTGCTTCTGAACCAGTAATAAACATTCAATCAACGAAACGTCTAACAACGAAATTAGCATTCACTTTCATCTAACTGAAATCAAATCATTTTTCTGTGCGACTTCTTTCACACAATCTCTATCCACCTCATAAAAACATGTTTCACAGTATAGATTTTTACACAGTAAAACAAAACAATATAAATGTTTATAAAATACAAAAATCTATGTGATTTCGCACAATATTCCTCAATTCCATCCATCATCCAAATCTGCAAACCTTCAACCCCAAAACAATCCTCCAAAGCTCGCCCAACCATCGTCAAACCATGCTCACAGTTCAACCAACAAATTCACTCAGCACTCGACAACAACCCTACAAAAAAATCGTCTAACCATCGCCAAACCATGACCACGGTTGAACCAACAAATTCGCAGGATCCACGCGAACCAGAGCCAGAGAACAGCGCTCGACGTAGAGCCAGATCGCTGACCAGAGACAGACGCCAGGCAATAAATATCTTTATGCAAACCTGGCTAATAAACATTGTCTTAATGATCTTCAGATCCTCAGTTTCCGTCTGTGAAGTTGGCGAGGCTCTGGCAGAGCACTAATGAGTTCCCGTGGAAGCCAGAGAAGCTCGTCTCAGGCGAGAGGGGCCCAGCTTGGGTCGAGGGACGAGAAAACGACGGTGGCGCGCGCGCAAAGCGGCCCAGGAGGGACGCGGTTCGTCGAACGAAGGAGGAACCGATTTGTTAAGATATCCGTGGACGGGCTTGGCGGTTGTTCCGCGTGGAATGCTGGATGCGCCCACTGCAACGAGACGTATCGCGGTTTCGGTCCCAATTAAGAGAGTCGAGCCTGCCCCGCCCGCTGGGGCCCACTGTTTCTAATTATCGGCTAAGACGGTGTCCCACTGGCGAGATAAAGGCTCCAGAGAACCGTACAACTTGGATACGATGGCTGAGGGTGCGTACGGGTAGCCCAAATGCAACGTGGTTTTGTTATAATGCGATTTGTTAGCTGTGGTGACCATCTTGCGACATGGTTTCGCTATAATATGATAAGAGAACTGTAAGTATCTTTGTTAAACACTGCATTTCTACTTGTTGGCCTAAAGATTGCGCGGTTAATAATTGTGCCCATAATTGAACCCATAATTATGAAAGTGGTCTAAATAAAAATAAAAAAAACAAGTGAATTTAACAGTTATTTTTTCACAGCACATTATTTGAAGCTAAATTTTGTTTAATGTAATTTATACGATATTGTCAAAAATGAACCCTTAGATGGTTTTCTACTTGCTGTCCTAAAGATTGTGCGGTTAATAATTGTGCCCATAATTATGAAAGTGGTCTAAGTCGACATAAAAAACAAAATGAGCTTATCAGTTATTTTTTCACAGCACATTATTTGAAGCTAAATTTTGTTTAATGTAATTTATACGATATTGTCAAAAATGAACCATTAGATGTGATTGTTGTAATTTCAACATTATATGGAATTCATTTAGCGTTAATTATGAAAGTTATCTAAGTGAAAGATTTAAAGAAATCATTGGTGGTAAATAATTTATATATTTTACCACTATGTCGACAGATAGCGGTTCGAGTAAGTTATCGAGCAAGCAAAGTGCAATTACAGATTTTTTTAAGAGGGAAGAACATACAAAAACTTTAAGTAAATGAGCAGCGACGAAGAAATTCATTAAATTAGAGTAGAGAGTAAATTAGATTAAAATAATATTTTCTGTTTCTCTTTTGCTTTGCGTTATACGTAAATTAATATTTTTAACAAAAATTAAGTTGTTCATATGGAATAAAAAAAAACTATTCACTGTTTTCAATAAATTTTTGAAACGCAACCCCCTTTCGCACTATCTCTGGGTCTCACACAACACAACATTTGCTAATAACTTTTTAATAACTCGATTATGCTTGAAATATCGCGACTGCAAGACTAGCTACCATTATAACAATTATTATTGTCACAGTATACAAAAACTTAATTCAAAAGAATTTAAAGAAAATACCATCGCAATTAAAGGGTTGTTTTACTTGTGACAAGCATGGACTTAATTCAAAGGAACTTAAAGAAGCTACCACCACAATTAAAGGGTTGTTTAACGCGCGACAAACGTAGACTTAATTTAAAGAAACTTAAAGAAGCTACCACCATAATTAAAGGGTTGTTTAACGCGCGACAAGCATGAATTCGTTATTTCTGGAACGATCACTTAGTCTTGCACGGGTGGACAGTCGAGTAGGCCAGAAAGTATCGCGAAAACTGGGCGAAGGAGCTGGTCCAGCGTCGAAATTTCCGCATTGCATTGCTCGCGACGAGATTCGTCGTCCTCGTGGCGGCGCGTCGGCTCCGCTTTGGGCGACGCTCAATCCGCGTCAGGGCGAGGCAACGACTCGCGAGGCGGTGCTACACTGTAGCCACGCGTGCCACTTCGTGTCTTTCAATTCACGTCGCGCTGGGATGATTGCTCGCGTTTGGATCGCCGTCAAACGGTGCTCGCCAGCGAGAAGTTCAACCGTTGCCGCGTATCAAGTGTTTACCAGCGTAACAACTGGACGAGCGCGCGTTCGAGAGATGTTCTCGATTTAACTATCGATCTCTCCTTCGTCGCTGGCCGCCTCTCTCTTTCCATTTCTGGGTCCGACAGACACTTCAGGGCGTCAGGAACGCTCGACCAGAGACGAGGCTTCCCGTGGAGTTGGCTGCGAACCACGATTTAAGCTGCGTTCACAATCATCCCTGTTTCTGTCGTGTCAAATATATTCTCAACTAGCTCGAAATAACGTAAGAAAGTAATCGATTTGAACGAATAACGAATAACAAATTTTATACTCGCTCGAGGAATCGACGCTAGGCTGTTCGAAACGTAACTACTAATCAACTAACTCCTGAGGGTTCATTTTTCTTTCGTTATATCTGTTTTCGCCCTCGAAGTTTAACCCTCGAAGACGAACAGAAAGTTTGGAGTCAAACATATGGTTAAAATAAATTTTAAGTGAAATACTTGGAATAGCAAGGTGTTGTTAGTAACGAAATTGTAAAAGAATGGAGAGTCGAGTGAGCATTTTTTTTTAAATCACCTCAGAACATTTTACGTGACATTTTCGTGGTCGACCAGTCTTGATTAACCCATCGATCTATACTATCAAAACTCTGAATAAGGGTGGTCGCGACATTATACTTTGCATTTCAAATATTAAATAAAGAGTCGAGTGAGAATATTTTGTAAATCACCTCATAATATTTTACGTGACATTTTCGTGGTGGTCGACCAGTGGAACAGGTGAACGAAATCGGTTCTCTATTTCTTTTGACGATCTTCTTTGGCTCTGTTTCGTTTCGCGATTTGAATGAGACGCGATGAACAAGTATTTCCTTAGAATTGAATTTTTCATTCATCTGTTTGGTAATTAATGGGGGTATTAAAATTGCGATGAGAGTGGCTGACGATTCACAGAGCGCGCTACTAAATTTCAGACGTAACTTATAACGAAAATTACTCAGTATTAATACAGTTGAAGGCGAGTAACCTGTACAGCAGACTGTAAAAGCTGGAATTTGGTAACTTCCTTAAAAAGAACTTCCTTTTCTTAAAAAGAAAAACTTTCGACGGCTATAGTCGTCATTTGGCCACAGTTTTCTCCAAAAAACTTTCGACGGCTATAGTCGTCATTTGGCCACAGTTTCCCCCAAAAAACTTACGACGGCTATAGCCGTCATTTGCGTAAATATCGCCAAAAATCGATGGAGGAAAGAAACAACGCTGCGATTCTGAACGCGACTTAACGCGAGGCGAGCAACGACGGGAGGTCGCACGAGGTGGCACACCGTTCTGCGCGAGCAAGCAAATTGGAGCACTCGAAGACAGTCGGGTGCCATTCAGATAGACATCGACACGAATGCTCCGCGCGCGTCCAGCGGCGAGGATGACGACGGAAACCGCTCGCGTTAAGCGGCGTCGTTATCTCGCGGCGATAAACGATCGATACGGTGGATCAAGATCGATGCGGGTATATTATACGCAAACAGCCCGCGGGGTGGAACGATCGATAGCATCTGTCGATCGACACGTCCGTCGCTCGATCGAGTGGCCATTCTTTCGATTACTTCTTCTTTTTTTTCTCTCTTTTACTCTCGCAACGCGATGGTTTAGAAGTCATAAGGTTTTGATGGTTCGACGAGAAACGTACGATCGACGGATCGATTATCGACTGAGATCGATCCTGACTTCGCTGGTTCGAGATCGATACTTGAGAGGTGCACGTTGCGCTGTTTGGTGCGTGCGATTTATTGATATCGTTTTTAGAGATGGTTTAACATTTTTTTTGCAATGTAAACTCTTTGACACGTTGATAATGACTTCTATAGCCGTCGAAAGTTTTTGGGGAAATATAGGGCCAAATGACGGCTATAACCGTCGAAAGTTTTTTTTTTGGAAAAGCTGTGGCAAAATCTGATAATTTTCACAACTTACACCCGATTTCATCTAGAAGTCTGCTTCGACTCTGTCGAGCCCAGAATCCAACGCTGCAATTAATCAAACAAGAGCAGAAAAATTACTTCCACAAATGAATTCGTAATAATCGTATTTAACGTTCGAAAGTGTCGACGATTGCAAAATCTAACGTGAACCTCGATTCTGAAATTTCTTTTACACAAAAATCATGAGATGTACAGCTTTGAAATCATCGTCAAAGGTTTCAAACGTAACAGTGTACACGAGAAAAAGCAAGAACCACGATGGACATCAGAAAAATGTGCAATAACGTCAACTTTATCGTATTCCAACGCATCGACACGACGCAACGAGTGGTCTCGATCCATCAGCGGAGCGTCTCGACGCAGATAAGACGTTGAACGCGCCTCAGAACGAACGAAGACGACGAGGAGACCACCGACAAGGCGACGGATTACTTATTCATGCGATACTTTCGGCGCGAAATTGATCGCTGCCAATAAATCAATTAGCCAGCGCTCTAGAAAAAGAGAGTCAGCTTGGCTGATCGGCTCGAACCCGGGCGGGGACGCGATTTTTCCGTCAAAATTAATAAATCGATTTAATTGATTTAATAAGCCGCCCGATTTATGGAAGCAATCAACGTCCGCGAGGGAATTTATTGCCGCAAAACCGTCCGCTTCGTAACGGTTCGTCTCGATGGATTTCCTCCCTTTTCCTAGAGGAGTCGTTCCTCCTCTCGAACGAGGCCTCCTCTTATTACTTTCGATGATAAATCCGTCGACCAGGCGAATGGCAAGACGATGATGGAGCACCAATGAAATGGCTGCGAAACTGACTCCTTTAAAAGCATTTCTACGCGTCTGAAAACGTATCACGTATCCGTGCGAATCTGCAAAATGTTCCACGGATTATTTATTGCATCGCATCAGAACGAGACGAACGGTAAAAGTCTGTGAAATGTGTTTTAACAGCGAATAAATTACATTTACGAGAAACGTATAGCAAAAGAGAGGACTCTTCATCGATAATCTTCGCCAAGTTGATAACGACGCGAAATAATAAGGTCGATAGTAAATAGGAAAATCGCCAGTGTCGCACGATTGATGGCGAATCGAGACGTCGAACGTGGCGATAAATCATCAGAGCGATAAATGATGACGGCTGTGTCGTAAACAAGGCCTCCTCGACGCACTTTTCAACGCGTCGATGGCGAAAGAGCGAATGGCAGCCGCTTGGAGAACGTTTCCGTCGCGCGACGCGAGTAAGCGCGGGAAAAAGGTCTTTGAAACGCGCACGCGCGAAGCGATACGTCGAATTCATGCGACTCGCGATTGTATGCTAATCGCGACTCGCGTTCTGCTGCAGTGGCTGGTCAGGTTGCGATTATCACTTTGACGCACATTTTTGACTTTACGATCGCTCTCAGAAACACATTTTTCTTTTTTTCCATTTTTCATGACACTCAGATGAAATCAGGTGTAATCTTCGAAGTGAAAATTATCACATTTTTACCACAGTTTTTGCCAAAAAATTGACGACGGCTATAACCGTCGTTTGCTCAGCGTATCATTTTTCACAAATGACGGCTATAACCGTCGTGCATATTTTAATCAATAAAAAAAGAATTAGTACGAAGTGAACTAACGCGTACACTTGTTAATTATCGAGTAACACATCTAGAAAAACAGTGATGGCACGCCTGACATCATATTAGTTGTTTCTTGAGCAAATGACGTTTATAGCCGTCGAAAGTTTTTTTGGGAAACATTGTTTAATCAATTATTTTGAATTTAACTTTATATAACCGTGTTATCTATATTATCGTGGATGCTACAGCATTCATTCTACATAATAATTAAAATATAATAAAATGTGTTTAATCAAATTTCATGAATATATCAGAACTAATTTAAGAGAAAATGACTGTCAAGTTTTATAATGTTAAATATTAAGTACAGTCAAGCTTCATGGAAGACTATTTCCGTTCGACAAGAAGCTTCTCCACATCCTAAACATGTCTTGAGATTAACCGAAGAATTCTCTTCGTTTTTGCGAAAGTGCCTAGGAATTATTCGACAACTAACTCCGTCATTACACTAACGATCATTTAAATACATATTTAATTACGAGCACGCTTATTACATACCCGGACGCAGGAAGGCCTCGAACAGCTTAAAGAATATCGTTCTGAAATATTCCTGCGCGCGTATCCTCCTCGAGCCTCGCGGGTTGGACAGGAATGTCCCTTGTAAATTGAATTCTATCGAACCAGGAACGAGAGGCTTAAATAACACGTGTTTAGCGCACGGCTATTGGCTGCCCTCGTGCCGCGTTCGCCAGGCTCGCACGTCAATTAACGATACAGTAAATCAAGTAATCCGCGGTGGACGCGGGCTGGAAATAGGAGAAAGCGAGCTGGCGGCTGTAAATTTCGCGGACAGAACGGGAAACGCGTTTTTCCGCTCGATTATCTGCCCTCCGCGCGTCCATTAATTCCAACGGTTTAATCGCAATCGTTATCATCAGAAATGTATACGTCCCTAACAAGACAGCTCCCTGATAACCGACTCCCGCTCGTCCCACGAGAAACCGTACCAGTTTGTAATTACAAGCCCAGTTGGAGCGAGCCACGATCGACCGGAAGCTCGTTACCCCCGCGAGATCGAATCGCGGGGATCGAGCGCGATGGCGGGGCACTCGTCGACGTCCACGCGCTTCGTTTCCGGTACCAACGTAGGAGGAGCGATGTTCCAGGCTGAAGAATTCGATTTTCAGGTTAGAGAATTTGGATGGCACTGCGATTATTAATTGCGAATGGTGCGATGTTTCTCTTTGGTTTTCGTCGAGGTATTTGGTTAGGTTAGGTTAGTAATTAGCAGTGGAGTAATTTGGAGGAATGTTCACTCGAATGCTTTGATTATTACTTGAGAAAGGTGCGATGTTTCTCTGTAGTTTTGATCGAGGCATTAGATTATTTAGCTTAGTAATTAGCAGTGGAGTAACTTGAAAAAATAATTACTCGAATGCTTTGAACACGAGGTTAAAGAGGGATTCGAGATATTTGACTGTGCGAGCGTTTTTTGGGTAGCATTGCGATTATTACTTGCGAAAGGTGCGATGTTTCTCTTTTACTTTTGATCGAGGCATCAGGTTATTTAGCTTAGTAATTAGCAGTGGAGTAACTTAGACAAATGTTCGCTCTAATGCTCTGAACACAAGAGAATCCAACATCCAACATTCAAATTCCACGCTTTTCTCGTAAAATCAATTTCAAACTCCGACTCTGATTTCAGTTTGCATTTGAGTTTCGCACCTTCTTTGTTTAGAAAGATTAAAATTTTTTAGCGTCGATCGAGACTGTAACATAACTCTGTACTTTCGTGTTCCAAGTTATTTAGCCAAGTTGATTGGTGCTCATTCACGCTCTTGGCATTCGATTCGATACGTCCAACAATTGGACCAGTTCGCACGATCGTTGGATCCAGCGATTAGTGGCGCTTACGCGATCTATACGCGATCTTCGTTCGTCTCGATCGCTGGTTCCTGGCCGCGGTTCAATTTTTCACGAGGTGGCCCGAGGAGCTTCCGAGACGAGCGCGCGACGGACCACGATCCGATTGGCCGCGATCCAATTACGTTCAATGAAAGCCTCCCGCGGGATTTATGCCCACCGTTTCTGTCCCCGTCGCAAAAACAATGATCCATGGATCCCTTTTCCGGCATTCCGGGCGCGCCGTCGTGCACGCAAGTCCGCAGGCTACGCGCCAGAGAAAACGAAAGAGAGAGAAAACGAGAGAGAGAGAGAGATACAGAGAAAAAGAGAGAGATAGATAAATAGAGAGAAAAAGAGAGAGGGAGAGAGAGATAGAGAAAAAGAGATAGATAGATAGAAAAAAGAGATAGATAGATAGATAGAGAAAAAGAGATAGATAGATAGATAGATAGATAGATAGAGAAAAAGAGATAGATAGATAGATAGAGAAAAAGAGATAGATAGATAGATAGATAGAGAAAAAGAGATAGATAGATAGATAGATAGAGAAAGAGAGAGAGGGATACAGAGAAAAAGAGAGATAGATAGATAGATAGAGAAAGAGAGAGAGGGATACAGAGAAAAAGAGAGAGAGAGATAGAAAGAAAAAGAGACAGAGGGAGAAAGAGAGAGAGAGAGAGAGAGGGACGACTCCTTCGATTCTGGCCAGGTGACGATTTTTTGCTGGACTACTTTTGCTCCGATACAATGAGAAACGAGCTGCAAAAGGAGCACCGCGATGATCGACGAGACGAGCGCTGTTTCGAGGGGGTATAAATTTTCTGCAGAGGATCCCAGCGACTGGAGGCATCGTCGTAGATTTGAAACGTATCGAAATTTTTGGAGCTCCATTTCTTCGACTTGTTTCGAATAATTTTGTTCAGTTTCTGTATTATTGCTCTGACGTACGGCGTATCAAAGGTTTTCACTTGAATTCTCTTTCCACGTGGATCAACGAAGCTTCGAAACGAGAATGGATATCGTTGCGTAGCATAGTTGCACAGCGTATCGAAATTTTCGGAGCTTCGTGAAAGCTAATTAAGCAATGACGCTGATTGATCGCTGTGATACAACTTTTTACAAGTACCTTACATCAAATCCTTAATAATTTGAGTGATATGGTAATTTAGAAAAATCTGATAGAAAAGTTTCACGCAATACAATAGCAGTTTTGAATTTCCACGTTCAAAGCCGCTAGAAATCCTGATGGCGCCTTCAACACGAAACATTTCGCATCCGCGATATCTAAAATTCAGATCGCGACGCGAGATCTCGCGGGAGCATCAAAATTCCGCGTCGATCCGTTCCCAGAAACTCGCGATTCCCCCCAAAAAACCGCAAAACGAACGCGAAAAACGATCCGGAGAAACTGCCGTTCGAATCGAGATCTTATCCGATTGTTTTTCAAAAAAAAGGAAGAATAACCGAGCGCGTCGTTGGTAGCGTCGCTCGAGTGGTGTGGGCGTGACACGGCGGTGGTAAAAATTTATTCGTCGAAGAGGAGACGCAGCGAAGAATTATGGTTGGCGAAAGAGGATAAATTCATCGGGTGCGAGGAACTGCTCATGGCGATTGTCCATGCCAATTAGGTTAGGATCTGAATAGCGTAACCGTGCTGGCGCCGCGCCTAATAATCGCGTTATTAACGAGCGCTGCGCGTACTCGCCTTAAAACTCGACTCGCGAAGAGTTTCTGCTTCCAACAGCTTCTGTGTCCGCTTGCTTCGTCTTGACGTCCCGCAGGATACTTTTGAGGCACGTTCGAACGATGCAATCGAAAGTCTGCTATTTGTACTTCGACACTTTTATAAATATATCGCTTATTTTAATTGAAGCTCTATAATAGAATTTCTGATTTATCTAAGACGCGACCACGCCATTTTGGTACCATTATCGATGAGCTCTGTTAACAGATACAGTGTTATACACATAGCAAATAAATATCGCGTTATTCGTTATTAATTAAGAAGCCTCGTACTTCACTTTTGTTGGATGCTCGCAATCTTCTTCGTTTCTTCATCCTGCAGCGCAATTAAAGGATACTTTTGAGACACGTTTGAAAGATGTAATCGAAATTTTACTATTTGTACTTCGATACTCTTATAGATATATATTTTTAATTACAATATTAATCTTTTTTATTGAAGCTCTATAATAGAATTTCTGATTTATCTAAGACGCGACCACGCCATTTTGGTACCCTTATCGATGAACTCTGCTAATAGATACACATATATAGCAAATAAATATCGCGTTTTCGTTATTGGATGCTCTCAACCTTCTCCTTACTTCGATACTCTCCCAGATACATATTTTTAATCACAACATTGCTCATTTTAATCAAAGCTCTGTAATAGAATTTCTGATTCACTTTCATTAGATACTCTCAACCTTCTGAATACTTTCAACCTTCTTCATACTTCGATACTCTTCCAGATATACATATTTAATCACAACATAGCTCATTTCAATCGAAACTCTACAATAGGATTTCTGACTTGTCTATAAATCGCTTAAAACGCTACCACGCCATTTTGGTACCATTATCGACGAACTTCGCTATCAGATACACAGTGCTACACACATAAGCAAACAAATATCGCGTTACACGTTATTAATTAAGAAGCCTCGCGTTTCACATTCGTCAAAACACCCTGAACCCTCCTCGTGTCTTCGATTTCTCGTTATCGCGATCACTCGAGGCTCTGCTCTCGAATCGCGAGCCACGCGTCCGCGCGTGGAAAACAGAAATGGCCGCCACGGCTGTCGAGGGCGCCCTCAGACGTTAACTGGAAACGAAATTCTCCGTTTACCGATCCCACCGATACGGAATTATGAAACGATCGTATAAATTGGATATTCTTATCGCGAGCAAACGCGCTCTCGTGGTAGCCGCGCCGCACATAATGAACCTTGCCAAGCAGGTGCACCGCCGCCAGTATAGACGAGGGCACGATAATTTTCGTGGGCCCAACGTCATCGGTAGCGTCGATCGCTCACACGAACTGACCGTCGTATTACGTCCCCCAGGCTGACATAATTGACCAGCTGCTTTGACTACTCCAATTTTATTTACGGTACTATCTATCCGCACCAGTGATACCACTAATAACTTTCGAAGAGGTCGCAGAACTCTTTACACACTCTGTGAATGATAGATTGGTATGGTACCAGCAATTTTTTATACTTTTAACGCTTTGACGCACATTTCTGGCCATGTAAATTGTGTCTGCTTTGACTACTCGAATTTTATTAATGGTACTATCTATTCGCGCCAGTGATACCACTAATAACTTTCGAAGAGGTCGTAGAGCTTCTTATACACTCTGTGGATGATAGATTGGTATGGTACCAGCAATTTTTTATACTTTTAATACTTTGACGCACATTTCTGGCCATGTAAATTGTGTCTGCTTTGACTACTCGAATTTGATTAATGGTACTATCTATCCGCACCAGTGATACCACTAATAACTTTCGAAGAGGTCGTAGAGCTTCTTATACACTCTGTGGATGATAGATTGGTATGGTACCAGCAATTTTTTATACTTTTAACGCTTTGACGCACATTTCTGGTCATGTAAGTTGTACGTTTCGAAGTGAAAATTATCAAATTTTGCCACAGATTGACCAACTGCTTTGACTACTCGAATTTTATTAATGGTACTATCTATTCGCGCCAGTGATACCACTAATAACTTTCGAAGAGGTCGTAGAGCTTCTTATACACTCTGTGGATGATAGATTGGTATGGTACCAGCAATTTTTTATACTTTTAACACTTTGACGCACATTTCTGGCCATGTAAGTTGTATGTTTCGAAGTGAAAATTATCACATTTTGTCACAGTTTTTCTAAAAAAAAACTTACGACGGCTATAACCGACTCTCACTTTGATCATCTTCTGGCATTGAATCTTCTTCACCTGAATTCACTTCGTTTATTCGTCGAATTCTCTCCAAATCTCTCCTTGCAGTGAAACGTAAGTCCAATTGAGTGTAACAGAAATTGTCAGAATGAAACTAAAACTGATCTTCACTCTACGAATCTCGATACACGACTGCGTTTCTGTCTCGTTCAGCTACAGAAATCTCATTGAGGGAGCGTCGCTCGTGAATCTTCGATAAGAGTTCGTTTCTGTTTACGTTGGATCGTTTGGGTCGTCCAAATGCTTACGTCGAAACCAAACACGTATATTATGTTTGGACAAATGGAAGAGTCATTTGAGAAGCGTATATGAATTTAGAACTAAAGTTCCAATTGGATAATCGCTGAAATATAATAAATAAACTTCATCCGGGGTAAAATTGGACCGTAATGTCCATAAAAAATAAGCTACGAGGAAAACAGGAAGCGAGCAATTGCATAACCGGATGATACTAAAATTCACAGAAAGTCAAATGACAGAAATAACGATAAACGTACGAATTTAAAGTAAATCTTCCAAAGTTCTTGCGTTTAGTGTTAATAAATAATAAATAATTCCAAGATTGCTGGTTTCAATCGAACTTCAATCACTTCTTCAACCAGATTACTTCGTTTTCCACTTTCTGATCCACTGCTCGCTATTTTACGATTTTTCATCGCTACAATTCACAAATGTATGAATTTAAAGTAAATTTTCGAAAGTTGGTGCGTTTTGATGTTAATAAATAATCCCAAAACCGTTGACTTCAATCGAACATCACTCGTTTCTTCGACCAGATTACTTCCGTTTTCCACTTTCTGATCCACTGCTCGCTATTTCACGATTTTTCATTACCGCAGAGTAATTTATTGTTTCGTTTTAATCAAATGAGATGTATCTCGATAGTCCATCGAGTGCGCGTACGTACTTTTTCACGGACGTTAATGGTTTCTGGTAATATCGCGAGCTCGTTGGACGCTGGGCTGCTTTACATTAACGGTACTGATTCCTGCTGTGGGATTAAAGCTTTTTCCACGCGATTTCTCGTCGATTGGTACATCTAATAGATTATAAATCTATTTCGTAATAATAGTTCGCAGGCATCGATTTCCTGATACGGCTATCGAGGTTGCTTCGCGCACAGTGGTTCATCTGAGATCCAATAATGTGAGAATCTAAGTACACCGCTATCGATAGTATGTGTTTACAATAATCAGGCTGTTTTGCGCCATCAGCGGAATTTTTACTGATCCTGCTATCCATTCAGGGCGTAACATTTTATTCTCCGTTCCTTTTCGAGTTAACTTTATATTATAATCAAGCCTGATCGCTCCTTAATTGGTCAGTTATATACGAAAGTGTGCAGCGTTGATCAGAGACGAACAGAAACAAGGTCTTGCATGGTAATTCTTGTTGCAGTACTTTCTTCGGTTATCTTATACGAAATTAATTGACTGCGATCAAGGAAATGTCGATTAGATGATACTTTTAGCTTCTCTGCGAGATGCGCGTCGAATGGTCGTTTAGCAGAATATTTCTGCGATGCTCAGACCACCCGTCGCTTAATTTCCATCCACAGTAGCGTTTTAATGGTGCATTTTTGTCGTTCGACTTCTTTGGTTATTTTATTCCAATTGTTTCTCTATTTTAACGCTGCCAGGATATTTTCTGTCAGCGCAGATCGTGTTTTTCTAATGTTATATTATATACTCGAAGGATAATGAAATTATCTTTATTAAAGGCTGATCAATAATTAGGCATTTAAGTGTTATGGATGTGGAATATTCTAGAATGCGAGCAGGAGTTCATTAGTTGTCTTCAGAGTAATATTTTAGTTGTGAAGAACTGCTCGAGGATTCATAAAATCTTGCGATTGTCCTTAATTAAGAAATATCCTGTATAGATTACTTAATACATTGATTAACGAAGATGTAAGATAGGAAATCGATCTCCAAATACCAAAGCAACAGAGTAGCATCGACAGTTTTGAAATGGCAATTTTTTAAATCATTCTACACATTTTTATATCTCCACGCGCGTTAAAATAATTAGCTGGTTCGAAACGAAGGGTACGCTCGTTAATTAACACTTTAAAACTTTCGACAGTTATAATGGTCATTTGCTTAAAAAAAAAAACCAACTAATATGCTATCTGGCATGTCATCACTTTTTTCCCAGATGTTACTCAATAATTAACAAGCGTATGTTAAAACAATATAATTAATTACACTTCGTTACTAACACTGTTCTTCTTTTATTGATTAAAATATGCACGATAGCTATAACCGTAATTTGCGTCAACGCGTTAATTAATATCCTGCATGTATTACTTAATAACACCGTGGCGAACGATCTTCACAGAATATACTGTCACACTGACCAACGAAGACGTGAGATCTGAAGTCGATCTCGAGATACCAAAGCAACAGAGTAACATAAAGCTTATTCTGTACATTTTTGTACCTCTACGCGTGCTAAATTAATTTTTCAAAGATCTGCGATCGTTAGCTGGCTCGAAACGAGGGATACGCTGCTTAATTAATAAATATCCTACATACATTATTTAATATCACCGTGGCGAACGATCTTGAAAGTTGATCTCGAGATATCAAAGCAACAGAGTAATATAAAAATCGTTCTACATATTTTTATATCTCCACGCGTGCTGAAATTATTTTTTAAAGCTCATTAGCTGATTTGAAACGAAGGATACGCTACTTAATTAATAAATATTCTACACACATTACTTAATACCACTCTGGCGAACGATCTTCACTGTTTCACTGACTAACGAAAGTCGATCTCGAGATACAAAAGCAACAGAATAAAATAGCAAAGCAAATTTGCAAAACCAATTCTACATATTTTTATATCTCCACGGGCGCTAAAATTGCCCAAAGCTGATCGATCATTGGCTTTCTCGAGACGAAGGCCACTCTCGTACGGTACCATGACCGCGTGCGGTACCGACGCGGAGGCTCGCCGCGATATTACGATTTTACCGTTACCTCGAACCAGAGGCGGTTAATTATCCCGTTTAAGGCTGAAGTGGAAAGCTGCAGCCACCTTCGCCGCGACGAGACGAAAAAAAAACGTCCAACGGAAGCGGAACGCGCGGTGGGTTTCGTCAGAGCCGACGTAATTCGTCCTCGAAATTGCCCTCGTAAATGCGGAGGACGCTTTGGAGCGACAGCAGCGCCGTTTCAACCGTGGAAACGAGCGATCCAGAGGCGACTCGCGTGATTGACATCGCGCGCGCACTCTCGTCCTTCCCTCTCAGCCACTGGCGAAGGTACGCGCGCGACGGACGAATTGCTCGTTCCGCGGGGCGACGAAGAACTTTGACGCGAGATACCTCGTGTTTTGCGCCAGCCACGTTCTAGTTGCTTTGGGAGTAATAAATAAGGCTTGTTAAGGGGCTCGAAGACAGGAAGCTAATTTCACGGACGGATCGAGATGAGCTGCCCTCGCGTACGCGTTCGCTCCTCTCGCGCTCGAGCTTCTCGCTTTTCCTCTCCAAACGCGGGTCACTCCGTTTATTATTACCTGCTTCGTCACTTTCTTCTTTCGTTTCTGTCTCATCTACTCTTAAAACGATTATAAAAAAAAAAAGAAGATGCTTTGGCGTACGAGTTTGCTCCTTTCTCGTTCGAGCTTCTCGCTTTTCCTCTCCAAACGCGGGTCATTTCGTTTATTATTACTTGCTTCGTCACTTTCTTCTTTCGTTGGTGTCTCATCTACTCTCAAAACGATTATTAAAAAAAAAAGAAGAGAATTTTGTATCTCAAAACAGTGTTAACAGAAAGTTTCTGCTTAAGTTCTGTCTTCTACAAGATTTAAAGGTTTTTGTGTGCGTTTGGTTGTACAGTGAGACTAGTCGAGCTTTCTAATGCTTCGTCACTTTCTTCTTTCGTTGGTGTCTCATCTATTCTTAAAACAATTATAAAAAAAAAAGAAGAGAATTTGGTATCTCAAAACAGTGTTAACAGAAAATTTCTTAATTTCTCTTTTCTACAAGATTTAAAGGTTTTTGTGTGCATTTGGTTATGTAGTAAGACTAGTCGAGCTTTCTAAATTCCCAAAGGCAGCTTCCTCGCATTCCTCCAGGACGAATCCTCGTGGCAGAACGGTAGTTATCAGAGACGCGTTGGTGCACACAATCGACGTATTCTTCTCTGTCTGAACTCTTCTCTCGAAAGGCCATCGAGATACGCCTGTTACTCCTCGTCGAGGAGACAGTGCGCGGTGGCATTTCTCGATTTGGGAATTTCTCGCTTTCACGGGCTGCCCTTTCTCCGTCCTTAAACAGCCGCCGCGTCCATTATCCGCTCGTTATCACGCGTCTTCGAGGAGCGCACGACGGACGTGGCGCTCCTCGAAGACGCTAATCGAGAACGACCAAGACGAAGACGGACGAGTGGTATCCTTTAAGGATACCCAGCGCTGGCTGTATCTGTCGATCAATCTGGGATGCGCCGTTTTGTTCGCGGAACTGTTAGGCTTCCGTGCGCTCTCTTATTGGGAAATTATGGTCCCTCGTGGCTGGGCTCGAGGATTATCGCGGACAATGCGAGGACGCTCGTCGTAAACCACTGCAGAGTAACGCAGTTCCGCGAATCCTTTCTCGATTTATCGAGCATTTTTAATCCGTCGCGCTAGAGAAATCTCTCGCAGATGGCTTTAAGACGATTTTATGGAGGAACTTGAGTGAATTATGCGAGAAAAATTGCTTTATCCGTGCGCGTTCTTTCTGAAAGCAGCTAATATAGAACGTCGAAGAGCAGAAATATTTAATTTTTAACTTACTTTGTAATCAAATCGTTCTCAACGATCTCAAGGCTTAAACAGTTTCAGTAACGAAAATTAACGTAGAACGTCGAAGACGAGAAGAATTAAATTTTTTCTCCGCGATCCCGAGGTTTAAATAGTTTCAGTAACGAAAAATACCTGCTTCACAAATGGATTTCGAACGAAGATCGTTCGATATCAGCAGATAACAGCACTCGAGACGCAATCGAGCGCGTTCGCACGGGTTCGCAGTCGCGAGGAGAAAGCCAAGAGAAAATAGAGAACAGCAGCGAGAACTGGAAGAATCAGGCGACGGCTTCGTGGCGCTGGAATAAAAAAAAAAAAAAAACTCACCCTCTGTTTGCTCGTCCCTGCTTGCAGGAGGATTACTCGTCTATCGACTCTTTCATGCACAGTTCGATTATCGAGCCGCGCACAATAGCCCCTGTATATAGCAGCACCTACTGAAGCCTCGATTGAGTCGCGCAAACTCGCGACAACGCTTATCTCCAACCTTTACCTTCCCACGCGTATCACTCGCAGATAGCGTGTCCAGAAGATGTGAGAAAGCCTGGAAATCTGCTGACACACGGCGGTGCATCCTCGCGTGCACTCTCCAGTCGCTTCCGCAGGAAACTGACCCCCTCTTCGAGCGACTTTGTTGTTATCGATCCGCCATTATCGAGCTCGAAAGTCTTGCGAATATTCTGTCGAATGTTTCTTAAACCAGTTAACACTTTGACGCAAATGACGTCTATAGCCGTCAGATTGGTATATACGCAAATGACGGTTATAGCCGTCGTGCATATTTTAATTAATAAAATAAGAACAGCGTTGGCGCGAAGTGTACTAACGCATACATTTGTTAGATTATTGAGTAACGCATCTAGAAAAAAAGTGATGGCATGCTGGACGGCATATTAGTTGGTTTTTTTTCACTTTGGAACATTTGAGTTTCTGGAGACAAATGACTGCTATAACAGTCGAAAGATGATTCTGTGAAGACGAACCATTTATTCTGTATTTTTCTAATTACAATGAATTAGTAAAGCAAATTAGTAAGTTTCGTTAGGTTCTTCAGAATGAAAAAGAAATAAAATGTTTCTGTAACGACCAATCTTTCGCAATTTTACATCGAATCAACCCCAACATTCCATTTAATCCTATTTTTCAGTACACTCAAGTTAATTTACCTAACTGAATAATCTCAATACGAACAACTTAGTAAATTTTTACTACAAAGCAAACAAATTTGTAACACTTCGATCGCAAAATTCGAATATCATCGTACTGACGACAAATACACCCTGAAGATCCCTGAAAAGTGTCAGTCGCCATTCGAACGAACGCCCAGAGACTCTCAGAAAAGCACAAAGTCGTTTAAAAACGTTTTAATCCGCTGAACACGACCAAAGTATCGCTTTCGACTTCGTTTAACGAGTGAAACAAGATCTCGTTGTGAGATAAATTAAATTCGAGAAAGGAAGAAAGGGGGTGGTCATCGATTTGGCTCGATGGAGGATTTGCAAGCGCCAAGACGAAGCTGAACGCGTTCAGCTTCGAACTGCTCGCGTGAAATCCGTGGCCAGGCGTCCTGGCGAACGGAACCGCCGTGGCGTCCATTTGTACGTCGGATTAAGACGTTTCGAGTTCGTCCTCGAACGGGGAAGCATCGAGTTGCAGGCGAAAAAGAGGCAGAGGCGCGAGTATGGCAATCGAGAGAGTGCCAGATTAGTATCAGAACCGAAAAGCTTGATGGGAATTAAGACGACGGCGCCCGTGTCAAGGCGGTAATGCATCGAACCGATTCGATCCTGCGTTCGCGCGTGCAGCTGGAACTGAGACGAGAAGAAAAAGTAGCGAGGCGATGTCGATCTTTCTTCCCTTTTTTCTTTTTTTTTGGTTCCTTCGAGGATCCTGCCTCGTAAATTCAACCATATCGAGTCGATTGATAGTTAAGAGTCGCACGCAATTTTGTTAATTTAAAGAAAAAGTAGCGAGGGGATGTGGAACTTTCTTTCGTCTTCTTTTTTTTTTTTGGTTCCTTCGAGGATCCATATCGATTTGATTGATAGTTACGAGTTAATTGCACGCAATTTTGTTAATTTAGAGAAAAAGTTGCGAGGGGATGTCGATCTTTTTTTCTTTTTTTTGGTTCTTTCGAGGATCCTGTCTCGTAAATTGAATCGTATCGATTCGATTGATAGTTACGAGTTAGTTGCACGCAATTTTGTTAATTTAAAGAAAAAGTAGCGAGGGGATGTGGAACTTTCTTTCTTTCTTCTTCTTCTTTTTTTTGTGCTTTCGAGGATCCTGTCTCGTAAATTGATACGTATCGATTCGATTGATAGTTACGAGTTAGTTGCACGTAATTTTGTTCATTTATTTTTTGTATGTAGACACTGAGATTTATTTTGTAATGTGAGATCAAGAATATTTGCTGTGAATTTCATGGATTATTTGATTAATTTGAAAAGGGTTCAAGCGATTTTATAGTGAATTTATTCGTGATTTGAGTCAACAATCTTTCGTCTTCCATCGACTAATTGAAACGACAATAATTTCCAACGATGCGTTTTCAATTCTTCCAACTTAACCGCTGCGTTTAATCGAAATGAGCCGCGTACACCATGGAAACTCAAAAAACAATTCGAAAAGAAATCCAAGCGATTTTATACTAAATTTATTCATGATTAGAGTCATTAATCTTTCGTCTTCCATCGACTAATTGAAACGACAATAACACCGTGCTCTGATTATGGGAACTCGAAAAGAAATTCGAAAAGAAAAGACCATGCGATTTAATATTAAATTAATTCGTGATTAGAGCCACTAATCTCTCGTCTTCCATCGACTAATTGAAACGACAATTTCCAACGATGCGTTTTCAATTCCTCCAACTTAACCGCAACAACACCGTGCTCTGACTATGGGAACTCGAAAAGAAATTCGAAAAGAAAATACCATGCGATTTAATATTAAATTAATTCGTGATTAGAGCCACTAATCTCTCGTCTTCCATCGACTAATTGAAACGACAACAATTTCCAACGATGCGTTTTCAATTCCTCCAACTTAACCGCAACAACACAGTGCTCTGACTATGGGAACTCGAAAAGAAATTCGAAAAGAAAAGACCATGCGATTTAATATTAAATTAATTCGTGATTAGAGCCACTAATCTCTCGTCTTCCATCGACTAATTGAAACGACGACAATTTCCAACGATGCGTTTTCAATTCCTCCAACATAACCGCAGCGTTTAAGCGAAATGAGCCGCGTACACCGTGCACTTGGCCACGGAAACGCGGTGCAGTCCGGTTCGAGTAGCGGCGATCGATCGACGAAACTTCCCATCAGCTCCTGGGACGTGTTGGTATTATCTGTAATCGCGAAAGATCACGGGAACTTACGTACTTTATGCTCCGTAATTATTATCATCACCAGCCACCGTAATAACACGATACGCGTCGTCTGTGTACTTTAAAAACAGCCCCGCGAACCGTTCGGCTTCCCTAAAGAGCAAAAACCGAGGAGAAATTGCTGGGCTACCATCGACCACCGCCACCCCTCGCAGAATACGCGCGCGCGCAGGGCGCGCTCGTTATCGTCAGCGGTATCTGTCCGCCTCGAAAAAGGGAACGAGCGTCTTTGGCGAGCGAGTATCGATGGTTATCCGACGGTTACGCGCGGCTGTCGTATGGAAATCGCCGTGTCAGCGAAATTCGACGCACGTCGATCGATCGAGGGCGTAGGAGGCCTTCTGGGACCGCTGAGAACCGGTTTTTTGAGATTTCGACGAGATTTTAGGAGATTGACGTTGATTCGTTCGTGTTGCACGCGTTGACGTTCGAAGATGTTTGAGTTGGACGCGTTGACGATATTCGCGTTGAGATATTCGCGTTGCACGCATTGACGATCGAAAATGTTCGCGTTGCATGCGTCAACGATCGAAAATGTTCGCGTTGCATGCGTCGACGCTCGAAAATGTTCGCGTTGCACGCGTCGATGCTCGAAGATTCTTCGCTAAGGGTGCGAACGTAAGTTCGTGAAGATGATATTTCTGTGTTTCTGACGAAAGAAAGTCTTTTTTCGAAAGTTTCACAGCGCAAGCTTTTTATTTTCTAATCTGAGAGCCAATTCTTAATATTTCTGTGTTCTTGACGAACGAAAGTCTCTTTTCAAAAGTTTCGCAGCGCAAGCCATTATTTTCTAATCTGAGAGCCAATTCTCAGCATCGAAAATGACTATCGCAATTCCACACGCCAATACCAACCGCGAAAACTTCGAATCCCTCGTCTGACAGTCCCACGGTTAAGATAACGTTCGCGTCCGCCTGGCGAGCGCGTAAATCAATAACTAAATCAGCGTCGCGGATTACAGCGACGTGTACGCGTGTCACGTGCACACGTGCTCGCCAGTAATAATTCTGTTCCTTTTTTCTCTCTGTCATTTTTGCTCGCGTAGGCTCCAGAGACGAGGAGAACTCGCCATTCCGATTTTCTGCCTCGAGCTATCTAGGCGCAAAAAAGGCACGCACGCGCTGGACAATCGCGCGAGTCGCCCACGCGTGAAGCACACACCTTCGCGCACGTGTCCCGCGCGTCGTTTCGATCGCTCGCGTGAAACCAGCGGCTGTTTATCCCCGCGGTGGCTGCGATTTTGATAATTGGACGTTTATCCGGGGTCACGTCGTTCCACGCGACTTACGAGGGTGTAATATTGATTTAGTGGATAGTTTCTGAGCAGCAGGTTTCAGTATGGTAATCCAGCTACCGGATCGCTCGCGTCGTTTCTTTGGCGAACGGTCCACGACCGGCTTAACACCTCGAATCCATGGGTTTTGCTTTAAATAATACGTTAAATCGATTTCTCGTTGCTTTCGTTTTTCTTCTGCAGACACCTTTTTTTTGTCTTTTACGTAGATTTTCTGTAATTCTCTTGTTTTCACAGATACATTCATCTGCATGTGAATACGTGTTCTTATGTATAAAATTGTGTATACATGTATGTTATATTTATGGTCCAATTATTTGTTGTGTTGTATTTACAGGCTACAAATACAGCTGTTTTAAATAAAATTATATACATATAGTTTTATGCGTAAAATTTGTTGAATATTATTTATTATTATATTTATGGTTCGCTGTATATTATATTTATGGTCCAATTATTTATTGTACTGTATTTATAGGCCACAAATACAGCTGTTCTCACAAACATTCACGTGCATGTGTATGCATATTCTCATGTATAAAATTGCATAGACATATAGTTTTATGTGTAAAATTTTTTGAACATTATTCATTATTATATTTATGGTTTACCATATATTATATTTATGGTCCAACTATTTATTGTATGATATTTATGGTTCACAAATATAGCGACTGTCTTTTGCGAGCCGTGAAACGTAAATTCTAACTCGTACGAACGATCTCGAGGACCTCGTCTTATCGACATCGAGAATCGAAGCGGCGAAACGCTCTTCGCGCGGTCAGTGAAACAGTTCCACCAAAAAAAAAAAAAAGGAAAAACGCTCTTTGGCTGCGGATAAAAACTGTTTGCAGCGCGATAAAGACTTGAGAAATGAGATTGCGGAGGAAGCAGAGGAAGCAGTCGCGAAAGATCGAGGGAACTGTCGAAACGTGCCGTGAAACACGTGTTTACCAGCGTTTTATTGTCGCGAGTACGCGAATGGAGGGTGAGAGACGCGTGTGCAACACTTGCACAACTTTTTCGATTTTTTTATTCTATGTGCGAGCGATCGTGCAACAGCGATGGAGCTTTTTCGATTTTTTTATTCTATGTACGAGCGATTATGCGCCCTCTTTCATCATCAATTGATTTATACAGCTGTTTCCTCGATCTCAACGATTATCATTTCATTCGTTGCTGTTTTATGCTACTTGGAGCATTGAAACGGCGCGAACATTCGTTTGACTTTTTCCTCTGTCGAGTTTCGCGAGTTAACGACTGTCATTTCTGACGATTATTCATTCATGAATCGATCAAACGGGTTGCTTAATGATCAGGGAACGTTCGATTCTGTGTCATTAACAGAGTTCTGTTTGACATGGATTCAGTCGGGGTTTTATTAGCTCCGCTTGCCTTTCACGCGTTTGTTTCGGTTAAAATTGATTTGTACCTGTACGTGTAACGGGAATTTCTTTCACTTCTTTAGAACAGAAACGTTTCTGTTCTCTCTTCTGACAAAAAGAATCTGATTTGAACAAAATTCAACGCGAAAGCAGAGCTTTGTAGCAATTTAACGCAAGCTGTGATATTTAGCGTGAAAAGATTTCGATTTGGAACAAAATTCAACGCGAAAACAGAGATTTATAGCAATTTGACGCAGGCTGAGATATTTAGCGTGAAAAGATTTCGATTTGAACAAAATTCAATGCGAAAGCAGAGCTTTATAGCAATTTAAAGCAAGCTGAGATATTTAGCGTGAAAAGATTTCGATTTGGACAAAACTCAATGCGAAAGCAGAGCTTTATAGCAATTTGACGCAAGCTGAGATATTTAACGTGAAAAGATTTCGATTTGAAACGAACTTCAATACGAAAATAGAGCTTTCAATCAAGCCTCTACGAACTCGAGTGATCCGTTTCCCAGAAAAACGGCAGATTTTGAATATTCACCGCGCAGAGGATCGACGGTCGGCTCGCACCGTATCATCAAAGGGCGCAAGCTGCAGTTTCCATCGGGAGCAGCGCGAGAGCATCGAAACGCGCGGCCCCAGGACGGGGGCCAGCGAAATTTCAGGCTCTTACGACGCTCAGGCCCATTAAAAAAGTACACGATAATGCTTGGCCACCGTGCCGTCCCAGGAACGTGCAATCTCGCCAGCGAAATTAGGTAAGCAGATGATAAACAATTAGCTCGATCGAGCACCGTCGTAAAAGCGCAGCGAACGAGGATAATGTATGCAAACTTTTGCTCGTCGATGCGCTCCTCCATTCTCTCCTTTTTCGCCACTGCGGCTATCAATGATAGATGCGTATCGCTTTATCGAGGCTGTCATTAAGTCGACGATGATCCTCGTGTTCGTACGTAGTTCCTGTTTCGATGAAATTGCTCCTGATTAATTACAATTGCTTCATAGTTGTCTGTGAGCGTTTTGTTTGTTCGATTTTCATCTGTTTCACGTTTAATTTGAATATCGTTCTGGCTCGATTCAACTTGGCTACGTCAATTGTGCAAAAAAACGCTCGCTAACAAAGTTAAACAGTATAATCCGCCTAATGCCACGGTGGTCGCGTTAGTCGAGGAAAAAACGCTGGTAATTTGCGAGATATTGGAAAGGGGACTTTAATACGCGACAAGATTCGTTCCAGCGATCCGATTGTATCGCAACGAGTTCCGCCAGTGTGTTCTTTGGTGCACTCGAGACGCAAGGCAATTTTTTCCAGCTAAATTCCTTCCTTAAGTGACCTGTAAACGCGCTCGAAAGTAAATGTTATCGATATTTAATAGCCAGCTATTTATGCAATTTTCTGTATTCATTACAGTCAGAATTCTAAGAATTATTCGCGATCTTAGTCGAAGCTTTCGATCTGACAGCAACGATCAAAAGTAAAAGAAAAGAAATCGTCATCGATGTCTAATTTCTGCTTGAAACTCGTTCACGAAAAGTAAATGTTATTGGTATTTAATAGCATGCCATTCGTGAAATTTTCTGTATTCATTACAGCCAGAATTCTAAAAATTATTCGCGATCTTAGATATGACAGCAACGATCAAAAGTAAAAGAGAAGAAATCGTCATCGATGTCTAATTTCTGCTCGCAACTCGCTCGCGAAAAATAAATATTATCGATATTTAATAGCCAGCTATTTATGCAATTTTCTGTATTCATTGCAGTCAGAATTCTAAGAATTATTCGCGATCTTAGTCGAAGCTTTTCGATCTGACAGCAACGATCAATACTAAACGAAAAGAAATCGTCATCGATGCCTAATTTCTGCTCGCAACTCGCTCGAATAACCTCCACAATATTCCACTTGCTATCAACCACGATCTCGATCTCCCCAAAGCGAGAACTCCAGCTGGTGGACGCATAAAAATCGCAGAAACTCGCTCGAGAGATCTAAAATCGATCTCGAATCGGTAACACCTCGCGTAACCTTAACAGCTGATTACTGGCACCACAGAAATCAGTCACGCAGGTGAACGATGCTCGCTATTTCGCGGCACGCTTGGTCGACTGTGTCTGCCGTTCGATCACGTCTCTCGATCATTTGTATTTCCTTATCAGACGCGTTTATCTCGCGCGAGAGGCGGCTGGTTCGCCAGCGTTCGCCAGCGTTCGCGTGCGACATCTAAAACACCCGCGAGAGGAGCCAGCTTTATCATCGACGGCCATTCCGTCGTAATCGCTGGACGCTCGCATCGATCAGGATCAGAAGGCAGCTCGAGGTGTCCCTACCACTGCTATCAGCAGTCCATTACGTTCACTGAACGCTTTCATAACCGGGTATCGACACACTTTGCTCGCGACTTTGTCGAGCAAAAAACGTGCCTCTGGAAGGGACGAAGAGGAGGAGCAGTCGAGACGTGGATACGCACAGGTGGAGACGGATGATTTCGCAACGTGTTTTTGCAACCGCCTGGCGAACATCGAGAGTCATCGTTGTCCTAGCCAGAGAAGATTAATTATCGAGTACGAATTCGAGTACGAAGGAATTGAGCGAGGGTTGAATCAAGGGTTGTAAAACGATTGACGCAGATGATAAAATTACAAGATCTATCGTCTGCACTAGCCAGATTATTAAAAGTTTGTTAAGTGTACTATTAAATATTTGCAAGAAGATTAATGTCTTATACTTAACTAATTTAAAATAGAATTTCTATAAAAATTCGATAAAGCTGGCGACTAACGACATGAAGGACGCCATTACACGGAAGAGGACATTTCATTTTCTAGGTTAACCAAACTATTAAAAGCTTGTTAACTATGCTATTAAATACTTGCAAGAAATCAACTGGCCTCACTGGTTAACTAATTTCTAGAATTTCTATAAAAATCTGTGCAAGTTTCGATAAAGCAGACGACTAATAACGTGAAGGACGCCATTACACATAAGAGAACAAACTTCTACACTAACCAAACTATTAAAAGCTTGTTAATTATACTATTAAATACTTGCAAGAGATCAACGCCTCACTGCTTAACTACTTTCTAGAATTTCCATAAAAATCTGTGCAATTTTCGATAAAGCAGACGACTAATAAGAAAAGGACGCCGTTACACGCAAGAGGACAATCTTCCTCGCACAAGGATCCTATCGTAGGGCCCAGTGGTATTATCTCTCAGCGATACAAATTCGATATTATAAGATGAACATTTTTCTGGCTCCGCGCGATGCGATCGAAAAATAAAGGACAGCAGGGAACGGAGGTATCTTCCCGCGAATGTTCTCCCGAAAACAGACGGTCCGCCCGTGGAGGGGGTGCGGCGGTGGCCGCGAGGAACGAGGGGGCGAGCGGAAAGTAAGGGACTTACGCTGATAAACACGTGTAGCTTTTAGCGAGGCATCCCAAAGATCGTATCTTCGGTAAAATATGCCCTGCGAGGACAATATTAACTGCTTGGTGCTTCTGCAGGCCTATCTTTGCCCCGTGCGACACCGACGGCCGTCCAACCCTGGCTCCGCGCGCGAACCCACCGGGATTCTTCGGCCGCGGCTGAATTATCGCCCGTCCGAAACCTTCCAGGCAACGTGCCGGTAATTAAGCGGCTTTAATTATTATTATACGCTGCACGCGGGTGGCGGGACCACGTCCGCTTTATGACCCCCGCGTGCCTTTGACCCTCGCTGCGCGACGCGGTATTTTTAAACGCGGCTAACAGGCCATCCGAGTCGATCGCGGGGAGATTCTCGCGGGTTTAGACGCGGGTATGCGCGAAGAATGGCCACGCGCGGATACGAGGGACGTGTGGCTTGACACTGAGGGACAGCACAGTTTCCTGAGAGCACCTGAGGACTTATTCTTTCCAAAATATAGAAGTTCTGATCTGTAGGGACTTAATATTGCGGTGTCTATGGCTGGATCTGCTAGCATACGATAGTGATCTGGCACATACATACACTGAGACTTAAAATTTGTTCACTGAGGGACAGCACAGTTTCCTGAAAGTACCTGAGGATCTATTCTTTGCGATATGTAGAAGTTTTTACCTGTAGAGACTTAATATTTCGTCGTCTATGGCAGGACCTGCTAGCATACGTCATTAATCTGGCACACACACATGAAGACTTAAGATTCATTTGTTCACCAGCTATTAACCTACGAGAAGAACGATAAATTCGTTTTCACATATTTAAAAGAAAAATAAAGGGAGAAAACGGACACATACATATTTCAGTGTCTATGGCTGGGTGGGCTAGCGTACGACAGTGATCTGGCACACACACACACACACACACACACACACACACACACACACACACACACACACACACACACACACACACACACTGAGACTTTGGTTTGGATGAGCTGGTGGTGAGATAATTGGGGATGATTTGGTGTGACGTATAGTTGAAGGTATTGAGAAGGGTTTGGGAAGATGGAGTGATTGGGAGTTGATGTGCTTGGTTTGGATGTGAAAATTATCTTTGTAATGTATTAGTTATTATTATTACTATTTTTGTATTTCTTATGTGTATTCGTGTTTTATTTTCCAAATGAGAAATTCGCCAATCTCGAGGTAAGTCAATGCAAGAAATACTGTGCAATCATTCGAGCGTTGATTAATACATTTGTGGACGCGAAAGCTATAGCATTCATTTTTATGACAATGCAGAATGACATGAATACTATAACATTCAAATCTCAAAGTGAATTATTTTGAATTGAATTTTACAAACCCTAAGTTTTTGTATTCTCATGCATGCTATAGCATTCATCGTATATATTAGAACATGATAATCTGACGACCCTTATAAAATGTGTTTAATCAAATTCCACCAATACGTCACAACCAATTTAAAATAAAATCATTTTCAAGTCAATTTCTGCACTTCGTTGAAACATTAACCATCTACAAACGTGTCAATCTTTCTAGTATCCAAAGAAATAGAAATTTGTATGTAATAGCACACCAACGACCCAATTAACCGTGTTAATAAAATCATTTCCAAGTCAATTGTTGCACTTCATTGAAACATTGATCGTCCACAAACGTGTTAATCTTTATAGCATCCAAAGAAATAGAAATCTTTACAGTATCGAAAGAAATAGAAATTCGTATGGAATAGCACCCCAACGACCCAATTAACCGTGTTAATCGAAGGACGCCAGTATACATTCATTTCCAGAAGAATCGAAACTCTCTCAGACTAATCGTCCACGCGAGATTCGCCACGCTTCCGGCTGAACCGCGACAAGATGCTGAACCCTCGATAGCCCAGGAGCCGGAAGGGAATAAAAAGCTCGCGAGGGCAACCGTGCAGGTAGACACGAAGGCAAGGGTGTCGTTCGACGAGCAGATAAGCTCGCCCCCGCGCGGAATAAGAAGTAACCGCGACAACCAGCGATCCTGGCCAGCGATTGCGCGCCGCGAGGTGAAACTTTATCGGCGCCTCAGCTCGAAGAAGTTGTCCGATGCGCTGCGCTCGTCCTCCAACTCTTTCCACCACTCGTTCTGCTCCTTCGACGATCTTTCTCGCCTCGACGAGCATCGAGAGGACCACAGAATCGCGCGTTGCGTTAATAAACGCCTATCCAGAGATCGTCCATGGAATCTCGCGTACGCAACGATGACGTACGAACTTGTTTCAGGTTACTAGTGCGATTATGGTGTCGTAGTAAGCTCCTGCACACGAGCTGGACGATTACTCCAGCTGATATCGAGACGAAAATAAAGAGAGTTTTTGAGGAGAAAAAGTAATCGTGAGAAGGAAAATAATTATCGCTTCGAGGCACGGTTATATTCCTTATCGAGGCCCTGTCGTTGTTCCATTTTTTATACTCCTGTTCGGTTTTTGAGGTTTAAGGGTTGCGTTGGTCGTTTGTTGGTGGTTAAGGGATTTAAATGGGGATCGTTGGGTTCGTTGATACTTCTGAGGCTTCTGTGGGAACGAGTTTTGGAGAGAGGAACCAGTTCTGTGGAGAACTGACGGAAAATTGGAAGATTAGATACCATTGGAAAATCTGGTGGTACCATTTGTTGACGATAACCCTAATCTCAATAGTGAATTAAACATTTGGCTATCATTGCACAGAGATTTCTCAAGAAATCTCATATTAACGATTCACAACCTCTCTCGAAAATCTGATGGTACCATTCGTAAATGATAATCGTAATCACAATAGCACGAATGAATTAAACATTTGGCTATCATTGCACAGAGATTTTGTGAAGAATCTCGTATTTACGATTCACAATCTCTCACGAAATCTGATGGTACCATTCGTCAATGACTATAATCGCAGTGGTACAAACGAATCTCAATTAAAAAACATCCAACTACCATAACACAGAGATTTCTCAAGAAACCTCATATCAACGATTCATAATCTCTCGAAAATCTGATGGTACCATTCGTCAACGATGACTATAATCGCAGCTATCGTCATTTAAAAAACATCCAGGTACCATAACACATGGGTTTCTCAAAAAACCTCCTATCAACAATTCACAATCTCTCTCGAAAATCTGCTGGTACCATTCGTCAACGACTACAACCGCAATGGTACAAACGAATCTCAATTAAAAAACATTCAATAACCATAACACATAGATTTCTCAAGAAATCTCATATCAACGAAATTCTGATGGTACCATTCGTCAACGATGACTATAATCGCAACAATCATCGAACGAATCTCAATTAAAAAAACCCAGAGATTTCTCAAAAAATCTCCTACTAACGATTCACAATCTCTCTCGAAAATCTGATGGTACCATTCGTCGATGACTATAATCGCAACAATCATCGAACGAATCTCAATTAAAAAAACCCAGAGATTTCTCAAAAAATCTCCTACCAACGATTCACAATCTCTCTCTCGACCATTCGATGAATGAAAACCCTCGAACCAATACCCACAGATTCGCATAAAAATCGAGGGCCCCTTTTGTCTCCCTTTCGCGTGCACCGCTCGCGCCATTCGCGAGCGGTCGTAAAAGGTTCCATAATACGACTGATGTCGGCGAAAAATTCGCTCTCCACCGTCAGCAAGCCTCTCTCTCTCTCTCTCTCTCTCTCTCTGCGAGAATAAGAAGCGTGTGGACGTTGTCTACGCAGGTACAAGCCTGAAAGTTGTTCCTCCTCGGCGTGGTTTTATAGGCGGCCCATCGTCGTTCGAGTGGCAGGTGGAGGCGTATATGTACGCGTCCGCGCGTACCAACGGGATGAAAAAAGGATAGGAGGAGTTGTTGCGAGAGGAGAAGGCGGCGAGAGAGAAAGAGAGAGAGAGAGGAGAGGCTCGCAGCAGCGCGCGACCAGAGCGTAGACGGTTACAGGGAGGCATTACGATTGCGCTCTCACGACGATGATGATGACCCAGCACACTGGCGTGAGTCTGCTTCTTTTACGCGTTCATAATTGAGATAATCTTTGGCGAGCGTGGGGAGGGTCGACGGTATGTGGATTTTTCCGATCGACCACTTCCTCTGTCGCTCGCGAGCCGTTACGCGCGAGCCAGCCTCGACGAAGACAGTTTTGCGCCTCGTAATCGCCAATCCGTGGACACTCGAAGCCTTCGTGGACGATATCAAGCCAATTCCTCAATTTTACGCTTCAAACGCTTGGTGTACTTCGAGTATAATCGATGTTGAGAGAGAAAAGTTGATACCTATTTGGATTAGAGAATGTCCAACGAAGTGTCTTTGGTCTGTGCTTGAAAGTCATTGCGAACAGAATTACTCGAACTCGATCACGGTTCGAATCCATCGCTGCAGTCGCAGGATAGATGCAGTCCACGAAGCGAAGGCAGCTGCCTCAGGAGATGCGTGGTGGCTTCTGTATGCGCGGTTAACCAGCAACTCTCATTCGATCTGACCCACGAAAACCCTCGAAAATCCTCTGCAACTGCCCTTTACGACCAAAACCAAACGATCTTCCCTCAAATCGCCACCAAACATCGCGAACTTCGATTTCGCGAGTTCGAGATGCGAGGCACTTCCGCGAACGCAGTTCAGAGTCTCGATTGGGAACGCGGATAAAGAAACATTCGTCAGATTACCCTTGTCCGCGCAATAACGAGCCTGGCGTTCTCAGACAAGGCCAGCTGGGCAAGAAGTTCGAAAAGCGCAGCGAGAATTCCATCGTCGGCTTAGATCGGGACCAGCAACAGGCTGGCATGAGAACCACGATGATTGGACCCAATTACAGGTGGCGCGGGCGTGCTCGCAACGTTCTTGTGTCCCTCTGAGCCGCAGCTCGCATTCAACCATCTTCCACCAGCTTGGCGAAGCCCTTTCTCCTTTCCGCGTGGCTCGCAAGGTCCGCCTATGCCGTGTTCGAGGCCTGCGTGTCTCTTGGCAGGTGTGTACACGCATTTCCGTCCGCTCACTGCCACCCCAGCTTCGCGAAAACGGAATTAAAACCCCTGGTTGAACTTGTCGATTATCGGGGTCGCGGAACGCTGCGTTCTCCACGCGTTCGCCAAGCTCTCGAGGAGCGTTGCAAAAAGTAGTGACGCGTGAAGAGAGAAGCCAGTGGCCTGCGGGACAAGCTTGAAACGGCGAATTGAATTTTTAGTCCTTCAGTCGAGCACTTGTTGCGCTACGTTTCGTTTTTAGGGTCGAGGAAAGGTGTGATCGCTTTGGTAGTTGTTTTCTTCGAAAATTCTTCGCTTCAACCCTCTTTTATAGAAGTTGGATTTTCGTCTGCCTCTTTTATTCTTTGAGTCGAGCACTTTTTACACAAAATTAGTTGTTTCATTTTTAAATTTTTAAGCTCGAAGGAGGGTGTGATTGCTCTAGCAGTTATTGATCTTCAATGAGTGGTGGTTTTTGAAAATAACAGGCTTGAACCTTCTTACATAGATTGCTAAATAGTCCACCTTTCTTTCTGAATTCCATCGACAAGCGCATTCCACTTTCTCTTTCCGATACTATCAAGTATCACGCCTGAGTATCGAGAAAGGAAAGCAACAGCGTCCTCCACTTCCGCGAAATTGGATTTCGATGCGAGTAGTCTGTGGCCCCCGCGATAGTCGTGTCACGATCTCGCTGGAGCAATTTATACGTCGTTAAGAAGGAATTTAGTAATCTTTTGGAGTGTTCTTCTGCGACACGATGTTGAAATCGCATTCTGAACCCCTGCAGAACTTCACAATACGTCATCAACAACCACTAACAACCCCTTTTCGTACCAGCTACTCAAACCAATCCAATCTCAACATCGCACTATCCATAAAGCCAAAAATTTACTAATTAAACGAACTACTATCGCGCTCGCGAGTTGCATCACCTTTAAATCATCGTCCTCAGAAAATTAATTACCCCATTTCGCGAGAAAATCAGTGGCTCGATAAATCGTGGTCCTCAAAAAATTAATTACCGCTATTTCCAAACGCGTTCGAGAAAATCGATGCATCGATGGTAAAAAATAATTACGACACGCCACGAACAACCACTAACAACCCTTTTCCAACCATCTACTCAAACCAACCCAATCCCTACATCGCATAATCTGTAAATCCAAAAATTTATCAATCGAACGAGCCAGAATTTCACGTGCAAGTCGCATCACCTTTAAACCATCGCTCTCAAAAAATTAATTACCCCAAATTTCGCGAGAAAATCAGTGTATCGATAAATCATCGTCCTCGCAAAATTAATTACCGCCATTTCCAGACGCGTTCGAGAAAATCGATGCGTCGATGGTAAAAAAATAATCCATCAGAGAAAAGAAAAAAAGAAACCACCCTGCCCAAGAGAGACCTGGATAAGAGTAATGAAAGCCTGGCGAGACTCGGATGAAATTGGGCGAGAGTGAAGCGTATCGTGCTCAGGCCATAATGAATTCCACCCTCAACGGGTAATCACTGGTCTCGCTCGATTACCCTGGTCTCTCCCTCTCGATGGCCTGGAATAGAGGAGCGGCTGTGCTCGCTAGAGCCGGGAAGGGGAACGAGGAAAGGGTGGCCCCGGTTCTTGGGCCCTGGCACAGCACTTAGGGGCCCTATACGTGCCTCGGATGATACCCTAGAAGGCAGCAGAGGAACGGCAGCCGACGCTGGCGGCGTGGTAATGTTTTAGCGCACGGAGGAGGCGGAGGCGTGCTCTGGTAGTTAGTGTTCGCCTTCTATGTCGTTTCTCGGTGTATATATTCGTCGAACGGCGTCGCGAGCGTTGTTCTCCGTTGCTCGTGGTCGTCGTCGTTGTTGTTACTGCGCTCGAGCGTCGAGAAGGGGTGCGAGGGGCGCGACGCGCACGCTATCATTAGGAGAAGCAAGAGTCGAGGGGGTCTGAGAGGTAGGATCGACGAGATGGACGTTCTCCACTCTCGATGGAGCCTCTTGCTCCAGCACGGGTGCTGTTGCCGCTGTTTCTGCCGCTCCTGGCTGTGGCGTACGTGTTTGCGAGAGAAGAACGTCGGTAGCTGAGTCGCGCCTGAGGCTACGGCTCTTTTATATGTGGAGCAACCACCTACCAGGCTGTTGGTCAGCGTCAGTTCCTCCATTTTTATTTTGCCGTGGTCCTCCCTCGAGGCTCGCAAGCTCGCGTTGCACTCGTAACGGGACGGCCTTCTGGAATCGATGGTAACGAGCCTGTTTTTGGGCCTTCCTCTTCGATCATTCAGCTGGAGTGCGAGATTACACAGCTGGCTAAGTATTCCTCTCAATACTGGACGATGGATAAATCGTGGCTGCGAGAGAGACGCGCAGAGATCCTCTCTAAACCTTCATTGCTGCTGCTCGAGGTGTATTCTTTGTACTTGGGTTCTGGATCGTTTATTTTTCGAGAGGCGCACGCGATGCAGACTAGCAGTGTGCAGCTTGGAATTACGCGATACACTTGAAACGAGAACGCGAGAAAGCCTGGTAGCTCGATTGGTTTGGACTAGTTTAGGGGATTACCGTTCGCGCGACGTCGGTTCACCTCATAACACTTATTTACAGGAGCCAGGAAACTCCAGCGGAGCGAAACTGAGCGTGTAACAGCGATTGAACCTATCGTTTATCAATTTCGCAGGGCACAGTGGCTGGTGATCGAATGTAAATCCCAATCAACCACTTCGTCTCCCTTCTGCGCTCGTCTCCAGGGCCTGATTACAGGTTAGACCTCGTCTCTTGCGCAGGACGCGACTCCAGATGCGTGGGCCACGTCGAAGGAAACAGTGAAATTGCGCTGCAGACCCAACCGTCCTCCTCGCAACGCGATGCAACAGACTCGAAGCCTCCAACCCCGTCTGCGAAGCCGTTCTGAGGAAGAGAAGAACGCGAGAACCGCAAATATCCCGTTTTAAAGCGTCGTTTGCATATGGCGCCTGAGGGCGTCGCGTTTTTGGCTGACCAATAACGGTGGCCTGCCACTTTCCACTCGATTATGCTCGTCTTTCTTCCTCAGAGAGGACACCCTCTACTCGACGCGAGTTCCTCGACTTCTTCGTCCTGGCGCACGCGCGTATCCTGTATTATGTGTTCTCCAGCGTCCATCGCACGAACGACGCCGTTGGGGTCGATCCAGGGGCGGATGGTCGATCGTTCTCGATCACGCACGTCGACTGATCGCTCATTCCACCTCGACACGATCCTCTGGCCCGTTGCACCCGGTCATTCACGCGATTTCCATTCATCCGTGGCGAGACTGGGTACCAAGCGCCATGGAGGACGTCTCTGTTCAACCTTGAGTCCACAGAACTATGTTTTATCCAAGTAGACACTTCCAAGTGTTTATCTAGATTCGTTTCACGTGGTGAATAAGGATTACGAGAGTTTACTGTGCAAATAGCGTGTGTTTGTGGTGGAAGAATGGAACACGACACTTTGTACGCGATACAATCCTGTCGTGCGTAATCGAATTAACGCGAGATCGATAGAGACGAAGAGACAAAGAGAAAGGACGCCAAGTGTGGCGATTCTCTGCTCCTTGAACTTTCGCCTTCGCCGCGCGAGAGGGGATATAAATCTATCGAGCACACCTGTTTTCCTTCACAAAATGCCACGATAAATTAGCTGGATTTTCACGGCACAATTCCCCGTAAATGGGGGGCAACGTAGAACGTGCGAGCAGTTTAGCCACGATCGATCGTTTAACGCGACTTAGCATTTCCTACGTTTTACCACCGCGACGGCGCAGACCAGGCTGTATTTCAGGATTAACCCGCGATGAACTTCTCTACCCGGATAGACGCTCGCACGCGAGCGTCTTCGAGCGTGCCGGCGGTCACGGGCACGGCTCATAAATCTGCGCGACCAGCTCCGTATGACGCGCGCAGCTTTCTTTCGCGCGCGCAACGACGTGTTCTTTGCGCAGGAAATGAGTTTGCTGAAGAAACCAGCGATTATTCTAGGTGATCGCGTGTGACAATTTTTTGGAGAATTTTTGTATGCGATTTTAATGGGTCTCTGATGCTTAGATTTGGAAAATTTGGTGTATGCAAGAAGGGATGTATTTCGAATTGAACGTATGACACGGCAGACGTGCATCAAAGTAGCGATTTTTTAGAAGATTTTTCGTTGAACGTGTGTGACAATTTTTGGAGAACTTGGTATGCGATTTCAATGGGTTTCTGATGCTTAGATTTGGAAAATTTGTTGTATGCAAGAAGGGATGTATTTCGAATTGAACGTATGACAATGCAGACGTGCATCAAAGTAGCGATTTTTTAGAAGATTTTTGGTTGAACGTGTGTGACAATTTTTGGAGAACTTGGTATGCGATTTTAATGGGTTTCTGATCCTTAGATTTGGAAAATTTGTTATATGCAAGAAGGGACGTATTTCAAAGCAAACGTGTGTCAAAATATCACAGTATACGCTCTGAAGAATTTTCTTTTATAATTTTAATTACACTGAGACGAGTAAAATTATAAATATCTCTAGCTAAATTTAATTTTTCTTTTTTAGAGCTTCAGAGTGTCAAATAAGGAAGTCTCGAATACATTGGCGTTTTATCGAATGAAATTTAATAATTGTTCCAAGCACAGCGCCACAAACGAGAGAATCGCATCCCACAAACCCAATCGCGTCCCATCGACTCACCCCATGGCCAATTAAGAGAACGACACCGCGCGTAATAGAAAAGTGGCGACCCCTGGCCCCACGGCCGTGATTCCGTGGCAAGTCACTCGGTAATTATGACTAATAGCCGTGCTAATGCTTTTAACGAAGCGAACAATAAGCGAGCGTGGAGCGGCTGTCACAGTATCGCGATTTTCTCTGTCTTCGTCGATCCTGCGACACTTTTTAACCCTCTCAAACAAAACGAGGTCGTCCTTTAACACTTTGACGCGCATTTTTCACTTTACGATCGCCCTCAAAAGTACATTTTCTTTCGATCTTTTGTTCATGACTGTCAGATGAAATCTAAATAATATCTAAAGTATAGATTTAATAATCTAAAATATTATATCTAAATATAATAATAATCTCTGGCTAACGCTGTTATTTTTTTATTTATTAATTAAAATATGCACGACTGCTATAACCGTCATTTGCGTATGATCATATCGCCAACGATTTGACGGCTATAGACGTCATTTGTTAACGACTAATCACGTCGTTCAACCTTCGCGTTACTCTCGATTCGACGTTCAATTTCCCTAAAACTTGCCAGCGTGCACTGATTGTGACGAAAGGTGCGTCGCAGGTCGATTCTTGAAATACTCGCGACGAGGAGCCGTTTAATTTGCGGTTCATCGCGCAACGGTGAATAGATTTAGACGGATCTCGACAATGATCCGCGACGGATCCCATATTCTCGTTGTAATTCACTTAGCGACGCTCGACGAGCAGGCTTTTAGCCGCGATAACAGATTTAAGGGATTTCGCGCGGAGAGCGTAATGGACGCTCAAGAATAGACGCTGGCGTGGCCTTGTTAATTTGGCTATTATTCCCGAGAGCTCTTCTAATTTTTCGTTATTGTTGCTACGCCTAACTGATCGCCACGCCAACTGTCCGCGTTTCTATTTTACCCTCGTGTCCCACGTAACGTGCTTCCATTTCTGTGTGCAACTGTGTTTAATTTAAATCAAATTACAGGCTTACGTCTTCCATCGAAATTGTAGCATCGAAAGATTTAGCATGATGCGTCTGTAATTACGAATTTTATTAACAATAAAGAAACCATTCGTTTGAGACTGTTTGAAGGACTTATTGAAATTGTTTGCGACTAAATCGCACGCTTATGTCTTCCATCGAAACTGTAACATCAAAAAATTTGCTATGATGCGTCTGTAATTACGAATTTTATTAACAATAAAGAAACCATATGTTTGCGACTAAATTGCACCCGTTTAACAGCAAATAAACGATTTAATCGCGAGAAATCGCTCACAAATTTGTTTGAGACTATTTTAAAGACTCGTTTAAATCGTCTGCGACTAAACTGCACCCTTTCAGCAGCAACTAAACGATTTAATCGCGAGAAATCGCTCGCAAACCACCCCCAGGTGACCGTTCCTCCGCCACGACGCGAAGAATCGAAGAAACGCGCCTCGAAAGGCCAGAGTGTGGTCGTTTGTAAAACGATCGCGCAAATGTCGAAAGCGATACGAGTCGGACGGGACAATTTGCCAGGCGATTCTACAAACGACTCGCTTCTGAAGGGGATCGAAAGTCGAACGGGTGAGATCGCAGCTCGACCGTGAGATCGTGTACGCTTTTAATGGCCGTCAACCCTTCTCGATGTCGGGAACGTATGAGTGGGCGTGACCGGGGGCAATTTGGGAAAAGCATAATTCAGCAGGCGTGGCTCGACGCACGCAAGGTGCAACGAAAATGAGATTTTTCTTTTTTTTTTTTTCTTGTCGTACGTCATCGCGAGAGACTGAGAAACGCGGGACGCCTTTTCTTTGCGTTTCCTCTGCGGACTTCAGTCAGTGAAGCTCTGGTCGGTTTGGTTGTGGCGTTTCTCGAGGACGCGTTGGAGAATAATTGGTGAAGAAATCGTCTGAAATCGAAATTACATCGCTTTGATCGACGCTCTTAGAAATTTCCTCTAATATTAAAAAAGGTTCCTCTAATATTAAGATAGCTTATGGCGTTTTTTGAGTACGCGTTGGAGAACAACTCGCGAAGAAATCGTCTGCGATTTAAATTGTATAACTTCGATCGAAGCTCTTAGAAATTTTCTTTAATATTAAAAAAGGTCAAGGCGTTTCTTGAGTACGCGTTGAAGAACAATTGGCGAAGAAATCCTCTGCGATTTAAATTGCATTTGGTCATGGCGTTGCTTGAGGATGCGTTGGAGAACAACTCGCCAAGAAATCCTCTGCGATTCAAATCGTATCGCTTCGATCGACGCTCTTAGAAATTTTCTCCAATACTAAGACAGCTTATGGCGTTTTTTGAGTACGCGTTGGAGAACAACTCGCGAAGAAATCCTCTGCGATTTAAATTGTATCGCTTTGATCGACGCTCTTAGGAATTTCTTCTAATATTAAGAAAGGTTTCTCTAATATTAAGAAAGATCATAGCGTTTCTTGAGTACGCGTTGGAGAACAACTCGCGAAGAAATCCTCTGCGATCTAAATTGTATCTGGTCGGTTTGGTCATGGCGTTGCTTGAGGACGCGTTGGAGAACAACTCGCGAAGAAATCCTCAGCGATCTAAATTCTATCGCTTCGAACGACGCTCTTAGAAATTTTCTCTAATATTAAAAAATATCATAGCGTTTCTTAAATACGCGTTGGAGAACAATTGGCGAAGAAATTCTCTGCGATCGAAATTTTATGTGGTTTAGTCATGGCGTTTCTTGAGAACGCGTTGGAGAACAACTCGCAAAGAAATCCTCAGCAATCTAAATTACACCCGTTCAATCAACACTCTTAAAAATTCCCTCCAACACTAACAAAGCAATCAAACACATTCCACGAAGTTAAATAACCACCAATACCAATAAAACAATTAACATTTGTTTAAGAAAATGGTATCGAATCAGACGAATTATAATTTCCCCTCGACACGAGGTCGTCTCGATTCTCACTGGTTGGTAATTGTCGCGCGGCACGATTTCACATCGACGCCTTTTTGTTTCTCAATTAGCGAGCGGGTAATTGCGGCGCGGTGCGTGTCGATTGACGTTAAGGAGATCGCGGTTTAACCAGACATAAAGTTCCTGTGTTTTCGAGGCTGGTTAACACACGTGCTAATTGGGATGCCCGCTGACGGAAGCGCTTTCACTTCGACGACGGCTGACGTCGTCTTTGTCGAACTGATTCGTGTAATTAAAGCCCGCCGCGGCTGCTGAGCCACTCGTTAAGAACGAAATGTTACGAGCGCCAGAGGAACAGCTTCTTTGGGCGGCTCAAGTCACGCGCCCGGTTTATTACGTGTCAAACGAATGCGCTACGATCGTAAAACACAAATCACTCGCGCAACAGTTTTCCTTTAAAATAAAAAAAAATAAAAAAATGAGAAAGAGATACGCTTAATGTTAAGAGATAATAAAATCTGGCTGTAACTGACACGAAACCACGTCGATTCGATGTAGATTCTAAACGCTGTGCACACACGATAAATCAGTTTCTTCGTCGAAAGAACAAGACTAGAATTGCTTGTCTCTGTTTCTGTGAGGATAAGATTTTTGGGGTTGGAGAAATTGGGCTGTTTTCTTTTGTTATTAATTACTCTTGCTCACGAAGTTAACAATTATTATATTAATCAACAAAGAGCTATAAAAAAGAACTGTACAATTTGTAATTGTTGAAGTAACTAAGCTTCTCAACGCAAAACTCCACGTTAGAATTGCTTGTCTCTGTTTCTGTGAGGATAAGATTTTGGAGGTTGAAAAATCGAGCGATTTTTTTGTTTTGTTATTAATTATTCTCTCTCACGATACGAAATATTAATAAACAGAAGGATATAAAAAAAGAACCGTGCAATTCACAATTGTCCAAGTAACTAAGTTTCTTAACACATTGTTCAAAAGTCATACATTCAAATGTGCAGTCTTTGGTCGTCTTTGGACTTTTGTTACGCGAATCTTCGACTTTTCAGCTCTCGAGTCGGATAAACCTTTTTTCTCTTCCTCAGCGCATCTTTTTCTCTTTTTTAACCGCGTCTGTCCAACGCGCGCCAAGTCGATGCGAGTCGCGATCGAAGGTGACGGTGAACGACGCGAGCTCGAGGGAACGGAAGTGACGATGCCGATTCGAGGACAAGCCTCGCGACGAGGGACCAGAGTGTTTTTCGAGAGGTTTGCTCGCAGACTTTTCTTACTGATTGTTGGCTAGTTTCGAGAAGTCCTACGAAACACGTTCTTCGATCATTTTCTCAATGGGCTACTAAATTTATTATCAAGCGAATTTCGAATAAATACTGATTCTTTAAAATCTAATCCTACACACGTACATTCTAAATAAATTCGATGATATTCATAAAACGCATGAAAATCTTCGCTTCTTCTCAGTGAGCTACTAAATAAACACTCATTCTTCAAAATCTGATTCTACACACGTATACTCTAAATAAATTTGACTCATAAAAAGCATGATTGTATTCTAAATAAATTTGACTCATAAAACGCATGAAATCTTCGCTTCTTCTCAGTGAGATACTAAATAAACACTCATTCTTCAAAATCTGATTCTACACAAGTGTATTCTAAACAAATTCGAATCATAAAACGCATAAAATTCTTCTTCATCGTGAAAAGAATCTCACGAAAACCACGTTGATCGTTCAATCAAAGATCTGACGTTCATCAACCACCTTATTTCCTCGTCGATCACGTCGCATCATCAACAAAGCATCGATCCAGTAACCGCTTGTCACACTGTCCAGCAATCCTCTACGATCCATCAAACCTACACAAATAAAAAAAAAAAAAAAATAATAGAACAAGATCGCATTCGAGAAATCGACAAATTATCCAACTTAATTCAAATAATTCGTAAGTTTGCACTTAAACGATAAAATGATCACTCACGAAGGTAATATCGAGAGCATCGTCTCGCAAGTGACAAAAATCGCACTGAAAAATCGAAAACTTACCCAACTTAATCCAAATAATTCTTAGACTTGCACTTAAACGATAAAATAATCACGCACGATGTAAATAGCGAGAGCATCGTCTCGCAAATGACAGAAAATCGTGCTCGATTGTTCATTATTCAACGATACGCGCTTTTAACGATCGTTGCGACGCACGAGCTAATTAAAAGCCTTCTTTTACCACTCGATCCTCTTCCTCGAGGTACTCGTGTTCGTTAATTCTGTGGGTGGCGAGGAGAAAGGAGCCGTGAGTGAGATATCTGGCTGGCGAACGCGGATCGAGTCGATGAGGAGGATCGATCGATCCTCCAGTGTCGCTTGGCGGACGTCGTTCGAGCGTGAGCGAGGGACATAGATCGCTATCGTTCGATCCAGTGAGCGGTGTGCACCTTGCGAAGGCGTCCGTCTCGTTCGTCGTTGCCTTTTTTCCCTACGCTTTTGCGTTTGTTCGGTTAATCGCGTTAATAGTCGAATCGAGATACAATTGGTAATTAGAGGCAATTTTTTTTTTCGTTATCCATTGAACTTGAGATAGTTCGTTCGATATTAAATGGAGTGATGCAAGTAATAAAATGTTCATTTAATAATAGAAAGTGATGGAAAGGTAGAAAGCGTCGACTGAAGGTCTTTAAGTATTATAGAACGATCCACCTTGCGTCTCGTTCGCCATCGTCTTTTTTCTCTACGCGATTCAATTCTTAATAGACGAATTTAAATACGATTGGTGACGAGAATCAATTTTTTTTTTTTCTATCCATTGAACTTAATATTGTTGTTTCATTGAACTTAAGATAGTTCGTTCAATATTAAATGGCGCGATACAAGCAATAAAATGTTCATTTAATCGACTGAAGGCCTTTAAGCAGAACGATCCACCTTGCGTCTCGTTCGCCATCGCCTTTTCTCTCTACGCGATTCAGTTCTCAATAGACGAATCTAAATACAATTGGTGACGAGAATCAATTTCTTTTTTTATCCATTGAACTTAAGATACTTTGTTCGATATTAAATGGCGCGATCCAAGTAATAAAATGTTCATTTAATAATAGAAAGCGATGGAAAAATAAGAAACGTCGACTGAAAGTCTTCAAGTAGAATGATCCACCTTGCGAAGGCGTCGTGTCTCGTTCGCCATTTTCTCTTAATATCACAAATTGATAATTAACGTGTTCCTTGCACTATATAAATTTTTCATTCACCCTTTGGAATAATCCCAAACTCAGATAGCCATTTCTAGCCAATCTAAACTCGCAGCGTCCGCTACGAGATATCTCGTAGTTGGCAGTGAATGGGTTGCGCGACAGTTCAGTCGAATAAGTACGTTCACGCGTGGCAGGTCGAGCTCGTTCGTCTCGTCGCGTCGTAATCGTTTAACGAACCGCGATCCACGGTTCGAACGTTTATTTTCGCCGTCCACGACAAAGGTGTACGCGCGTCACGATCGAGCTGAGCCTTTCGTGCTGTTGGAAGTCTCGCTGCGAAACCAGTTCGGCTAACGGCGGCAATTAGCTTTTGTTTTTCGAGAGGACCGCCGCTTTGAAAGATGAGCAGCGTCGCGCGGATTGATCGAACGTTGAACGATCACCAACGGATCAAAGGGAGTGTATTATTAGGATGTGGCACGAGGAACGCGAGAATAGCGCGTGCACCCCCGCAGCAGCTCTGTTTCGAATTTCGAAGCGTGGATCATTCCACTTAGAGGCCCTCTGTCGACGCTTCTTACCTTTCAATCGCCTTCTATTATTAAATGAACATTTTATTCCTCGCATCACTCAATTTAACATCGAACAGACTATCTTAAGTTCAATCAAACAACAATATCAAGTTGAATGTCTCGTCACTAATCGTATTTAGATTTGTCTATTAACACTTGACTTGACGCAAATGACGTCTATAGCCGTCAGATTCTTGGTAATTGTACACGCAAATGACGGTTATAGCCGTCGAAAGATTTTTTGGGGAAAAACTGTGGCCAAATGTGATAATTTTCGATTTCATCTGGCAGTGATAAACAATCGAAAAGAAACATGTGTCTCTGAGGGCGATCGTAAAGTCAGAAATGTGCGTCAAAGTGTTAAGAACTCAATCGAGTAAAAAAAAAAATTGATTCTCGTCACGAATCGTATTTAGATTCGTCTATTAACTGTTCAAATTGTAACTGTTTTCTTTCAAATAGAGCCGTGGCGCCCAAGGAAAGACGCGCTAAATTTGCGCGGCAGTCGATGAGGTAAAACAGTGGCGAGAAAATCTGAAATTTGCTCTGTATACTCAGGAATGAACATTTAAAGAGATCCCAAGCACGTCGTCACGTTTCCATTTCACCCCACGCTTCGTTTAATCACAGTCGACCAGAAAGATATCGCAACGAGATAACGAATATCGTTAATTGAACGTTATCTTGAATCTGTGACCGCAAAAATCAGCGAAAATAAGTCTTATTTACTAGAGGAAATTAAGTACGCGAGCCTCGCGAAATCAATCCGCGAGCAGGCGCCATTTAAATCAGCTGTCGATATTTACAGACGAGAAATACACAGGAGACGCTGATTTTTCTTGCGAAACGATCTCGTTCCGAAAACTGGTTATCAGCGAGCCGCCAATAGCTGTGCCTATTATTAATTATTTATTTCAGGCTGGTGTGTGCATTATTAAGTGCAGGTTTGCTCTCGCGAGGCGACCGCTTCGCGTTGATCGAGCGATTTCTAACTCGTCTATCGCGAGGGTAATCGTTTTGCCCAGCCTCGAGATTTATGGATTTATCGAAAAAGAGCCACGTTGTTCTTAGGCTAATTCGTTGGCGAGTGACGTTGGTGGTTTTAAAATCGATCGCACGCCAGGCGTGATCGAGAGGCTCTCGTCGATGAAACGGTACCACCTCGCTCGAGGAGGAAGACTAATCGCGTCGCGTTTGCGCGTGTAACATCAAGAAAATGAGAATTCCCAGCTTCCTTATAATAATATAATCGTTTCGATTCCTGTTCCTCTTTTTTCCTTTTTCTGCGCCGCATCAGCGTAACGCCTGGCGCATTCACGGTCATTTGCCCAGATAATTTATCAATGCGCCGACGCGAGCGACTGAAATTAATATTCTCGGCTCGTAGATCACGTGGCCGGTGAACTTTAATGGAAACGTCGTTTCCTTCTCTCATTAGTTGGAAATAATAAAGCGAAACGCCGGAATTTAACGGTCGTTCGAGTGGCGCAGGCCACGCTGGGACGCTGCGGTTCCTGGTTCTCGCGATTACGATGCTCGATGCTTCGTTTCGAAGTGTCAAACTCGATTCTTGTGTCTGCTTTTAAATCTACTGTGAAAAGAATTTGTTTCAATTTTTTGGATAACAAAGTTTGTTCGAAGAAAAATAGAAATGCACGTAAAGAAATGTAAATAACGTAGAATTTAACAAAAAATAGTTTAAAGGAATGGGTGCCATTTTGAATGCGCTAAAATTCTCAATTATTAGATAATAAAGTTCATTTAACGAAAAATATAAATGTGTGTGCAGAAAAAAAAATAATAGAAAGGAATGGGTGCTATTTTGAATGCACGAAAATTCTTTTCAATTATTAGAGAACGAGTTCATTCAAAGAAAAGTAGAAATGCACGTGTAGAAATATAAATAACGTAGAATTTAAAGAAAAATAGTTAAAAGGAATGGGTGCTATTTTGAATGCACAAAAATTCTTCTCAATTATCAGATGACGAAGATAGTTCAACGAAAAATAAAAATGCACGTTAGTCGTTCCAAAAGTTTAGACAATTTCTGTTCACGTAGTCGAAAGATTTATTCTCTAAGTATTTTTTCACGAACTAAGTAAATACAATGAATTAGTAAAGCAAATGCCATATAATCGTCAGGACGGTTACAGCCGTCATTTGCATCGTTAACAGAAAAAATGACACTGAGCAAATGACGGTTATAACCATCGAAAGTTTTTTTTAGAAAAAACTATGGCAAACTGTGATAATTTTCAACTTACACCCGATTTCACCTGGCAGTCATAAACAATCGAAAAGAAAAATAAAGTTTTTTGGGGAAAAACTGACCAAATGTGACAATCTTCACAATTAAAAAAAGTGTTTCTGAGGGCGATCGTAAAGTGAAAAACGTGCGTCAACGCTTCAACTGATTAAATAAAATCTCTAACGACAAAATACAACCTCGACAAACGCACAAAGAGAGACAAATCTCAATGTCGAGCAATAATAATTAAGTCGAACGTTTTGAAGCGTTGGAAAAATCGACGACACCCACGTGGCGATGGTCGCGAGCGAGAAATAACGCTGTGGTCGCGTGAACCAGCCTGGTCGTAGTAAAATCTCTCAATTTGTTGCCCCACCGCTTAGCCAGGACTCTCAGCTTCCTTTTCCGTTCGCCGTTGCGCGCGCGGATCCGGCGAACGCTGTCCCAGCGACCAGTTCCCCTGCCTCGCGCCCAATGAGATACGTCACGTGGCATTTTTTCCGCGGAACAGGCAATTTACGGTAAAATTGCTCGGCGAGGCGTGAAGAATTTTGAGAGGCGTGCAACAAGTGGTTGGGCGCAACAAGTTATTGCCTGCGACGGCCTGGCTTTCCAGCGCGGCTACGGATGGGTGCAAGCTCGACGCTTTGCGAGCGAGCACGAGCCAATCGCGACTTGGTTCCTGCGATTTTTCAAGCTGAGAAGCGTATAAATTAAATTTTGCAGCGATGTCGACGAATAACGTTTGTTTTTTGAAGTTGAGAAGTGTGTATTTGCAAAATATTCGAGTTGTATGAGTTGATGTGGAATCGAGTGGACGAGAGAAACATGGAATTTGGTAATTAAACTCTGTAAGGATGGCTATGAATACAATTTTTTCGTGTGATGTCCTTTTTGTCGTCAGAAATTGTCGCATTGTACGAAAATTGTGAAAAAATTGTGGATGAAACAGAGTAGACTTTACTTAAATTGTTGAAGCAATTGAACTTATTCTAGAGAGAGATCTTCGAGGTAAAAGTGGAGTCAAAAAAGCCCTTTCTAGATTTTAAGAGACCAAATTAGATACGATGAAACAGAGTAGATTTTACTTCAATTTTTAAAGCAATTGAGCCTGTTTGAAAGAGAAATCCTCGAGACAAAAGTAGAGTCAGAAGCCCCTTCCTAAATTTCCAGAAGTTAAATAGTTCACGTCACATTTTGATCACAATTTTGGTCATTTTTCAATCACAGTAAATCTCACGATAAATAACATAAATCGTCCCATCAATTAATCGCGTTCTCCATCAATTAAACCGTTTGATCGCACACTTGATCCCATCCCTACGCGCAATACGTCCGTTCCACGCGACTCTCCCTCTCTTGTCGCGAAATTCTTCGATTCACCGTGTTCCACCATTGCCGTGACAACTCCTCGCAACGAGGCGAAGGGTAGAAAAATGGTGGACGTCGAGAAAGTAGAAAAAACGCTAATAATCGAGGCACGCAACGCTCGACGCTAACTTCTCCTACGTAATTCAGCTTGGCTGGCTACAATGCTCATTTTCGTCGATCTTAAAGAATCTTTCTCTAGAATTACTCCAACAGTATCGATGAACCGTCGCCAGTTACTCGCGCGTGTTATTCGACGAGACGTGGGCGAGGAAAAATCGAAAACCTCGTGGAAATTGATCTCGAGAACCGAAACTTGTTTGTGGATACCTGGTGAGACGCGATGGAAGAATAAATTGGGACGTGGTACCTTTTGTTCCTCTATTTTTCGACACGGTAATTTTCTGAGAAACTTCTTGAAATATTCTATTGGGCTTCGTTTCTTAATTATTAAGTAACAAATTATCTAACTAAATTGCTATCGAGCAGATGTAACTTTTTATTCGAACGCAATGAATTTCCACGAATGGTAAATTTGAAAAAACCCAGGGAAATACTTGTTGGACTTGGAATTCCCTATTGAACTTCGTTTCTTAATCACCAACTCGTAATTTAAAAGCAAAGAATTCTTAAAAAAGAACCCAACACAAATGGCTCCACTGTCAGAAACTGAAAATGGCGTACGTCACAGAAATTTGAAAAAAACCCAAGGAAATACTCGTTAAACTTAAAATTCCCTATTGAACTTCGTTTCTTAATCACCAACTCCTAATTTAAAAGCAAAGAGTTCTTAAAAAAAAACCCAACACAAATGGCTCCACTGGCAGAAACTGAAAATGGCGTACGTCACAGAAATGTAAAAAACCTCAAGGATATACTCGTCGAACTTGCAATTTTCTATTCAACTGCGATCCTTAATTACAACTCCTAATGTAAAAGCAACGAATTTCCCCCAAAAAACCAGCGACAAATCGCAGCACCGACAGAACCAGAAAAGTGCGTGCATCAGAGAAATCTGAAAAGTGTGCCACGCGAGAATTCCATCCCTTGGTCTAATCCTTCGAAGGGAGTTGGACGTTCGCCCTGGACGTTGGCCAATTCTCCGCGAGGTGCACAGGACGTCCGCTTGAAATAGTAGCGAGGAATTATCAAGCGGCGTGCGTGGCCGTGGTGGACGTCCAAGGCGACGAGTAGACAGGCGGAATGATTGTAACGTTTCGCACGGTGCGTGGAACGCGCGCTGTCGCTGTCTGGGCAAGAAGATTGCGACGCGCGTCGGTCACGGCGCGGTTCCGCGCGATCGAGCGCGCGTAGCGCGCGTAGAAGCATCGAGGAAGGCAGCAGTAGCGAAAAACGACGCAAAAAATCGAGCACCAAAGGGGGTAGAAACGCGAGAGACAAATGGAGAACGTCAGAGGACGCCTGTTCGCGTGGGTGGCTGTCGCAGCTCGCGCGACGCGAGCAGAAATATTGTCGCGAGCGGACGTGGCTCGTGGAACGGACTTGGAAATCGCATCGCGACCTTACGCGACGATCAACGCTTCCTGGGATTCCACTGACAGGTATCGTCGCTCCCGTTCGCGAGCGTATTTTCGTCGACAGCGTGCGTAGCCGCTGCTCTGCGACGTCGTACGAAACGATTATGCGGCGGGACGACAAATGAGTCCCGTTTATGCTTGGGCTTTGCTTGAAGCTCGCGTTGCGCGGGAGCTGGAATGTGGCTCGTCAGAGGAGGCGAGTCGTTGCGCCACTTGCGAACAGTTCTTGTTCATTTCACTGGGCAATACAAAATTGCATTTACTGCTAATCAACGCTTAACAGTGTATCGTACGATATTTAGTAAATTATTAATCGTCAAACGAAGATAGAAGGAAGGTAGAAAATGAAGCTTGAGAGGATTTTGGAAAGAGTGTCTGCACTTTAAAAGAGCCCACAGTTGGACAGTGTATCATACAATTTGTAGTAAATTATTAACAGTCAAATGAAGATAGAAGAATGTTAGAAAATGAAGCTTGCGAGGACTTTGAAAAGAGTGTCTGCACTTCAGAAGAGGCCACAGCTTAACAGTGTATCATACAATATTTAGTAAATTATTAACAGTCAAACGAAGATAGAAGAAAGTTAGAAAATGAAGCTTGCGAGAAGTTTGAAAAGAGTGTTTCTGTACTTCAGAAGAGGCCACAGTTGGACATTAGAAGCAGTGGCGAGTAAAGAAGAGGCTGGAAGTGGAGCAGAGGGCCCGAAGCAGGCGCCAGAGCGGCGTTTCGCGTGAAAAAGGAACGCTTTGCGACGCGTACGCATAATTTTCCGACCAATTTTACCGCAGCCGCCTATTCTCAGATAACGGCTGGCCTCAGTCAGCGATCGCGTTAAGCAGTTGTGGCGCGCAGGGTGGCAATAACGCCGTCATCGACGCTGGCTTAGAGCTTCCGAGGCAGGCGTCGCAGGCTCGCGGAATCGCGCTTAAAGCTCCGTTGCCAGAGGAATGCGACTAAAGCGAGCGCTGACGATTCGTACGCCTCGAGGGAGAGGCGAGGCTGGATGAAAATCGTGGGGTGGAAGGCGAGACTCTCAGCTGAGGCGAGAGAAAGGGGTGGAATCTTGCTGAGGAATGGATTGTGATCGCTCTTGAATGCGAGAGTGTTCGTCTGTGCGATGGTTTTCAAGTTTACGATGCTACGAATTAGTAGAATAGAGTTTGCAAGGGTTTCTAACAGAAATTAGGTTTATTAATAATATTTCTTAGTGTTAAAGTATATGTTAAACTATATTAGAAGCTGGATGATTCCATTCTCAGCTCTTAAAAGTACCGAAAGATCGCAAAAAAATTGTCAAAAATTTTTATCAAAAATTGTTGTTTGATAAGTCAAACTCTCAGTTCTTAAAAGTACTGAAAGATTGCAAAAAAAATTGTCAAGGGGACTGTGATTGCTCTCGAATGTGAGAGGGTTCATCTGTAGCGATGGTTTTCAAGTTTACGATGTTACGAATTAGTAGAATAGAGTTTGCAAGGGTTTCTAGTAGAAATCTGGTTGCGATTAATATATCTTAGTACCAAAGCACAAATCAAACTACACTAAAAGCTATATGATACCACTGAAAGATCACCAAACAAGAAAGAAACGAAAACCAAACGAAAACTACCTCAATCTCCATCCAAAATCCAATTACCAACCCCAAAATCCACGACGCATAACCCAAAAGGCAACTCAGACGCAGTACACCATTAAATACTCCTAAGAAGCTAAAAAACAATTCCTATAAAACCATAAAACGACATTAACGTCGCAGTTTGACGAACGATTCTATTCCAAGCGAGGCTGGTAGAATCTTCCGGGTAGAGGGCGTTGTTGCGCGCCTCGCTGGCGAACGCGCATAGATCACGCTTGCGTTTTCATCTAACCTAGCTGCTCGATCTCGTGCAACGAGAACAATCGCGTCGCGAGATGATCGCGCGAGTGCTCGCAAGAATTAGTCGAGTGGACGACGGCGGCAGATCGGATCGCGAGGCTGACTCGCGTCCTCGTCGCGTTCCGTTGCCCCGTCTGAAATAGCCGAGACAGTTCTGCATGACGGGTACACGTGTACTATTGTTCGTCGTGTTCCACGGGCCACCCACCTCAGAGACGCGGTTACACGCGTCGTAGAAGAGATGGAGTGGATCATCGCTGGTAGAGGCGAGTCGGATGCTGGACGAACGCGGAGACAAGCGAGCCAGAGAGATTCCCGTCGCGTGTATTATCTATTATTACGCGTTCGCCACCCCCTCGCGCCCTTCCTCCGTCGACTTGACGGACAGTGCGACGGACAGGTCCCCGCCACCGCCTCCTTTCTCTATTTAAACGCATCCTCTTTTTCTGCTGTACTCGAAGATGGAAACGCGGCTCGCGTACCCGTGACACTCTCTGCAATTATTAATAAAGCCAGGCTGAGTCGACTCTGTGGCTTCTACGCTCGAGGGATGATCAATTTCGCTTGAAACTAGTTTCAACTATTATTCTTTAAATCCTCGTAGAAATAAAGAAAAGCAAGCTTATTGAGAAATTGTAATTCACTGGGTCAGCGCAGGGCTGAGTCGACTCTATGGTTTCTACGCTCGAGGGATGATCAATTTTGCTTGAAATTAGTTTCAACTATTATTTTTTAAATCCTTGTAGAAATAAAAGAAAAGCAAGCTTATTGAGAAATGGTAATTCCACTGGTTCTAGTTTTGACGATCCTAGAGTGCTCCAAGTGTAACTGCGTTTGTTCTGTTAATCACGATCCTCTGATTGGCAACGCCTCCTCATTTTCTGGTGTACTCGAAAATGGACACGCGACTCGCGTACACGTGACAAGGCTGAGTCGACTCTGTGGATTCTACGCTCGAGGGATGATCAATTTTGCTCGAAATTAGTCCCAACTATTATTTTTTAAATCCTCGTAGAAATAAAAGAAAAGCAAGCTTATTGAGAAATGGTAATTCACTGGGTGTAGTTTGTTCTGTTAATGACGATCCTCTGATTGGCGTACCCGTGACACTCTCTGCAATAATTAATAAAGCTTGGAGCTGAGTCGACTCTGTGGCTTCTACGCTCGAGGGATGATCAATTTTGCTCGAAATTAGTTCCAACTATTACCCTTAATATTCTTTAAATCCCCATAGAAATAAAGAAAGCAAGCTTCTCGATAAATTGCAATTCACTGGTTCTAGTTTTGACCATTCTCGAGTGCTCCAAGTGTAACTGAGTTCACTTTGCTAATCACGATCCTCTGATTGGCAACACCTTCCTAAAACGCACGACTATCACTGCTTGGTGCCCTCACAATTGTTTGCTGCTCTGTTTTCCACTCATACGAGGGTATATCCGTTCAGATACAGATCTGATCAGCGAGGTGGAAACGGATTTGCTCGCGGTGGTCTGATAAGAGCGTGACTCGTTCGTAAATAAGCTGAAGCCAATAGAGGCGAGTCGTGGGACGAGCTTGGGTTGGGATACGTCGGCGATGAGTAGGGCCAGTTCCACCCTTTCCTTTTTCGCTTCCCAAGGAACGTATCAGCTGGCGTGATCTACATCTGTCTCTACGTGGACCGCTCTCTACAGTGGGTGGCCCCTGGGATGAATGAACAATAGTACACGTGTACTAATCATGCCAAACTGTCATGTTGTTTCTAGCGGGACAACGGGCCTCTGGTTTTGTCTCTCTTTCTCTCTCTCTCTCTCCCTCTGTCTCAGCGTCTCTCTTCTTGGCCTTTCTGCTACCTCCTGCCAGTCGTTACACGGTTACACGTGGCGCGCGCGTTGTTTCTCCGTTTGATCTAATCTGACGAGCACGATGATGGATCGCGCTTTTTCACGGGGATAATGAACTCGTTTTCGAGGGGCCTGGTTGCCAGCGCGTGCGTGCGACGCGTTTTCGAAAGTAGCCGCGCGATTGCGATCGTCGAACCGCGTCGCGGATGATCGTTGGTCGATGGAGAACGCGATGGATAGAGAGACGCGTTCGTTTGTGTTTCATTGCTGCTCGAACTCGAATTTTAAAGCGAAGAGAGGTCTCGTGGAACTTGGGCACGATTGAGATTCTAAATATAGAATACTTGGACCAATTATGGTACTTTGAACTATTCTTGAGCGATGTGGATGGCTAAGACGTGTTCGTCTGTGTTTTATTGCTGCTCGAACTCGAATTTTAAAATTCGTGGAACTTGGACGCGATTGAGATTCTAAATCTAGAATATTTGGTCCAATTATGGTACTTTGAGCAATTCTTCAGCGATGTAGATGGATAAGAAGACATATTCATCTGTGTTTTCTTGATGCTCCAACGATTTTAAATTTCGATCGCGAACAAATGTCTCGTGCGGTGGAAAAAGGGTGGAAATGGCGCGATTAAGATTCTAAATATAGAGTAGTTGGTCCAATTATGGTACTTTGAACATTTCTTCAGCGATGTAGATGGATAAGAAGACGTATTCATCTGTGTTTTCTTGATGCTCGAACGATTTTAAATTTCGATCGCGAACAAATGTCTCGTGGGGTAGAAAAGGGGCGAAATGGCACGATTGAGACTTTGAATGTAGTCTACTTGACCCAATTATGGTACTTTTAACAATTCTTCAGCGATATAGGTGGATAAGAAGACCTGTTCGAACGATTTTAAATTTCGATCGCGAAGAAATGTCTCCTGGGGTGAAAAAGGGGTGAAACAACGTGATTGAGACTCTGAATGTAGTCCACTTGGTCCAATTATGGCACTTTCAACAATTTTTCATATATTTCTCACGTTGTTACCTTGCTATTTGCAGTTTCGACTTCCGAAACACATCGACGAATTCGAATTACTTTGTCGAAGGCCACAGTGGTCCCGTGTTAGGCAATGGTGCACGCGACATGGAATACGTATTAGGAAAATGGATTTTACCAGCGAGCTAACGAGACAGAGATTGATCATTTCGACAAACGTTACGAAAACATGGCCATATGTGAAAAATAATTACGCGATTACGAAACAGGCACGGTTACCTTATCGCGTATGGTATGCTTGAAATCGTATAAAAATTGTCTCCAACTTCATCATTGCACGACGATATCAGAGTTCTTTCGTATCGAAAATGAATTCTATTACGCGTTGAGAGGCAATGAAAGCTAAAATTTAATTGCCAACGAAAGAGGAGAAGATTGATTTGTATTATTCGATTACTAAATCGCCATTGGTTATCATCTAGCGTTCCTCGAGGGAGACGTTACTCTTCGCCACCCGTTACTCCTCTCTCCCTTCTGTTACTCCTCTCTGGCCATCACCCCTTGCTTTCCATCTTTATTACTTTACAACGTCGATACGCGAACTGGTAATTGGACCGTAATCATCATCATTGACAATTTTACGAGCGACCATACGCCAGATGATCGTTTCACGGCGTAAAAGACCGCTGCGGGCCAGACGAGGGCCTCCTCTTCTGCTTCTTCTTCGTTCCCCGCTAATTTACATGGGGACTATAATCCAAAGATCGTCCTACAACGCGAGCCACGACGCTTTTCTGTCTCCTCTCCGCCATTTCAGACGAAAATCTCTAACCAAAGCATTCACTTTGCCAATTCTCGCAGACACGTCACGTATACGTGCAATTATGACTATTGAATGCTTTAAAAATACGCGTACCAGAGAAAGAATGGAAATAATAATGGCAACAGAATAGAGAAAGACAGAGAAAATAAATCGAATGCGTGCAAAAATCCAAAGATCGTACTTCAACGCGAGTCACAACGCTTTTCTGTCTCCTCTTCGCCATTTCAGACGAAAATCTCTGACCACAGCACTCACTTTTAGACAAAAATCTCGCGTACGAAAGAAAGAATGGAAATGGCAATGGCGAGAGAATAGAAAAAGACAGAGAATGTAAATCGAATGCGTGCAAAATGTTCGAACTTTATAACAGTTTTGTTGTATTTCTTTTTTTTGAAGCTTCGTGGATATTCGCCACGACGCTTTTCTGTCTCTTCTTCGCCATTTCAGACGAAAATCTCTAACCACAGCACTCACTTCGCCAATTTTTACAGAAACATCACGTATACTTGTAATTGTGACTATTGAAAGTTTCAAAAATACGCTTGCGAGAGAAAGAATGGAAATAATAATGGCAACAGACTGGAGAAAGACAGAGAAAATAAATTGAATGCCTGCAAACTGTCAAAACTTCGTAACAGTTTTGTTGTATTTCTTTTTTTTTTTCGAAGCTTCGTGGATATTCGAGGGAATTTCAGGGACGACGTGTGCGATATCCGCGCGACGCTTGGTCCGCGTGAGACCAAGTGACGCCAGAACGCGCTGGCTCAGACGACGAAGACCACAACAACGACTCCTCATCCGCGACGACGGGCCTGACGTGGGCTATGCGATGATGGCGAACAACTCCGCGCGGTTATGTAACCACGCATGAAACTAATATATCAGAGTTGTCCGGCTTTGTGGCAAACTTAGACCGCTCGTCCCGAGCCAAGCCCCTCATCTGGATCCGTGGACAGGCTGGAAAAGTATGCGAAAGTAACTGCGTTGCTCGCGCCCTATCAAACTGTCCAAACCGTTGTCGCAACGATTTTTGCGTTAAAAAGACTTTAAACAACAATTTTAAAAATACTTTAAACACAAATAGCAATGCAATTCTGTTGGTTAATGACAGTAATTGAAGAGAAGAGATATGGTTTAAAAAACGACGAAGGATTGTTTGGAATTTCTAATTGGAATATTCGATATTCGAGAAGAGAGAGAAACGCACAGAAGCTTCTTTATTGGAAAGCACGACGTAAACTTTTCAAATTCTCGTAATCATCTTTGCGTTAAAAAAGCTTTCATTTGTGTCGTTCGTCTGTTATTCAATTTTATACGTAGTCACAGATAACAATGCGATTCTGTTGATTAATGACAGTAATCGAGAAGAAGAGATATGGTTTGAAGAAAGGATGAAAAATTGTTTGAAATTTTCAATTCGAATATTCGATATTAGAGAAGAGAGAGAAACGCAAAGAAGCTTCTTCTTTGGAAAGCACGACGTAAACTTTCCAAATTGTCGCATCATCTTCGCATTAAAAGAAACTTTCATTCATACTCTTCGTCTCTTATACACTTTTACACGTAGTCACAAATAGCAATGTAATTTTGTTGGTCAGTGATCAAAAAGAAGAGATATCATTTATCAAACGACTTCTAACTCAAACATTCCCCACTCAAGAACAGAAAGAAACACACAGAAGCATTTCTCAGCAAAATTACGCGCAAGAAGACCAACATTCGCGACTCTCGCCGTCGAAATAAGTCTCTTCGACGACTTCATTAAGAGAGAATTTTACAACACTCTCGCTTCGAGGATAATATCGATATCCCGTTCGCCCAGTGGCGAACTGAAAAAAGAACGACATCGAACCGACGAGGGTAGCCGGAGGAACGACCACGAGCGAGGCCACCGCTAAATAAGACCTCGTTCGTTCGATTTTGACAGCGTCGTGAGAGGAAGAATTTTTTCGCGCGGCGTGCGCAGACCGTCGTTAAAGAAAGCAAAAAAAAAAAGGACCACGAGGAGGGGAGAATAGTCGAAAAAGAAGGAACATCTGTTGTCTTGGACGCGTTTAACCAGAGAGAGCGTTCAGACGCTTCGCTTTCCGCCCTCCTCGTTCCTCCGCCACCCTCGAAACCTCGACGCTGCGATATTGTTTCGCACGCATACGCGAAAACGCGGGTGACGCGGCTCTTTTTGCGCTGCGACCCCGGGATAAAGTGTTTAGTCTGAGGTTCCCGCTGGAGAGATATTCCCCTGGCACTCTCCTCTCCTCTCTCCCTCTCATCGCGTCGAGTGCCGGAGAATTTCGTGCGGGAACAGAGCGTCGAGAAAAAGAAGTTTCCGTATTTTTAATGCTCGTTAAGCCCGCGGGACCAGTCGTTTCTCAGACGCGCTGCTGCCAGCGGTTCCACGGACGCATTAATATTCGCATTAAAAACGGATTACACGCGCGGCGACGTGGATTCGGTGATTACCAACAGGCGTAAATACTTTCGCAGACGATTTGCAGGGGTGCGTCTCTCTCTCTCTGTCTCTCTTTTTCTCTCTTGAGTACGTCTCGCTTTAGACAGACTATTGTGGCGGTCCACTGTGTTTGCCAACTGCTCAGTTGACTCGACTGACGCACCGAGAATTGTTTTAATTAATCGTACTTTTCAATTAAACCTCTGCTTCCTCGCTTCGAGTCACTTTGTTAGTTACTCGTGTTAATTCAGTCGAATTTTATTCAATTATGCTTAATGAGAAGCTTCTTTTATGATAACTCTGAAGTCAGAAATCTGTTAAATTGTCCTATCAATTTCGACAATCTCGAAAAAGAAATTTTCTCTTCTTATTTCTCCTCATCGTTGGATTATTAAAATAAGTATCGATTTATCGTATCGTACGACAGGTTACATTTTTTACAGAACGCATGTGCGAAGCCCTGCTCTCGTAATTAAACGAAACGTATCGAGTAAAAATGTTTAATTAACCAGAGCGAACTTGTTGAGTAACGAAACACAACGAAATGAACAAGTGACGCGGACAGTCGCTGCTGATGTCCTTTTTACGCGATAATAGTCTGCGTTGACGAATAAGAACGATAGCTAGGTGTTAGCACGATTATACGAGGCGATATTAAAGTTATTAAGTCAAAGAGGGGAGGAAAGGGATTGTAAAGGGCAGCACTGGTATTTTTTAGCGAGTAGTGAATATGCTTGCATAGATTTTAGCGAGGAGTGTCCATGTTTGCATAGATCTTAGCAAGTATTATCTACGTTCGCGTAGATCTCAGCAAGCATTTTCTACGTTTGCATAGATCTCAGCAAGTATTATCCACGTTCGCGTAGATCTCAGCAAGTATTATCTACGTTCACGTAGATCTCAGCAAGTAGTGTCAACGCTCGCGTAGATCTCAGCAAGTATTATCTATGTTTGCGTAGATCTCAGCAAGTATTATCTATGTTTGCATAGATCTCAGCAAGTATTATCCACGTTCGCGTAGATCTCAGCAAGTAGTGTCAACGCTCTCGTAGATCTCAGCAAGTATTATCTATGTTTGCATAGATCTCAGCAAATAGTGTCTACGTTCGCGTAGATCTCAGCAAGTATTATCTATGTTCGCGTAGATCTCAGCAACAATCTTCTATGTTTGCACAGATCTCAGCAAATATTATCTACGTACGCGTAGATCTCAGCAAGCATTTCCTACGTTTGCGTAGATCTCAGCAAGCATTTTCTACGTTTGCATAGATCTCAGAGCGTAATATCTACGTTTGCATAGATCTCAGCAATTACTATCCACGTTCGCGTAGATCTCAGCAACAATCTTCTACGTTTGCATAGATCTCAGCAAGTATTACCCACGTTCGCGTAGATCTCAGCAAGCATTAGATCGTCGCGCATTACATCGAGCGACATTTGTCCAGTTGTTCCTTCTTTTCCACCTTGTGAACGAGGCGTTTCGCGGTTGGCGCAGTGTCAGCAACGGATACCAAGCCGCGTCTGTCGCGTTTCACGATTTTAGGGCGCGCCTGTCGTTGCTCGCGTTCAAACCGACGCTCTTGTACCCACGCCTAGGCTGCGTCGTCTGTTGTCACTCCCATTGTCAGCGGAGGAACGCCGTGACAGAGGCATGCGACGCACCGCGCCGCGCTCAAGATTTAGCGGCAACACCCACGTGGGCAGATGCGTTAAACCGCGCGAGACAACCTCGCCTCGGCTAGCGTCCCCCTTTACGAGCGTGGAACTCGAGCGCGTCTCGACGCGGAGGATCGATCTCAGTGGCGAGAGTGGATCGAGGAATTTCGTGGCGATCCAGAGATTAATTGTCGAATTTAGTCGGATTTCGATGAGTATTCTCTACGTTTGCAGAGATTACAGCAAGCATTATCTACGTTTGCATAGATCTCAGCATGCATTTTCTACGTTTGCATAGATCTCAGCATGCATTTTCTACGTTTGCATAGATCTCAGCAAGTATTATTCACGTTTGCGTAGATCTCAGCAAATAATGTCAACGCTCGAGAAGATCTCAGGAAGCATTTTCTACGTTTGCATAGATCTCAGCAAGAATTTTCTACGTTTGCATTGATCAGAAAGTATTATCTACGTTCTCATAGATCTCAGCAAATAGTGTCAACGCTCGCAAAAATCTCAGCAAAGCATTTTCTACGTTTGCGTAGATCTAAGCAAGTATTATCTACGTTCGCGTAGATCTCAACAATTATTATCTACGTTTGCATAGATCTCAGCGTGTTATGTACGTTCGCGTAGATCTCAGCAATTATTATCTACGATCGCATAGATCTCAGTAATTATTATCTACGTTCGCATAGATCTCAGAGCGTAATATCTACATTTGCATAGATCTCAGCGAGTAGTGTCTACGTTCGCGTAGATCTCAGCAAGCAATATCTACTTTCGCGGAAATATTAAAGAGTAATATCTGTGCTCGCGTAGATCTCAGTAAATAATATCTCCGTTTGCATAGATCTCAACAAGTAGCATCTACATTCGCATGAATCTCATCGTGCATCATCCACGCTCGCATAGATCTCAGAATGTAATACCTACGTCCACCTAGATTTCATCGAGTAATCTCCAGATATTGCTTACTCATCTCTAAATATCCTATAATAACGATAAATAACGTCGCGAGTGTCGACCATACACATTTCACTATTCCAATTATCTAAACTAACTCATCTACCCTGGATCGCTTTAGATCATCAGACGTTATTTAGTAACGATAAATCCTGCTTCTAAATTACATAGAACCAGTAACACTACAATTATCGAGCCATCGATTATAAATGTAATAAATACGCGAGGTAGTTTATCGAAGTACGTAGACATTCTCTCTCTCTCTCTCTCTCTCTCACACACACACTCACACACACTGTTTCTCTCTCTCTCTATCTCTCTCTCTCACACACACTCACACACACTGTTTCTCTCTCTCACACACACACACTCTTTCTCTCTCTCACACACACTCCTTCTCTCCCTCACGCACTCTCTTTCTCTCTCTCTCGCCCTTGTTTATCCAACAGCGACGATGCTTGGCACCGCGCGTGATGGATCGCCGCGTAGATCGGATCAGCGCAACCGAACACGGTCAGCCTCGCGACGCGCTACCGGTCCAAACTGCCAGATCACGGTGCACACGCAACCAGAGCCCACGAATTACAAACCTGCCGGACGGAAGCTTAATAAAACGCCTCGATTCCCACGATCGATCGTATCGATTATCAATCAAAAGCCACGGGACGGTTCGAGGCTTGGACGCCAGCCAAATACCACGACCAACGTCCAGTAAGCATGCGCGAAACCGCACGATCTGTTATTCCCAACGCTCTGCCTCGTCGTACCCCGACTATGGATGAATTATGAGCAACACTTAAAAGAAGATTTGCCAGCCAGCAAGAAACTATGAACGCTCGTTTTAAATGGCAAAAGGCCGTTTTAACTCGATTACTCTGCTTCGAGCGGAGATCAGAGCTGCTCGCGCGCGATGAAAACGCGCGCGTCCTCTGCGGAACCTCGAAAACCAGGAAAACCTTAAAAAGCAGCGACATCGAGGATGATTTTTGATACCAGTCGCGCGAGATCGCGAGAAATCCGTTTATTCGACGACTGTTCGATTGTCGAATGAAGACAGTTGGGGTAATTAAGTCGTGGACCAACAACAAGAGTAAGGGCATTTTTTAGGGAGCAATGTATCTACGCTTGCGTAGATCTCAGCGAGTAGTGTCAACGTTCGCGTAGATTTCAGCAAGCATTTTCTACGTTTGCATAGATTTCAGCAAGCATTTTCTACGTTCGCATAGATCTCAGCAAGCATTTTCTACGTTTGCGTAGATCTCTGCAAGCATTTTCTACGTTTGCATAGATCTCTGCAAGTATTATCCACCTTCGCGTAGATCACAGCAAATATTATCTACGTTCGCGTAGATCTCAGCGAGTAGTGTCTACGTTTGCATAGATCTCAGCAAGTATTATCTACGTTTGCATAGATCTCAGTAAGTATTATCTACGTTTGCATAGATCTCAGTAAGTATTATCTACGTTTGCATAGATCTCTGCAAGTATTATCCACGTTCGCGTAGATCTCAGCGAGTAGTGTCTACGTTTGCATAGATCTCAGTAAGTATTATCTACGTTTGCATAGATCTCAGTAAGTATTATCTACGTTTGCATAGATCTCTGCAAGTATTATCCACGTTCGCGTAGATCACAGCAAATATTATCTACGTTCGCGTAGATCTCAGCGCGTAGTGTCTATGTTTGCATAGATCTCAGCAAGTATTATCTACGTTCGCGTAGATCACAGCAAATATTGTCCACGTTCGCGTAGTTCTCAGCAAATATTATCAACGTACATATATCAGCGACATCGAGAACGATTTTCGATACCAGAAATCCGTTTATTCGACGACTGTTCGACTCTCGAACGAAGGCAGTCGCCATAATTAAGCCGTGGACCAACAACGCGAGTAATGGGATTATAATGGCACCACGCAGTGATCCTCGAGCTGGGCAATTCGAGGGACACACAGCTCTCGTTCTAATCGTTCAGTACGCGTTTTAATGCCACACTGTGGAAACCGTTTAATCGAGCCGCGGATTTCGCGGTTATTCGCGCCGCTGCCAGTCGAGCAGCAAAAAGTAGATCCATAAAATCGATGGCGATCGAGTGTAATTGTTGTTGTCAAGATCGTTACCACTCGTTTACTGCGAGCTGCGATTTAAATCGTGCTGTGAAGCTTTCGATCATTTAACCATCGTGTAAACGGCTCGTTAATTTTTTTTTTCTTTGTAACCAATCGTGAAAGACAGCGAAGCTATTTGTTGTTGAAAGATAAAATGCGATTATTGCGTTGCTATGGTGGAAAGAAGAATGAAAAGATCGCAGAACAGGCGTCTCAGAATTATTGGCGATGGTATATTTGTTATTAAAGGATGAAATGCGATTTTTACGTTGCTATGGTGGAAAAAAAATGAAAAGGTCGCAGAACAGGCGTCTCAGAATTATTGGCGATGGTATATTTGTTATTAAAGGATGAAATGCGATTTTTACGTTGCTATGGTGTAAAAAAAATGAAAAGGTCGCAAAACAGGCGTCTCAGAATTATTGGCGATGGTACATTTGTTATTAAAGGATGAAATGCGATTTTTACGTTGCTATGGTCGAAAAAAAAATGAAAAGGTCGCAGAACAGGCGTCTCAGAATTATTGGCGATGGTATATTTGTTATTGAAGGATGAAATGCGATTCTTACGTTGTTTTGGTGGAAAGAAGAAAGAAAAGATCGCAGAATTATTGGCGATGCTATAGCGAAGCGATAATAATTCAAGACTGTCTTCAGCTCGTAGTTATCGCGTGTTCGAATTAACACCTCGTTCCAAGACGAACGGGGACCCAAAACACCCACTAAACGTCACTCAACGGCACGCACGAGCGTGCAAACGAACGCGTGCTCCACTGAGAGCGTCTGAGATACGTTATTGTTATTATCTTCAGCAAGAGTCACCTAATTTTCTCCCTGGGACGTGGCTAATGAATGGAAGTGGCTGATCGTACGTTTTCACGGTTTCGCGAAACGCGAGCTGAGACAGACGAGTCGATTTGTCGAGTGGCCTGTTCGAAGACACGTGACGAGTTATCATGTCAATGTATTCGTTGGAATTGAAATACCTGTCATGTGAATTGCTTCGTTTTCTCCTTTGCGCTGCGAGATCGAAAGTTGATTAATCTGCGTCGATTCTTTGCTTGCAATTTTTAAATCACAGTTGTACTTTGAATTCTGATGATTTAAAAATCTCTGACAAAGACAGAAGTACGATAATATCCCTGATATTTGAAATAAAAATCCTTCCACATGAATTTTCATTTTGTTAAAAATGTATAAATTCTTATAATATTGCTAAGAATTAAAGTTTTTATTATAATTTTGGATGAATGCGCATCACATTTGCGCAAGAATCTCTCTAAACTTGAAATTTGCCACGCATTTGCTGATTTACGAAAATATTAGGATTTCGAAGCAGCACGATTGTTGGAGAACCGATCGAGTCGCGCGATACGCGTCGCAGAGGGTGCAGAAAGAGCAGAGGGTGCGCTAATGAGTGGATGCGCATCACATTTGCGCAAGAATCTCTCTAAACTTGAAATTTGCCACGCATTTGCTGATTTACGAAAATATTAGGATTTCGAAGCAGCACGATTGTTGGAGAACCGATCGAGTCGCGCGATACGCGTCGCAGAGGGTGCAGAAAGAGCAGAGGGTGCGCTAATGGCCCGGAATGGCACTCGCAACAGCTTCTTCATCGATGTAAACAACCGCTAAACCGACTGCGGACGGTGGAGAACTGCTTGCCAAAGTGCGATCGTATTTTTGGAACGCACTCTCAGCCCACGTCAGCACGCCCTCGCCTCGAATCGTCGCGCGAGCGTCAGCTGAAAGAGTCGCGTCGAATAACTTTCGTTCGTCGATTAACCAACGAACCCTCTCGAATCGACCTCGATCGAGACGACAAGATAAAAAAAAAAGGACTGAAGGGTGCAGAATTCATTCAGTTGCGGTTTATTTCGTTCACCGCATCGACGACGGTCAATCGATCGAATTAAAAATTGGACACGGGTTGCGTTGTACGATCTAATTGCATTTGCTCGATCGCGATGTCTCAATTTCTTTCTTGTCTTTTTTTTTTGCCACGCAGCTTGCGTAGTGGTCGCAAAAAAATATACACGGATCGATATTCGAAATCGACGTGGATTTCTTAATTAACTTCGATATTTCATTTGGACGTTGTCGAATTTTCGCGGCCAAAGCGAAAGTATTAACCGATCGCGAGTTTTAATACACCCGGGGCCGAATTAATTAGCACGTAAACGATGAAATAAATACAATCTGCCTTGCCAGTCTGTAATTCATCGCTTGATAAATTTCTGCCAAAGAAATATCGAGTTTACAGTTATGGAATGAAGCTACTGCTCGCTGATTAATCTCGCGTAAAAACGAACAGTTCGAGCGAACAATTTTCTTACTTAACTCACAAGAGAGATAACGAGAATTTAATAATAATTCTGTGAACGAACTATTTCCAAATTTGTAGATTCGCAATTGCTGCGAACTTTTATCACAATTTTTTCTACGATTCCATCAATATTAAAAGTTATATTAATTAATGATTAATGGCTGATACAGTGACAGATAAAATGATCCACGCAGTGTAACTCACAAGAGAGATAACGAGAATTTAATAATAATTCTGAGAACGACCTATTTCGCAATTGTTGCGAATTTTTATCATAACTTTTTCTACAATTCCATCAATATTAAAAGTTGTATTAATTAATGGTAAATTTCTGATTTAATGACAAATAAAATGATCCACGCAGCGACGCGTATCATCGCAGAAACTCGCAACAAATTGTAACAACTGTCAGTGCAGCTCGCAAAAACGCGATGGAATAATTGAACGAATATTTCGTGAGAGCACCCACCAGGTGCGTTTCAAAGGCAGGTATCTTCTCAAACGGAAGCGTATCTTCGAGTAAAACGCGACCGCGATCCCCCCTTTCATCCTCGTCCGTTTTTATCGAGTCTGATGCGAAGTTAATTGGTTCTCCGTGTTGCTTTGGTGCGCGCGGCTACCGTGAAAACCAATATAACGTTTACGAGTGCACGTAAGACGCTCGTAAATCAAACGGTTCGAGAACGAACGGTGTCGTCGCTGGCCCCGTCGAGCGCCACGAAAAATTCTGCGCGTCGATACGCGCGTAACCCCTGAACGCGCGGAAAAACCGCGCGCGTAAATCATCGCGCGCGCGGTGCTCGCGAAATCGCCAGGCGGAATGCTGGGGCTAACGAGGCGTCGATTTCAATTCTACTCTTTCTCTGAGAGGGAATTTAACGAGCTTTCTGACCAATTGCAGGATGAGACGTTGGGGTGGTTTTCAACCCTTGTTTTCTGCTCGAGAAATAGACGATTTAATGAGAAAGAGTGATTGAGACTTAGTGGAGTTTGGGAAGTTGCGATTCTGGTAATTTGAGTGTCGTTGAAGTGATTGTTTGAGAAGAGGAGAGATTGTTGGACGATTTTTCGTAGCGACAGGTTTCGTAGCGAAGGATCGCTGGCTCTCTTTGGAATGTGCCACGATTACGTCTAAATTGGCGGTATTTTTTCCTGCTGCTTCCAGAACACAGCCTGTTGAACCGCCTACTGACGTTTACGACCATTAAGGAAGCCATAAATTTCGCGGCCGCTTTTTGCCACTTACAGTGTGCATTTAAATATTCTTTCGAACGGTTTAAATTGTATAAACGTAAGTCGAGGCTGCAACGCGACGTTTTACGATTAACTTCCAGGTAATTAAAAAGCCTGCTCTGATCAATCTAAAGCTTTGCGTTCTCCCCTCCTTCGAGGGGATGTCTGAAATTATTTTCTATTTGTATAAAAATTTTCTAAACTATATATATATATATATATATATATAAACATTTATAATTTGTGATATACTATGTGTGCTCAATTTTAATATAATTGATACTAAAATCATTGAAATAAAATATGAAGCTTCAACATGAGCTTTGGATAATTATTGATGAAATATATATTGCGACTTTTACTAAAAAAGTTCACATTATGCATATATAATATAAACATTAGCTATAGAAATTTTTGCTAAAATACTGCTGTACACATTAGCAATAGAAATTTTTGCTAAAATACTGCTGTACACATTAGCAATAGAAATTTTTGCTAAAATATTACTATTCTAAGAACCACTTTCTATTTACTAAAACATTGCTCAAAGATCACTATTCCATCAATATTCTCTGTTACCAACGTCCAGAAAAGGATCGAGTACATCATCTCTGAGAAAGAATTCTCGCAAAACAGAGGAGAAGAGCAAAGACACATTCATAGAGGAAGATAACAGAGCAATTAGGTCCCATTTTCGAGTTTCTATCCATATTCTCTGTTACTAATATCCATAAAGAAATCGAGTACATCATTTCTAAGAAAGGATTCGAACAAAACAGAGGAGAATAGAAAAGGTATATTCTCAGAGGAAGATAAAAGCCATCAATATTCTCTGTTACCAACATCAAGAAAAGAGTCGAGTACATCATCTCTGAGAAAGAATCCTCGCAAAACAGAGGAGAAGAGCAAAGACACGTTCTCAGAGAAAAACAAGAGAGCAATTGGATTCAATTTTCGACTATCTCGAGCCAATCCTGAAATATTACTATTCAAGAACCCACATTCTATTTACATTGCTCGAAGATTACTATTCTATCCATATTCTCTGTTACCAACATCCACAAAGAGATCAAGTACATCATCTCTGAGAAAGAATTCTCGCAAACCAGAGGAAAACAGCAGAGACACGTTCTCAGAGGAAGACAAGAGAGCGATTAGGTTCGATTTTCGAGTTTCTTGGGCCACTGGATCAGTGGTCGCCTTGCGAACGCGTTCGTAGTCCGCTGGTCCTGTCTATTATTGTCGCAGTTCCAACAGGACCGCGACGAGTCCCGCTGTACATTCATCCGCGTTCAAGAGACCGTCAGCAGACGACTCGTTCACCAGGGCTTGGCCATGGGCGATTCATAGTCTCGCGGGTGTTCCATTAATGAGGGTGTCGTGGTCGCGGTTAGCCGCGACTGTTATTATAGCTGCTCATAACAGTCGAGCAGCGGTGAGACGCGTTCACGACAGGCGTGTCGCGCGTTCCTCGCGACTATGAGCCATCGAGCCGGCTATTTTCACGCAACCGTCGCCAACAGCCTCGCCATCCCTGTGTTACGTGATCCAGCGAAATATCCAGAGAGAGAGAAAGCCTGCTCTGTCCACGGCGGCAATTAAACCAGTGTCGCGAGAGAAAATTCTGTGGACTGGAACGAGACACGATCGAGATCGTGGACGACACTTGATACCTCGCGAAAATAGTCCGCCTCCGCGAGGTTACTATTGAACAGCGTTAATTGGCCCTCGAGGGTGCTGGTCGTTGAATTCTTGCGTTTAGAAATTCTAAGGAAACTCGTTTTCTTAATCAGAGTTTTCTAGCTCGAATTTGTACGATTCCAGAAGCTAAAATTTCCAGAATTCCTAATTATCGCATATTGTGTGACTTTTGCGCCTCTACAATAACTCTAATTCTCGCATTTAGAAATTCTCATCTTCTTAATCAGAATTTTCTAGCTCAAAGTTGCACGGTTCCAGAATTTAAAAATTCCAGAATTCCTAATTATCGCAATTGTGCGACTCTTGCGCCTCTTCAATAATTCTAATTCTTGCGTTTAGAAATTCTAACGCAACTCTCATCTTCTTAATCAGAGTTTTCTAGCTCGAAGTTGCACGGTTCCAGAATCTAAAAATTCCAGAATTCTTAATTATCGCAATTGTGTGACTCTCGCGCCTCTTCGATAATAAGAAGAGCGTTTGAGGTGTTCTCCAACAGTCGCGTTCCATAATTGTTTAACAGACGAGGCGATAAATCGGTGAAGAGTTTCTCTAATCCTGCGTGAGTCCTGCAACGCACTCTGCAGGCCAGTTTCCGGTCCCAGCGCGAAGTGTCGGCTGTCAAAAGTGTCGTTAAGCGACCGCGAACGTCCGCGTGGTCGAAGAGCCGGTTGTCATCTCGACTTCGCTAATTATATCCCCTTTAATACTTCAATTATCATTTTATTACCAGCCTCGCGCAACAGCGGGCCTCTGCAGCCTCTCTTCCGGTCCAGGACTCGTTTCAGCTCGTTTCAACTCGCCGCTGAACGTCGCTTGAAATTAGAACGATACCACAGGGGATTTGCGTCCCGATAGCGGCGATCGGAATCACGTTTCTCTGAACACGATGAGTCTCGCGATTCAGCGATACGTTCCGCTAACTAGCCTCACTTTTTTCTTGCTTCAGACGCCAGGAACTCTTCTCTTCTCTGTTCTAACGTTTCTGTAACATATCAAAGATTAGATGGAATTTTTTCTCTCTTATCCTGGCAAGAGAAATAAAGATAAACGGAGTGGACGAGGAGAGACAGGGATGTTACTGTGCGTGGACCAACAGAAAATGTAGAGGACGAGAGAAGATGCAAAGTGATTCCAGAATTTCTAATTATCGCGATTGTGCGACTCTTGCGTCTCTTCGATAATTCTAATTCTCGCGTTTAGAAATTCTAACTAAAACTCTCATCCTCGTAATCAGAGTTTTCCAGCTCGAAGTTGCACGGTTCCAGAATCTAAAAATTCGAAAATTCCTAGTTATCGCAATTATGTGACTCTTGCGCCAAATAATTCTAATTCACGCGTTTAGAAATTCTAACAAAACTCTCATCTTCTTAATCAGAGTTTTCTAGCTCGAAGTTGCACGGTTCCAGAATCTAAGGATTCCAGAATTTCTAATTATCGCAATTGTGTGACTCTTGTGCCTTTTCGATAATAGTAAGAGTGTTTTGAAATTCTAACGAAACTCTCGTCTTGTTTATATAGAATTTTTTCTCTCTTATCGTCGCAAGAAAAATAAAACTGAACAGAGTGGACGAGGAGAGACAGTGATATTACTGTGCGTGGACCAACAGAAAATGCAGAGGACGAGAGGAGATGCAAAGAAATTATATAGAAATTTTTCTCTCTTATCCTAACTCGAAAAGAGAACTAAAGAGAGTAGACGAGGAGAGACAGTGATACTACAGTGCGTGGACCAAGAAAAAGAGAGAGAAAAAGAGAAAAGTTAATACAGAGGACGAGAGGAGATGCAAAGAGATTAGATACATTTTTTCTCTCTTATCCTTGCGAGAAAAGAAAGTTAAATAGAGTGGACGAGGAGAGACGGTGATATTGCAGTGCGTGGACCAACAGAAAATGCAGAGGACGAGAGAAGATGCAAAGAGAGAAATCCAGCCCAGACAGTAGAGGGCGTGGGAGATACATTTATAAACCCTGCACAGCGAGCGTTGGAATTGGCTGATTTACTGGCCACGGAAGGAGATCGTCGCGACGCCTTTAAGCTCTATTTACGCGTATCAGCAGAAGTTCTGTGCCGTGGCTCGACGATAGTTCCTGGGCCAGCGTGGAACAGGTGCTCCTCAGCGAATCTGCTCGATTTCCTCGCGATTGATGCGCCCGTCTTTGGTATGCGTAAACAGAGCTTAAAGAACGGGGATATCTCTGCGGAGGACAGATTTCTCTGTTCCTCTTAAGTGATCGACCGTGAAATTGAACGAAAAGACGAATCACGCTCTCGACGCGCGTTTCGCGTGTACACGTCGCGAGTACATGGCTCACTTTTGACGTTGGATAATTTCGACGATATTTGTCTGGCGTATCTCGACGAACACGCGCAGGAATCCTCGAACGCGAGTCACATAATTCCAGTTTTGTTACCATTTCAGATGCGACGCGTCGTCGCTATTTGACACTCCGTAAATTAATTATCGATAGATTTTTAGTAGGATAAATTGTAATGCAAAGTGAAACGAAGGGACATGTGCTTTGACTCAACAGAATTCTGCGAAAAGCTACTTACGTTTCGTTAAACTTAACTTTTTAGTTACTGAAGCTTACTGTAATGGCGTGTGTTGCCATTTCGAACTATACGTCGCTATAAAGGCACTCTGTGTTAATAAATATTTAACACATCGTCTGTCTAACCAAAGAAACGTTGCAAAACTAAGTGGTGTGTTCTAAAAATAATATAAAAAGAAGATAATCGTACGAATGCGAAGATCGCACGTCTCTGCTTCAAAACGTATCATAATTAATTAACAAGGTATATACTTATTGAATATTTCTTGAACTCTTTTGAACGCACGAAAATGTGTAAATAAATAATAATTTGCACCTAAAATAACTCTAATTCCGATCTTATATCATACTAAGAAGCGTCAGAGACAATTTCATCTCTCGTTCGAAGCTTATCGTACAGTATTATCGAAAATCGAATCATAAGCTTCCATCACGACATCCTCATCACATAAATTTCTATTTTATAAGCTAGATTTCTGATTAAATGATGGATACTGCGTTTATATCTAAACTGGTCGACTAATTCTTTCGTAGAAGACGCTCAGGAAGCAATCAACGCCATCGACTTGATCCAGCAGGAAGAATTGGTCCCTCAGACGCCATTAGAAGAAGACAAGGCACGCTGTTCGACGAACCAGCTCCATCATTCTTCTGAATATCACAATATACACCCAGCAGATTCCATTAAGCTAACAAACACTCGAGTATGTAATTTTACCAGAATTCTTAGCGTCGAGACTGTCTCTCGCGGACATTTCTCACTTGAGGATCGTCCGCCATTGTTTCGTCTAGCCCAGCGATTGTTGCGTCTGCTGTGCATCAAGTTCAAAATGTTTCTTGCAGCTCTCAGATCTGCGAACCACTGAAATGGAGCAACGAAAATTGCGTTAGTCGATGAGAAAGTCGAACATTGAAATTAATTGGTTATTAGAGTTTAAAATATTAAAAGACATTGAAGAAGATGATTTCTCTTAGTGTTCTCTTAGTGTCGTACGAGAATAAGGAAACCATCGATTTTATGCCACTGTACACACATCAAATATATTAATTAACAAAAAAAGTGTACTCTAACTCTTTGCACTCAGGATTATTTTTTAATTTCGTTATTAACAACTTCTTTAAATAACTGTATTTCAATTGCTACTTGTAAACAATTATGCTTACCAATTGCATTGAATGTAACTCTAAAACTTTGTTATAATTCATATTTATGGTGTTTAATTCCTTTTTTTATTATTTACTGACGTCGAGTCGCATTCGACAAAAGAGTGCAAAGGACCAAACCTCGAGAAGGTTTGCTTTCGTATATATTTACCAATCGCCTTAAATTTAACTCTGAAACTTTGTTACAACTCATATTTATGATGTTTAATTCCTTTTTTTATTATTTACTGACGTCGAGTCGCATTCGACAAAAGTGCAAAGGGCTAAACCTCGAGAAGGTATACTCTCGTATATATTTACCAATCGCCTTAAATTTAACTCCGAAACTTTGTTACAATTCATATTCATGGTGTTTAATTCCTTTTTTTATTATTTGCTGACGTCGAGTCGCATTCGACAAAAGAGTGCGAAGGGCTGAACCTCGAGAAGGTTTGCTCTCGCATGTAACGTGGAATAAGTGATAAATGCAGATTGAAATTGGAGAAAATGGACAGCTGTATACTCGTCGTGTAAAATAAAAACTTACCATTCACTATAAAAACTCGAAATCTCAATGAAATGTAATAAGAATATTATTTGGTGATATGTTCCATTTATATACATAGCTTGAAATTTTGTAAATTATTTTCTTATTTTTCTTGTTTATATATTTTAGTATCACATTTGGCCATTTTTCCCAAAAAAACTTACGACGGCTATTACCGTAATTTGCTCAGCATGTCATTTTTTCTGTTTCCAAAGCAAACGACGGCTATAACCGTCGTGACGACTATACGACATTTGCTTTACTAATTCATCGTATTTACTTAGAAAAATACAGAACAAATGGTTTGTCGTCACAGAATGATCCTTCGACTGTTACAGCAGTCATTTGTCTCCAGAAACTCGAATGTTCCAAAGTGAAAGAAAAACCAACTAATACGCTATACAGCATGCCGTCACTTTTTTTCTAGATTCGTTACTCAATAATTCCGCACCCAGTGCTGATCATTTCGAACTAAATTCCACCAGTTAACTGGTTAATTAGCAATCATCTGGACACGCGAAGCTTAACGGTACAAAATGCAGAATCGCGGATGACGCGTAGGAACGGATCCTCGCGCGATCGTTGCACCACGTTGTCGTTGGCTCGAAGAAGCGCGAGACGCGAGGTTATCACCGCGAGACGCGAACGATGTCTTAATAATTTGATCGAGTGCGAATGCATAAAGTGTCGCGACGAGTAATCTCGTCGCTCTGGCAGTGACGCCGCTTTCACAGCAGCCTGCGACGCTAAACTTTCGCGGCGCTCGTGACGGTCCGATCCGATCGCTGAACCTGTTCAGTTTTGCTAAACGAGCCGTTTCGCTGGTCTCTTATTGTCGCTCGACCTATCGCGGCGTCTGGTTTTCGCGCTGTCGTTTATTCGCTGCCACCACTCGTCGTAATATAAATATCGACGCTCTACAGCGTCGAGCAACTCTTTTCTCACTCGACACCGCTGACTTGCGACACGGCTGTCGTGGAAAGCGACAGGCTGACACTGTATTTTATACTAAATAATAATGACTCGACAAATTTCTCTCTGACTAGCGCGATTTTAAAGACAGGTTTAACAGCGACTCGTATCGATCTGCTTCGTACACGATGCTAGTGGCTGGCGAACTCACGGAAATTGCGAGAACAATACTGAAGGTACAAGGTTGACGCACCAGGCAACAGTCGTCAATGTTTTCGTGTTTGATGTTCGAAGGATAATTAGAGAGCGATGTGTGCATTCTACGTACCCAATGTCGAAGAATCTGTTGTCGATATGGAGACGTCGTAGTCGCCAATAACAGTCTTCGTTGATGAAAGAGACGTACAGGAAGAGAACACAACGCAGAGAACAGAAAATGTATTATCACTGCGATAGTGTAATAGTAATAACGAGATTTGACGCAGTTAACCAGTTGAAACTTTATTTTGTTGCGATTGGTGAGTGTAATTCTTGTGAAATAAAAATGCGAAAGCCTTCCTCGCTTTACGTTTCTCGTGAAATGTGTAACAGGAGTGTTCCTCTGCGCTTGACGCGTATTCTAGTCATTGGTTGATTTGAATTACACGCTTTGTAGACGATTTCTGGAACTAAATTCCGCAGTTAACTGGTTAACTAAAGCGAACTACGCGTCAGTTTCACTATTGACACACGCGACACCTGAGCACGACGGAAGGAGACTGACCGCGGTCGTGCAAAACAAAATTTCTCGACTCTGATCGTGGGCACGTGACTTCCAACTTCGGTCGAATTCGTAAATGTTACGAAAATTGCTCGTTTATTAGCTCGAAATTAATTGGATAATTGTTTTATTTAAAACTAGAAAGTATAGGATTATCTTATCTGTAGTTAGAAATAAGAATTGTTGAAACGAATTATTTTATTATAGATTTAGAAAGAAGAATGTTTAGAAAGAATTATTTTACTGTAGATTTAGAATTATTTTGCCTATATTTAGAAAGAAGAATTGTTGAGAAGAATTATTTTATTATAGATTTAGAATTATTTTATTTATACTTGGAAAGAAGAATACTTGAAAAGAATTAGTTTACTATAGATTTAGAATTATTTTATCTATACTTAGAAAGAAGAACTCTTGAAAATAATTATTTTATTATAGATTTAGAATTCTTCAAGAGAATTATCTTATTATAGACTTAGAATTATTTTACAGATATTGTTATTATTATATTATTATATTATTTTACAGATATTTTAAATAACGATAGCCACAACAGTGACATTTTACTTCCCTTAGAAGCAATTAATTACTAAAGACGAAGACCACAAAAAACGTGAATTCAAAAAGAACAAATTATGGCACCAAGAAATAAAATTAATTACATCTCACACATGCATTTGCATATCAAAAGACATATGCAATTCGCTCAACACCAAACCCTCAGTCACCCCATAAAACAACTCAACATCCAATCAACTTTATTACAATTCATGGCACACTTTATCCAAATCTCGTGGCGAGAAATTAATAAAAAAGCAGACAAATAGAGATTTGCTTCGCAGCTTCGAAAGCCAATAAATAAAATTAATTGCACTTTGTACGTGCATTTACATATCGAAAGTCACATGCAATTCGCCCAATATGAAACCCTCAGTCAAACCATGAAACGACTCTACAAACATCTAACCAACTTTATTACAGTTCACAGCACGCTTTATCCAAATCTGGTGACGAGAAATTAATAAAGAAGCAGACAAATAGAGATTCTCTTGCGATCTTCTCGAGTGAACACCCGCGACAGACATTCCAACCCCGTCGTTTCCACGATCGTTCCAATCTACATTCCATTCGTTGCTTAATTACGTTGACTAATTCGCGAAGCAGCTCAAAATCCGCGCGTTCGATTACGCGACAAGATTAAGGCGCGACGATAAATCTGAAACGAGGCTGGCCAGGCTCGCGAGGTTGGCCGCGATAACGATTCCTCTCTCGCAGAATGGCGGGGGAGCACGCGTCGGACACGGCTGTCGCGGATCGCAGAAATAGCTGTGCACGCGTCCGGTCGACTGGCCAGGGCCCGTGAAATATATGTCGCCACGTTGACAAAGCGAGCGCCACGGCGGAAACTTGGAAAATTCCGGGCCTCATTTGTTAGCTGGCCGTTCGTTTTAACGCGCCATCGCGCGCAGCTCCTCCTCAGCACCAAACGCTGCCTTCTCCTGCTCGCGACTCGAAGCTATGGCTCGACTCGAAATTACTGTTAAAAACTGGCCAGACAAATGGCCAACAGAGTGACGCGAGACAGGATTACGCGTTGATGTCTCAGACTGCTCGGAGTGAGCCACGATTTCCGTGAAGGATTTCGCCTGTCCGCCCATGTAATCTCGACTTAAATTGTTTGTAACTCTTAATATACCTTGGAACAAGTGAAATCACTGTCAGAGGAGTGAAAAAGGGGTTTGGAAAAATTTTAGGGAGCTTGGACAAGTGCAACCACTGTCAGAGAAAAAAAATAAAGAGCTTAGAAAAATTATAGAGAGCTTGGAACAAGTGCAACCACTGTCAGACTTAAAAAAAAGAGCTTAGAAAAATTATAGAGAGCTTGGACAAGTGCAACCACTGTCAGAAAGAAGAAGAAGAGCTTAGAAAAATTATAGAGAGCTTGGACAAGTGCAACTACTGTCAGAGGAGTGAAAAAACGGTGTAGAAAAATTACAGAGAGCTTGGAACAAGTGCAACCACTGTCAGAAAGAAAAAAAAAGAGCTTGGACAAGGGCAACCACTGTCAGAGGAGTGAAAAAAGAGCTTAGAAAAATTATAGTGCTTGGACAAGTGCAACCACTGTCAGAGGAGTGAAAAAAGGGTTTAGAAAAATTGTAGAGAGCTTGGACAAGTGCAACCACTGTCAGAAAGAAAAAAGAGAGCTTAGAAAAGTTCTAGAGAGCTTGGACAAGTGCAACCACTGTCAGACTTAAAAAAAAGAGCTTAGAAAAATTATAGAGAGCTTCTAACAAGTGCAACCACTGTCACAGTAGTGAAAAAAGGGTATAGAAATATTGCAGACATTCGAAGGTGCCATTTTACCTTCCCCTGTCCCTCGAGCCGAGAAAGCAGACGTTGATGAGACACGACGCGTTCTGTTTCACGCGGAAACGAGCGAGAGGAAGCAGACGCGCAGCAGCGCGCGGAATTCGACGCGACGGAGAGGAATAGGAAGCGGCGTCACGCGAGCAGGTGGAGGAGGCGAGGGACGCGCGACTCCTGAGTCCTCGTTTTAACCGTCTCTCGTGCCACCCGCGCCAGACCACTCGTCCCGATGTCACGTGTTTATAAATAGTGCGTCAACGTAATACTGTGGCGGTTGTAACCACGCGGAGAGATTTACGGGGCCCGTGGCTGGTATGCCCCGCTCGCGAACGCGGAAAGGAATTCCGCGATACACCTAATAACGAGGGTGGCCCTGCGCGTGGATAGTTAGGCGTTGCCAATCACTGCTCGTGGCTCGAACGCTGCTTTTATTTCTCTCTGATCCACTGAGAGGCAAGAAAAGTACGCTGGTTTAAGGAACAGATGAATCTTGCGTCGAAAAAATGAATCTTTGGCGAGAAAATTAATTTTTATTGGAACTGCAACGACTGTTTGGGACTCTCGCTGGTTTAGATGAAAATTGAAAAAGATCGAAATGAAGGGTAGTAACTTTAATTTTCATTGGGACAGCAACGACTGTTTGGGATTCTCGCTGGTTCAGATGAAAATTGAAAAAGATAAAAATGAAGGATAGTAACTCTGACCTATCAAGAGATAAGAAAAGTACGCTGGTTTGAAGAACAGATGAATCTTGCATCGAAAAAATGAGTCTTTGGTGAGAAAATTAATTTTTATTGGAACTGCAACGACTGTTTGGGACTCTCGCTGGTTCAGATGAAAATTGAAAAAGATCAAAATGAAGGGTAGTAACGAAGAAATTCGATTTGCCTCTGATCTACTGAGAGACCATCAAAGTACGCTGATTTAAAGAACAGATGAATCTCGCGTCGAAAAAATGAGTCTCTGGTGGTAAAATTAATTTTCATTGGAACAGCAACGACTGTTTGGAATTGAAAACGGTAAAAATGAAGAATAGTAACTCTGATCTATCGAAAAGCAAGAAAACTGCGCTAGTTTAAAAAACAGATGAATCTCGCGTCGAAAAAATGAGTCTCTGGTGGTAAAATTAATTTCTATCAGAACAGCAACGACTGTTTGTAATTATCAGTGGTCCAGATGAAAATTAAAGAGGATAAAAGTGAAGCCAAATAGTTCGCAAAAGTCGAACAATTTTAACCAAAAGCAATAACCAAAAGCAATCAGTTTACCTCGAAACACTTTCTATTAAAAGTATAAACTTCTCTCACCCCAAGCATCGTCAATTAATTACCCTCGTAACAAGGCCCAGCTACGAGTCCCAACAAATTGCATAATGACCCGTTCTCGCTAGAACCGCGCATAATTACCATCGCGGAAGAAGAATGAGCCAGGACCTTCATTGGCCACTCGCAAACGTGGACACGCGAGTGACGTCCGCTCGCGAGGGACAGTCTCGTCTGTCCTTCCGCTAATTACCATCTGCCTGGTTCCAATCAAGTATAGCGTGAGCAAAAAAAGAAGACAGGAACCAACGTTCAAAGACGGAGAGCAAGTGGAGCGGGTAAATGAAACGGTTTAAAGGACGTTAACGCGATCCTTGATCGACCTATTTCGCGCGCGTCCTGGCCAGAGCGGGGCGCGTTCGATACGCGAAAATGATTGCTGGTCGTGGCCGTAATTATCTCGAGGCTACCGCGATACGGTGGCCACACCGTGTAGATCATATTTCTTGTCGGCTTCTGGCTTTCTTCGCGCGCGTACACGCGGGGCCCGCGAGCGAACGAGTGAGACGTCCCAGAGCCGAGTGCATTAATCTCTCGCGACGGTTGCGTTAATGTAATCGTTTAATAAGTCCGGTTTATTAACTGCGCCAGCTCCGCGTCCGCATTAATTCACCCTTTTGCGAGCCTCGCGCGCCGAAAATCCAGCCTGGCGTCCCTTGGCGTCCTCGCGCGGGAAGGGAGAGCAGCTCGAGGGAGGCGGACGCGTGTGGTGGTTCGTTTGCTCGCGTGCGTGTGCGTAACAGCCTCGAAATGCAGCCGCGCGATCAAAGGACGCGCAGGATTCGAGGAACCGTGGAACTGGTTTAGCGCGTTGCGTGAAAGAGGGCTGATTTTGGTACCAGCCATTCAGCTTTCACGATCCATTTCGAGGAATGGCTTTTCGCGTGAATGTCGAGCCTTGCATCGATTATTAGGTGCGAAGATCTGTATTAACGATTATGCGATTTTTCATTAATTAAAGATAGCTTAGAATTCTACTTAAACCCTTGCAATCGACGTTCTTCAGGATGTTATCAATAGAAAATGTTATATTTCAATAAGAAACTTTAAGAAAGTATATATTTCTTTAAAATGTTTTGTTGTTGCACGTTTGTCACATCCTTAATTTTCTCTTTATCTACGCCATTCAGCTTTGAGTATCAATTTCGAGGAATGGCTTTTTGCGTGAATATCGAGCGTTGGATCGATTATTAGGTGCGAAGATCTGTATTAACGATTATGCGATTTTTCATCAATTAAAGATTGCTTAGAATTCTACTTAAACCCTTGCAATCGACATTTTTCAGGATATTATCAATAGAAAATGTGGGTGCCCACTAAATTTCGTTTCTTACGCTATCAATAGCTCCATCAGATTTATCAGACAACGAAGAAGCACAATCGAGACTTAACAACTTGTCGCAGTGCAACCAGTGCGACAGCTTAACCAGTTAACTGCGTTAAACATTATTTTGTTGCGATTGGTGAGTATAATTCTTGTCAGATAAAAATATAAAAGCCTTCCTCGTTTTACTTTCCTCGCGAAATGTATAATAGGAGTATTTCGTATTCTCGTCATAGCTCGATTTTAATTACGCGTTTTGTAGACGATTTCTGAAACAAAATTCGCCAGAAAAATCAAAACCCTCCCCCAAAACCAAAGAACGTTTCACGATGATCGATTCTTCATCTGCCATCATCAGCCATCAAACAAGATCCACGTGTCCACGTACGTTTTCCAATCGTCGAACGAACGAACTCGAAACCTCTCGCGACTGGTATCGACTTAAATCCGCGTTATATTAATAATTAATCGCGGCAGGAATATTTATAAGCGTCGCGCGCGATCGATAATACCCGCGGACCTAAACGATCCGCGATAATGTAACCAAAATGGCGGACGGTGGCAAAAACGTGGCGATAATGGACAGGCGCGAGGCCTGGCGATGGCGATCGGGTATGCAAAACGCGGACAATTTTCTGTGACGGGTTACGCGTACTCTCGAGTCGGTCGTTCGACGGCGCGGAAGGCTGTTAATCAACCAATCGGAATGGCACCGCGGCGCAGGTACAATGCGGTTGATTGGTCGAGCGGTTGGCCGTCTCCTCGCGTGTCGCCCCTGCACACGCGACAGCCGGTATCCGCTTTTAAATAGACGCTGAGCCCCCCGGGGCTGAATATCACCGATACGTGACGCTGGTACCCGCGTGAACCCGTTCGCCAGGCGACGCGCGCTGCCAGAGAGACGCCGATTACTATCGCCTGTAACGGGTTCCGCTTGTGTTCTCTGATAAACCGCGGTACGACGAGGGAGAGGTCGAGTGCGAGACGACGATCGTTCGATCGTTTCACTGGTAAATCGTTGAGGATCTGCGATTCTGTTGGTCTGCAAGTGGCTAATGCGAGATGAGAGTTGAGGGATTGAGGATTGGTAGATGTTGGATACTTGTAAGAATGGTACAGAAATTGTAATGGAAGGTTTGAGAGGGATAAGTGGAGAAATAGAGGCGTTGTAAGGGTTGGAGTTTTGGGATGTGGAAATTGAGAAATGTCATTGTGTTACTTGGAAACAGAGAAACTGAGAAGTTCTATCGCAACTTTGTAGTAATTTTAAACGTAGAAATTGAGAAGATCCAGCACTTTTCCCAGAACTTTTGAACGTAGAAATTAAGAAGATCCAGCACTCTTCGTAGTACTTCCAAACGTAGAAATTGCGAAGCTTGGAACTTTGATACGTAGAAATTGAGAAGTTTCAGAACTTTTCTTAGTATTTTCAAACGTAAAAATTGAAAAACTCCAGTACTCTTCCTAGAACTTCTAAACGTAGAAACTGAGAAGCTCCATCACTCTTCTTAGTACTTCTAAACGTAGAAATTGAGAAGTTCCAGCACTCTTCTTAGTATTTCCAAACGTAGAAACTGAGAAACTCCAGCACTTTTCCCAGAACTTCCAAACGTAGAAACTGAGAAGCTTCAGCAGTCTTCCTGGAATTTCCAAACGTAGAAATTGAGATGCCCCAGCACTCTTTCTAGAACTTCCAAACGTAGAAACTGAGAAGTACCATCACACTTCTTAGTACTTCAAAACTTTCCAAACTCAAGCCAAAAAAATCTCCCACCAACCTCAAAAACTGCACAAACATTTCCCAGTGCAACGCGTAGGCGTAAAAATGGCAAGGTAGTCGATCTTCACGGTCGATCGCCCAGCATCCGTCTCGACGGACATCCTGCGGCGAAGGGTGATGGCCGCCCCACTGCAACTCTCCTCGCAGGCGATGGAATTCCGCAATCCTCGATGCGTCTAATCCGTGAACCGTTCTTCAGCTCGAAGAATCACGTAAAACAAATTCGCGTGGCGATTCCATTAAACCGCGCGAGGTTTCGTTAGTCCTCGATCGTCCTGAAAACAGGTGCACGCGAGATTAGTCCTTCTGACCATGGTGCGCGCTCGAATCGAGGCGTCTTCCGCGTGTCGTCGATCGAAATTTTCCTCTCGCACGAGGATCCTGTTTTTGCAAACTCTCTCTCTCTCTCTCTCTCATCCACAGCAGACGCCACGATGAAGCAATATCTCGCGACGTTCCTCGAAATAATGGCGGTTTTATCGGCCACGGAATGCGGCTGTTGCTCGCGGCTCCATCGAGCCTGAATGGCGAACATCCAGCTGGAGGTATCAATAAAGAGCTGGCGTTTCTATTCGTCGAAACAGGAGCGTCTTGGGCCGAGCAAGCGCCTCGTATGATGTATCGTCCTCGATGCTGCGATAGAAGCGTCCTTCCGCGTCGCTGTGAATGTTCCTCGCGCGAATTACCGTTTCGCGGGTCCATTGAGGAGCTGCGAGGGGACGCTCGCGTGGAAACTGGTCGAGGGACTCGCCACGAGGAGAGGAGAAGAGGAGGAAGAGGAGTCACGCGGTGGAAGCGTCGGTGAATCGAAAGAAAAGGGGGAAGCGGCGCGATTACAGAAGCGTGCGCGTTGGATGGCGACAATAAAAGGCCTTTAAACGCGACGTCCACCGCGTTCCTCTTGTCCTAGCCTCGACGTTGATAAATAATCATTGGCGTATGGACGCGAGCATCTTCTCGTGCAGGTGTGCGCCAGCTCAGACTCGAAACGAACGCGCCTTCAGGATGGCTGCTGCGACACCTGGCGCTGATTAACGAATCGGCGAATCGGTTCTGGTCAGGTAGAAAGGGTTAAATGGCCGGCTAAATTGCCGCGTTATTCTTGTAAACCGCGGCATGTCCACGACTATCCAATTACGAGGGGTGGACCCGACGCTGGCTCCCGCGGCGGATAACCAGCGTTCCATCGAGAGTCGCGCACTTTTTTTCAACTCTGCCGACGCCATTAAGGACGGCTAATGAGCACGAGAGGGGGGAAAAAATTAATCGACGAATTTCCCCGTGCCTCGCCTGGCGGCTTCGTTGAACCCCTCGCGAATTTAACAACAAGCGTCCCGTCGCGCAGCCACTCAGATCGATTAATTCGCGATGCGAACGAGAACGATCGTGGGACGCACAGGTTCGATTAATGGAAATTGCCGGCTGAACAGTTACGTCCCCTCGATCGACGCTTAACGAGACGTTTACGCTCCGAATTAGCTGGCTCGAGTGACCACGGGGATGCTAATGGTAACGTAAAGCCTGCAGTTTAATCGCTTTCGTCACGCTTCGTTTTTTACTCGCCCGTGAAATTGCCTGCGCGTCGTTGGATCACGCTCGATGAGTCACGCGTGGGACGTTTGACCACGATTTTCAAAATATTCTCATCCCGAAACGAGGAATAATTCATTCTAGATGGACTATTTCATTGTCGAGCAGAGAATATCCAAAATTGGTCCAGTGTGAAACACAAGAATGGTTACTGTGGATAACTGTTTGATAAAACGTTCGATAAAATGGCCACGTCGTCGAATTACGCTGGACGTCAAGCGTGGAACATTTACTCACGATTTTCAAAATTTCATTGTTAAGCAGAGAGTATCGAAAATTGGTCCAATATGAAACACAAAAATGGTCGCGACAACTGTTTGATACAACGTTCGATAAAATGGCCATGATGAAGAGACGCGACGCTGAAGAACCTGCGCGTCGTCGTCGCGTCCAGGATGGGACATTTGGCCACGATTTTTAAAATATTCCAAATTCTCATTCTAAAACGACGAATAATAAATTCTAAATTATTTCATTGTCGAGCAGAGAATATCGAAAATTGGTCCAATATGAAACACAAAAGTGGTCGCGATAACTGTTTGATACAACGTTCGATAAAATGGCCACGTCGTCGAATTACGCTGGACGTAACGCGTGGGACGTTTGCTCACAACTTTCAAAATATTCCAAATTCTCATTCTAAAGTAAGGAATAATAAATTTTAGACAGACTATTTCATTGTCAAGCACAGAGGCAGAGAATATCGAAAATTGGTCCAATGTGGGACGCAAGAATGATCGCGATAACTGCTTGATACAACGTTCGTTAAAATGGCCACGATGAGTAGAGGCGACGCTGAGGAACTGACGAAGGAATTGCTAATTTACGAGGACGAGGATCGGCTGGAATCGGCAGTAAAGCAGCGAGCCGAGTTTCTAAAACATGGAAACTCTTGTCTCTCAACATTAAATACGCTGCGTTGGTTAACGCGGCTTCTTATCTACAATGTGATGTCTAGCGGAACAAGATCGACTTTTACATCGACATTACGCGTCCACTCGTCGCGCACCGGCGATGCGAAATGTATCTGGTCGAGCGAACGTTTCAATTAATCGACGGGGTTATTTGCAGCGGGAATGGCGATCGATTGGAGAGCAGGATGAAAACCGCGACGGGAACGACGAGGCAGGGACTACTCAGGATCACGTCGTACGCGAGCCCATAAAATGGCCATTTTTCCAACACTCGCGTCTCTGCTACTTTGAGCGTCTCCTTCTGACTCTGATAAGCCTCTGGTCGCTCGCGACAAGGTAATTGCCATCTCTCGACCAGCTGTAAAGTATCCAATTTTGTCACGCACGCACGACTCCGTCGAATGAAACGATGGTCAGCCAGCGGCGGCGACTTCAAGACGTTCGCGAGATGTTCTCAGAGCAGAATCGAGTTGTCGTTGCTCGACAAAAGCGACGCGAGGTAACCGCGATAAACAAGATCGTCGATCTGAATCGCATCCGTGACGCGACTCAGATTTCTGGACACGATGATTTTGGCGTCGACATTCGAAAATTCTTTCGTGACTGCTCAATGATTCGCTTCGAGCGACGAGAAGCATCTAAATTACTCGTGAGAATCAAATGAGAAATTCAGAGACAGAACTAGGGGGCAGTTCCTCGAGCGTCGCCTCAAATGATCCGAAACGTACGTTCACCGACGTGGTGAGCTAGAAAAGTAGCCAAGAATGGGGAAACAAATGCCAAAAATGTCTGCGAGGGTGGTAAACGCGATCAAAAACCTGCGAGGAGCTCATGGATCCACCTCGAAAGAGATCATGAAGTACATCACGACGCAGTGCAACGTTCCAGAGACCACTGTCCAAAGACAGGTACTTAATCTGTAAAAAAAAAGCCATCCACCACGATTCTAATTAACAAAACCACCCTTTTCACCCTTAATTCATCCTCAGATGCAAGCAGCGTTGAAACGAGGCTTGGATTACGGGATTCTAACGAAGAGCAATGGCCACTACTTCCTGAGAACAGAGCCTCGAATGGCGTCGAGTCTGGCGCCAATCGAGAGGACCAGGCGTCGCAGACGAAGCAGAGGGCGAAGCAAACGACGGAGGAGCGCGCGTCGAAGGCGTCGACGCAGCAGGAGACGAAGTCGCGGAAGAAGACGCAGGCCACGTCGACGTCGCAGTCGAAGATCGCGTCGACGAAGTCGCGCGGTCAGGAAGATGAGCTGCACCAGGTGCAGGTGCAGCAAGCGCGCGAGGAACGCGCAGCTCCTCAGCGAGAGTCCTGTGCAGCGCGTCCAGGACGACGCGTACACGTGCGAGTTCGAGGGCGACGCGGAGAACCGACGCAGCAAGAGTCGCAGTCGATCATCGGCGAACAGCGACCACGATGACACGATCGACGATCGACGGATGCAGTAAACGGAAGATTAATCGATCGAGGAAGAGATCGAAGCACTGAATACGCGCGCGAGCGCGTCGTTAGCGGCGAAGATCGCTCAGCGCGTTGTCAGCGACCATCGAGAGAGGAATCGAGCGCGTCACGGACGCCACTCGTTTGTCAGCTGCGTCTAAATTGTGTTCTGTGCAAGTGGATCTCGAAATATACTTGCAAGGTTCTTCTTTTTTTAGTGGGTTTATTTTCGACAGTTTATATTCGTTATTTTATATTTGAGGTAATAAAAGGATACTGCGTGGCAGTTGGTCTTTAGTTTATTTGGTGGAGTTTATGTGAATGCGTAAGTGGAAAGTGGGATTTAAGTTGGTGAAATCGAGCTATAATTCAATAATAGTATACTTGTTGCTGGGATATCGTTGCACTTCGCGCGATTTTAGAGCGACTTTCCTTTTTTTTTTTTTTTAGTGGGTTTATTTTTGATAGTTTATATTCGTTATTTTATATTTGAGGTAATAAAAGGATACTGTGTGATTGTTCTTCTTTATTTTGTTTGATGGAGTTTATGTGGATGCGTCAGGTGGATATGCAAGTGGAAAGTGGGATTCTGAAGTTGGTGAAATCGAGCTCTGATTCAAATGTTACCATTTTCTTATTTTCCAAACTAATTTAAAAGTTTCATTTCTTCTAAACTTTTTTCATGATTGGCGAGGCGTGATTCTATGAACCTCGAGGCATAATACAAACGCTACCATTTTCTTATTTTCGAAATTAATTTGAAAGTTCCATTTCTTCTGAACTTGATCCATACTTTTAAAATACTATACACTATCTATCTTCCAAATTTCATAAAAAATTTTTCATGGAAATCCCACCAACTTTCGCGCGTAAAAGTTTCAGCTGACCCACACGTGACGTGTCGATCCTAAATTTCCTCGACCACGAGTCAAACGTTACCATTTTCTTATTTTCGAAACTAAAAACTTAAAAGTTTCATTTCTTCTAAACTTAATCTATATTTTTGAAATACTATACACTATCTATCTTCTAAATTTCATTAAAAAAATATCCCTCGTTTTCTAAGAAAGTACATATTCTCCATATTGTACCAATTTTCGATTCTAAATTTCCTCGACTTCTCAAGAGACGAAAGCGTTCACAAACGCATGAAGAGATCGATACAGGTGCGAGGCACGAAAGAGGTAACCCAACCAAAACCAATTTTAAAATACCATAAACTATCTATCTTTCAAATTTCATTAAAAAAATATCCCTCGTTTTCTAAGAAAGCTACATATTCTCCATATTCCCCCAATTTCCACGCACGCAAGTTCAACTGACCCACGCGTGACGTATCGATCCAAAATTTCCTCGACTTTTCGAGAGACGAGATCGTTCACGATCGCATGAGGAGATCGATACAGGTGCGAGGCACGAAAGAGGTAACCCGACTAAAACCAGCGACCATAACTCTTCGAGCGGCTGGGTCAAGGCGGGTCGAGAAAGGATCGCGGTGTGATTAGTGGTATTTACGGGTGCCCACTGAGAGAGAGCGAGCCGATTCCCGGTGGACGTCCCGCGGGGAACCGCGTACGCGTCACAATACCGCGTTCTAACTGCTCCCCTATTCTACTGGTGGACTCTCTCGTAGGTCGTGGCGACGCCACTAACCGATTCATCGACCGATAGAAATCGCGGCTAACGGTGAACGCCGTTGCTACCAGAAGAGGCTGCTCTTCTGCGTTCTGTGCGCACGGTTTTGGAAACTTCCACGGAGGTCCGCAGCGTTTGGTAGGCTTCGATGAAAAGGACGCGCGCGTCCCAAGATCTACGGGTGGCTATCTTGATCTGTTGTCAATTTGTTTAGTGGGACCACGCGGTGGCTGCCACTCGATGCCAGTGCCGGATGGATCGTGGAGAACGCGCTGGTGCGTGGCTCGTTCCTCGTGTATGATTCGTGACACAATTTCGATTAGAAACGCTCAAATAGACTCCATTTTACATATACTCTTGTTTTCTGTTTCTAACACGAGAAGAACGCGTATGGGTCTGTTTCTTAACGTGAGATTCCATTTTATTGTGCTGGGATTTAATTGAAACATATTGTACAAAGTATTTGGTTCCTTAACACGAGAAGAGCATGTGTGGGTCTTTTTTTTTTGACCACAAGATGCCACTTTATTGCGCTTGGATTTAATTGAAAAAATTGTAAATAAAATATATGGTTCCTTGTACACGATTCGTGACACAATTTGAATTAGAAACGCTCAACTAAGTTCCATTCGACGTATGCTCTTGTTTTTTGTTTCTAACACGAGAAGAGCACCTGTGCGTCTTTTTCTTATCACAAGATACAACTTTATTGCGCTTGGATTTAATTGAAAAATTCTTCGTGCACGATACGTGACACAGTTTGAATTAGAGACGCTCTAACTAGATTCCATTCTACATATGCTCTTGTTTTCTGTTTCTACCACGAGAAGAACACGTGTGGGTCTTTTTCTTATCATACCAGATACCACTTTATTGCGCTTGGATTTAATTGAACAAAATTGTATAAAATATTTGGTTCGTCGTGTATAATACATGACACAATTTGAATTATGATAGAAACACTCAACTGGATTCCATTCTACATATACTTTTATTTTCTGTTTCTACCACGAAAAGAGCATGTGTACGTCTTTTTCTCATTATAAGATACCACTTTATTGCGCTTAGATATAATAAAAAAAAAATACACATGCTCTCATTTTCTATTTCTACCACGAGAAGAGATTGTACGAGTCTTCTTCTCATCACAAGACACCACTGTACTGCGCTTAGATGTAATAAAAAAAAATTAGCACAAAATATTAATCGTTCCTTCTCGAACAGGACGATTTAATTGCACGCTGGCAGAAACATTCCTGCAGCGAGTTTCTTAAGAGACACCCATCAGATCGTTCCGAGCGATGCCACCCTGAGCAGAACGAAGCTCGTGGCTCGCGCTGGAGAACGGAACCCGCGAGGTGCTTCCTCGACGCGCGAGTCAAAGGTCAAGCGTTGGCTCGCGATAAGATAGCCGTGCAAAAGGGCGGAGGGACTTTCTTCGCGGTCTCGTTCAAGCGTTACACCTTATTTACCGTGTAACAAGCGCGATTCCTCGCGGTCGCGGCGATAACGCGGGGCGAGCAAATTGCGAGAGGGGCGGTGGTGGTTTCGCGAGGGAAAAAGTGCGCTGCTAGCAAATTTACGAGTGCCTGGTCGCGAGACCCGTTATCGTCCCGTGTCCCAGCCAGTATCCACAGCCCTTCCTCGACGATCTCGCAATTAGCTCGCGAGAATGGTAACACAGAGAGGCGGCTCTGGTCCTCGTTTCGAATCGCTACACCTGCCTCAGACGCCACGTTTTCGCGTGCAACCTCGCTGAGGCTGCTGAGGATTAATTGCCACGAAATTGCCTCTCGTCCAAAGACGGCTCGATATTGCGATCGTGCGAGGCGTTCGATAACACGCGTAGATCTAATTAAAGTTCTCATGTAACGTATTTCGTAATTTCGAAACGATTTCAGCCCTTCGTTTTTAAAGATTCAACTCTGTTGCGTCTTTATATCTTCGTGAATTTCTCAAGCCTCTCACACGCAAGTTTGAGACAGTCGAAGAAGACAAAAGCGTTCAATTAAGACTCAGAAGTAACGTACGTGCAATGTCAAAACGATTTTAGCCCTTCGTTCTTGTAAATTCAACTCTGTAAACTTCTCAAACTTCTTCTACTCGACTATGAGACACCCAAACAAGAGCAAAGCTTCAATTTCTTTAATTCGAGCGATTAAGGCGACCAGATAGCAATTAATAAACGACGAACGATCGATCGAGCGGAATCTCGCGAGGAAGCAAACCGCGCGAGGGTTGAAGCGTCGAAGAGGCGTGCAACGCGGCGAAACAGATACGATCTGCGATCTCGAGGCTCGAACGAGGCGCTGCGAACGCTCGTCGCGCGTATAAAGCGACGAGGACGTACAGAGGAGGCCTGCTTGGCTATCTGAAGACGAATCGCGGGCAAAGATCGCTCGCGGACGGCTCTAAACGAGCGGAACACGAGAGCGTGGAAATTTCGTGGCTCAACGGGACGCACGGGTCATCGCGAGGCTCCCTAAACGACGGAACCAGGGCTGGCGCTGAAAATCACGACGATACGATCTTCGCGATTCCTCTCGCGCTGGACACGAGGTGTCAGACGTGTTCTCACGTGTACCAAACCGCGAGATAAAGTCACCATCGCGTCACGCGCGATATCATTAAAGTAGATTTACGTCGCGAGGTGATCAGGTAACGCCAGGCTGGATTAGGACGCTTCGTTGTACGCCACGCGTGTACGAAAGCGAGAGAGTCTCGTTGCTGAGATGTGAAATGCAATTTGGGTAATTTTAAGGTTGAATCAGCAGTCGAAATCGATGGTAACTTCTTTTGTATGTTCGTTAAGTCATTTGGTGAGCATCCTTTGAGGTGTTTTAATGTATTTGGTATTGAAATTTTGGCTTTTCTTTCTTTTATCTCGAAATTAGTTTTTTGAATATGATTGCTGAAGTTTTCTTAATAGATCAGGCTGAATTAATTCCTTCGATTATGGCTTTCCTTTCTTTTACCTCGAAATTACTTTTTTGAATGCGATTATTGCACTTTTCTTGGTAGATCGCGACAGGACGAGTTAATTTCTCCGAATTGTGCGATAAAGAAAGATTGACGTGAAGCTGAGATTCTACGCCTTCAAATTTCGGGTGTTTTAAAATATTTGCTATTGCAATTATAGCTCTTCTCTCTTCGATTCTAAAATTACTTTTCTGAATACGATTATTGAACTTTTCTTGGTAGATAAGCGACAAAATAAATTAATTCCTCCAAATAGTGCGATGAAAATTGCATCGAAGTGAAGCTGGGATTCCACGTCCACGAATTTGAGGTGTTTTAAAATATTTTTTATTAAAATTGTAGCTGTTCTCTCTTCGATCTTAAACTTACTTTTCTGAATACGATTATTGAACTTTTCTTGGTAGATCGCGACAGGACAAGTTAATTTCTCAAAATTATACTATGAAAATCGCATCGACGCGAAGCTGAGATTCCACGTCCACGAATTTGAGGTGTTTTAAAATATTCACTATCAAAATTATAGCTCTTCTTTCTTCGAGTAGATCAGCAACAGGACGAATGAATTCCTCCAAAAGCTTCGACGCGAAACAGAGATTCCACGTGCACGAAATCGAGGCGCGCAAACTCGCTATTAATCGTCGAAAAAAGGCGGGCTATTATAACATTCTCGCTCGTGGCGATAAGCAGCGCACGGTGGATTCCAGCGGGTTAATTAAAGTAACGCGTGTAAACGCGGCGCGATAAAAGGGGCCCGTCTTGCCTAGCGCGGAGGAAAAGACGCTCAAAGACGAGGAGGCTCGTGCGAACCCGCCTAATCCGGTCCACGCGGGGCTGGAATTTAATTAGTCAGTGGCGTTCGCGGCTAATAGATCCGGACCACATGTGAGAAATTTTAATTCGACCGATCGCGGCGCTCGATAGCTGCTGTGGCTGCTGGCTCGAATTGAGCTAGGCGATACGAAATCAGCAGGTGGCGATCTCCTCGTCCGATTACTCGGTCCATTTCTTAGTGGACGCGCACTGGCAACTAGCGAGCAGCCTCCTCGTGGTAACGCAGTCGTCCAAAGGTGACCGCGCTTAATTACGATAGAGATGCGAGCACGATTAACGCCTGTGGCTTCCTCGTTTCGTTCCCTCGGGGATATTCTGGATTCCTACGGCTTACTGCGCTCGTTCGCGCGCGCGCGCGCGAGCATCTGGAACTGGAGGTGAAGGTTTAAGGATCGAGGACGCGAGGCAATATCGAATATCGAACGCGAGCGGCGTTCAAATGAGCTCGAAATCGCTGATAACGCTTTGAGAAGTCTAACGCGATTTTTAAGCGATCCACGAGAGTTTTAGAATCAACTCATCGACTACTTTGAAGGTTTAGCGAAGCCACTCGAATATATGATCGCGATCGAACGCGAGTGGCGTTCAAATGAGCTCGAAATCGCTGATAACGCTTTGAGAAGTCAAGGTTTAATGGTGGTACCAAGAAATCTGAATTGGTTCGCGATCCAAGGTTTAAGGATCGAGGGACGCGAGGCAAACGAATATTGGATTGCGATCGATCGCGATTGGCGTTCAAATCAGCTCCAAATCGCTGATATTAGCTTTAATGATGCTTTGAGAAGTCTAACGCGATTTTTAAGCGATCCATAAGAGTTGAAGAATCCACTCATTGATAGCTTTGAAGGTTTAGCGAAGGCATTCGAAAATATGATCGCGATCGGACGCGAGGTGCGTTCAAATGAGCTCGAAATCGCTGACCTTAGCTTTAATGATGCTTTGAGAAGTCTAACGCGAGTTTTAAGCGATCCATGAGAGTTGGAGAATCCACTCATCGACTGCTTTGAAGGTTTAGCGAAGGCACTCGAAAATCTGATCGCGATCGAATGGGAAAGTCTTGCGAGAAATTATTGTTTCGCGTTGTGGCGTTCGAAATGCACTCGAAATCGTTGATCTCAGCTTCAACAACACTTTAAAAAGTCTAACGCGATCTCAAAACGATCCACACAAGAGTTCAATCAGAATTCACTCATCGACAACTTCAGCCTTTCTTTCTAACTCACGTTTAACGCATCGTCGACTCAAACAATCTCAAACAAGCTCGCAGTACTACACTTTTACCCTCGACGCAACCATCAGCAACCCTCTGTTTCTCAAAATGCGAGTTCAATCAGAATCCACTCATCATCCACAACTTCAGCCTTTCTTTCTAACTCGCGTTTGACGCATCGTCGATTCAAACAATCTCAAACAAGCTCGCAATAATACAATTCTACCCTCGACGCAACCATCAGCAACCCTCTGTTTCTCAAAATGCGAGTTCAATCAGAATCCACTCATCATCGACAACTTCAGCCTTTCTTTCTAACTCGCGTTTGACGCATCGTCGACTCAAACAATCTCAAACAAGCTCGCAATAATGTAATTTTACCCTCGACGCAACCATCAGCAACCCTGTGTTTCTCAAAATTAGAAAAAACGATGTCTGGTCCGCCACCAACACGCGATTCCATCCGTTTACCATCGCCCAAGTCAGAGAAGAATTTCCGCGCGAGGCTAACAACGGTTCACCGCGGCGCAAGGCTGAACGCGTGTTCCTCAGAAGCCTCCAGAGCGTTTTTCGCCGACATTTCGCGTTCATTACCGCGTACCAACCGCGCAACCGCTTAACTGTTTTGTCCTGGCTGATGGATCGCGCGTTCGCACGTTATTACCGAACACACGGCCAGTTTTACGAGTCCAGATTGGTGCGCGGTGTCTACGAGCACCGCGTTGGCTACCAGCAGCGGTGTTAATAGCGTGTTTACCGATAATGGCCCCCCAGTGATGGTCTCGCGAATCTCGACTCGTGCTAACCTCCATGTTATGATTATTTTCTACGTCCACCTTGTCTCTCCCTTTTTCTCTCTCTTTCTCTCTCGAGAGAGGCATTCGTAATGAGCCATGGCTATTCATTTGTGTGAGTAACCTTGCTAGTCGCTGGTAATCGTTGCGCGAATTCTTTGACTCTAAATTCTTTTGGTAACGCAAAGTAGTTTTGTATGCACAGTGTTCTGATCGTGTAACATTGAAAGAAATTTTCAAGTAGTGCTTCACAACCTTTCTATGAGATTTGACGAGATTTGTAATGAGCCACAGCTATTAATTTACGCGTGCAACCTTGCTAGTCGCTGGTAATCGTTAAGCGAATTCTTTGAGACTAAATTCTTTGAAAAATGCAAAGTAGTTTTGCGTGCACAGTGTTCTGGTGATGTAACATTCGAACAAATTTTGTTTTACTGTCAAGTAGTGCTTCACAACCTTTCTATGAGATTTGACGAGATTTGTAATGAGCCACAGCTATTAAGTTATGCGAGTAACCTTCTCTTTAAAATTCTTTTAAAAATGCAAAGTAGTTTTGCATGCACAGTGTTCTATAAAATTCCATCAAATTTTGTTTCACTGTCAAGTAGTGCTCTACAGCTTCTCCGTAAGATATTCTCGCTTGCTTGCTCGCTGGTAATCGTAGCACGAATTCTTTCAGTCTAAATTCTTTTGAAAATGCAAAGTAGCTTCATATATACAGTGTCCTGGTTGTGCATAATTCAAACAAATTTAGTTTTACTGTCAAGCAGCGCTCCACAACCTATCCATAAAATATTCTCGCTTGGTTCGATGAATACGTACATTTCATATCTGTTTCTACATCAGAAAGCAGTCGTCCGTCATCTTCAATTAGAACCAGTGTATCTGGAAACTTTGTTGGGACAAGAAATTTCTACCTGATGCAGCGATTAAAAAATGTCACTATCTTCGATTGGATCCAACGCAACGGATCAGAAACACAGAGACAGAGCTATAAAATACGAGAACGGCTTAGAAACAATTTTCTCTGATCGATTATCCGCCGATACGTCGACTAATCCCGCGTATTCCACTCGCGTTGCAGGACTAAATCGCTTTCGAAACGAGCTCGCCACCGAAAGATCGATCCGCGTCGACGAACGCTGGACAGCTGGGAAACGCCAGGGACCGATTATCGATGTGTACGCTTCCTCGTGGCCGATTTGTCGAATCGTGGTTTTCTATTAAAGGATACTCGCGTGCAACGAGCGTGCCTGGTCGATGATATCTGCGCAGGATTTATGGCGAATTAGTAAATCGTTAAGATAGGATCGGCAGCGTTTATGAAAGCGGCACGGGTGAAGGTAAAACCGCGTCTTTTCTATCAAAATGCAAACGAGAGAGCACGCGTAAACGGTCCGTTCCACCGTCGTGGACGGTCGCTCGTGTTCCTTATTGCTCCTGCGACCGATACGAACCGTGAAAAAGGACGAGGGAAACGCGCAGCGCGCGCGGCAGATCGGTAACGATAACACGCTCCAAGGTCTCATTAAAAACTACCTGTTGAGGCTACGCGCGATGCCAGAGATGGCCAGATACTTCTTCTGGACGGAAGCTTTTGCTCAACCGACGCTCGAGCGTTTTTACGAGCCGCCTGGACGATCGCGGCGGCCAAAGAAAATTGTCGCGCGATGTAACGCGTCACCGAGCGGCGGGTACCGTTTTGGTTATTACACGTTAATCGAACGCTCCTCCTACTGATTTCAGATAAACGTTGATTAAACTGTCCCGCTTTTTCCAGCCGTGGAAAAATATTCCCCCGCGAGCGGACAGGATAATTTGTCCGCGGATCACCGTATAGATCTTGCGTCCCGTTTTCATTCGTTACCGATTCTTATTTTTCGTTATTGTCAAATGGAAACGCAGAGGAAAAGCGGGTCCGTTTTTCTCGGGCGCATCGACTAACGATCTATGCAATTTCCTGCGCTGCAATTTAGATGGCACTGGTGATAAACATAGTAGCCAAGGGGTGAGTCCAGCGGATACACTGTTCACACTGTTTAGTTATTGCTGCTGGTAATCGCGTTGATCGCAACGTGCTGATTTTTTTCTATGCTACCAAGTCTCTAGAATTCGATTTCTCGAGCATCGCAATTTAAAATTGCAGTTCTCGAGCACCCTGTATAGAACGCAAATGGTGCCATCGTTTGTTACCACGAGAAAGGTGCATTGCGTGGTAGAAATTGCGAGCCACCCACCCAAGATCGACAAAAAGAGATCGCAGTCGACGATGGACGCGTCTCAACGTGATGATTGTTTTTTTCTGAGCAACCAAGTTTCTAAAATTCGATTTCTCGAGCATCGCGATTTAAAATTGCAGTTCTCGAGCACTCTGTATAGAACGCAAATGGTGCCATCGTTTGTTACCACGAGAAAGGTGCATTGCATGGTAGAAATTGCGAGCCACCCACCCAAGATCGACAAAAAGAGATCGCAGTCGACGATGGACGCGTCTCAACGTGATGATTTTTTTTTCTGAGCAACCAAGTTTCTAAAATTCGATTTCTCGAGCATCGCGATTTAAAATTGCATTTCTCGAGCACCCTGTATAGAACGCAAATGGTGCTGTCGTTTGTTAGCAGGAAAAAGGTGCGTGCGATGGCAGAAATTGCGAGCCACCCACCCAAGATCGAGAAAAAGAGATCGCAGTGGACGATGGACGCGTTGTGGGACGATATTTGTCCCCGTTTCGAGGCAGCGCAGCTGGCAGCAACCCCCGGATGTCCTGCGCACTGTCCACACACCGGAAGCGCTATCGATAATTATTTATCTGGCGCAGCTAATTAACTTGGTCTTAACTCAGGGCTGGTGATAAAATTACGTGGCAGACCGATCGTACTTAGTCGCGAGACAGTCCACACCTGCGATCGCGGCTCTTCAGTGCGTTCGACGAGGGGTTCTTCGAGGTGTAGGCGTCCTCGAGCGTCCATCGTCTGCTCTTTTGTTCTTCGTCCACGCGAAACCACCCTCTCGACTCTCATTCGCGTCGTTAATTAAATGCCAGCGTTAGATGTGAACGATATTGTCAGCTGATCGATTTTTATTTGCCACAGTTTCGATGGAATTCTAATCAGAGTGATTGCTTCAGATAGCAAGTTTGAATGTCGAGGTGTAGGCGTTCTCGAGCGTCCGTCGTCTCCTTCGTCCATCATCCACGCAAATCCACCCTCTCGACTCTAATTCGCGTCATTATAGCGTCAAATGCGAACAATATCGCCCAGCAGATCGATTTCAACTTGCCACAAATTTCAATAAAATTCCACTCACACTAACTGCTTCAACTAGCAAGTTTAAAAGAAAGCTCGACTTCATGTCGCGATGCGCACGCGCGAAACGAGGTACCAAACGCCGCCATCTTCTCGCTGACGACTCCTTCGACCCTCTCGCGACCTCAACCCGCGGCTTCTAGCGCCTCGTGTGACGCTAATGCAAACGCAGCCAACCAAGACGAAGCGATACCGCCACAGGATAAGATCGCCTACGATCGAGCAGCCTTCTGTGATCCGCGTTTGCATTTAATGTCGCGCGGAATCCGAGATACCGTCGTCTGCGGCCATTAGCGCTCCGCGCGGCTTCGCCAGGCCTCGTCGCTATTATCAACTAAGAGCTGAGACACTGAAAAACGCTTGGAGGACCAGTTAAGCAAACGAAGCGGAACGATCGCGTCTCAGGCTACATAATAATCGAACAGCTCTGTACACACTTGCTGGCAGAGGCCAGAAAGAGTCCGTCGAGGCTCGTCCCGCGTGAGAAACGCTGCGCGATCGGCTTGGCCAACGAACCGTCGTCCACGCGGGTAGTAACGAGCCGCGTGGTCGCGCGTAGACGCTCGCTGGTTAATTAGATGCTTAATTGGACACGTAACAGGTCGATAGCCGGGGATTAAAGCTACGCTGCCGGTTTCTTTACGACGCGTCGAGGTGTGTCTCGTTCTGTCCGTTATTCTTACTATCTGACTCGATTGGGGCGATTGTGAAACAAAGTTACAAGCAGAGACAGATGAGAGGGACTAGTCTTGCTAAGATCACGTGGGTCGCATCGTTATTCACTGTGAATTAATTTCTGGCGGTATTATAATCGCGCGCATCGTGAATCAATGTTATTATGCTTGACTACAGGCTTGTCGACGGAAGCTGTTGAGTGGAATCGCTATAAAATCTAAGTACGCGGTAAATTGAATTTTGTTACGTGTGGTTTGGTATACTGTTATTCTATGTATTTATTGAGACCTTGCGAATGGAAAATTTATGGTTGGAAAACTTGTGTTTAGAAAATTTATGCTTGGAAATCTTTCACTTAGGAATTTTACGCTTAGAAATCTTGCGCTTTTGGTACTTTGGACGCTTAGAAAACTTACGCTTGGAAAACTTACGCTTTGAAATGCTTCGCTTAGAAATCTTGCGCTTTTGATACTTTGAACGCTTAGAAAACTTACGCTTGGAATACTTACGCTTAAAATGTTTACGTTCTATTAAAATTCTACAGTTTATTAAAATGTCGATTTGTACCATCGAGTGCAAAGACACACGCAGAACTCTGAAACGAATTAATTAAATCAATCCTATTATTACAAGCATCAAATACATAGAAACATAGCAAAGATGGTAGCAAGAATTATCGACAGCCACGAATATTATTAATAATTTATTTCAAACAATCATAGAACGTCTAATTCGCAGCAGTATCGCAAACCAAACCAGACGATTTTTAATTAAATCAATACTATTATTACAAGCACCAAATACATAAAAACATAGCAAAGATGGTAGCAAGAATTATCGACAAACGAGTATTATTAATAATTTATTTCAAACAATCATAGAACGTCTAATTCGCAACAGTATCGCAAACCAAACCAGACGATTTTTAACGCAGAACACCGTGTAGAAACGGTGCGCAGCCTCGACTTCCGGTACACGAGGAACTGGTAACCATCCGCACGGAACCAACGGGTTACTGGTCTTGTATTTATATTAAAATATAAACCAACCGCGAGAGAATGTAACGAGTATGAAGAAGGATCGTATAGAAAGGGGACACCGTGAAGAAGAAGAAGAAGAAGACGACGACGACGATGAAGAAGGAACCCGCGGGTTCTTCGTGCAGCCACAATGGAGCCCCGTGCACCGTACAGACGGCTCTATTCAGCTCCAAACAATGTAATCACAACTCAGCGGTTTCCGCGCCGTCTGCGACGTTCCCTTATCGCTCGATGAATCGATCGTTGATCGACGGTTCCCAGTTCCTGATCCAACGTCTCATGCTCCGTGAATCCCCGCGTTAATTAATTAACCGCCTGTCCCATCGATTGGCGCTACGAGTCACCGCGAACTGCGCGTCCATTTTGTGAAATCGGTCTAATTTAGTCGTGGGAACTGTTCAAGTGAGTTTAGATCCGATTCACGCGAGGAATGGATCGTTTTCAATTGATCCACGCGCGCTGCGATCGTCCTCCTCAATGGTGACGCGCGCGCGGTACCAAAATGGAGGACTTTGTTCGATTTTCTTTTAAATATTTATCGATCTTCGCGAGAATATTCAAATGCAAACTATTTTCAGCCAATGTTAAGTCAAAACGCAAGATGATGCGTGCATGGTACCAAAATGGAGGACTTCGGTGGCTTTTCTGTTAAATATCTATTGATCGTCGCGAGAATATTCAAATGCAAACTATTTTCAGCCAATATCAAGTCGAGATGCAAGGTGATGTGTGCAAAGTAACCAAAATGAAGAACTTTGATCGATTTTCTTTTAAGTATTTATTAATCTTCGCGAGAATATTCAAACGCAAACCATTTTCAGCCAATATCAAGTGAAAACGCTAGACGATGCGTGCAAGATAACCAAAATGGAGGACTTGTTTCGATTTTCTTTTACATATCTATCGATTTTCGCGAGACTATTCAAACGCAAACTATTTTCAATTAATATCAAGTCGAAACGCAAGATGATGTGTGCATGGTAATCAAAATGGAGGACTTTGATCGATTTTCTTTTTAGTATCTATTGATCGTCGCAAGAATATTCAAACGCAAGATAACGCGTGCATGGTACCAAAATGGAGGACTTCGTAGGCTCTTCTTTTAAGTATCTATCGATCTTCGCAAGAACCTTCAAACGCAAACCATTTTCGACCAATAAAAAATCCAAATGCAAACTAACACATGCATGAATATCCTATCTACAGAGACTCGATCAGCTGTTCTTCTCAAACACCAATTAATTCTTCACATAAACACCCAAACTGGAACCATTCGAGCCCAAAATCGACTTAAATCGCAAAAACGATCTCGAATGGCAATAATTCCACAGAACTCGGTACAAACCAATCTCAGACTCGACTTGGTCGCGGATGTCGCAGATTTCAGGGTCCCACGTTGGACCGTGTAACAAGTGGCCCTCGCAGCTCGCCAGCAACGCGCGCGAGCCTCTTCGAGGGCAAAAGAAAAATCGAGGAACCGATGGTTTCGTGGCTGGCACGCAAACGCGACCGAGCGTGTACACACGCGTGCCTGTACGCGTCCCTCGACCTCTTTCGAATTTGAATTACTGGCGAGTCAGGTGAGCAGGCTGGCCGTTAATCGAGCGCGCCAGGACAGCCACCGTCGCTTGTCCTGAGATTAGTCCAGCTGGTAGCCAAGCGGACGCGACAACGATCTTTAATGGACAATAAAATCGTCGATCGTTATCGCGCCTGATAGAAAAGGGGAAGCTACGCTTGGGATTCTTTGTGTCGACGACTGGCAAAGCGGCTCGTAATGTATACGACTGCCTTTACAGGTCGACGAGTGCACGATGTAATACGTGTTACGATGCTTCCTGCTGCTACATCGCTGAGAAAGTAATCACCAGTGATACTATTAACTGCGTTTTTTGCTTTCGAGAGGCTTTCTAGTGGCGTTGAGGCGGATCTGGCGTTTTAGAAATTGGAGATGCCAGTCGAGGGTTTGTTGGGGTGGTTGCAAGGGAGGTGAATGTGCGAGATTTGTCGTGTGGAGGGTTTGTTTTTTTGATAGAGGATGGATAAATAATGGGTTGCTATGGTGGAATGGAGGAATGTTGAGGGTTCTTTGAGAGTGAGACTTTGGAATTTTGAGAGAGGGTTATTTTAGTCGCTGTTGTACTTTGTAGCATTGTTGGAGATTGGAGAACTTGGGATTGTGTTATTGGAGACGATTAGAAAAATTGTGCCTGGCTAATTTGCGTTTGGAGAACTTACGATTAGGAAATTTACACTTGAAAAAAGTTACGTTTGGAAAACTTACACTTAGAAATCTTTTGCTTAGGAATCTTATACTTAGAAATCTGGCGCTTGTGATACCATAGATGCTTAGAAAATGTACGGTTAGATAACTCGCGCTTACAAATCTTGCACTTATGACACCATAATCGCTCAAAAAACTCAACTTAAACAACTGACGCTTGAAAAATCTCTCACTCCCCATAGCTACCTCCCAAAGTCTTCAGCTCCAATCAAAGTCACTTGATCAGCTGCAGTTATTTATCTGAGCCACGACAGAGTACGAACAAACTTATCTGGCCACTGTTAGGCCCTATTAGCAACGCGTGGACAATTCCTGGGGCGTTATCGTCGTGGTCGTCGGGTGAAAGCAGTGTTCCAACCCTCCGTGGCAGGGGAAGGAAATTTACGAGCGCGGCCAGCCAGCTCGGTCACCGCGGCGCGCGGCTCGCTTTCTTGGTCGGCGAGTGGCGTGATCGAAATCAATTACTCATTAATCGTCCTCGTTCGCCGCCGCGCTGCCCCCGCGCCCCGTAATTAACGGTGATTAATTGGATCGGATGCCGGCCAGGCATATTTTATCGCGTACGAAACTCGCCGCGGGGCCACGGCAGGCCTGGTGTTCGCCACGCAGTCGAAATCGACGAAGGAAACGGATATCGCGGACGCTGACGGGACACAGGGATTTGAATAATCATTGATCGTCATGCGATCCTCCTCAGACTCGACCTCACTGAAATATTCAGCCTTGAACAGAGTTCAACTGATCAAGTGACTATTGAGTCGCATTTGTGATTGAATTCTGGCTGAAGAATGAATCCTGATCGATCGAAAGCACTTTGGTTTCTGGATTTTCTCGCGAATGTTCATTGTTGAACAGAGTTCTGATCAAGTTGGTGAGCAAATTATGTGGCTATTAAGTCACTCGTTAGTGAAGTACAAGGAAACTTCTATTTGTGAGTGAATTATGGTTGAAAAATGAATTTTGATCGATCGAAAGCACATTGGTTCCCGGATTTTTTCGCGAATGATCATTTTTGAACAGAGTTCTGATCAAGTTGGCGAGCAAACTAAGTGGCTATTGAGTCACTCGTTAGTGGAATATAAGGAAACTTCTATTTGTGATTGAATTCTGGTTGAAAAATGAATTTTGATGGATCTAAAGCACTTTGATTTCTGAATTTACTCGCATTTGAAGAATACAGGATTAAAGGACGCGAAGATGCTTCTTTGTTGAGACAAAATACCAGCAATTTTCTAGGGATGGCTGATTTCATGAAGTCAACGGGAATATAATCACATCGCCTCGATTCTCTAGTCGTGTTGCACGTTAATTACACGCTGACAGTCGTCCTCATTAACCAACCACTCGATATAGAAATCTGGAACGCCTCATTGCGCTGGTTTCTCAATTAAAACCGTTATCGTAATATCTAATCCCATGAATATGTGATTTTTCTACTATTTCACATGATTTTTACAAAACCAAAGAAGAGAGCAAGGAAAGGAGTAAATACAGAGGAAAAGAAGTCTGTACATATTTAAGAAGAAGCGAAGAACGCGTGACAAGACGTATTATACAATCGCGAGAGGAGCCAGAAAATACAAACTAACCAATCTAAGCGTGGAGCCTTTGAAATTCCGGAAAAAGGTTTATTTATGTCTTTTTTTTTTAGTACTTTGCACTACTGTTGGCGATTGGAAAACTTATGATTGTGTTACTGTAGGCGCTTAGAAAATTTGCATTTGGAAGATTTATGCTTGGAAAACTTGTGATTAGAGATCTTCTGTTTGTGACACTTTGAACGTTTAGAAAACTTGCGCTTGATACTGTAAAAGCTTGGAAAACTTACGCTTGGCGCACTTACTAAGCGTAAGTTTTCCAAGCGTAACTTTGCCAAGCGCAAGTTTTCCAAAATTAAATTTTCGAAGCGTAAGTTTGCTAAGCGCCCAAAGTATCAAAAGCGCAAGATTTCTAAGCGTAAAATTTCTAAGCAAAAGATTCCCAAGCGCAAGTTTTCCAAACTTAAATTTTCTAAGCGTAAGTTTGCTAAGCGCCCAAAGTATCATAAGCACAAGATTTCTAAGCGCAAGTTTTCCAAGCGTGATGTTTCTGAGCGTAGATTTTGCAAGCATCAGAATTCTAAGCGCAGATTTTCCAAGCGTAAGTATTCTAAGCTCAACATTTCCAAGCGCAAATTTCTCAAGCAGCGCACAAATTAGTCTCTCAAACCCGTCAAACAGCAAACAACGCGAACGGAAGTGAACGATTGCGTTCGATTCGTGTCTATTGACGAGCCGCACATTAATTGTCACGGATCGCGAGTCGAAGAACCTAACAATGGACTGCTGGGTAATATTTATCTGGGCGTCGAGCAGCGGGTGGTGTCCGGAATGCGAGCCAGGCTGCGACTCGCAGAGTTCAACTCGAAGACCAAGTATTTCCAACGACTTAGCGCGAGGAGAAAGTCGAATGCTTTGGAACTCTCTGCTGCTTTACTATTGTTCGTCTCGTGCGATATTTTTCTATTTCAGATCAAAAAACATCCATGTAATATGTTTTTTCTGTTTAAAAAATTATTAAGTAACAACCATGTAACATAAAAAAGAAAAAAAATGTTGCTAGAGTTCTTGAGAAATGTATGAACGTGTAAATAATTTTTTTAATTTAATTTCATAATAGTAGTCTGATAATTTAATATTTGAGTATGTAAAAATGAACTGTGATTGTCATTTCTGAGGCTGCTGTGATTTGTATCGATGATCTCGTTGTGAAGCTATTATATTGACTATAAAAAGTTATTATTTGAAAGTAAAGAGCAGCAAAAGGAATACCACGAATAAACCTATTTTTTATCATTATAAAAAATTATTTTTCCTCTGAAATTAAGTAACAGCCATGTAAAATAAAAGAAAAATTATTGCTAGAGTTCTCGAGAAATGTATGAACGTGTAAATAATTTTCTAAATTTGATTTCACAATAGTAGTTTGATAATTTAATATCTGAGTATGTAGAAATGAGCTGTGATTGTTATTTTTGAAATTGCTGTGATTTGTATCGATGGTCTTGTTGTGAAGTTATTGTATCGACTATAAAAAATTATTCTTTCAAAGTTTCTCGAGCAGCAAAGAGAATAGCACGAAAAGGAGCACGAATAAGCCTAGAAATGGCGCCAGAATCGGATCTAGCGCGAGTAATTCTCAACGATCTCGCGCGAAACGAAAGCCACGCACCTGTCGATGGCAATTTCGCGCTGAGTGGCCAGCCATCGGGAATTATTTACGCGCGTTAATTGACGCTAATTAAAGTCGAGCCGCTTGGAAGCGGCTGTGCCGTGGCGAATCGTCGAGTCGAAGAGCGTCTCGATGAAATTCGCAAGTGAGAAGCGTTTCGATCCGCGTCCAGATCGGATTAGTCGCGTAAAAGTTCTCTCGTAACCGACTGTCGCGTCGAGAACGATGAGAATTCACTCGCATGAATGGAAATACGTCCATTTAAATGTGTGCCAGCCAATGACAACTCGAGATTAAGACTTCAAAGTTGTAAAGTAGGACGTTCATTTTGAGATTAAGTTCTGGAGAATCGCTGGATGTTACAATGATAACTTTTACTTGAAAGACTGATTTTATTTATGCATTGAGAAGTATCGAATAATTTTTCATGCAAATTTCACTCTAAAATTAGATTCTTTACATGAAAAATATTTTTAATATAAATTTCACTTGCAAGCTAGACTCTTTCTACATACAAAGAAATTTTGAATAACTTTTCTTGCAAATTTCACTGTAAAACTAGATTCTTCCTAGAAAAAATATTTTTAATATAGATTTCACTTGAGAGATAAATTATTTGCACATATAAAGAAATTTCTAACAATTTTTCATGCAAATTTCACTCTGAAACTACATTCCTTCAACAAGAAATATTTTTAATATAAATTTCACTTGCAAGCTAGATTATTTCTATATACAAAGAAATTTTGAAGAATTTTTCATGCACATTTCACTCTAAAACTAGATTCTTCCAACAAAAAATATTTTTAATATAAATTTCACTTGAAAGCCAAATTCTACCTGGGCATAGAGAAATTTCTAACAATTTTTCATGCAAATTTCACTCTGAAACAACATTCACTTGCAAGCTAGACTCTCTCTAGATATAAAAAAATGTCGAACGAGTTCGTACAAAAAAATTGCCTCGAAAGCAAGATTCCTCCAGCACCGTAACTTTTGCAAACGACACACAGTTTCAATGTTCTCGGTCGCGCGTTCTTTAAGCTTGAAATGTCAGATCTGCGTGACACCTAGTAACGCGGTTTCGTAACGACGGGGGCGATTCGCACTGGATCGAGAAAATTGCGTATGACGTGACCCGGTCGAGACATTTAAATCACGGGACGCCCACGCGGTTCGCACGTGCGAACTGGAGAACGGGACGACGCAACGTGGCGAACGCTGCGAACGCGCGCGTGGAGAACCCGCTCTCGCCTGGCGAGCGCGCGTTATCTTTCGAACAATAAAACTGACGACAATGGGCGTTATCGAGATATCGGCACGGCTCGTTTAATAGCCGCTTTCACTGGCGAATGTGCCCTGGATAAAATACGAACTTCACCCGCGCTTTTCGAGCTACGCGACACGTAATTGCCAGTCATTGAAACGGCTTCGTGGCGCTGGCGACTTTAAATTTATTGGCATAAACAGCGCGCTGGTTGGTATCGACGCGTCATAAGCGAGAACTGTAGCTGAATTCGATTTTCTGTGTGCAGACAAAATTGTTTAAACTGGATAAAGAAATTGGTTTTCAGAGAAAAAGTGAAGAGTAACTCGTGGTTCGAAAGTTATAGCGCAGAATGCTTGGTTATGTCGTGAGAATTTGATGAAAAATGTATGTTAAAGGATGGAGTGCAAAGACAACAGAGACACGAGGAAAATTTAAAGTTGTAAAATTGTAGAAAATCGAAAACGCTCGAATCGTAAGAAGATTTGTCGATGCGATATAAACGTCATCGTTCGCAGATTAAAACTGGTCACCCCGTGCGTCAGACCAGGATCTTTAAAACACGTTAAAGAGATTTATAACCCTAGTTAACGCTCTGCAGGAAAACAATGGAGCGGAGATCACATTAGCATAGTAACAAGCTGATATGACATCGGTCACTTGTAGACTTGGACACGAGAAATTTATTTCACTAGAAACCTTGCCAGTGTCCTGACTGTGAAACAGGATTGAAGACATTCAAAACAGAAGCTACAAATTTCATATAATTGATGTCACTCAGAATTGAAACGTTCTAATCGACTGTTGGATGACTAATATTGATAATGCGATAGAAAGCTGTTGAGACTCATCATGGAACAACTTAATCATAAAAGATGCGCCTTGGAACGCTCTTTAAAATTTGGAATTTTTGATCTAGCTGCGCGGGAAGGTACTTTTTTTTAATTTGAACATTTAAAGTGCCATCCAGAATAAAATGTTCCAAGGTCTCTCGATACTTATCGCTTAAAAGTCCTGAAAAACCCATTTGAGACGTTTCGAATCACAAAATCCTGAGTAATTCTGATCAACACGGTACCACAAGCTTTATTAGTGTATTTAAAAAAAATAGATACGCGATTTTCGACACCAGCGCAGCTACGTCCACGCCAGTTCGCATCGACGATCCTTCAGCCATCCTTTCCACGAGTAGCAACGCGTCACGAGGGATCCTGAAGGCGCTGAAGAGGCTTGCGTCGACGAGCGGGTGACAATGTTACACGTGTCACACGACAGCGCGACGATATTTTCCTTTTTTTCCACGGCTGAAAGCGAGCCGCGGAGGTGGACGCCTCGAAGCGTCGAGCCTCGAGCTCGCATAATGCAGTCGCGGTCGTTCTTTTCGACGAGGAGCGCGCGCGTAGGCGACGCTGAACGCCCACGTAGCCCGTACAAATATTGAACAAATATTAACATAATGTTTGTACGTTAGCCAGCGACGATAAATACGAGAACGAGCCACCTGCGACGCGAGGCGCGCTCCTCAAAGATGGACGCTGACTCGACGGAAGGTGGCAAAAAGCGGACGCGGCAAATTGTTGCCCTCCCCTCGTCCCTCGCCAATTTCATGAATCAACCTGCCAGCAGAAATTCGCCAGGATCAGCCACGATCGGCCATCGATCAAATCTCGCCAGTAACCCATCATTCGAACCTATTATCGTGTACGAGGTTGATCTAATTTGGCGATTCGTGAAATACGAGAGCCCACGGAGGGCGCTAATGAATTTCAATCTGTGGATTCGAGTGGAAGGTTCGAAATAAGGGCGATCTCAAGGGCTGATTATTTTAATACAGCTCAGTAGAGTGTTCTGAAGGATTGGAATGTATTTTTGAGAAATTGTAAATTGGTTGTTTCGTCTCTGATTGTTGATTTCTGCGATCCGCTCGACGATGACGCTCAGAGAGCAGCGTAAAAAATGATTCAAGGCGTCGTGTGACGCTGATGGGTAACAAAGTGTCAGTCAGATTTCAACGAAACTCGTCGACGATTGTTTCCATCGATCCGATTTGCATCGAACGCGACTGACGCTGGTAAAAAAATGATTATGTCGCGGGGGACACGTGACGAGAGACGCTGGCATTGCGCAAACGTACGTAAGCAGAAAAAAAAACTTGTCTGACGGTGACAATAAATCAGGCATCAGAAATGTTGCGAGAGATATCGTCGCAAAGATGCAGAAGACGTCGCTCGTTGAAGACGAATTTAATTCGAGGAGCCATCGTGGCATCCTTCGAATTAGCGAATTAATGCTTGAAATAGTCAACTCGAATGCTATGTGTTTTGAGAATAAGTATCCGTTGATATCGACCAGCTGCGACCTAAAAATCGTTAATTATACGCGCAACGAATCTCGATTAGTTTCTATAATGAGCGCGTGCGACAGCGTGACACGAAACAATTTCATAATTCCTTGTGCAGGAACTGGAATCTAAATGTTGTTTGTTAGAGAGAAGTAGATTGTGCGTTTATTCGTTATAAAGTAATCAGCAGGTGTCTTCGACTATTTGCTTGTCCCTTTAACTCTTCAACCAAAGGAAGATTATTCAAATTAAAACAGTTGAATTAATCAAATTTTTTAGAATAGAAAACTCTGCTATTCTTATGAGACAAATTAAATGATTATTACTGAACTATTCGCTCGTCCCTTTAGCTCTTCAACCAAAGGACTACGTGTTCTCCTTTCTTGCAAGGATTATTAGAATTAGAACAGTTGAAACAATCAAATTTTTTAGAATAGAAAACTCTACTATGCTACTTTTATGCGACAAATTAAACGATTATAATTTTTATTGCCAGCCAATTAATTAATTTTCTATCAACAGCCATCACTTTCACATTAATTCGTCTTTTCTCTGCATGATGAAAAATTCCATTTCACCTTTCCTCTGTATATTTAAAATCGCTTCTCCACTTCAACAGTTCGCTTCAATTTCTCCTGTCTCGACGAATTAAATGATTACAATTTTTATTACCAGCTGATTAATAAATTTTCCATCGACAGCCATCGCTTTCACATTAACTCGTCTTCTCTCTGTACAATTAAAAATTCCATTTCACCTTTTCCTCTGCGCACTTAAATTCAATTTCTGCTGTCTCACAAGTTGCCATCGCTCGCTCGCGAACATTGCCAGAAAATCGAGCGATTCGATCGCGTGGCGAGCATCGAGTTGGTGATTCCACTAGCGTGGAACGTTTAGTCCTCGCGAAACTGTCGGTTGTTAACGTTAAACGAGCACGGGAACCGTTGGCGCCTCTAACGACATCCGAACGATCTTCAGGTACACGGATGGCTGCGATCGCAGCTGTCCTATCAGCTGCCGCCACAGTTTCCGCGGAAACAATCATAGGAAGACCTTTCGCGCGCAAAAACCAGTGGTCACGGTGGGTTTCTCGAATTTTTCCTCCTCATCTGCGTCGAGGCGTCGTGAAAGAGAGACGACGAGCTGTGGCTGGACGAAACGAAACGAAACGAAACGAAACGGAACGCTCGATGGCGAAACGGAGGAGGACGGAAGGGCGACGGGTTAACGATAAGCGTGCCCGCTTCGTTTCTGCTCGCTCCTACGGGCTAATGACGCGGTATTACGCGCAAGAAAACGATCCGCAGACCCATCACGCCATGTGGAGGCTCTTTAATTTAACGTCCGCCAAACGCGACCGTTCCGCGGCTGCGTGGCCTTCTGTTCGTTAAAGAACTGCGGGGAGAGGGTGAGTAACGCTTGAAATTGCTCTTTTAAATAGCGAGGATAGAGTATGCTAAATATTTTCAATCGAAGACGGTGAAACGATGTTTTCTAATTGAGAAAGTGGTAACGTTCACCAAATGCGACCATTTCGCGACCATTTCGCGACTAAGGGTGGGGAGAGGGTGGCTGCGGATGGACTATGAACAAAATCGTGGTTAACAACGAAGAATAACGCTTGAAATTGCTCTTTTAAATAACGAGGATAGAGTATGCTAAATATTTTCAATCGAAGATGGTGAATCGATGTTTTCTAATAGAGAAAGTAGTAACGTTCACCAAACGCGACCATTTCGCGACTAAGGGTGGGAATGGGGTGGCTGCGGATAGACTATGAGCAAAATCGTGGTCAATAACGAAGAATAACGCTTGAAATTGCTCTTTTAAATAGCTATAGTGAAATATACAAAATGTTTTCAATCGAAGATGGTGAATCGATGTTTTCTAATTGAGAAAGCGTTAACGTTCACCAAACGCGACCATTTCGCGACTAAGGGTGGAGAGAGGGTGGCTGCAGATGGACCATAAGCGAAATCGTAGTCAACAACGTAGAATAATCCTTGAAATCGCTCTTCTAAATAGCTACGATGGTGTATACAAAGTGTTTTCAATCGAAGAAGGTGAATTGGTTTTTTTATAATTGAAAGAAAATGGAGTTTGAAGGTTGAAAAGATGGCATTGCATTGGTGAAACGAGAGACATCGACGTCGACTTAATCAGGAACAGAGTTTTGCATGGCTACACGTCTCTGTTCGCGGTTTGAATTTGCTTCTTAAGCGTTCGTAGGTCAAGCGAGCTCTAATCGCGTGTCGTTTAAGGCGCGTGTAAACTGTTGCGTTGATTCTGGCCGACATCCTGACACTAATAGCAATGGCGGCCAATGATTAATGGGTGACGGTGAATAGATAGCCGCCAATTCTTATTGGGCGTCTCGCGTTCGCGTCTGTCTGCACAGGAGTGGCTAGAATTCGAATATGCGAAGGACTTATTTCACGAACACTGGACTCTGTCTCTTTTAATTGGCCCAACGAACGTCTCGCGCGTGACGAGAGAGCACGAAATTGGCGAAGCGTCTGTGAAGTCGCGTGTGACGTTTAAAAAATGAAAGCAGAAATTTTGCGTCCAACTGCTTTTTTTCCTTCGTCTCGAAAGCGACGGACTGGCGAACGGGATTGTTCGATTAAGAGAAACAGAGCCTCGTGCACACGAACACGTGTCCGCAATCGGTGTCCACAGGTGCGTAGACGCCTTTAGGCAAATCCGAGCAAGAAATCGCGCGTCGAGAAACCAGATAATTCTGCATGAATTATCGAGTACGTGGTAAAAGTTCCGTCCCTTGATACTGGCTGCAACCAGGTCGAGCGATCAGCCATTGGCTTATCGGTATTTTTCCGCGATTTTAGTAGGCTTTTCCACCTGCCAGCGTTCTCTACCAGCGACGTGGAACGAGGACGTGCGCCATGGCGTTCGACGCGTAACGATCGCGCGTTTCCAGCAAGCAAAGCTGCAATAAAAAGATGCAACGAGAGGAGGAGCGTTCGCACCCTCAGCGTCGCGAGATACTCGCCAATGGCCACTCGCGAGATCGCACGGTATTAATAATTTTAAATCCACCCTCTCGCACGAATCTCGCAAATTCGATTCGCGAAGACGATGAATTTCATTGGAGAAAAAGAGACTCTGATTTTGGCAACTTTGAGTACAACGATGGCCATCAGATAGTCCTCGCTGAGGGCATTTAAAGCCTCAAATTTCTTCTTAATCTTGCTAAAAATTTTCCACCACTAATTAACGTTTAATAAATTCTCAAGCGTCTCTGAAAGCAACTTGACTCTTTCGTAACTTCGAATTTGATTCGCGAAGAAGATGAATTTCATTGGAGAAAAAGTGAATCTGATTTGAAGAAGGTGAATTTAAAGTGCCAACATTATATTCTCCACAGTGACTATAAACCTTGCAATTATTTTCACCGTAAAATTAACGCGAGAAACGTTAACGAAACGACGATCAGATCGATCGAAACGAAACATTCGCATTCGATTAAGAAGAATAACATCGTCGTCTCTCCAATTTCTCTCTCGCGTTTAAGCATCACTTCCGTCGTTAATAATTTCCATCGCTCGACCATAACTTTCGCCAGCACTCTATAGCTTACGCGTGCGTAAGCGAAGCGTGGCTTGAATGGTTGCGTGCGTTGGATCTCTTTCTACCAATGCTAAATAATTAATACGTTTGGCATTGTGCGGCTGCTCGTCAAGATCGTATCTCGCGCAACGGGTTCCAGCTCTCGCCTCTCGATGCCTCACGATTCACCGCCTTGGGATACTTAGCGATCGTCGCGATCGTAAAACGCGAGGAGATCGCGCGCGATACGCATCGCACCCCTTTGGAAGGACGCCATTTCAATATGGACACTTTGCGACGTCTCTTTTCGTTTGCTTTCGATGGACCACGATCCATTTGTGACGAACATATCAATTACATTAAATACAATTTTTAGACATTTAAAGTTGCATGCTTTGAAGACTCTTTGCCCTTTAAACTACCATAAAAAAATCATTCTAAGGGTGTTTAACGTCTCAAATATTCTGTATCAAATTTTTTATCCATTTTGCTACAAAATTTCCACCACAAATTCTCAAGCATCTCCTCTTAACTTGACTCTCATTTCCATCAAATTCAAACGTATCATAAAAAGAAATCATTCTGATGCCACTTAAAGCCTCAAATATCATATATCAAATTTCTTCTTAATTTTGCTAAAAAATTCCCACAGTAAATTCACATTTTAAAAATCATCCTGAGGGCATTTAAAGCCTCAAATATCATACATCAAATTTCTTCTTAATTTTGCTACAAAATTTCCACAGTAAATTCACATTTAACAGATTCTCAAGCATCTCCACCCAACTTAACCCTCATTTTCATCAAATCCAAACGTATCATAAACAAATATCATTCTGAGGGCATTTAAAGCCTCAAATATCATACATCAAATTTCTTCTTAATTTTGCTACGAAATTTCCACAGCAAATTCACATTTAACAGATTCTCAAGCATCTCCACCCAACTTAACCCTCATTTTCATCAAATCCAAACGTATCATAAAAAAAAAATCATTCTGAGGGCATTTAAAGTCTCGAATTTCTTCTTAATTTTGCTACGAAATTCCCACAGCAAGCACACGTCTAACAAATTCTCCAGCATCTCCACCCATCTTAACCCTCGTCCCCGCCAAATTCAACCAATTTCTCTCATCTTCGACGAGTGAACGCACTCAGACCCGATCGATGTGATTGAAAATAACAAAGAATTTTCAACGAACGGCTCGCATCGTAGTTTTCTTCAACGAAGGATCGCGTTCCGTTCCATCGGCATAGTCGCACGCCAGGATTGCGTATTCCGGGCTGGTCGGACGGGTCAGGAATGCGACGCAGGGGATCGTAGGAAGCGTTGCGGGTGTACGATGTGGTAAGTTGTGGCCAGCAGGGTCGTGGGTCGCCGCTAGCCCGTCGAGGCTCATGAGAACAGGCTTAAACCTGGGGTACAGTGCTCGCAGCCTGGCTCTTACACGCGGGGACTAGCTGATGGCCATCGTCCACCTGACTCTACGAGATTTATCGCGCTCACGATACGTACGCGGTGGATACGGACGCAGGTGGACCTCCGTGCCAACTGTACGCGTCTAATCGACCCTCCTACAGGCTTGCCAGCCAGCGAGAAAACGCGCCTCGAGGATAATTAAACTGTTATCCGCGCCACTGGTGGACTCTCGCGTTTTTCCAGCCCCCTCGTATCGTTCCCTCTTTTTTTCTTCGTTTATGCAGCTGTCGATAACGCTTGGCAGATAATATATCAGACGTTTGGCACGAGTTACGCGAGCGACTCGTTTATCGAACGCTCGTCGAGTAATGAGCGAACTATCACGGCGAAAGCGCGTTCGCCATGTTCGCCACGTTCGCCAGGCTCCCCGTTTCGTCGATGGGCGAACGCGGAAGAGAATATTGAATTGTAGAGTCACCGTGTCGATGACAAACGCCCACGTTGTATTCTATTGTTCGCTAATTGTGGCGTAAGGGGTAATCAAGCATGGATCGCTGGAATTAGAAACACTGCGGTGGGAGGTGACTCTTTGCACGTGGTCGCAGGTTTGGGCAACGATCCTGCGTAGACGCAATCGTGATTACACGTTAGAAATAAAATTATTGCGACTATCATTGGGTCTGGCGTTGATAAATGATCGCTTGCGATGGTCACCAGTCGAGGGACGCCATTTCTGGTGAACGTTCCTCGAGGCCTGCGGTCTTCGTCTACCCTTGCGACGTTTCTACGTGCGAATTGGAAATTTGTCCTTTGGAATAATTAGAGAAGCGCTGGCATTAGTGTGCAATACCAAACGAATTTATTTTAGTGTCAATAAAAAATTATCCAATGCGAGAAGTGTCTTATTATGGTCCAATTAGTTGTCCACTGTTGGTCAACCAAAGTGCAAACTCATTTTTAAATATATTTTGTTATTTTAGAACTTGGAGAAAAATTCGAGAGGCAGAGGTACGTGTTATCTCGCACAAATATTTATCAACGCGTGGTCCAATTAATTGTCCATTATTGCTCAACTGCTATCCAAACTCATTCTTCGAACACTTCACTATTTCACAATCGACCAATTCTTTCGCAATTGACCAAAAAAGTCTGCTGGTAGCGAAGGACTTAAACAGAGAATCCTAAAAGGAGTGCCTAAAGAATCATTCACACGAGTCCACCTCCAAATTACAATCCACGTATGAATATCCATTGTTAACCGCTGGATCGAAGGTGCTTGCGGTTGAAAGCAAGATGGACGTTAGTCACTGCTGGTCGAGGCACCAGCAGCTTATCAGTGTCAGCTGGCGAACGGTTGGACAGGCAAACGTTCCACATTTTAAAGGACCGTGATCGATTGCCACGACGACGTGCACTATCGACGTGCTGGTCGTTTATCTCCTAGCTGCGTAGGTACCAGGATGCGAGCCAGTGGAGGGTTTTACGTAACCTGCGCAGGTTTGACGACCTCCAACGCGCTGGAGAACGTGTTCCAGGGTCCCTCAGTGTGCTGCAATCGATTTGTACGCTCGTCGGGGCGAACTTCGCCGCGGCGCGCGTGCACGGACCGCTTTCTGGGCCCATCGCGGGCCCCAACGACGATGGTAACCGTCGACAGGGTCGAACAATTTATCGCGGAAGTTGCGTTTCCACCGCGATCGCGAGGAGACTCGCGTGACTGCGACGCGTGGGCACGTTCGCGTCTCGTTGCCTCCATCTTACTCGTTTCCACGTAATTGAGATTATTTTGCTCTGTGACGATCTGAAGAACTGTTTTGAGCACAGTTCCTGGTGAGATTTGTAGCATTATGGAATTGAAATTTTATTTATTAAAAATGAAAGAATCTAAAGTCTTTCTTTTTGGCTGTTTTGGGAGAAGAACTTTGAATTTTTGTTTCTCGTAGCGATTTTTAAAAGTCGATAGAACACCTTAAATTTAAATTTAGAACTTGAAGATAATTCTAGTCTTGGTTTAATATTCTACGAATTGATGATAGAAAAATAGCAGTGTTACTCAAACTTTTCTCTTCAATCTCTTAATTCATACCTTTTTAAAAGCTCGCCAACTTCAAATCGTGCTGAGCATATGAAAACAACAATGTCCACAGTTCGAAAATCGCTGAATCCTAATATTCCATGAAGCTGTATCCTCTCAGTATCTCAAGGACCAACAAATCAATCAGGCTCTACAATATCTTCTCTCTTATTTCAAAAGGGATCTACTCAGAAATCACTGCTTCCACTTTGCACCACGATCATTCAAACCACGAATACAACAATTTAACATCATAAGTACACACAGTGTACACTATTTTCGCCTCTCTTTCTACACGAATTTCAACCGAAAAACCGTTTAACCAAATCGCGCGAGGCTCAATTTCGAGGACCAACTGAACCCACGCTCTTTTCGCGCGGATGACACTCGAGAGCAGAGGTGACTTAGAAAACGAGGAGTCTCGATTAAGTGGATGGTCGACGCTTGAGATCGTCGCGGGGGGATGGGTCTGGCCAGTTGTCGTTCACGCATCAACGGGCCCCAAGGTTTTCCTGGCGCCGCGATAAGATAACTCGCGACGATCGAGAAATAGTAGGATTCCGTCGATCAACGAGGATCGTATGCACGCTTATTACGTCGTAATGGCGTCCTGTCCGCGCTGTCGTCGCCTTGATTAAAATCGCCGGGTTCTTGCGAGCGAGCTCGAGCGCTGCCTGTCTGACTGCCACTTTCCCACACTTCCAGCGGTTTTTCAATCAAGAAAAGACGAGACGCGTCCCCAGATAATGCAGAAACGATCCGGATACCGTTTAATTGTCCAGTTTCGATCGATTTTGTCGTCGATAATCGTCAACACTGACTACTTCTTCGGTTATTTCCACGTGTTTACACGTTCGCTGCCACGCGGAAGTCGCGTGTCCCTTTCAGCACGCTGCGAGTGAAAACGAATCTTTCTGGTTCGAGCTAATATAGATTTTCAATCGCTCGATAGCGTGTAATTTGTTTTAAAGCGTTTTCTAAGTAATGATGATTTTTAGAATGCGTTGAGGGGCAATTTTCATTCAACTTTTGTGATTGCAAATAATTGATGCACTCAGAATCAGATCGATTTTGTTCGTAGACGAGTTCAGACGCGTCATATAACTCAAACACCTTTTTTACTCTTTTATATTTGCAATTGGGGCTGAAAAATAGGGACAGTGCAATTATCAAGTAAACGTCAGCACAAAACAATAATATCCTGCGTCAATTTCTAAATAAAGACCACTAAAGATCTTCAACAGAGTTAAAACCAGAAATTAGCAAAAGCTGTCCATCATTTCGCATACGAAAAGCCAGGAACTCGCGATTTTCTATCGCGATTAGACGCAATGTTGCAACAGAGAAATAATAACACGTCTCACACGGCACTGGAACCGACGAATGCAAATCGTGGCTCTCGATTCGAGATTATCAACGACAGCTCGCGATAATCGTCGTCGTTCGGTCCAACGCGAGCCTTTTCACTGTCCCTGGCTGCTTTTTACGGTTTCTCTCAACGAGATCGTTTAGTTAATAAGCACCCATAAGTTCTGAAACGGAAAACGATCGCCCAGTGGCAACGATGAATCACTCGCAGACGCGGTTTCCGGCGTCGCTGACCCACCCTTGCGATTCTCGCCACCTCTCGCGCGTTCCTGTAATTCACTGCTCCGCGAATCGACGCGAATCAGGTGTTTCTCGTCGCGATTCTCTCTTCGTTCGATTATTCTATTTGCAGGTTTCGTATTCTGCGAAGCAAAGTGCGATGCGAGCCAATCGATTGACGATCTCTTCTGTAATTTCTTCTGTTTCGCCAAGGTTTGGTAGCTGAGCATGTGATTAGCGGTTAAACGCGAGCGATTCGTTTTTATGGGGATCGTCGAGGTGGTCTCTGGATGGATCGTTTGCTGCTGAGGATCGCCTGGCTCTTCTCTTCTTCTCTCAGGAATTATTCGTTTCTGGGTTTGCTCAGTTTGTTATTTAAGTAGCTGAGAGAACTGAAAGTGATATGGATTAATGAAAATTGTTACAAATTAGTCGATAATAAGTGAAACCTAAGATAATTCGATATTGTCTTCAAAACGATGTGAGCTGCTGGAATTATCTTGTTTCTCTTGGTGTTATCTTGAAAACTTGTTAGAAATTATTCGACAATAAGTGTGTTATTAAAGCTGAAACCAAATACAATTCGATATTGTCTTCAAAACGCTGCATCAAACCACAGAATCATCTTCTGGAATTATTTCAACTAATCAACATAAAAGCAAAAATGAATCTTGTATTAAAAAATAAATATATTATATCTTGCATAAAAGAAAATGTCAATTCGAATGAGTCTATTTACACCTAAAATCTTGAAAAAAAAATACTTGCACACTTTTCGTGTATCCCTCGAGCATACTTTCTTCAAAGCCTTTCAAAGTTTCATTCTCTTCCACCCACATCCACCAATGATCGTCGAGATTCTAAAAAACAAAGCATTTCAATTAGAACAGCTAAATACGATTTTATCCAGTAGAAATAAATCCAGAAAATAATTTCGTCTGTCAGTTCAAATGATCCTCCAACTGTCTACACCTAAAATCTTGAAAAACAAAAATTCGTGCACAATTATTGCATATCCCTCGAGCAAGCGTTCTTCGAAGTCTTCTAAATTTCACTCGTATCCACCAATGATCATCGAGAATTCTAAAAAAGAAAGCATTGCAAATTAGAACAACTGCATACAATTTTCTCCAGTAGAAATAATTCCAGAAAATGATTCCATCTGTCAGTCCACATTTCAACTGATCCTCAGAGTCATTTGGGGATCCTCCAACTGTCTACATCTGAAAGCTTGAAAAAAAAAATACTTGCACACTTTTCTTATATCCCTCGAGCAAACGTTCTTCAAAGTCTTCTAAATTTTCATTCTCTTTCACTGATATCCACCAATGATCCTAAAAGAGAAATCACCGCAATTAGACCAACTAAACACAATTTTCTGCAGTAATTACCAGCATTCAGCTGTTTCACTCCACTTATCCGTGCCATCAGGCGACTGGCTAATCCTCTCGACGAATCAGAGCCGCATGAAACACGCGGCAACCCCAACTCCGGTAGCGACAGTTGGAAAAAGGGCCCCGCGTGTGGCGCGTCGTTCCCTCGAACGGCGTGAAACAGCTCGAAACAGCTCGCGTAATGTCGTTGACGATCAAGGAACGCGCTGGCTAATCGACCGTTTCCCCTGCGTTCGAATTACGCGGCGTGATTACACGCCAGAAACCAGATGCGTCCTGCAATAAAGCGACGGAGTGTTACTCGAGTCGTTTCCACGATTCGCAGGTCCAACGCGTGTATCGAGCGACGCGTCGAGGAGTTTGGTTCCCAAGTTACATGAAAAATCGTCTCGAAGAACAACGAATGGACCAGTTTGTAATTACCAGAGAAATTAACGCGTGCAATCGAGTGATAGTTCACGATAATCAAAATTGCAGTCTCTGTGGCTTCGTTCCTTTCACTGCAACCAATGCTCTGCGACTGTTCGCGCGAGAAACGAGGGTGATGACAATTAAATCACTTTTTTGGGACACCAGGGATTTTTGATGATTGATATTAGAGAAGAACAGCAATTTTAAACACGTAACATAAATTCTTGCAAGCTTCTGTTCTCATAAGACAGAATTTCTGAGTAGTTCGTTGTATCTTCGCGTCTGAGGCGCGAGTACGCCATTTTGGTAGCCTTGGTACCCGCGCTGATGAGTCCTTTAGAACGCTCAGGCGGTAACGTACCTTTTTTCAGCTGTTCTTTGTTACACACACGCGTTTCTGCTGCAAGCAACGCGCTTCGAGGGTTTTAATGTTGTATCGATCAAGCTTTAGAGCTAAGCTGCTTCTTCAGACGTGTTTAACGCGAGTCCACAGTTGTGCACACATCGTTTTATAGACGCTAGGGTATACAGAGACTTTCTAAGCTGTGATTTATGGCTCTTTCTGGTCCCGCGTTAAAGGGACTAATGCCAGGAAGGTACGTTGGCGTGCAACGAATTCGCTGGCACTGTTTGCAACAGAGTTACCATCGAGATACTCAGAGAGTTAATGTCGATCGATTGTTCTGATGTGCTGGATGAAGATAGTAATGTTGAGAATGTGTTGTTAGAATTTCTTGCGAATTAGAGAAATAAATTAATCGAAAATAGTACGTGGAATAAGAATAGGAAATGTTTGAATTTTTAAGATTAACTGTGACTCTTAATATTCTTTTTTTCTTGAGATATTTCGAAGAAAATTGTTAGAAATTGTATGCAAAGCCTTCGAACGCGATTTTTGCTCACCATCGTCGCATTTCCAGCGCACAATAATAATTTCTGACTCGAACACCATGCAAACCCTTTTCAGAATTAGAGAAACAAGTCACCTTATTTTGTTGTTGTTTAAAAATAGTGCATGGAAAAGGTTTGAATTTTTAAGATTGACTGTGGTCTTCGATATTCTTTTTTCTTTGAGTTATTTCGAGGAAAATTGTTATAAATTCTGTACAAAGCCTTCAAACGCGATTTTTGCCCACCATAGTCGCATTTTTAGTACACACGAGTAACAAACGCGTATGGATCGTAATTTCTCAAAGGAACGCCAGTATTCCACACAGAACAGAGTGTTACAAGCCACTAAAATCAGAATAACGCTGCATGAGCCACGATACCACCCAACAAACGCAACTATACCTGACGTTACTGAAACAAATTCCCAATAAAACTCGCGTTACTCCACTCTGCATACACCAGCGCTCGATTAAACCGCGAAATACGATCGCCAGCGTTTAATAGGAGCAATCGACGACGATCGTTCGATCCCTCAAGATCAGTGCGCCCATCAGAGCAATTAAACCGCCTGGTACGAGCGTATTTAACGTTCCTCTAATAATTACCGCGAGGATTCCACGCCAATAAAATCACCATCGCCCCTCGTCTAACCGCGCATTCTGCGCGCTTCTTCTGGGCCCTATCCATCACAATAAACCTCGTTGAATCTACCTGTTGCTGAGAGAAAAGCCAGCGCAGAATCGTTGGTTATTTCCTTGGTCAGAGTCGAAAAGAACCGTCGATGCAATTGTGAGATCGCTGGAAAAACTGACGAACGCTCGATCGAAGCGAAATAAAAGAGGAACGAGCGAGTGGTTGGCGATAAATGAAGCAGAGTAACGAGGTGGCCCGTTTCGAAGACGTTCCTGCTCGTCGAAAACGAAGCGATCGTGGCGTGTCTCGCATTTGTCACGAGGATCGTCCTGGCTCGTCGAGATTAATATTGCTGCTCGCGTTCTCTCTACCAGTTCTCGTTCTCTCCTTCGTTCTTTCTTGCTCCCTCGGTGGTTCTCGCGAACGTGCACCCCGCAGGCGCTAAATATAATTGTTACCCGCTGTGGACTCGCGAACTGGGCCAACCGTTGCGCGCGAATTCACACGGGTGGAAAGTTTTATGTTAATCGACGCGCAGAACTGCCCTGCAGTTGGTGCGGTTTTTAAGCGGGTTTCTGGGAAAATTGCGATGTCAGTCGCTGGTTTCGGTTCAATTTTTTGTCCAATTGTTATTCAATGAAGGTTAATTTATATTTTGATAATCGAATTCGACTTTACCTCGCAGTTTCTCGTCGTTAATTATTCCTTCACAATATCAAGCTGGTTTCAGAGAAAATTGTGCTGCGAGTGGCTGGTTTCGGTTCAATTTTCGTCGAATTATTTGTCAATGAAGGTTAATTTATATTTTGACGTCTTTCTTGACGAATCCCAGCTCATCGAGCGACTTCGACCAGTGATCGAGCAACCTCTACTCAATTCCTCAGCATCCTCAGCAAAATGTTAATTCACGCTTTGGGATCAACGAGCAAGAATTTATCGATGCGAATCGTCAGTAGAAGCTGCTCTCGACTACAGAAAACTGTCGACGTTTTTCTCTCGACTATAGAAAACTGTCAACCTTTTTCTTGACGAATCCATCGATCCCAGCTTTCGATCAGTGATCGAACAACCTCCACTCAGTTCCTCAGCATCCTCAGCAAAATATTAATTCGCGTTTTGGGATCAACGAGCAAGAATTCATAGATGCGAATCGTCAGTAGAAGCTGCTCTCGTCTACAGAAAACTGTCGACGTTTTTCTCTCGACTATAGAAAACTGTCAACTATTTTTTTTTTGACGAATCCATCGATCCCAGCTTTCGACCAATGATCAAAGCATCCTCCACGTCGTTCCTCAGCATCCTCAGCAAGAGTTGCCTCGCGTTTCGGGGTCAGCGAGCAAGAATCCGCGGCGTTACTCGGTTCCTGGTATTCGAGGCGCGTAACGACGCTCATCCGGGGAATCTTAATCCTTGCTCGGAGGCGAATCGTCCGCGGAATATTTCCCAGCGAATGCGGCGCGTTATGATAAACCGTCGGACCAGATAAACCTTGTCGCGCGTACGAACGCGATCAACGGTCACACCAGATAGCCATCAACGTGTAAATTACCGCAGCCCGTCTAAATAATTACCCTCATGATTCACGCGGAACCAGGCGAATTCCCTGGTAGCTCAGTGATGCCTCGTCATCGCGATAAATCTGGCCGGACGAAGCTGGAAAACTTTCAAGAACCAACCACGATGAATCCACTGCCTCGCGCAGGCGATCATCCGCGACGCGTAATTCAAATTGATCGAAGAACCTGCCTCGATCACCTTCCTGCGAATAGACACGATACACACACACACGATCATATTAACAAACACAGCTTAACGCAATAGCTTGACAATAAGACGCACGTATCACTGCATCGTTACATCCGTTTCCATTTAACCAGACGCTTCTGCGGTACCAATACCGCTACGTGTACCGATATTCGCAGTTAAAACAACCAACAGGACCCCAACCACGTTCTCCAACTAGTAATTCCCTTAATTCGAGAAGCTTGGACAGGCTGGACGCGAGGAGGTTATTAGAGAGAGCCTGGAGAACGGCTGGAGAACGCGAGACGGTTGAACCTGCGTGGACAGGCTGTCACGAGCGGTGGGTGCTGTTTGTGTCGTTGCGAACCGGTACAGGACGGTGTCGCGTAACCTGCTCTGGGATAAGTTAATAATCCAGAAGCCACGGACACGCGAGACGAAGCCAGGAAGCGGTGAACCCAACGAGAGCAGCTCGATGGCCACTGGTACCAGCGTGCGCGAGATTTAAGGCGTCTCGTACGACGCGAGACAGCGGTGAGAAATGTGCGACGGCTGTGGTTGGTCGATCGCTGGCGCAGAAATAATCGTAGAACGATCTATGCGCGCGGTTTTTTCGCCTTTTTCGAGCGACCACGGTGCAGGGACACGGCAATTGGCTACGAATTCTTTTGAGCGCCGCTGCCGCGAGGCTGGTGCGATTGTAACGGGGCGCGGCGCGGATCAAGCAAGAGAAATGTTGCCAATTAGGAGAAAACGGGCCCCTTAACGCCCCTCCGGGCCGAATACGCACCTGTGGCCCCGAGGACGAGCTCATTGTCCCTGCGGACAGGCTGCAGAGACCAGCCGGCTCAGGATAAAGTGGAACAATGAGATTTCAACCCCTTTGCGGCCTCAGACGCGAGTCGAGCGAGGCTCTGTCGCGAATAATTCTTCGTGTCGATCAGAGACACTTTGGAATTTTGATAATCGAAATAAGGATACGAAGGAAGAAGAGGTTCGACGAACACAGAAGTTTTAAGTTTCAAGTATGGGAAAGTTGAAAGTTTTAAGCGTCGCATGTCGAGTGAGTCTCCATGTTGATTAACGACCCCCTTGGAATTTTGATAATCGAAATTAAAGACACAAAGACAGATTTCTCGAAAAGCTTGGACGAATATAGAAGTTTTAAGCTTCAAATATGGAAAAGTTGAGAGTTTCAAGCGTCAAATGAGTTTCCATCGCGAACAGTAATTCTTCGCGTCGATTGGTAACCCCCTTGGAATTTTGATAATCGGAAATAAGGATACGAAGGAAGCTTTCTCGAAGAGATTCGACGAATATAGAAGTTTCAAGCGTCAAATTTGGGAAAATTGAGAGTTTCAAGCGTCAAATGAGTTTCCATCGCGAACAATAATTCTTCGCGTCAATTAGTGACCCCTGTGGAATTCTCATAATCGAAAATAAGAACGTGAAGGTAGAGTTTTCGAAGAGGTTGGACGAACACAGAAGTTTTAAGCTTCAAGCATGGCAAAATTGAAAGTTCAAAGAGTCAAACAATTCTCCATACCAATCAACAACCCACTGCAATTTAACAATCCAAAACAAGAACACTTAGAAACCTTTCTCAAAGAAACTCAACGACCACAAAACTTTCAATCTTCAAGTACAGCAAAATGGAAAGTTTCAAGAATCGAACAATTCTCCGTATCAATCAACAGCCCGCCGTAATTAAATTCAACAATCCAAAACAAGAACACTTAGAAATCTTCCTCAAAGAAACTCAACGACCAGAAAAACTTTCAATCTCGAATTACCGCAAAATTGAAAGTTTGAATCGCAATGCGTCGAGCAACCAAAAAGACATCCAGAAAGCAAGATCCCTCCAATTACGGATCGCGATTCCACCAAGCGGCTTCCGATCGCATCGTGCGCGAAGAACGCAGTCATCGCGCGCGCGCGGGGGTTGCGAGGCCGCGACGCGTCGGTTGCTGGCTGGATAAAAGAGCAACAGCGTGTTTATAGATTACAGTGCGATACCCAGTGGCGAATAAATAACTGTATTACCCGCGCGGGGATCGCGCACGGCAGATAACATCCTTTGGAGGGGGGGAGAGGCGAGCGCTGAGGAGGAAGGAACAGGCGAGAGGAGCTCGAGAGAAGTTGGATCGCAACCCCTTTCGGGGATTACCCGACAAAGCGGCACGCATCAACGCGCATATTTCTATAATTATTGCCGGCGCAACCCTTTGATCTGCTCGAGCGGTCCCCGCGCCCCTCGCAGACCCGCGGCGCCGCTCTGTCGTCGCGGCGCGTCCCTGAATCCTCCTCGTTTCGCCGCAGAAAAGGCGGGCCCCGTATCAGGGGCCCGCGAGCACCGCGTTCGCCTCTTACGCCCGCGATCGCCAACCAGCTGATAACGAAATTCCGCGCCGCCTTCATTTTTTTTTTTTTTTTTTCTTTCTCTTCTCTTCTTCTCTCCCTACCGCGCGCTGTATGCTTACAATTAGGGTCGCCGCCTGTCCTATAATTTATGGTATTGGCGCTGGTAAACGTATCCGGTGTCGCGGGACCCAACCTCGCGTTTTACCATTCGCCATCGCGTTTTTAATTGCCGAAGAGAATTCGTTCTGACGTGGAAACCTTCTCGCGAGTTTCGCGATTTTTCTTCGCGAGAATGGTTAGAAGACGAGAAGTAGGTGCTCTTATGCGTGTAATGAGAGTTCGTTGGGGTTGTCTGGCAAGGACGAAGCAAGATGGAGGACTCTGTGAGCAGAAAGTGAATAGAATACCGCGTATATCTTCCTGGAGGTGGAGAATTCGTTCTGAGCAGAGTTCTCGCGAGTTTCGCGAATTTTCTTTGCGAGAGTGGCTAAAAGACGAGAAATAGCTGTTTTTATGCGTGTAATGAGAGTACGTTGGGGTAGTCTAGCAAGGAAGAAGGAAGATGAAGGACTCCATACTCGCAGAGAATAAATAGAAAGTAAAACGTGCTGACTACCGCGTATATCTTGCTGTAGATGGAGAGAGAAGGGTGGTAACCCCGTATTTGTTCTTCCTGCTTCTTCTCGAGTCTACCCAGCAGTCGATGAAATACAGTGGATCGTTCGTCGAGAGCCAGGGATCCTCGTGGATTTATACTTTCTTCGGAGACGCTGCTATTTATCACGCGCGAGTGGCGCGATCTGTAAGCGGCGGTATCTTCGCGCGCGATCTTCCTCAGCGCGAGGTTGCCTCTGTAACGAAAGGTAGCGGTCGCGTTAATCGGCCAGATAAAGTCCAGCCTCTGTTTAATTGCCCGCGGGTATCGTGACGAGGCCTCGAGAGCCGTGGCTCTCGAGATTCGAGGGGAAGGACACACCTCGATTGATAACGATTTCAGGGGAGCGAACGATCGCTCGACACACTCTGCGGACGAGTTAACAGAGGGTATCACGCGTGACGCGAATACCTGTACAAATCGTGACCCGGTTCGAAGGCGGGTAGCGCGGTGGCGAGCGATAAATAACCGGCGCGCTGCCAATTAAGCGAGTTTCGACGGGGGCCCAGGTCCTCGCGAAGGGGTTGGACGCCATTAGGGGCGCGATGGTGATTAGCTGAGCGTCCTCGAGCACTCGAAGGTGGAGCAGGGTTCACCTGCCTCGACGGAACAGCTGCCAACGGCTCGTAGCCGCTTCTACCGCAACAACAGCGACGCGTAAACGGTCCGCGTGTTCTGTTAATTGCTGATCGAGACCCGTTCGCCATAATGGCCGACGCGCGCGCTGTACAGCACGCGTAACCACCGTGTCCGCGAATTAACCGAGCTGTTCCACTTGTAGCGCTGGTAACATAGTTGTAAAACCGTGCACGCGTAACCAAAGAATCGTTTAAACGTTAGTGGCGTTGCGAGCGATGCGGGAAGAGGGAAAATGGTCGAGGTTGCTTTTTTTATGGGTTCACCAAGACGCTCGATGACTGTCGAATGGCTAGTATAGTATAAAAACGAAATTCATTTAGTTTGCTGGCTTATGCGAGCAACAAAGATTGAAATTTCTAGTCTTAGATTACTGATTGGTATTTGGAACGATGGTGGTTGGTAGTTTGAACTTGAATCGTGAAACTAATCGTGCACAGGGTAAATGATTGGCAATCTTCAGAAATAGTTTCGTGTTGTATACTTGATTTTAGTTGTATTAGTTTCAAATGATACGAAATAGTATTCGAGCATCGTTTTCCCTAATTTTGTGAATTTTGTGAGATATTTTCGTGGACTAAACTCGTATGAAAAGAAAGGTTCGTTCTAAATTGTATAATTAGTTATTTTATAGTATAAGTTAGGTTAAGTTTAGGTTTTCGTTGCTGAATCGCCAAGAGAATTTAGTTATAGATATTTTATGTGTTGCATATGTAACATTCTCTATTCTTCTCTGTAATCAAATTGTAAAAGAATACATTCTCTGATCCAAATTGAGAAATAACTATTTGTATCGTTTGTTTATTAATTTACTACCTAACGATGAATGATTGCACGGTTATTTTTCACGGTATATCACATGCGACATACTTGTATACGTGTGTATAATTAACGCGGAATTTGCCTTTTTCCTGTGGCTTTCTTCAAGGAAAGAATTCACCTCGCGTCGTCTCGCAGGTGAGTACATTCTTGGTAGCTCTACATATCCGTTTCATATTCACCCTTTTTCCTTCTTTCTGATACGATATTATAGGATTTGATATTATCAAATACTCAACTAAAATTACTTATCTAATTTCTTTTCCAACAGTTTCCTAATTTCGAATTTTTCAAGTCTTCTAAATTCTCAATTACAGTCTCTCTGATACGATATTACGAGATTTGATATTATCAAATACTCAACTAGAATTATTCGTCTAAGTCCTAACAATTTCTTAACTTCGAAAAGACACTGACCATTTCAACGACTAAAAAATATGCTTATAAAATCATTGAAACGTTGAAGAAGACGAAGTTCCTCGTCTTCGCGATCAGACGAAGTAAAAGTGTCTGAAGCCACTCGATAAGCTCGTAACATCCGTTTCATTGGTCATCGCGCGTGCTCGCGTGACCCGGTTGGACCACGCTCGACGACGCCTGGCGAACGGAAGGGATTAATAGAAAACACGTTTATATTTCGCGTGTAGCGAAGGTGATAAACGAGTGAGCACTCGCGACACGAAGCTTACCAGCAGTTTTCCTCTTTGGAAAGCTTCCTGCGCCTCTGTCGCGAGTTACTGCTGTCCATCACTTCTTTGAACGCATTTTGCAACTCGAATTATAAAAAAAGAGCCATACGCGATCACGCGAGCATCATTAACACGCCATATTGGTACCACTTTATGAATACCTCTCGATTCTTGTTCTGAAGCTTCTTTGTCGTCTTTTGATTGCATTGACACTGCAAAAATTTGCAAAAATTGATGATTAATGTATCAACTTCAATTAAGAATGATTGTGGAAGGTTTCGATGTCTTTCAGTGAAGAAAAAGAAGATTCCATCTTATCAACGCTGTTAGAAATGCTCTCGATTCTTATTCTAAAGCTTCTCATCGTCTTTCGATCGCTTTGATACTACAAAAATCTGCAGAAATCGATAACAAACGTATCAATTTTCACTTAAGAACAATTGCAAACGGTTTCTCGTCGACGTCTTTCAATTAAGAAAACAGCGAAATTCCATTTCATCAACGCTGTTAGAAATTCCACGAATACGACGAACGCGTCGTTGGCTTTCAATTAAACATCCGAGCATTTTGCGCGAGAGCGGACGTTCGAATTCGAGTGTACCGATTAAAGAACGATATCGCGGACGGAAATCAGAAATGCGCGGAATGCCTGTTGTTGGCAGCGCGCGTAGACGAGGGGCCGTGCTCGAGAAATTCCATGGACGTTCCCTAACTGACGTACGCGGCTCTTTCCGTCGCACATGTAACCGTCGTTGTCGGATATTTATTCGTGGCGATGTATGGCGAACTCTTTAATTTTAATCGTGAGCGCGCTGGGCTCTCGTGTGCGCGGAATAAGCGATTTCTGGCTGCTTTGCGGCGTTCGAATCGCGAATGCGCGAACCCACGTGGACGAGTATCAAAACTCTCGCGGATTCTGCGTGGATCTCGAGCGGAAAAACGACCAATTATTAGCTCGTCCACGTTAAAACGCTGTGAGAAGTCGAGTCGAAGCTCTGAGAATCGACTGTATCGAAGAAAATCGCGATCAGATCGCTAATAAAAATCACAGAAGCTCGCGCTCTCGCACACGAGAGATCTTACACTTTGTCAAAGCCAGAGAGCCGGTTGTTTACGAGCGTTGCAGGTCGTTCGATGCAGGTGTGTAACGGCGCCAACAACCGTTCGAGAGACCCGTACAGAGGGAAATAAACGAAACGAGCGGACGGGAGAGCGAAAAAAGCTCGAGAAAAATGTTCACAGAGAGAAAAAGAAACGGTCAAATCGATTACCTCTTCGATACTCGGACACGAAACAAGAAGGAGAGGAGGAAGAAAAAAAAAAAAAAGGAACGCGTTCATTGCGCAACGGATCGAGGCGCTTAGGCGGGCACGCGTGTCCCGCGGTGGTATTTTGCCTCACAATTAATACGACCATTTATATACACGATCGACAGCGGTACACAGTCGCGGTCGGCTGAAGAAATTGATTTTTTCCACGGTCGATCCGCGGCGACGACGGAACCAGCTCGATCTGCATACACGCGTGAAACGAAAACCGATCGCGAGATTCTCAACAGCGTATCGAACCCGTGACCCGCGCTCGATTAATCACATTCCGTCCGCGAGGCTTGGAAAGAGGGCGCGAGAGGGGTGCCAGCAGGTTAGGAAGGTCTTTATGAATTCTCTCGCAAGCCATTCGACAGGTAGAGGCCTGTCAATTAAACGAAAAAAAGGATAAAACAAGCGATGGAACGAGACGATCGACTCGCACGGCTAATTCCGTTATTCTCGAGAGAGAGAGAGAAGCTTATTAGTTCGATGAAAGTTCCACTAGACGCTTGTGTTTACTTAATTTATTGCGATAAAGACGCGTTCGTTTGTAGACAATATCTAGTTTTAAACGTCTGTGAGATCTACGAGGCAAATTGGACAAATTAATATGTTATTTGTGTATACTTAATTGTTGTCTATGCGTTGAGAAGATCTGAATATTGAGATAAAGACGCGTTCGTTTGTAGACAATATCTAGTTTTAGATGTCTGTGAGATCTACGAGGCAAATTGGACAAATTAATATGATATTTGTATACACTTAATTGTTATCTATGCGTTGAGAAGATCTGATAGTGTGTCAACCCTCTATGGACGCGTGTAACTTTCAGCTGACATTTTATAAAATAACTGAAGCTTTATAAGCTGGTGTGACTCGAAAGTCGCAAAGTGAATATATCGCATTAAAATTTGTTTTCATTTGCATTAATTTCTGACCTTTCGTTCCCACGATTTTGTTCGATTTAAAACAAAAATTCAGCCCAAGAAGGGTTAACTTGATCTCTCTTGCGTGGCTCAGAGGAATATTAAGAGCAGTTGGATTTCCGCAAAATTTTGTTTGGATTTAAAACAAAAATTCAATCCATGGAGGGTTAACTCAGTCTCTGTTGTGTGGCTCAGAGGAATATTAAGAACAGCAGCGTCACGCGTAACAGTTGGACTTCCGTTTTCCACTCGAGACATTGTAGAAGAGAAGAATACCGATTTCTCGTGAGAAAATCGTGTCAGACGATCGCGTTACTAATCTGAACGCGACAGACTCCTCGCGAGAGAAGCGTTTGTAGGCGTGCGCGAGGAAAAGTGTCCTCGCTTCCGTTCCAGTTCTCGAGCTGCCCTTCGAGCGAGCGTTCGAACAGGGATTCTCGACAGGTCCTCGAGAAACGGATACCTGCGAACGAACGTCAGGTACGTCCCATTAAAAGAGGCGCCTGTTTTCAAAGGGGCGCGTCGAGCGACGTCTTCGAACGCCCACGCATCCGGTGGTGAGCACAAAACTAGTCCACGAGACTCTTGCCTCGTCTCAAAGGGACGATCGAGACGTTCTATTCTAGTTCGAGAAAAGTTTCTCACGCTATGAGATATTAGCTTCAATTGTAACGCTAAAAATATAGAGCAGACGTGATATAAACGAATAAAAGAATCCTGTGTCTACTTTAATGATTGTTGTTGCGTTTGGAATGATCCAGAGTGAGCCAGACACAGCGTCAGCTTTTGAAAACCGCATACGGCACTCGCTTTCTTTCGAATACCGTTAACAGAATGCCTGGATCGTAGCTGAAACAAGTTTTCTCTAAATTATTTTCACTCGACGATATTTCCTCGACACGATCTCTCAGACGCGTCCGACGTGCCCGCAGCGCTCGAAATTAACGAGGTGATCGACTATCGAGCGGGCAGCGAACGATGTCAGAGGTGCTGCGATTAAAAAAAAGCCCATTCTAATTTATCGTCGATAAACGTCGATTCGGGTGCCGCGCGTTTTGACGCGTAAAATCGGCAGAAATGTGAAAGCGTGGCTAATCACTGGGAACCTGGACAGGGTGAACGAACGATCGCAGGTTGCGTCCTGGTATTCGAACGAGAGCTGCCAGCCACGTTGGCGGCCATCTTGGTATCTCATTCATCTCATTCGCGAGGGTCTCGATAAAATAGAAAATCGTCAACGATGGAACTCCAGAGCGGATTCGAGAGCTCTCGTCTTCTCATTGCCTCGTCGCGCGCTGATTTTAAAGACTGGCGAGTCCATTTTCCACGAATTCACGCGTCGAGGCGAGCAGCGTACGCGGGTGGATCAAACGCGAGAGGAACGAGTTCTCTGCTCTGAACCGGCTCTAATAAATCGGTAAGGTTGAGGCGCAGGTGTGAAGGGCAGACGCCCCCCCGTGGACCGTGAATTCGTGAGTTTCATCGCAAAAATCACCATTAGTTCCACACCGCTCGACGTTCACTCCTCTCTTCTCCCTTTTCTCTGTCTCTCTGCCCCTTTTTCACTCGAGTTTTTTCTCGACCGTGCCCCAGACAACGACCTCGCGTCGCCGTCGTCGTAAATCGCTGGCGTCGCTCGCGGTATACCCGGTCGCCAGCCGGAATTCCGGGGAAATATCGCAGATCGTTATCGAACAGATCTCGTACGGTACATTTTAATATTCATCGCGAGCGGAGTTTCACTCTCGCGAGCGTTTATCGGCGGGAGCGCAACCTGGCGCTAACGACACCCTGCTCTTGTCGTTTCGCAATCGCGTCTTTTCGCTCGCTGCGAACGCCACTGCCACGCGTACGTTTCCAATCGAACTCGAACTCTCGTTTCTACGTGTCATCGTGTCTTTCGTTGACGTCGATCGTAATTAAAACACAATCAAAGAGCTCGTAGTTTCGCATTTCCTAGCCAATAACTGCAATTGGTCCAGAGAAAAGAATCTTTAACACAAGTGATGGCCATTTAATGGCAACGTTAGTTAGAAGATGATCGTAAACTCGCTTAAATAAAGTTATCAAATTAAATCTATCTCTTCGTGGAGTCTTTATGAGACTGGCAATTCCAATAAAACTTAAAGCTCGTTTCGATGTGTCATCGTGTCAAACGTAATTAAAACACAATCAAAGAGCTCACAGTTTCGCATTTCCTAGTCAATAACCACAGTTGGTCCAAAAAAAGAACCTTTACCACGCGTGGTAGGCCATTTAATGGCGACGACGTTAGTCGGATGATCGCAAACTTGCTGAAATAAAATTATCAAATTGTGAGAAGGGTTGTGCTCTATCAAATCTACTCTCTCAGCGACAGCCATAACGAGTGAAACAGTATCTCGTCGCGACGCGTACGTCTGATTTACGCGACGGCAAACGCCCAAGAGCGTCGTCGAAATCAATGCAAGAATCAATAATAAAAGAACTCGAACGCGGAAGACGGATCGTTTTTAAATCGATTTCGAGAACGGATCGACGAGCCACGCGGAAGGTTTTACGACGCGTTCTCCAACCGGGAGTAACGGCGCGTCCCCACGCGCGATCGCAAGGGAAATTACGCCACGCCTCGCGTATTTCTTTCTTTTTTTTTTTTTTTTTTTGCTTCCTCCTCTCTTTTTATCGCCGTCAGAATTCTAGCGACTTCGATGCCTCCGCGGGCCGTTTTACGACCGGTTAATACCCGGATTCGATATAAGAGAAGGTTTTACGGGGCCCTTCCTTTCCATTCCCCACCCTCTCGTATTCTGTCACGCGGAACCAATCAAGCCAGCGTTTACTTACTTACGACGCGCAATTAATAATCGGCTGTCTCTTGAAACGGTTCGCCAGGGATGAGAGAAAGAGAGAGAGAGAGAGAGAGAAAGAGGGACAGGTGGTTCGTGCGAATCGTGTAAACGGATGGATTCGAGGTGGTCTCGAGGCGGACGCGGTCGTAAACGGGCCTCGAACGATCGTTCGCATTGAGGATCGCGATCGATATTGACCGTATCGGTGATCGTGTGCGGGCTACAGTCGAATGGGAAAGTATAATCGATTCGCTATGAATTGGAAATTACCGCGAGCACTGTTTTCGACGTTGGATAAATTAATGGCATAACTGTTTTCTCGTTAATAATATTTAGAATCTTGATATTGATACGTTTTGAGACTGTGGCTGGGTTTTTGAGTGTCCACTGTATAGAAACGATGCTTTTTTGATTGTCGAACTGAGCTGCGATCTCAAATTCGTTGGCTCGAAAGTAAATTAAACGCTGGATCAAAATTGAAGCGAGTCGTATGCGAATCGCAGCTTCAAGATTATAATTAAGAACGTTGAAGTAAATTTATATAACTTACCTTTTTCTAATTAAAGATATCATTTCACAGTGGAGAATCTCTAAGAAACGATTGTTTATCTTACGCATTGGTAACTTTGATCACAATCGACAACAAAACACTGAAAACTTTGCAAACCCACGTGTAACACAATAATCTTTGCATAAACTTCTCGCATAATTCGCATAATTCCACACATTTACGCAACAAATTCTTCATCCTCTCGTTCACCAACTACAACGCCCAATGGCGTCTCCAACAGACGACTCTCACTTGTTCTCCACATTGCTAACTTTGATCACAAGGACTCACAATCGACAATAAAACACTAAAACTTTGCAAACCCACGTGTAACACAATAATCTTTGCATAAACTTCTCGCATAATTCGCATAATTCCACACATTTACACAACAAATTCTTCATCCTCTCGTTCACCAACTGCAACGCCCAATGGCGTCTCGAACAGACGACTCTCACTCGTCATCCAGCACATCCATTAGATCGATATTATCGATCATATGCTGTAACCACAGTTAAAAATCGTCGCAGCTCGCTTGATCCAAGCACAGTAAATGATTCGTTCACAGGCACGCTTCTCTTCCTGCAGGCAGTATCCGTTCCGCGACCTCTTGACCCAGAGGAGGACGCCTGGAGGAACACCCGTGTGGATAATATATTCCGGGTGTATTCCAGGCAATTTTCGCGGGGCGGTGTTGCGTTGATTGCGGTCGTTCATCGCGGTTTCGCCTCCGTTGCTCTTCACCTCAGCGATCCTCGTCACTGCGCGTTCTTCCTCCCTCGTTTGCATCCCCTCGCGACCCCACCTCAGCCTCCCTCCTGCTTTGGCGGGCCTTTCTCACTCCTCTCCTCCGTCGCACCCCAGAGAGCGTTCGTTTTCACGAGGCGCAGCGACGCGCAGGTCTAATTTGCGCGCAGCAGGAGCGACACGAACTAATGCACGCTGCACACGCCGGGAGGGAGCCCGTTCGAGCTTTGTCTTCGCGCACTCCCGCGCTAACGCGCATCCATCATCGTGGGACCCTCCAACGAGGCTCTCTGCCCTTCGCGTCTCTTCTAGGACGAACTTTGGGAACGAATGGGAGCAACGGGAGTCGAGAGGGACGATGGAACGTGTCTCGCGTCTGATCCAGTGGGCTGCAGTGAAAAAATTGCCCTCCATGTTGAGCGAATCAAACGCAGGATGCACGGTTCGCTGGTTCACTTGAACGAGCCGTGATTCACTCGAAATCGAGGATCGCGAGAGTTGCAATTCGATCGAGTTCGACGATCGATGTCGAGCAGTTCGACGATTCCACGGTGGTTCACCTTGCGACTGGAGAACACGTGGAGAACGTACTCTGACCGAGTGAAGAGACGCGCTGCGTCTTCGTGTCTCGTTCAGAGAACGGTACAGCTGAGCCAGAGCGAGTAATCCTCGCTGGCAGCCATCTAATTTCCAGGAAGGTACCGATTTGTTTACTATCTGCAGGATCGAACCGCCTGACGCGTGTAACGTCGATCGAACGGGACCAATGGCCACGCGGTCGCGCTCCTGGCGAGGCCTGCGGGCCCTCAGGGAACCCAGAGCGCTTTAATAACGAAATTGCCGGAGTTTCGCGGCGCGTAATCGTCGGACAATCGCAGCCAGCGTTGGCAGACGAGCTGGAATAAAAAGTGGCGCGATCGCCTACTGAATCCTGCGGACGAAACGCGAGTTTGAAAGCCAGAAGTGCACCGCTTCGAGGCAGTCTGCCGCCACGTTCGGTGGACGGGAGTGTAGGAACGCTTCATCCTCAGCGTTTCGAGCTCTGACTCGTCAAGGACTCGGTAGACAGCCACCTGACTCCGCCAGCTCGAGGGTGCAATCACGCGCACGCGAGCCACGAAACGCAACACGCCCTCTTCTGCTCCTATTTCGACGCGAGCTACAGACGGCCAGTCGATTTTTAAATCGCGTATCTGATGGCTATTCGTTGCTGATTTCGCGATTTTAGACGCGTGCGCTGTTCGTAGGAGAATGCTGATTACGAATTAAGTGGGCAGAGATTGCTAACTTCGTTTAATTGGAATTAAGAGATAAGAAATTGGCGAAAGAAATATTGCAATATGAAAGGTTTTTATGCTATATGGATACAAAAGTAATGGTATAGCTGCGTTAAAACTTCAGAAGATGCTAATTAAAGCAATTTTAGATCTGAGAAGACTTCACAAGATGCTCACAGAGCATCGACAGTCATAAGTTCCAAAGATTGTTAGAAGCAATTCTCGATTTAACGTTGTTGGAAATCGAGGAAAAATTGACTAAAAACTCGTGCGCTATTCATAGAAAAATACTGATTACTAATTATTAGCTCAATAGATCTTTCTAACTTTGTTTAATGAGAATTAAAAAATAAAAAATTGACAGAAAAAATATCGAAATATAAAGAGAACGATATGAAAGGTTTCAGAAGAAACTAATTAAGCTAACTTTAAATCCAAAAGTCTTCACATGACGCTCACAAAGCAGAATAACTTCCAAATTGTTAAACGCAACGCAGATAAACGCAAAAGGTCGCAAACCAGAAGCAATCGAAAGACAAAACAATCGAAAATCCGTGCGTGACCATCGCGTTTAGACGCTCGTGGATTCGCCATCTGCGAAAGAGGAAGCAGCACGCGAGCTTGCGATCATCCCTCGACGTATATCATTTCGAATCGAAGGACGATGGCAACGCTTATCTCTCTCGAGACTGAACTAAAAAAAAGAGGCAAAGGAGGACGGTCGTTTGTCGCGTCTCGACTCAGGCCACGTCTTACTTTCGACGGTTCCCATTGAGAGATTTTATCGCGTCGCAAAGACAAAATGCGGCTGCTCGTTCGCCGCACGCGACATTTACCACCATCGAGGGTCCTCCTCCCTTCGCTCTTCCACCTGTGACGCGCACCGTGTCCGCGATAAATATATATTTATCGAATTCACGCAGCCAAACGCGACGTCCTGCCAGGATTATCGCGTGCGATCTCGACGATGGATCCCCGCGTGCACGCGTCCTTGCAGACGCGCACAGCTGCGATCGTGGCCTCTCCTGTCGCCCCTGTTTCCTTAATATTCCCCGTTTACCCTTTCGCTCGTTAATTGACCGCCATTATCGAGCGTTGCGAAACGCGAGCGCGCGCAGCGCCACCTCTGTCCCTTAACTCGCGAGCGTTAATCGGTTCCAAGCGTGCACCAACGCTCTCGAAGACCAGAAGAGCACCAATTTCCCACGAGACACGAGAGAGAAAGGGAAAAACAAGGCGAAACGAGTCGCATCATCGAGTCGCATCGCGTAGTTAGCAGAGAGGACTGCTAATTACCAAGGACACGTATAAACGAGGAAGCCTTGCTGCGGGCGCGCGAACAGCGGCGTCCTTTTTGAGGTCCTCGCAGAGATAGTTAACGCGAGTTAGTTAAAATATTATTTCATGCTGTGTTTATCAGACTGTTTTAGATGGTTAGAATATAATAAGAGATAGAGAGCGAACGGGTACGCGTTAACTCGTTCGAGGACGTCGTTAATGAATAAGATTATACCCATCAGCTTCCTGGAACGACGATGATAAGCGTTTTGAGTTATGTTACGGCAGATAACACTAATTCATATTTTATACACCGCCCCGCGTCTCGCGTTAGAAGTTACACGCATTAGCCAGCTTTCCATAAATTGCTACTGCGTTATAACTCGAACATGCGCGGCTTCCTGCGTCCAGAATGTGTAATACCCCGTAAATTGATCCTGTCCTGTGGGATACAATTATTGTTACACTTTCTGCGAGTCGTATGTCGCGGCGTTTATCGTATCAGCGTCGTAGGGCGTGAGAAATTTAATAATCTTGTAAAATTATGCTCAATTTGTGACGAATCGCAAACCATAGCTTAACAAAACTAAGATTAACTTTTTAATTCCCAAAGTATACAAATATGACAGCGTTTGTAGTTCAACTTTCGACTGTTTTCATCGACGTCGTCTGAAAAAAGGATGCTTCTACGAGAATTATTTGGCGGAAACAAAATTATTCTTTGCGTTTACACTAAGATGCAAAATTCTGTTCAATTCGCGAGGAATCGCAAACAATGCTTAACAAAACTAAGATTAACTTTTTAATTCCCAAAGTATATAAATATGACATCGTTTCTAGTTCAATTTTCGACTGTTTTCATCGACGTCGTCTGAAAAAAGGATGTTTCTACGATAATTATTTGGTGGAAACAAAATTATTCTTTGCGTTTACACTAAGATGCAAAATTCTGTTCAATTCGCGAGGAATCGCAAACCATAGCTTAACAAAACTAAGATTAACTTTTCAATTCCCAAAGTATATAAATATAACAGCGTTTGTAGTTCAACTTTCGACTGTTTTCATCGATGCTAACTGAAGAAAGGATGCTTCTACGAGAATTATTTGGCGGAAACAAAATAATTCTTTGCGTTTACTCTAAGATTAAAATAAAAGAAACAACACTGGTTGACAAAGCAACGCGGTTACCACATGTTCCAGCAACGGTATCTCGAAACACGCGTAATAACACGGGGCGACCAATGGCAGCGCTCGATTACTCAAGTTCATCGTGTCAAGGGGATTATCGTTTCCGCGTGCGCAATCGAAGAAACGTGGCAAAGGGTGAAATTAAAGCACGCGTCGCCGTTATCGATGCGCGTAATTTGCAACGCGGATGGCTAATTATGCAACGCAGATAATGCCGATTCATGGCTGCTCTCCTCTTGCTCTGTGCGTGTCTGTGTTCCTCGAGAGAGAGAGAGAGAGAAAGAGAGAGAAAGAGAGACGTAACCGAGCGGACGATGATGAAGCAGCTGCTACCACGCTCGAAACGAGAGCAGTCGTGCAAAACCGCACCGGACGCGGCACCAGTTGATCGATCGATCGATCCGCGGGTCGAGTGATCGCGCGAGGGGAACAATATTCGCCAAGGCGCGCGCGATAACGCGTTTTACATCGACGACTCGGATCGCGGTAATTAATTACGAGCCTGGATAAAATGGATCGCCCCGCGCGCCAATAACAGCGGTTAATGCGGCAACAATTATTGATGATACAGCAATAAATGGCGCTTGTCGAAACGGTAATTCATCCCCGTGGGATTAATAGAGGATCGCGCGGCGCGATTTTCATCTGCACGCTCTGAATGTCGAACGACGATGCACTCGTGGAAACGGCCAACACCTGCGCTGGTTTCGAGTCGATGATCTGCTGGTGAACGAGGCGTTAATTTTATTGGCTACTTCTGTAGATTAGTATACGCGAGTATGAAAGGATTTTATACGCTTTTAACGAATGTACCACTGATTACTAGTTTAATCTCGTACAGTGGTACAAATTGAGGAGTATGAGGTGTTGACAGTGTACGTAACATTGTTAAGCGTAAGATTTGTCCAGTTTCCACGGTAATATTAAACTGTAACTACATTGAAATTATTTTAAACGCATAATGACTAATTTATATCAGAAGTCCAAGGACGAGGCGTCGATTGTCGATCGTAATGGCCACTCGAATTTATTGGCTACTTCTGTAGATTAGTATACGCGAGTATGAAAGAATTTTATATGCTTTTAACGAATGTATCACTGATTACTAATTTAATTTCGTACAGTGGTACAAAATGAGGAGTCTGAGGTGTTGATAGTGTATGTAACATTGTTAAGTGTAAGATTTGTTTAATTTCCAAGTGCCTTCAAGCTAATATTAAACAGTAACCACACAGAAATGATTTGAAACACACAATAACTAACATTTTCAGCTACATCAGAAGTCCAAGAAACATTAAAATGCTCAAAAACAATTACAAAAATTCCAGATCACCCGCAGCGTGCACCATCCCCCACATAAAACCTTTACTAACGCAAATTAACTCAGCTGACCGCGCCACGAGGCCACTAATTAATACGTGAGAGTCGCATAACCCGTGAGCAACGAAGATCTCGTACAGATAAGCGTCTGTCGTGATTAAAACGTTTGCCAGAAAAATTCGAGCGGTCGAGACTGCGTCAAGTGGAAATAAACATGCGACACGCAGCGTCAGATCGAAATCACTGGAAGATCGTAGGTGCGCGAGCGTCGTCCGGCATCGGTAAAACGAGCCAGCGTTCTTTCTCTCCAATTACCGGCCTTTGACACTAATTTGTCGACCGGCTGACCGACGGTGGCTGAAACGATGCCGCGTCACCGCGTGCCGTTCGTTTAAACCAGGAAACGGAGACGTCCGCGGCTAAATACGCTTACAAGCGACGCCACTTCGTCATCCTCGGGCAAAGAGCATCGATATTTTTCCACGGACGTGTCGTCTGCGCGACACATCGACGAGGACCAGATTTTCTCACGTATGCGCGTGCGTCCTCGAGAACGAGACCCGTTGCTCGTCGTCGACGAGCTCGTCGGCTGATGGACGAGCGAGACACGCTTTCCACCTAACGCGTGGCCAACTTTTACGGAGAAACTCAGGTTTTCGTCCTGAATTACTGCGCCATGCGAGATTGCTCTTCGTTGTGCGAGGACTTTATTCTCTGGACAAGAGAAGGTTCGCGTGTAATGTTTTTTATGTATATTGCACATTCTATTAGATTGTGGAAGGTTAATGAGCGGTGAATTGAGAGAATTTCGATGAGAGATTGAGAAGAGAGAGTTTCTTATTTTGTATAAACTTCATATTTGAGAGAATGCATCGTTGGGCTTTGAAAGGTGCGATTTGTTTGTTCTCCAGCGTTCGCCAAACTGTGCTCCAGCGTTCCACGAACGATTACCAAATTTTGCGATATATTGTCTGTTTTTATAGATTTTACACAAATCAAAGGAAAGAAATTTAGTCCAGTGCGTTTTAAATATTCTCTGGACAAGAGGAGGTTTGCGTGCAATGTTTTTTATGTATATCGCACATTGTATTAGATTGTGGAAGGTTAATGAGCGGTGAATTGAGAGAATCTCAATTAGAGATCGAGAAGAGAAAGTTTCTAATTTTTGAGAACTTGACATTTGGAAAAATGCATCGTTGGGCTTTGAAAGGTGCGATTTGTTTGTTCTCCAGCGTTCGCCAAACTGTGTTCCAGCGTTCCACGAACAATTACCAAGTGTTGCGCGATATATTGTCTGCTTTTATGGATTTTACACAATTTAAAGCAAAGAAATTTAGTCCAGTGCGATTTAAAAATTAACGTTTCTTATTTCTATAAATCTCATACTTGCAAAAATGCATCGTTGGACTTTGAAACGTGCGATTTGTCTGTTCTCCAGCGTTCGCCAAACTGTGCTCCAGCGTTCCACGAACAATTACCAAGCATTGCGTGATATACTGTCTACTTTTATGAATTTTACACAATTCAAAGCAAAGAAATTTAGTCCAGTGCGTTTTAAAAATTAACGTTTCTTATTTCTATAAATTTCATACTTGCAAAAATGCATCGTTGGACTTTGAAACGTGCGATTTGTCTGTTCTCCAGCGTTCGCCAAACTGTACTCCAATGTTCCACGAACGATTACCAAATTTTGCGCGATATATTATCTGCATTTATGGATTTTACACAATTTAAAGCAAAGAAATTTAGTCCAGAGTGTCTTAAAAATTGTCGAACATAAAAAATGCATCGCGACGAGAAAAGTAACGTGAAATATTCGCAGTAAAGGTGGCTGGTTAAACAAACCGTGAACAAGTGTACAAAAACAGCATCGAATCGAAGCGACTAAGAAGATTGAAAACGAAGGATCGCGTTGCTGAAGGAAATCTTGTGTATCCAAGAACTGGCACGAGTAACCTAATAATTGAATGAAAATGATCGCGCGAAACCAGGGACGATGCAAATATTCACGATTGATAGTCGCAAATACCAAGAAACGCGATGATCGCTGGTAGAATCAATAGCGCAAGAACCGCAGAAAAAGGGTGCGCGTCTCTGGTCACCTCTGAATCTCGCATAGCAATTTCACCTCGCGTAATTACCGTCACGTCGCTGTCTGATTATCGCAAATCAATAGCTACCAAGCAGACGCTTGAAACGTCTACTGAAAAAAAAAAAAAACATCAGCAAGACGATCTACCACTTCGATTCCATCCTGCGAGATTACCTTTCCCTGGGCCCTGAAAATCCTGCGGAATTCGATCGCCATCCTCGCCCCAGGTGCGTACATCTCGACGTCCAGCATCGATCGACACGCAGAGCTCGATTGCTGCGCCCTATCTCTGCTGGCAGGTTTCCTCTTCGCCTTCCACGTCCGCCAGAACAGAAAGGGCTGCGGTTCGCCGCAGTATCCAATAGTTACTGGTCCGCGTCATTATATCCTCGATATCGAAAAGTGTCTGATCGCAGCTGAGAGCAGAGATCGAGCGTTTCTGATCGCAGCTGAGAGCAGAGATCGAGAGTCTCTGATCGCAGCTCAGAGCAGAGACTCGTCGAGATCGAGAGGAGAGAATACACTCGCGAGAAGACCACGTTTGGACGCGCGCAGCGTGCAGGCGATTTACAGATGGCGGGTGTGGTAGCCGCGCGGCGAGAGAGAAAGGAAGTAACGCCAGATCGGAAGACGCTGCGGCGTCCTCGATGCCTCAGGTTCGCGTCATTATCTGCCCACACCATCCACTCCACTTTGCGCGCTTATCCCCCGCGTAGGTTATTGGTTTCCGATCTGATAGCCGCCATTAAGGCCAGCTTCCCGCTCTTCGTCCTCGAGCTTGTCCGCGTAATGGACCGCGCGATAAGACGGAAAACTGTCAGGCGCTGACTCGATCGCTCGTCTCGCTGGGATGAACGATCGTTAAGCGTCTCGATCGGCTCAATAAACAAATCGAACGACTGCTGGCTGAGCGAACGGCGAATGAATGAATGAATGTACCCGCGGTTCGAACGGTCGTAACGAGGAATCCTGCTCGAGCGAATTCCTGTTAGTCGAGTTAGAAACGCGTCGATTCGAGCCCCTCGTGCAAAGTAGTGGGCTCTTCGAACGAGCATTGTTCGTGTTTCCTCTGCCAGGCGATGTTAATTTAAACACGCTTAATACCTGGACACGCGCGACAGCGTCGGTTTAAGCCGTCGTGCAGCGTCGTTTGCATTAAACGAACAGCCACTTACGCACCCGTACGGTTTTCACCGTCGAGCACAATTAATCTTTATTCCTCTGCTTTTTTGGCTGCTCTCTCTCTCTCTTTCTCTCTGCACGCAAAACGTATAAAAATTCGCGCGCAGGTAGAGCAGGGCACTTAGTTGCAGTTTAAGACGCGGCCAGTTAAAGGTTAATAACTTAACTTCGCCATTCAGGGAAACTTGAGTGGCCCGCGGCCATTTAAATCCCCGCGGCGCGCTCCAGGTCCGTACACGGACTTTATTGATTTTAATGGCCACTTTGTCGCCAGGTTAAAAAGAAGCTGCGCGAGCTTTTTGCGATCGAGACCAGCAACGCGTTAACGAGAGGCGACCAGTCCCATTCCCGTTGGCTGGGCCCAAATATACGCCTGGCCAGAGCAGCGCTCGGAACGCGTGCGCGCGGCTACGGCCTGCTCGCGACTTAATTACAAAATCGCGTATCGGCTTGTCGATCTGTGTCCTTGTAATAGCCCTCATTACAGCCACGGGTTATCGACTCGTCAGCGGTCGAGGACGTTTTAAAGGCCTTTAATCGGCTCGATGGATCTTCTCTGTCTCTGTCGCTCGCGTCCAGGCGAGACTCGACCAGGATCCCACGGGTTTCGCGGCCAGGGTGCCTCGTGGCAAGTGGGCGGAATGTCTCGACGCTGGTATCGCGTCGAGATGCGTACACTGCAGGACCCAGATCCTATCGAAATGACGCACTGCGTACGCACCTGATACAGGACCTGTGCGTAACGCGTTGGTACACGGCAACACGCGACGCACGCGAAGAATTATGCCTGGTCGCATTTACTTTAGACGCTCGACAGTCTGGTACGATGTTCTGGCTTCGATTTTTAATTAGAGTCCACTGCAGGAGGACCGAAAATTACCACGATTTTGCTCGATTACTCTTGTTAACTGCGTCGATCCTTGGGACCGCGCGAGCGTATATTCTCTCGCGCGATGCAATTTACACGGATCGTACGAGAGATCCATTTTTCACTCCCGCGAACGGACTCGTGCTAGCCAACGAACGATCGTCCAAAATCCACGCGATGAGAATCCATCAATCCTCGAACGAGATTCCATCCTGTGATTCGATGATTACAAAGAAGTAACGTCGCGCGTACACTTCGTGACTGCTGACAGATAAATTCTACATCCGAGAGAGGCTAAAAAGACGCGTTAACAGTATATTTAATCGACGCAGATCTAGCTAGCCAACCGTTACAACCTACATATTTATCATCTCGCGTATCTCGCAGCTCAGATCTGCACAGAACCCAAAGAAATCCGTGTACGAGTACAGTTATGATTCGAATCGCGTAGCCAAGGGTTACATTCTAATTAACGTGGAAAACAGAGTACATCAGAGACGTTTGTCCCTTGGCGAGCAACGCAGTAAGCTCCTTCCAGCAAGGACCTCTCGCGATTCCATCGATGCTGACAGATACCGTTTAATCGTGCTCGTTTTAATGCCAGACTTCTGGCGCTTCTAGAAAAGCGCTCGTTAGTCGAACGAAGCGTATAATTAACGACGTATCCGTAGCTTCATCGCCCCCACGGCTCGAAACACTTGGCGAGGAGGGCAGAGAGTCCTGCGGCGACTACGTCTTCATAAGTGACTCGCGTCGCGTTCGATGAAACGAACGCTAGCTGGTCCCTCGATAAATGAATCGAGTACGAGCCAGCTGCGCGCGTTAATCGAATACCTGCGAGACATTCGTAACACGGAAACCGCCTGACGATATAATTGGTCCGTTCGTACGCCTGGCGCGGCTCCTTATCCCGTCTAATCGTCGACTTAAACCCAGCCGTGGCCCGTCTCTCTGGCAGTCGTTAGCGTCTACTTAAGCCGCGAGAACGACGGCCACGCAGTCGTTCGAGGGGACGCAAACGGTATCAGAAGTCTGGAAATAAATTTCGCTGGCGCGCGAGCGCGGATGAGGCTTCGTTCGAGCGGTTCTCCAATGGGACCGCGTGACGTAGCAGCCTGCGCGACCGTCCCGCGCCACTTGGCGAACGAAAGCTTCAACAGCCACGCGAGGAACGCGATTATCCGGTGCTCAGTTGAATGAGAGAGCTGAAGAGACGCTCGTCTCGGGAAGACAACGCGATTCTATTTTAAACGAGGGACATTAATGGCCCAGGGCTTCCATCGCGAGCTCCCTGCGAAGAAGCCTCTCCTCGCGGCGTTCTTTCGCGAGATTTCTTTTTATTACCCCAGCTGCCGCAAGATAATCGTCTCGAGCGGCTCGAGACACAGAGGCGACCAGGAAGCGAGCCTCTGGCAACGATGCTGTAAAATACGCCGTCGTAAATTACCGTATCAATCGCTCAAACAGATATCGAACGGCTAATGGCGGGGCCGCGAGCTCGTTACGATCCTCTGGTCCGCGAGCTGGCCCACCTGACTGGCCCTCTGTGTTGGTAATTAGCTCGAGTGGAATGAAATTACGAAATAGTCGAGTCGAACAGTGGAATTAGCCGGCTAATCGCGCTGGTTGCGAGGCTACTGGTAGTAAACCTGGTCGAGAGAGGCGGGTCGTTACACGCGTCGTCAATCTCGCGGATTTTCAGGCGACCCGACGACCAACCGGCTACCAGCGGCCGCTACAAAGTTGTAAAGCGATTTTACGCCGCGAGATTATCCGCGATCCGGCACGCGTGCGATTAAAATCGCGAGACAGAGGGCTCGCGCGCAAAAACGAGGACGAAAGGTGGCTATGAGGAACGATACCAGCTCGATACCGGTCCATCGTAAACTGTCGTCGCGTAAACGCTGCTACGGGTATCGATTTTATGAAATCATATCAGCGATCCTCGTTTTTTCTCGACGCTGCATAAGGAAACTTGCGACCCAAAGCTTGCGAAAGAGAGAGAGAGTCGAGGAGTTCGTCGAACCGTCTCGAACGGTTCTAAATCGCGCGAGCGAGTCCTCGAATGTGCCTGTTTGTTCTCGCGAGCGACTTTAATCTCGGCTACCACGCTAACAAGTACCCTGCCACGCCATATCGCCGCGCGATGATATAAAGGGACGTTTAAAGGGACAGGATCATTTGCTACCGTTCTCGCAACAAGTGTGTCCAAGCGTAATAAACTCTCCTTAAAAAGAATCGTTCCTCTCCAACGGATAAACGTTCACAAATTCAGGCTTCCTCGCAGCAGAGGCTCGAAATAAAAAAATACAAACACATAATCCTGAATACTAGATTACACGGAGGAGTTCCTGTAATAAACAAGCGAGCAAACAAGCGTGGTGTGCATAAACGGTAGATTACATACGCGTTCTGCGCATTCCACGCACACGCGCGCGTCGCTCTGGATATTTTGTATATTTTTCCGTGTAAACAGTGGCTGTTGGGCGTTCAAATTTTCCACGAGCGTACAGAGCGCGTCAACTGGCGGTGGCAGGTAGCCAGCTCGTTACAGAAACGGGGAGGGCCGCTTGTAATCGAGGATAACGCTTGATCCAGGCCTCGAGGGTTCGCCAACTGCGGTTAAGTTTCGCTCGTGAAAGTTAGTGCCCCGCAGAGGATCCCAGAAGGCGGCGGCGGTGCTCTGATTATTATTTACGCGCGTACGAGGGAGCGTAAATTGCGTCGAGGGTAGATACTCGCGCGGACTAAACTTTCTTGCCTTCCTCGCGCGTTTCAATAAACTCCGCGCCGAGAGATCGGCTGATTTCACGGCGAGACGCTCGATTAATTTCTGCCCGGGCGCCAGCCATTCGGCGTTTATTTAACGTCCGCGAGCAAGTTAGGCGAACGACTGTCGCGGTCGATGTTGATTAGCATAAAGAAGGAATAAGGGGAGCGCGTGGAACAGCGCGTCCCGCCAGGCGCCGCCATTTTGGTACCGCGGCGCTGCTCTAATCCTGCCTGCGCGTCTCTTGGCTCGCGACGGGGGAAATCGAGAGAGCCACGCTCGCTGATAGGAGGCGAACGTAATAATAATCGAGAGCTCTGACGTGCTCGTCGTCGTTTGCATAAAATACCAGCTGAAGACGGAACTTCCGCGCGCGCAGAAAAATCGCTGGGGACTTGAAACGGGTAGGGAGAACGCCGTGCTTCCGACGCTCGCTCGTAAACGCTTGTTTATGGTAACGTTAAACAGAGAGAAAGAGAGGGGGGGTAGAAGAAAAATCGTGTACAAAGCGGCGTGGTTGAGGACGGTTACGCCTTCGTTCAGCGTAATCACGCTTCTGGTTTCGACTTGGTAATAAGGACGAGCGATAATCGTCCCTCTCGACCGCCATCGTTCCAAGGAAATTCAGTGGTCGCAAAAACCGTCGAACATCCACGATCTTGTCCCGTGGCGTACTCGATCTGACGAATAACGATCGCGAGAAAAAAGTGTGCCGCTCGAGGCGTATTTAGAGGTCCATTATGGACGCTGCATGCGAAATAACACGCATCGACACTGGTAAACAAGAGTGAGAGAGGTGAATTTATGAAACGAACGCGTTTCCACCTCGCCAGGCTCTCTTTCCTTCTTTTTAATTTGTAACACGCGAGAGACACGCGCGCACTCTCTTTCTCTCTCTCCTTCACAATAACGAACGCAAACTCCCGTTAGTCGAACGGACGCTCCTAATCGCGCGAGGATCGCCTGGTCTCTCCTGCGCGGCGCGTTCTCCACGCTGGTCGCAGCGGGCTACCTTTAATCCGCTTCTTTCTCGCCTCGAAAAGGCTGCTCGCTGGCCCTGTTAATTCCCTCGTTAAAAGCGATCCGCGTGTTCGCGTCGATCGATCGTTTCGTAAACTAAACAGCGCGCGCCCATATTTCCGCGTACCGATCCGCGGGCGAGCGTATCGGCGCGCGCGATCGCATGAAATTTATCTCGCTGGTCAGAATCGAAGTTTCGCCGCGCGATAACGGATCTCAATCTGGACGATAAACGAACGGGCCGTTTTCGCAGCCGAGCGCGAAACGCAGGCTCGCGCGAGGAATAGTCGCGCGCGCGCCAGTCCTGCAGGACGCTATCGAGCCGGCTAAATATGGACTGTTCACCTCCTGGCGATAGTCGATGCCTCTTTCAGCCGGACGATTTAGTGATACGCGTTCTTTCGGCTCCTACGAGCGGCCCTGGACGATGTTAAGCCACGCTGGAACGACGTCGTTAACTCCGCGGAATTACTGCGTAAAATCACACTCAGCCAGGACGGTTTTACGTGAAAACCGTTGCTGCCCCCGGCTACACCATTAGGCGCCTCGCGAATCTTCGATTTGCTATGCTAATTATGAGCAACAGACGGCGTTTCGTTAAATGAACTTGTTAGTTACTGCTAATACGATTGAAGGAGTCTGAGAGTAGGTACACGCACGCTGTCGCAGGTGTAACAACATTCTTCGCGAGCAGGCTTGTACGCGCCGCGTTACGATCGCGAGGAGACACTTCGAACGAGCTCGAACGAGCCTGCGGGATCCTCGCGCTGAGCAATCTCGAGCGGATGGATAAAGTACGCAAGCGTTCGCCAGTCGAGCCAATTGCGTTTATTATTGCGCGCGTGTAAAATAAAGAAACGAGTTAATCAGCGTTCGTATTTGCGATTTTACTTGGAAGAATGAAGCGTGCAGCGTATCGAGGCTCGTGTACAACACTTTGTCGAGGGTTTGTAAATCCGTTCAGCGGCCCAGTAGCGTTCGACACCCTTTGAATCTTGCCACAGCTACCTGTCTCGACTCCTCGAGTTTCTCGCTCGTTTTAAACGCGCTTCGAAGCGATTTACAAACGCGAGGAGGGTAGCAACCAGCGTGGTATCTTCGGATCTGGACCACCCGAACGTTCGATCGATCGATTACGCGCGCGAGCCGAATTTATCGCTGGACATTCGACCGCGGAAGGCGTTATCGTCCGACGAATTTACAGGTTTAGACGCCATGCGTGCTGCGAGTTATTTGACTGTAACGGCGAACGGAGCGTCGATAAACGAGCGTCCTCGTATCGCGATGGAAGGATCGAGTGTCGATCGCCAAGGATTCAGACGCGCTTCCTTTTTCCTCTCGCGATCGACCACGCCTCGAGTTTCCAGGTAAGAGCGCCGCCACCGTGAACGATTCATTATGCATACGTGATATTCACCTGCTCGTTCGTTCGTTCGTTCGTTCGACAGAGAAAGAGAGAAGGAAGAGAGAAGTGGAGGATGATAACGCGAGGCAAGATGGAACGACGAAGAACAGCGCGATGCGATCGAGGCGACGCTCGTTACGGTAATTTTTGCGAAATAATTCCGACAATGCGAGCTTAAACAACCGTTTTAGGTATGCACACCTGTGGTAATGGCGAGGGGGCCCAGGCGAGCGAGTTAAGCGGCTCGAACACCCTGGTTAGTTAGCTTCTTAATTAATGTTAATTGCCACGGTCAATCGTCGTTCTCGTCTGTCGTCGAGTCGATTATCTTCGATATCCTTTAACGATCGCTGGAATTCTCTGTAACGCGAGTTCATTCGAATCGGGAGCGTGGTTGGACGAGGAACAATGGCTAGCCAGGAGGGTCTGTTGCTCTTTTTTTCTCTGTTCTTCTTTTTTCTCTTCTTCCTCGACCAGCTCTCATTTTTAATCGTATCATTACGATTCACTGGCGACCTGATGCGCCACGAGCTACCACGAGCAAGAATGGCCCCCGCCTCGCGCATCGAACGGCTCTCGCACGAGGGCCCCGTTGCTCGACGATTTTATACTTTCATGAAGGAAAAACTGTTTCCTGGATGGCGCTGAACCGTCAACAGACAATGGCCAATGAACAAAAGCGGCAGGTGCGCGGTGAATTTATACGTCAGGTTGACCGTGATGAAACTATGAAATTCCAGAGTGCTGCTTCTGACTGGGACCCAGTTGCATTCTATTGTCCCAGGACGATCGCCTCGACTGCCAGGCATCTGGCGAGAAACAGAAAAGGGCAGTGATTTGAAAAAACTCTGAGCATGAAAAGAGAAAAGGGCAGCAAAGAGATTCTGCAGCTCGATTCGACGTGATTGCCACCGCTGGAGCCAATCGATGGCACCGGGGGACATAACGAACCGACGATCGACCCGATCGAACGTAACTTCGCGCGACTGAAGGGAGTATAACAGCCACGACTGAGTGAACAGGCGGCTGGAAAGGTCGAGTATCGTCGACTGGCTAAAACGATCGGAATTCGAATGAAAATAGCGGACGCGTAAGCGTGGCAGTGGCAAAACGAACGAGGGGAAATGGCGAATTATTTCGTCGCGCAGATCAGAGACGTCGATTACCAGGCATTGAGTTGGGTTAACGAACCGATCGCCTCGCGGGACCTGTCCCTCTTCCGTGGGCTGCGCGAGAGCATCGCAGTCCAGCGTCGACCGGCGCCATTATTAATATTTCATACGGTTTATGGACCGCTGAGTGGCAGCGCTCGCTGTTGTTTTGTTCCTCGCCTCCTTCTTCAGCCTCTCGTTCTCTCTCGTCCACTCTTTCAGTCTGCACTCAAGCATATTCTTCTCTCTTCCTCCCCGTCGCTAGTCCTCCTCGTGCGTGTCATTTACAGGCAGGCACACGGCTGCGAGCAACGCGCGTGTCTCGAAGAATTCGCGCGACCTCCGCTCGCGACACCACCCTTCGAAGAACGTTGGAACGAGCTTGCCTACTGTGTGGTCAAAATGGCCATTATCCGCCTCTCTCTCTCTCAGTATCGTCTCATCCTCTGTAATTTCGTTCTCGTTAGACATGCATTTATACGCGCCACGTATGCAGCTGCAGGAAGCATGCAACATCGTCTGCAGGTTCGTTGAGGAAGTTTGGACGCTTCGAGGATCATCCATCGCGAGCCTAGCCTCGCCCAGAGGGCGCTAATCCGCGTTCTACGTCTGTTAACACTTCTGCTGATAATTATATCGTTGGATAATATCGCTGTGGTGGTTCGCATAATTCTAGGCGGTGGTTAAGCGTCGTGGTTGCTGAAGAAAGAGTGGATTTCATTCCAGATGCAATCATCCTTCTCTATCATTGAGAGACGCCTCGAAACGTGGCTGTCTTGAGCGGATCGAAAGAGAAGAGGGCAACGATGATGAGATTACGCGGTTACAACCGTCAGTAATCTGCATCCATGCGCCTTATTGCGTGTAATTACACGCTCGCAATTCGTGCGAGCGGTAAAGCTCGTCGAGGGTTCGATAATGGCGGACGATTTCGTTAGCGTTATTGCGATTCGCCATTGACGCGAGGGAACGCATCGATTAATTTAATTAGCGGTTTTTACTGCACTCGACGGTTCGAGGCTGTAAAAACTTGGGATCCATGTTTCTCTAATTATTTAACAACCTCTCGAGAGGCCAACATCGCGGAAATCGACGTCGAACGATCGCGTTCGAGGAATAGAAAGGGAGCCATTCGCGCGATGCGAAGCGAACATTTACTGAACCGTTGCCAGAGCTGTCGAATCGCAGTAGGAAGCTCGAAGCGTCGAAAAATCGCGCTCTTCGAGTGTTATCGAGAGTATCAGACGTCGTTTACCATCGTCGATATCGAACGCGTTAGGTAATGGCGAAGGAAAGTGAGCGCGGAAGCTGAGGATCGCCTTTTACCTGCTCGTCGCAAGGCGAAAGCCCTTCACTTTGAGGCGCGCCAACGCCGCGGATAAATCGAACATTGTGACGATCATAAAGGACCAACTTTCACCAGGGTTCGTGCAAGTCACCCACGCCGTGCCGTTGCAAAAGGACTCCTTCTTCTACTCTTTTTTATTCTCTCTCTTTCTCTCGTTTCGACGGTGTGGCAATCAACGAAAGAATGGCGAGACGTTCCTCTGAACGAAAGCGCGGGATTCGCGGCTGTGATTAACGCTTTAAGCGAGCAGCTTTAATGCCCACTTTGTACATTATCATCGTCGCTGGCGAGCAAACCGGCCTGCGGACAAATGGCCGTTAAATAAAATAGCGATCATTATCACAAATCACACTGGCGACGAGTGCGACCCGTCGCCAAAGGGCCGCGTGGGTTTCACTTTAATCCTTCGAGGCTGAATCCTGCGACTTAAGACGTCCGCTGTGGGCATTAAACGGCTTCACGGGTTAATCGATGATCGCTGTTATGCGATTTTTTTCTTGTCGCCAGGGTACTGATGCGTCGAACGATCCCTCTGCTGATGGACCGCTGGTTTTCGAGGGTGCGATTGAAATGCGAAGGGTGCTCGTTCGTTCAATATTGTAGAAAGAATTCTGTTAAAAAATTTCTGCACGACAAATTTCTGCGATTATTAAGAAAACTGTTGAAAGAATATTTTGCTGAAAAAATTCAGCTCCTTTCCGATTGAAATGCGAAGGGTGCTCGTTCGTTCCATAACGTAGAAAGAATTCTGTTACAAAATTACTGCACGACAAATTTCTGCAATTATTAAGAAAACTGTTGAAAGAATATTTTGCTGAAAAAATTCAGCTCCTTTTCTAAACTAAAAACCACCATTCACTTTTAAATAACCTTCGATAGAATCTTTAACGTACGACTTTTCATTTCTTATCATATCACATGCAACGTGTTATTTCGCGGACCATCGTTCAAGAATAATTCACGAGGGTCTTCCACCCTTCAATCGAGTCTTTCTTGAACGACTTCGCACCCCAATGATACGTCTTTCTCGCCTCAGAAGTAACCCATCGCCAACGAACCCTCACAAAACCAGAAATCTACAGTTTCACGACACTTTCTGTAAATCGAAATATACAAAAGGTCTCGAAGCAGAGAAGAGGGAGAAATTCGTGTTCAGAGTATCAGTGGCTGCGAGGGTAGGCTGGCTCGTCCCATTTTTCCATCGAACTCGACGCAGCGGAATGGCAGTCGAAGCCACGAGGGCCGGCAGCGATAAATAACGTAACCCCGCCCAAAATATAAATTGAACGCTACTGGTGTGTGGTCCAGGTATATGAGTGCCTGTGGACGCGCGCGCGAGCCTCGCAACCACCTATTAAAAACCACGCGATCGTGCGCGTTGTCGTTCGCCAGTGAGAGCCACGCTTCCGCCCTCGAGTTCGTGCGAGAGTATTCAAACGCGTCTGACGCGGTCAAAAAGCTCGCACATCCTATTTTTCTAATACATATTATCAATAACACCCTTCTGAGTAACTTGAAATAGATAGTTACCAATAAAGAACTAAATATATTCTACAATCGAGCCATGTGTGTTGCCGTTCTCCACTAAGAGCCACGCTTCCGCCCTCGAGTTCGTGCGAGAGTATTAAAACGCATTTGACGCGATCCAAAATCTTGTGCATCCCATTTTCTCGACACATATCATCGAAAACACCCTTCTAAGTAACTTTAAATAAATAGTTACCAATAAAGAACTGTATAATGAATATATCCTACGATCGAGGAGCCACGCTTCCGCCCTCGAGTTCGTGCGAGAGCATTAAAACTCGTCTGACGCGATCCAAAATCTTGCGCACCCCATTTTCTCGACACGTATCATCGAGAACAGCCTTCTAAGTAACTTTAAACAAATAGTTACCAATAAAGAACCATACAACGAATGTATCCTACAATCGAGCCAGCCATTCTCCCGTCGTTTTTGTCGGTCAGAATTTATTAACTCAACTGCCAGCGCCAGTTATTCAATTAATTCGAGCCGTGGTCCGCTGAAAGATTGGAATCTCGTGATCGATTTCTGCGGTGGAACAGAGCGCAAATAACTAGGAAACCCCGGCTGAATTATTATGCTCGGTCGCTGTTAAGATTCTCCGACGCGGGGCCAATGATCCATGACTTCCGGACGATAGGGTAACGAAGCATAGAAACGGTTCGCCTTTCTATCGATCCGAGCGTCGACTCGCGCTCTCCATCGAGCAGAGGGCGCAGAGATACGCGACGCAACAGGTAACAATGGCGGCGCATTAAGACGTTCTCCGCTTCTATCGTGGCTCCCCTCGTGGCAATCTCATTGTCCCCAGGCGATTATCGCGTCTGCACGGACAAAAGTCGCCAGGCTTTCCTCTACAGGGTGGGAACAATGACGGCGAATAATAAGAACCGCGATACGGAAGAAAGCGGAGGCACAATGGTAGCGCGGTGCCAGAGTCCACGATTTTTTCTCAGTCGAACACAAAGCAACTCGAGAGAGAAAGAGAGAGAGAGTGCCACATGCGTGTACGCGACTAATAGGAGATAATTACGCGACGTGGCTTTTGTTTGCGTTGCGCAAACCAGGGCTCGACCCTCGTGGGCGACGATACCATCGATATTTCGCGATAAATATCGTGTCGCGGTGAAATTAGTATCCCGCAGGGACGAATGGCGACTATCGAAGCCAGAGAAACGAGTGTGTATCCGTTTCTCTGTCGACACAGCTGCAATCTCTGTCGACTTCCTCTCGATCACGTCTGAGATTATACTTTGTGGGATATTCGAGAGTGCTTTGGATGACGACGGTTGGAAAAATTGTTATTGGAAATTGTAATGAAGCTAGAACATTCTATAACCGATGTATCTTTTTTTTTTTTGTTTGGTTTGGAACACGATATTGGCTGGTGGAGTGTAACAAATTGCGAAGCGGCTAAGTAAATTATTTGATCGATCGCTGGTTTATGTATGAAGCCACTCTGCAACTAATCGAATTACTCGCGTTCACGTCGCAAGAGTTTTAAGTAGCTCGAAAGCGCCTCGCCAGTGCCAGCCTCGTGTAATTAATATCGAACGTCACTTCGAGCTGCTAAACTCGTCTTCCGTTGCAACCGCGTCCGCTGCTTTCGAACGACTTCGATCTTCGAGTCGCGAGAGGTGTCCTCTCGACGTCTCAGTCTCTGTTTTCTCGAACTTTGCACTGTGGAGACGGATACGATTCCACGCTCGCAAAAATCGCTACGTCAGAATTCACGAGAGAGGAGAAGAGATGTCCTCTCGACGTCTCAGTCCCTGTTTTCTCAAACTTTACACGTCAGAATTCACGAGAGAAGAGAAACGACGCGATAAAGTATCGCCTCCATTGTCGTAGACGAGCTGATACTCGCGTGACGATTTTTCGCGCGAGAGTCGTAACGTTTCCGGAACGCAGTGGCTGTTCGCGCGAGACGCGGTCAAAGCCAATATCCGTGGCTGCCAATAACCGTTCGCCAGGCCTCTTTGTCCACTGACGAGTATGTATATAAGCACGCGTACATGGAACCCGTTTTACGCGACGTGTTCACAACGCAAGAGTGATTCCACTGCGATTTTACACGCCGCCAGAAATTCGCGCGAATTTACGAGTACCTCGTTCCTCGCCGCCATTGCGTTCTCCACTCGCTGGCTGCTACTTCCTGCGACATCCGTGAACTTCCTTTTGCCTTCAGCCAACTAACTGAACTTGGCCACTTGCTGTTTTTAATATTCACCATTTTGAGGATGAAATTGTAACAAAATATTCATTTAGATATTAAGCATTAAATAATTGATTTTCTTTCATAAATCATCAGTCACTCTATGATAGAGATTGAACTCGTAATAGATTCTAATACTTGGCTGTCTATATGTCTACAGTACAGTGCCAGTTTCTTTGGAACAAGACGTTAGAAAGATTAACTAATTAAACTTGGCCACTTGCCATTTTTAATATTGACCATTTTTATTATAAAACTCAGACAAAAAATTCATTTGAACATTAACATTAAATAATTGATTTTCTTTAATAAAGTACAGAGCGATTGAACTCGTAATAGATGAAGCTAAAACTCGAGGTACTCCAAGTCCTATTGTTATTCTTTAACTGACAAGCTACCACGATGGCGACTAAACGAATCAACCAATCCATATCCATGGTCCACCATGACACACGGATGTTCGATTATAAAATACCATTGCAATCATTTTCGTGACGAGAATTTTCCCCAGTGAAACTTCGATTCAGAAACGAACACCATTATCGCGTCATGGCGGGCGATCCTCGACTCGCGACGTGGTAGCACAAACCCATCAACTACCGTACACTCCCGTGGCTCCTTCTGGAATCCCCATTTGTTGTAAATACACCTTCCTCTGGCGTGCATCGAGGGATCGATCGAAATAACGAAAGATACCATCTATCAGATGGAACGATGAAATAGAAGAAGAAACGAGGTCGTCGAAGCGACCATTGTGTCTCACCGCTCTCTCAGAATCAAAGAGCAGAGAGAGAGAGAGAGAGAGAGAGAGAGAGAGAGAGAGAAGATGAACGCGTCGCACAAAGAAAGTCGAAGAGTGAGAAGAAGCTGGAACGAGAAATCGACTGACCGCGAGGAAGAAAAGAGCAGTCGAGCGCTCCTACGGCGCTCATTGCTTCGCCTTAATTACTTCGCTGGGTTATTAGCCCACGGACGCGTACGCTCGCGCGCGTGTGTACGTACGCTCGATAAGTGATTCGTATTAAGATCTCGCTGGGCGTGGTGATAAATTACACGATGACTTACGCGGTGGTTGCGAGGACGAGGTGTACACCTCGTGCGTGCCTGGCCCACGGGCGAAAAACCGCGGTGGCTCGCGCGCTGCGCTTCGTAAATCCTCCCGTGGCCACGGTAATTGGATAATCGACTCTCGAGCGTTCGCCAGAAAATCGGACGGACGTGGAAGCCGGCAGCGATTCCTTACCAGGGATTAATGTTCGTTAGCGAAGTTTGAATTACTGCCAGAGAGCCGAGAGTGCCTCGTTCGTCTGTCTCGATCGTTTCCCCTTGGATATTTTCATTTAAACGATTGTTAATTTCAGTCAGAGATTATCTGCTCGAATTATGTCGCTGCTTTGGAAATTTTGGTCCAAGTCTCTTGAAGAATATATTTTTTAACGCAGACAGAACCTTTTTGTGGACTAAATAAATTATATTAATACGAATCACATAGTTTTGACCATAAGTTACTTATTATAAGATCTCTCAGAAATCATGCGACTTATTAATATGAGATTTATATAGCAATAGAAACTTACTAATTTGACTAATATGAGATTTATGTAACAAAATTGTATTAAAATGAATCGCACAGTTTTCATTTATCAGTTACTTAACGATCTCTCAGAAATAGTGGACTACAGACAAATCATGCGAGTTATTAATAAGAAATTTATCTAACAACAAAAACTTACTAATGTGACTAATATGAGATCTATATAACACAATCTAACTAAAGCAAATCGCACAGTTTCATTTACTTAAAGATCTCCTAAAAACCTTTTAAAAACGATTAACCAACAGCAAAAATCCTGTCTGCCCTCGATTTCAGCAATTAATCTCCAACAAGAAGCAAAACAATGGCGACCCAAGAAAAATAAGGGTGTCAAACCACCACAAATAGAACCACTCAGTGTACCAAGTATTACATAACCCTCGAACCCTGATTAACAGATACAGATCACGAACGATCCATGGATCGATCGAATTCGCGACGCAGGCCATCGTGCGCCTCGACTAGAAGCCGACAAACACGCCACGATCGTTCTCCAAAGCAGGTGCAGCGCGTCACAACGCGACGAGGTTGCAAGCGGCAGGAGGTACCAGCAGATCACGAGAGGAAGACATAAGCGTCATCCGCTTGGAAACCATCGTCCCACCTGGTGCGTGGTGTCTTCTCTTCCATTGCTTACCAACGATTCTGTTTAATTGTCGCTAACGTTTGGTAGCTTTGCTCGAGAACCGCGTCTAAGCCTCGACTACGTCGAGTCAATTAGCGGTCTGGCGTTCTCCAGCGTTGATTTAGGACCGTTCGACTGCGTTTCTCACGGGACCGTCCGCGTTTATTCGGCGTCGATGGCTGGCGGGGGTTGGTACCGCCTACGTGGCTCGATTACCAGCGATGGACCGTGGAAAACCGTGTTCCTGCGCGAGCATCGCTCGAGAAACCAGCTACTGGTGGTCATCGTTACGTTTCATTATCGCTCGCTGCTCCTTTCATTTGCATAATCCTAATTAAAGAGGCGCGGGACTGCGAGCGAGAACGAGGGCGGTCGCTCGATTCGTCGACGAGGACGCGCTAGGGTGGATTCAATTGTGGCCAGGAATGTTAACTAGTCGACTACTATCCGGCAGCGAGTTAATAATCAGCTGGTACGTTTTACGCGTCTAAACCTGTGGCTTCGCCATGAAACTGTCGCGTTGGAGAACGCTCGAGTGTTGTCTACGACCGCGGAAGTCGATTTGTCATCGAGCGTCCTTGTTAAATTGCACGTTCCTCGATATAATCAAGCGTCGATCGTGGTTTTTAGTGCTCGAACGAGCCTCCGCGAGTAATCGTGTCCACTGTATTTACATCCAGTGATCGCGCTCGAGCCTCTAACGCGGTTAGAAGTGAACTCGACGACGATCAATGGCGATGCGAGGCTTCATTCGAAACCGATCGCGGATAAATTGCGACAGCGCGAGTGCGATTCGTGGTTATTACAGCGATGTAACAGCGATGTATCGTCGCGGAGATCTTCGACAGCGATGAATAACGCGCGTTCGTAACGATCGATCCGCTCGAATCAGAGAAACAACGCGCACCTTGCCGTTTCGAGGCGACTGTTCAGTGACACCGCGATCGCTCGCGACCAGCGTCGATCTTTCGAGAACTCGATAACTCATCTGGCTCGAGACGGCGGACGCGATCAAAGAAGCGTGCGTCTCGCGATAAAATCGATCGATCGAGCCGCGCGCGTGGAATTCGCCGCGTACACGATGCTAAACGCCACGCACACCGTCGAACAGCGTCGAACAGCGTCGATCTCGTACGTAGGTGGGCCACGCCTAATGGACGCTGGCGAGACGACGCAGTTTCGAGGGGCGGAGTAGGCGAAGGTGCAACGAGAGAGGTTTTCAATTTGGAGCACCTGCCGTCGAAATTGTTCCCGGAACACGATTGGGGCCGAACCGGAGACGCGGCCCAGAAGGAACGCGGAATATCGATGAGACACGAAATGGTTGCACCTTACACCCTTCGCGCCGCACCCTATCTCGCATTGCGACCAGACGTTTTATGATCGAATCCACTGCGAAGATGTCGATTAAAAAATTACGTTTGTGATCTATCGATGGTTATCGAGGCACCATGAGCGATTTTTAGAGTTTAAATATTTCTTGTACTTGAAAGGCGTCGCTTGAAAAATGAATGTTTGATGATCTGTCGATGAGCATCGAGCGCTACCACGATCGATTTCTCGATCCTGGTTTAAATATTTGTCGTACTCGAAAGACGTCGCTTAAAAAATGAACGTTTAACGATCTATCGATAGTCGTCGAGCCATTACGACGAGACATTTTACAATTATTTGTACTCGAAAGACGTCGCATAAAAAATGATCGTTCGACGATCTATCGATGGTCATCGATTTCTAGAAACCTCTCAATCGTGGTTTAAATATTTCTCGTCCTCAAAAGACGTCGCATAAAAAATGAACGTTCAACGACCCTCATCGATGGTTATCGAGCGTCCTCGCGATCGATTTGTAGAAACCCCTCGATCACAATTTAAATATTTCTCGTGCTCGAAAGACGTCGCATAAAAACTGAACGTTCAATAATCCATCAATGGCGATCGACTTCTAGAAACCTCTCGATCTCGATTCAAACATTTCTCGTGGCGCGTGCTCTCGCAGAAGGGACTCGCGTGATTTACGCGCGATAGACGCTTATTAAGTAGTACCGCTGTCAGTGTTGGCATGGTCTACCCGATCTGGCAAGATTAGTGTTTGCGAACGGTTTCGTTTCTGAACGCTGGTGTCCGTACACGCGTGTACAGCGCGGCTACTTTCATTCCGCGTTCACACCGTAACGGATCAGGACCACGCGAACTGGATATTTAATTAACGACGCCGTGGCGAGCGGTTATGAGGCCCAGCTGCGCGCAGCCCTCGCTTCTCGAGCGCTCCATTTCGAATCGAGAGGCTGCACGGGTGGATCCACGTGTGTAAATCGACGTGGAAAAAACTGATCTTGTTTCAGTTTAAATCGCTCCGTCACGTTGTTCCGAAATATTAACGAGAAACGCTTTCTCCGGCACACGCGAGAGACTCGAGTCGCAGCCGCTTCGAGGCGCCATTTTAATTCGATTATCCAGGCAAACGACATGGACGCGCATGGACGCATCTTTAACGCGGACGAGAGTAATTCACGCGAAGTGCTACGAGTTTATTCTCATTCGTCGAGCTTAAATGCGCTTGCACAGTTGCGACACGATTTCTATCGATCGAAACGAACCGATTCTATCGCGAGCGCTCCTGCAAATTGGCTGCGCGTCATTATTCGCCTGGTTCGACGGAAATGAGACGCGGTGCTGTTGAAAAATCCAGCCAGCGTAATGTAAGATCGATATCTCTTGTGTAACGTGTAAATTGCTGGCGTCTCTCGTTCGACGCGGTGTAATTTTGCATCTCCTCCACGATAAAATGTTAACAAAAACCCCAGTGGATCGTTATCTTTACAACATTGTCGACGTATCGGATTATTTATAACGTTTCGATAGCCATCGACCGTCTCAGCTACTCGTAGGCAGCATCAGTAATGCTTTGCAAGCCTGTTTCGCGTGATTCTAATTGCTTCCAGCGGATTACGTGTACAGATACTCGTACATCAGCTTCTGTCTCTGAATTACGCACGAAATCTCAACTATGCCGACGTTCTCTGCAAAGAAACTTTATTTTACGAATAGAAAACGAGATCGATCGTTCAACGGTTCGTCGCAGCGTATAGAAACGAACTAGCAACGCGTCGTTGCGTTTCTGTCGACGAGGACGGACCAATGGAAACAGCAAGGGTAATTATATCGATTTATGTTGCACAGACGATGGATTCCAGCTGGCAACGAAGCCGCGTTAACGCGACTTCTAACAGCTCGCGATTTTAATTAACGAGCCACGACTTGAATGGACCCGCAGCAACGCGCGTGCGCGGCTGTTCAAACGGATGGCACGCGAAACGATGGCGAAGAACGTGGATTACCCGCGCTGACTGAGCGATCGTGCGTTTTTCACGTGGCTTAGGATTAACGACGTCCCCATTCGACACACGTCTGACGATAATTTCGTCTTAATTCGCGGATAGAAACGTAAATACTGGCGAGGATCAGAAGAGTTAACTGCTGCTCGACGCGTTTCCGTTCTCCACCGCGACCAGCGCCGTCGTGGCGATCGCCAAGTCCCACCTGTGGCTCGTTCAAGGTCGTTGGAACCGCGAGGAACCTTTGCATCCTGCGTACGAGGATCGAAATCGATCGAACGTGAACGTCTGGACGTCTCGAGGCGTCTTTTTCCGCTCGCCAGAAGCCATAACCTCTCGCAACTCTGTCGCACGCTGTTTTACATACGAGCAAACAAATATGATCGCGTCAGGAGCGTTTCTTTGCAGATTTGCAGATTTTAATTAACCACCGTCGCCTGAGGCGCGATACGCGGTTAATTACTCGACGAAGAGACGTGACGAGCAGCGATTTGAACGTCCTCGCAGAAAAGGACGCGCAGCGCGCATTTGTCGGTTAACTTGAAACGAGTCAGGCGGCGGAACGAGCGATGCGCGAGCCTGCTCGTAAATCCTCGAGTCGTGGATGCATTCCAATCATTGTGCTCTGGCCAGGATAAGGCTAGAATTTCCATAAGTCACTCGCAGTCGACGCGAGACGATCTGGCTTCATTCCTCGAATATTAACCGCGCTGATGTTCCGCCGTGACTCGACCAACGAGCCAACCACGATTCCTGTGTTCACCTTAAACGATCGACAGGGACGCTTATTCGCCTCCTACGGATCACGCGATCGATTCAAACTCGATTCGCGACAATGCCAGACAATCGAGGATACGCTTCGTTCGATGTGGCTGCGGGAAGGTCGAGAGAAATGTCTTCATCGTTCGATATACTACTAAACCAGTGAACCTCCAGAGTAAACCTTCGAAACGGATTATCCTATTAGTCGATGGATGGTACGTTGGTACTGCAGCGTATTTCGTTGCTGAAATCTATCGAGAAGGGATTTACGTGTGCCACGAAACGTGTGAGACACCTTTATCAGTACTGTTCTAACTAATATCATTGTAATTTCTTTTCTTTCTTTCTTTTTTCAGTCGAATACGAGATATCGAGTCTATGATAGTAAATCGCGTCTTTCGTTACTGAAATCTTTTTTGACAGGATTTAAATATATCTCGAAACGTGAGAGACACGTTTATCACCACTGTCTTAACTAATATCCTTCTAATTTCTTTTGTTTCCCTTTTTTTCAGTCGAATACGAGATATCGAGTCTACAGTAAAGTCTATAGTCTACAGTTTATAGTAAATCGCGATTTTCGTTACTGAAATCTCTTTTGACAGGATTTACATATATCTCGAAACGTGAGAGACACGTTTATCACCACTGTCCTAACTAATATCCTACTAATTTCTTTTTTTTTCAGTCGAATACGAGATATTAAATCTATGATAGTACATTGCGTTTTTTCGTTACTGAAATCTGTCGAGAGAGGAATTACGTGTGCCACGAAACGTGTGAGACACCTTTATTACTACTATTTCAACTAATATCCTTCGAATTTCTTTTCTTTCTCTTTTTTTCAGTCGAATACGAGATATCGAATCTACGAAAGTAAATCGCGTTTTTTGTCACTGAAATCTGTCCAAAAGGGGATTTACATACACCATAAAACGTACGAAAGACACCTTTATTACGATTATGCAACTAATATTTTACTAATTTCGTTCTTCAACGCAGCTTTATTTCTCTTTCTTTTTAATTTCGAATACGAGATATCGAGTCTACGATAGTAAATCGCGTATTTTGTTACTGAAATCTGTCGAGAGAGGAGTTACGTGTACCACGAAACGTGTGAGACACCTTTATTACAACTGTCCTAACTAATATCCTACAAATTTCTTTTCTCTCTCTTTTTTTTCAGTCGAATACGAGACATCGAGTCTACGACAGTAAATCGCGTTTTTCATTACTGAAATCTCTTTTGACAGGATTTACGTATACCTCGAAACGCGAGAGACACCTTTATTTATCACTGTTCTAATTAATATTCTACTAATTTCGTTCTCCAACGCATCTCTTCTTTCTTTCTTTTCTTTTCACTCAAATACAAGCAATACAATAAGAAATCGCATCTTTGATTACTAAAATCTCTCTCAAAAAAATTTACATACACCAAAAAACATGCGAGACACCTTCCTACCACTAATATTCCACTAATTTCGTTCTCCAACGCATCTTTCCCTCTTTCTCTTCTTTTCACTCAAATACAAGCAATACAATAAGAAATCGCATCTTTGATTACCAAAATCTCTCTCAAAAAAATTTACATACACCAATAAACATGCGAGACACCTTCACTACCACTAATATCCCCCTAATTTCGTTCTCCAACGCATCTTTCCCTCTTTCTCTTCTTTTCACTCAAATACAATCGATACGATACTAAATCTCGTTTCACAGCTACGAATTTCCTCGTTTACTTTTAATAAATCACTGACAAGTGTGGGAAGAAGGTTTCGTAATCGCCAGGAGACGAATCCTGAGGAAGTTTTCAATGGAATCACGCGGCTAAAGTGCTCGCATCCGTCGCAAGGGTGGCATCTCTTCTTTCTTTCTCTTCTTTTCACTCAAATACAAGCAATAAAAAAATGAATCGCATCTTTCGTTACTGAAGTCTCTCAAAAAAATTTACATACACCAAAAAACATGCGAGACACCTTCACTACCACTAATATCCCCCTAATTTCGTTCTCCAACGCATCTCTTCTTTCTTTCTCTTCTTTCAACTCAAATACAATCGATACGATACTAAATCTCGTTTCACAGCTACGAATTTCCTCGTTTACTTTTAATAAATCACTGACAAGTGTGGGAAGAAGGTTTCGTAATCGCCAGGAGACGAATCCTGAGGAAGTTTTCAATGGAATCACGCGGCTAAAGTGCTCGCATCCGTCGCAAGGCTGGCATGTGTCGAACGAACGCGCGCGCAAGGTGTCTCGAAGGACAATGGAGAGAAAAATCCTGGCTCTATGATGGCAATGGCAGCTGGTAGCCGTTCGCGGTGATGCAAGCGCGAGGGCAGAGACATTAAAGGTCCCCGCCAACGTTTTACGAGGGCGCACTGTTCGCGCGTGTTTCCCTGTAGTTAGCACAATGAGACGACAAACGGCGACATAGCACGCTGACCGCTTGACCAGCCACCCACGGTCGTTTGTCAAGCGAAAAGTGACCGTGTCCAAACACGGAAACCCTGCGAGGACGCGCCAAGGCGTTACACGGGTACCCAACAAAAGCCATTGTCGCCTTGGTGAACCTGGATCGTAGAACCAGGTGCGCGATCATCGTTAATTTCATCGATTCGATTCAATTTTATTGCAATTAAATGATAGTATACAATGCTCGATATTGATTAGAAATTTTTTCTTAAAAAGTTTTGCGAATTAAACGTGTCGAAAGTCGAATGCATCACGCTTTAGTCGTTTGCTATATTTTTAACTAACACTGTGAATGGTTGAGAATTTTATGTACGGAAAATTTAATCGAGTGGGATTTTTGAAAATTTGTCGATCTTTATAATGCTCGATATTGATTAGAAATTTTTTCTTAAAAAGTTTTGCGAATTAAACGTGTCGAAAGTCGAATGCATCTCGCTTTAGTCGTTTGCTATATTTTTAACTAACTCTGTGAATGGTTGAGAATTTTATGTACAGAAAATTCAATCGAATGGGATTTTTGAAAATTTGTCGATCTTTATAACGTTCGATATTGATTAGACATTTTCTTGTAAAGTTTCTCGAATGAAACGTGTCGATAGACGAATGCCTGATGCATGCTTTGGTCGTTTTTTATATTAAAACTGACACTGTGAGTGTTTGAGAATTTTATATATAGAAAAATCAATCGAATGGAATTTTTGTAAGCTCGACGATATTGCTATAACTTTCGATATTGATTAGAAATGCTGTTAGAAATTTTCACAGATGAAATGCATCGATAGACGAATGCATCTTGTTTTCACGATGCATGCTTTCATTATTTGTTGTATTTTTTAGTTAACACTGTGAATGTTTAGGAATTTTCTATACAGAAAACTGAATCGAATGGAATTTTTGGAAACTTGTCGATATCTATAACGTTGGATATTGATTAGAAATGCTTTTGGAAAGTTTCGCGAATGAAACGCGTCAAAAAACGAATGCATCTCGCTTCAACGATGCATGCTCTGGTCGTCTTTTATATTTTTAACTAACACTGTGAATGTTTGAGAACTTTATATACAGAAAAATCAATCGAATGGAATTTTTTGAACCATGACGATGTTTATAACGTTCGATAATAATTAGAAATTTTCTTGTAAAGTTTCATAAATAAAACCTGTCGATAGACGAATGCATCTTGCTTTCACGATGCATATTCTCATCGTTCATTATATTTTTAGCTGACACTGTGAATGATTAAGAATTTTTGATTTTACACGACGAGTATACGCGTCAAAGGCACCGCAGTAGAGATTTGGTGCGACGAGTATACGCGTTGAACGCAGTTAACTGGTTAAAACGTAGCGTGGGCCTCCGTGGTAGATCCTTGGCGTTGTCATTCGTTTTCGGATGACAGCGGGCGACTGCATAGTTCGATACGATCGGGTCAAGATCGGCTGGGAGCCAAGCAAAAGGCCGCTTGGCAGCCAAGAGCAAAACCGAAAGCGCAGCTGCAGCTGATCGGGGCCACCTCGTTCCCTCTTAGGATGGCGCGTGCCATCCCTCTGCCTCTTATTTGCCCCTCTTCCCACCCTTTTCTCTCTCTTTTTTTCCATTTTCTATCCTCCTTCCTTTTCCCCTTTTTCGTTTTCCTTCTAATGGGCCTCTCACTTTTTTTCCCTTAATTTCTCTCTCTTCTTTCCATTTTCTATCCTCCTTCCTTTTGTTTTTCTTCGAATGAGCCTCTCACTTTCTTCTCTTCTTTCTCTCTCTTCTTTCCATTTTCTATCCTCCTTCCTTTTCCCCTTTTTCGTTTTCCTTCAAATGGGCCTCTCACTTTTTTCCCTTTTTTCTCTCTCTTCTTTTCATTTTCTATCCTCCTTCCTTTTGTTTTCCTTCGAATAGGCTTCTCACTTTTTTCCTCCCTCTTTCTCTCTTCTTTTTATTTTCCATCCTCCTTCTTTTTCCCCTTTTTCGTTTCCCCTCGAATGGGCCGCTCCAGGTAGACGAGGACTCTCTGGCGTGTACGTTGCACCGTGGCTGTTGCGTAACGTACGCTCCTCTACGTACCTGCTAGGAAGAGGGAACGCTCGGTCGAGGGACGACGACGGCCATTGTCTGTCAGCAGGAGCGTGCCCTTTAAACGAATTATGTACTGGTAGCCGTTGCGCGGCTCGCTCGACAATTTATGGCGAACGTTGCCTCCCGTTGGAATCCGTGATTTGTATCGTGAATAAAATCGTCGGATGTAGGTATGCGGTGAGGAATTGCTGGCCTGATAGCGTTGCATTCGAGAGGGGCTCAGATTTAGCCTCTCGAGCGACTGTTCCACTGAAAGAGGAACAGGCTGGCGAAAGCAGGGCATTGTGTTTGTGATACACAACCAGATTCTCAATTTTCACAGCATACGATCTTTAAATCTCGAAACGGACCAATTAATGCTGCATCGTTACGCGAAAAAGAGGGGACCATTGAACGTAGACGCGTGTTGTCGTTAATTTTCAGTTTCCGTTTCGATGTGTCGCGAGGCAAGTGTCCCAACGATCGTTCGTAAAAAGAAATTAGGCTCGTAAATACGAGGAGGCGCCTTCGTCAACGGATTTCTCGCAGCTTGAGGACGCGTGCCAAAATCGGAAGTCTGCCAGCTCGAGACAGGACAGAGCCAACGACGAGGGGTAGAAAAAAGGAAGAAGAAACAGCTGAGACGCTTTGAATCCGCGCCGCGTACCCAAGGCATTCGCCCAACGGTTCAGCCTGAAATTCGACGCATAAAAGGATCTTGTCCCGTGCCTTCTTTCCTTTCAGTTGATCCGCACGTTACGTTACCCAAGCTTTGACCCGAGTTTCAGTTGGGCCAACCCTGTGACCTCATCTGGAGGGTAGAAACGTTTTCTAGACGCGAGCACCCTTCCAAGGGGCGCGTTCAACGCTCGAGCGAGACGTTACGACGCTACCAATCGGATTACCTGCTTTTCAACGATGCTCAGTCTCGCGATAAAGACAGTCGTAGCATCCTCTCGCATTCTAAAAATATAAACTTTTCTAATTTCAACTTCTGAACCTCGAACTCTTTTAATTCGAACCTTGTCTGAACCTTGAACTCTTTAAAAAAATAAACTTTTTTAATTTGAATTTCTGAACTTTGGACCTTTAAACCTTGAACTCTTTTAACTTGTATTTATTTGAATAAACGCTTAAATCTTCTGAAACATTGCATTCTTCGTAAGAAAACGTGCTCTCCATAATTATTACGCAAGCGTGGCTCGAAATACGCATCGCAGTATCTGAAGTACACGTTATTGGTCGGAGATAGCGATTTCAGTTAATTGGAACGCGGTCGTCCTAAACATACCCGAGGACAGAATTAAAACCAGCAATCCTGAACGAGGCGCGATCAATATAAAGCCAGTGTCGATCAAATTTATCGCGGTCAGCGAGCGCTAACGAGAACAGAGGAGAAGGCAGGAGGAGATAAAGGCTTAGGCGTGCTCTCGTCACTGGATAAGATACCATAGTTTCTGTTTCGCGTGGAATAACGAATGGATTCTCATTTAAATTTCGCGCTGCATTCGTGCAACATTGTTGATAATATAAAAATTCGTTCGATAGCGCAGTGATTCTTAGTTGAGATTACGAGCAATAATAAAGAAGAAGCATTTGATGAAACGAGTGCATTCTTATTTAAATTTCGCGCTGCGTTCTCCACCGCCATTTTGCAACACTGTTGCTAATACAGAAATTCGTTTAATAGCACAGTGATTCTTAGGTGAGATTGCGATCAATAATGAAGAAAAAGCATTCGATAAAACGAGTTCAAACGAATGGATTCTGATTTAAATTGCGCGCTGCGTTCTCCACCGCCATTTTGCAACACTGTTGCTAATACAGAAATTCGTTTAACAGCACAGTGATTCTTAGATGAGATTGCGATCAATAATGAAGAAAATGCATTTGATAAAACGAGTTCTTGGCAATCATTGCGCGTTGAAAGACATCTCAAGTGGCATTGTTCATTTTTAATAGCCTTCGAGTCGTTTGCAAGCAACGCATCAGGCAAAAACTCGACCAAATATCTGCGCAACTTGGTGAAAGGCGCAATAATGTCTTCAGGATTTCTAAAGACAAAGTTTTGGACCAGCAAGAAGCAGAAACGTGGCAGCCACGTGTTCGACACTTCGAAACAGACGATTCTAATTGCTGGCGGAGGCAAATGCACAGAGGATCGACGAGCAACAACGAGATTGATGGACAGAGGCGATGGTGGTCCACAGTGCCGGAAACTCGCCGCTGTCGAAGGTCCAGCGTATTTTCAGTTTGAATATCATTACCATACGGAATGAACGCGGCCCTCGAGGAGCTCGCGTTCATCCGCTCGAGCAAATAAACGACCCTTTTCCAATCGTACCCCGCTGGCTTTCCTCTTTTGTGCCTCGTCGCCGCGGCGCTCGTCTCGAGGATCGATCGAGCAGGTACAAAGCAGATGCGCCTAACCCCGTCGCCACTCGATGAAAGGTTCGAGAGGAAACGTCTTGATTCTGGGACGGTTTTTCGAGTGAACAGGTCCTCTCGCATATTTATTAGAGAGCATACTCGCCAGGAAATCGTATCGAGGACGCGCAGGTGATCGTTACGTTCTAGCAGACCGATTTCCGGCTCGTAAATTATGCCACGCGTTGCACGCGCTTCCGTCAGCTCTTTTGATCACCCTCGACTGGTTATTCGACAGACACCACGCGTTTCAACGCGGATACAAGCGAGCTTCTGCCCTGAGAGGAAGAAGAGGAAGATCCTCTTTGAGAGCATCGCGAGAGGAGATATCAATTTTCCTAAACCACGTGCCAGGCTCGCTACAATTCATTCATCCTTCATCCAGCCATCGAGCACGTTCCAACAGCTCTCTTCTTCTTATCTACATATTTGCGCAATCGCATCCGCATTATCTCTCGTTGCACGCTGTCCAGCCGCAATCACATCGAATTTTCCATATCACTCCAGCAGTGGCAATCTCGCAGCGATCTCGATTTATCGTGATCGCGTATATGGTCCACTTACGAAACACAAACACGTTGCATTTATCTCTTCTGTCCGTGTACGCGCTATTAATTGCTCGCCACCCTTAACGAACCTTAGCGAGCCTGGCGACTAGAATAACGAAGCCAGCTAGAACGAGAGACAGAGAAGAGATACGAGAAGGTGGCAGAGGAAAAAAAGCGAGAATAGAGACCGCAGGACAGGACAATGTACGCTGCGTCTGGCTTCCTCGTGCGTGGTTGCTCGTTTTGCCTGCGAATCGTGGAACATGGCCGCGCTGGTCAGGCCAGGCTCACGCGAAATCCTGTACAACGCACCCTCGAAAAGTTATCTGCTGCGCGCTGCGTTACAGCGTTGAAGCAGCTCGGCGATATCCCGTTTATAACCGTCCAATCAGATCCGGATATTATCTCAGCAATATACAGCGTCGTGCACGTCGATTGGAGCGAGGCCCACGCACCAGCGATCGTCTCATATGCATATCTGCACGCTTAATAGTTAATGGGTCCGCCTCGTCGCTACGTTGCGGCAACACGTCCCCACCGCTCGCTGGCGAACGCTGGCGAACGCTCGTGCCCCTCTTCAGAGCCGCGTCAGCTCGCGAGGGACAGACGCGGAGGGGACTGCCAGGCGTCCTGGGACTTGGCGTTCGCCGATCGAGCGATGCAATCGAGGGGACCAGGCTATCTGCGAGACCACCGTGCCCTCGCCGTTAGCTTCGTTTAGCCTCGACTTCGACACGCGGCGATAACGCGGCTACGACCGCTCAAAACGATCGCGCGGAACCGCGATTATTGCCACGGAATCGGACGAATTGCACTGCAGGAGAGGCGCGCGTCGATAACGCGCGTACAATCGATCGCTGCGAGAGAATTTCAGCGCGAGAAACCGATCGTTTCACGAGACACTCGCGAGCTAATTCACTGTGAACGAGTGCGATTACTCTTGCGTCGGGCTTCGATGTTTAATCGTGTAATAACGAAAGGTAGACTCACGAGTTCGGTTGAAGAGCAGATACAGCTGGTCCAGATAGATAGAAGGCAGAATCTAACGGTTTATAATCTACCAAGTAATTAGAGAGCGCGTGTTCTATGTTTAAACGCGAAAACAACCACTGACACAGCAATTCGAGGGACTAAAATCCCGCCAACTGGCCGGATCAATCAGCCTGCTAATCTGCTAAGTCCTGGCCAGACAGGAATATCAGGAATTTCGTTTGATCGTAGAAAATCGAGAGAAAAGAGAGGACTGAATGGTGTCTGCGTGAAATGAAATTCATTCAGCCGTGAGCCTTTCTGCTCTATCCTTTTGTTTCCAGGCGAACGCGTGGAACGTTTAGCGTGAATCGCGAGCAATTTCGACTGCAGATCGCCGCGTGAGAACAATTAACGTGCCAAAGGCCCTCGACGGCCATTCCTGGCCGTGGTCCGCCTAATTTTAGCCCGATTCCCGACTTAGTAAAATATCTGCGAACACAATCGCTCGTCTCGGCTGCATCGCTCAACGTCCAACGCTACACGGCTCGATGGCTGGTACGCCTTCGTCCCTTGTCACCGATGAGAGAGGTTAGCGCGTTAAACGGGAACGGTTGCGTAAGGCTGCGAGCCCTGGGCGCGATTTGCGGAGGGCAGGCTTCTTGGAAACGGGCTCTTGTCGCGAGAGTTAATCGTTTTACCACAGTTTTCGAGCATTAACGAGAGATCGAGTATATAGGAACGTGTGAACTCAAGTTTCTGCGTCTTGAACGAAAGTGATAATTGAGCATGAGCCATCGAATTGTGAAAATGAACGTGGAAACTTTGATAACGAAGACAGAAGAGGCTACAGACTGCGAGAAAATGCGTTAATAAGAGATCAAGTATATAAGAACGTGCGAAGAAGGATCTCAAGTTTCTGCGTCTCGAACGAAGCTAATAATCGAACACGAACTATCGAATTGTGAAAATGAACGTTGAAACTTTGAAAATGAAGACAGAAGTCGATAGAAGAGGCTGCAGACTGCAAAAGTGTGCGTTAACGAGAAATCAAGCATATAAGAGAACGTGTGAAGAGAAATCTGAAGCTTCTGCGTCTCGAACGAAGCCAATAATCGAACGCAAATTATAAAAATGAACATAGAAACTCTGAGAATGGAGAACATCGATAGAAAAGGCTACAGACCACGAAAGTGTGCGTTCAAGTAAGCGTTGAATTCGAATTAAAAACCTCGAACGCTTAAAAGGAACCAGGAGGACCAGCAAGAGCTCGAGTAGAATGAAATTCGTGAATGAAAGTATCGCAGAGCAGAATCTCGTGCTTGAAACTCAACTAAGGATTCATTGGAAACTGCATTAGAGCCACTCGTTGGGCCATGTGAAGAAGAATCTCAAGTTTCTGCGTCTCGAACGAAGCCACTAATCGAACGCAAATTGTAAAAATGAACGTAGAAACTCAGAGAATGGAGAACATCGATAGAAGAGGCTCCAAACTGCGACAGTGTGCGTTCATGTAACTGTTAAGCAGAATGAAATTCTGTCGAGTAGAATGAAATTCGTGAATGAAAGTATCGCAGAGCAGAATCTCGCGCTTGAAACTCGGCTAAGGATTTATTAGAAACCGCATCAGAGCCGCTGGTTGGTCCAAGCGTAATTCCCAGGGGATATTCTCATTATTCTCCGGCAATTATAATCCCCGATCCAGCGAGGCGTCTAATATTAATTCGCGACTGCGACGCCGTCTGAGAATGTCTCCGCGCGTATTAACAGTTGGGGCCAGTGGACTCGCGTGGTCGCAAATTTCGTGGCCAATGAAAACCTGCATTCTTCCGTAATGTCCCCCTTGCAGTATGGCCGATCGCACAGTAGCCAGCCACTCCCTGGGATGATTTAAATCTGCCCTCACCACGCGCGAGGGCGCCCTCTTCGTCTTCTATTTCGCGCGCGCGCGCCTTGTTCGGTCGTTAGCATCGTCGTACCGTCGCTAATTTCACCGATGGATTATAACCAGGCTGGTAATAAAGTTAGCGAGGCTTCGAGGCTTCGCGAGAGACGCCTCGTCGAGTTTCAGAAATGGACGCGATAACGATCGACACGTCGATATGGGCTCGTATGACTTAGGAGGGTTCCTCGCGTCGACTCGACGGAACGACAGGACCAGTTTTTGCGACTAGGCCCTCGAGACCAGGGACCAACGCCACGGAAACCAGTGGACGTGAGAGTCGCGAACGCGATCCACGAAGTGAGAAAAACTCGAGACGCGGCTAATAAGCTGGGTCATCGCGATTGCGATCAAGATGCATTTGTGGTTGATAACGTGCGATAGTGCAAGAAACCGGGTGGTTGTAAAAGTGTTTATGCAAAACGAGGCTGGCTTGGTTGGTTCGTTGACTTTCGCTGAAATCGATCGAGCACCCATCACGCTTTTAAACGTCCCGTCTGCCGCGCGTAATCTCGCGCGCGCATCGACTGAGAGTTCTTAACTTCGCCCTTAAATGGCGGTGGTAAGTGCTCTCGAAGGTAACGCAACAAAGTGTTGGGGCATCCGGTTCTAAGTCGTTCTCGATTAACATGAAAGATACGTACTGACAATTGAATTAATCGAGACCATTCGATTTTCTATATCTGTCGATGACCACGAATTTGTCTGTTCGTTCGCTCACAGATTCATTGTACTTAATCTGAGGATCTTCGTTATGAATTACGAAGGGTTAACTTCGCCCTTAAATGGCGGTGGTAAGTGCTCTCGAAGGTAACGCAACAAAGTGTTGGAGCATCCGGTTCTAAGTCAATTGAATTAATCGAGACGATTCGATTTTCTATATCTATCGATGACCACGAATTTGTCAGTTAAATCGTTTATGAATTCATGAAGAACGCGAGTGTGCTTAATTTGAGGATCTGAGTTATGAATTATGAAGGATGCTCGCGATGGTGGCTGAGAGAGTCGTCCAAAGCGGAGGACGCGTTTCCTGTCGTTTGGACAACGCGAACAGGATCTGGCACGGATCTCGAGTGTCGCCAGGACACTATCGTTCGTCCTTCGCGACTGCTGCCTACGCAGACGCGTACGCCATTGGTCGAACAGAGCGGGTTTAATCGCGTTTTCCCTCTGACAAATGAGCAATACGCCCCCTTCTCGTTAAACGTCATTTCGCATGCGACGAGGACGAAAAATGCTCGCGAGCGGCTCGCTAAGCCGTCGTCGGTGGTTAAAGGTAATTAATAACGCTCGTTGAGCGCACCTTCGACTCGCCCCGCGGCTGTTTCAGGAAACACGCAGAGGGGGATGAATTTTAAATCGCCAGGAAGACTTGTTCGTTGTGTAACCAGAGAATAATTTGATACTGCCATAATGGCAGACGAATCTCCATAAAAAACGATAAATCAGTTTTAAGATTGATATCGCTTAGTATTAAGGAGACAAGCGTTGTTACGATCCACTTCGTAATCTAGCGTTTCTTACTCTGTTACCGATGTTATTTCTATTGATATTGATCTCCAGCCATTATCTTCCTTAATGGCCTTTAATTTATAGCCTCCATTATGTCGACGACTTTAATTAATGACCAGCTTATTCCGTCTTTCGCTACCGTGCATAGCGACGCCTGTTATAAGCAAGAATGATAAATTCCATCGAAACGAACGAATTGAAATGGAAACGTTCGACTGGTCGCGATATTAAATCGAAGCATTCGTCATGCCAGCGAATCTTCGATTAATAACCAACGCGATCTACATTTCAACCCTGGTTACGCCTTCGTGGATCATTTCCGTTGTGTCGAAGACAAAAAAAAAATGCTCGATCCACGCAAACGAATTTTTTGCCAGTTTTAAATAACTCAGCACATTTCAACCCCAGTTACAGTTACGTAAATTTAAATAAAGAAAAATGTTCGATCCACGCGATACGAAGTTTCTGCTAGTTTTAAATAACTCAGAATATCGAGTGGAGAAATTGATAAAAAAAAAAAGAAGCAACGAATCCAAAGCAGGTTGGCCAAAGGCGAAAGAAATCTAATATCAACGTCTCGAAAGCAGGTTGGCCAAAGGCGAAAGATATCGAGCGTCTTTAATATTCTAACGATCTACGTACGTTAAAACGCTGTCACAAGCAATGGCTGCCGAGTTGCACTGGTTGCACAGTAAAATAACGACACCAGCCAAGCGTTGATAGTCTCGCGAGGCCACCTTCGTCAGACGCATCGAAGCGTTCTCCAACGAGAGAGCAGCTTGGCGCGCCATGGCAGGATTCGAGATAGTTCGCGGCGTCAATCTCGAGGAACTCTGATCCTGCGGCTACGCGACGAGGACGCTCGTCGAACAATTCGCGAACTATCCAGGACTCGCGTTCCCTCCCGTAGACTCTCCAATTGATGGCTCGAGCGAGAGGAAACGCGGTGACAACCGGAAAGCGTATCCACGCGAGGCGAGCCATTAATATCTCCTCGACTTTCGCGTCTGCTACCAGTTCGATCGTAACCCCGAGGGCCTGTTTGTTCCAACGTCCGCACAAATCACTCGCAATTAGAAAATTATTCTACGTAATCCGCTTGGCCCTCGTAACTCACCCGTTTACGAGATGAATCAGCCTATCGAGCGTGCGGAAAACGATTCGAGGAGGAAGAGAGAAGCCTGTGGACCAGTTCTTTCGATCGTTTCCGATGGCAAACGCGACCGTACACCTTGCGCTTTATCGAGCGACGCGAGCACGCGTGGAATCGCCTCGAATTGGCTGTTTCAAGCGCGAATGGAGGGCACTCGATGCTCCTCGAGATCGATGGCGAGCTGCTGCGACGGATCGAGCGTTTTTATTTCGCGATGCACGCGGATTTGCAGGGATTTCCAATCACGCGTCGACCGCGGTGGACCACGCGAGGAAGCCGCGCGGAGACCAGTTTCGCGAAGAGCAGCACTGTCAGGACGCGAGAAGGCAATCTAGCGGAAAGGAACGTTGGCGATAGGCTGGCGGATACTCTGGTTTGGCTGTATAGGCGGGGTACGCGCGAGCACGGCCAACAGATTATTAAAGTAGGAGGAAGGGTAGGGCTCGAAGCGAGCGAGGGTTGATATTAATCTACATCCAGCGCCGCGGCGAGGGACGGCCAGGCATTCATCATCTTTATTTTAACCACACGACCGGCCAGCCGGTATATCCGACTGCGATCTGCGCTAATAACATTCGCGTTATGAATGGCGGACGCGATCCTTGGAACACCGCGAGCATTAATCCGCTAGGCGAAAGCGTATCGGAAATTTGCGGACGGCGCTGGCGGCCACCGTGCTCTGAGAACGCGGACCCACCCTGCTGAACTCACTTCCGGCGCGCGACTATTCTTTATACGAAGAAACGAGTCCAGTTTCTGGTGAAACTTGCAATAAGATTTGTGGAGAAACTGATGGACGACGTGACTAGTAATATGGATGGCAATTAATTAATGGAAGAGTTGTTTAGATTATTGTAGGCTTGTGTTGTGGCTTCTGGTGCACATGATTATTTTTTATAATAATATATGCGACTAATTTTGTATAATAATATGGAGAAGATGTTTTCTGTATGAAGAAAAGAACCTAGTTTCTGGTGAAACTTTTAATAAGATTTGTGGAGAAACTGATGGACGACGTGACTAGTAATATGGATGGCAATTAATTAATAAAAGAGTTGTTTAGATTATTGTAAGCTTGTGTTGTGGCTTCTGGTGCACATGATTATTTTTTATAATAATATATGCGACTAATTTTGTATAATACTATGGAGAATAGAACGACGAAAGTGTTCGAAAAACTTTAAACGAAATTTTGTTAATTCTTATTCTGAATGAGAAGAAATCGACAGACAACGTGACTAGTAATATGGATGGCAATTAATTAATGGAAGAGTTGTTTAGATTATTGTAGGCTTGTGTTGTGGCTTTTAATGTGCGCAACTATTTTTTATATAGAAAAGGGAATGAAGTTTTTAAGAAACGAAACTTTAAACGAAATTTTACTGATCTTATTCTGAATGAGGAGAAACTGATAGACGACATGACTAGTAGTATGGCAATTAATTAATGGAAGAGTTGTCGAGATTATGTTAAGATTGTGCTGTGGCTTCTGGTGCGTGCGACTATTTTTTATATGGAGAAGAGAACAAAGTTTTCGAGAAACTGTTTTCAAAGAAGCTTTCGAGAATCTTTTAACGAAATTTTGCTAATTCCTATTCTGAATGAGGAGAAATCGACAGACGACCCGACTAGTAGTATGACAATTAATTAATAGAAGAGTTGTCTAGATTATGTTAGGCTTGCATTATGGGCTTCTGGTGTGCACAACTATTTTCTATATTAAGAAAAGAACGATGAAAGTGTTGAAGAAACTTTGAACAAAATTTTGTTAACATTTATTCTGAATGAGAAGAAACCAAGACGTGATTAGTAATATGGATGACAATTAATTAATGAAAGAGTTACCTAGATTATGTTAAGCTTCTGATGTGCGTGACTATTTTCTACATGGAGAAAAGAAGTTCTGGAAAAACTTTTAACAAAATTTTGCCAACTTGCTAAATTTTTCTTATTCTGAATGAGAAGAAATTAAGACATAACTAATTAGTTCAAGACTTATCTAGATTACATTAACCTTGCGTCATGGCTTCTGATGCGCACGACATTTCTCTGCACAAAGAAAAAAACAAAGTCCCGAAGAAACTCTGAACAAAATTTTGTAATAACAAACTTATCTTAAATAAGAAAAAAACCGACAGACACGGGCAATAATACGAAAAGCAACTAATTAATCGAAGAGTTGATCTAGATAAGAGTAAAATTTGCAACTTGCGATCGTCTAAGAAGAATCGACTTTCACGAAAATGATCACCCTGAGCGAAGTATGGCAGCCGCGAGATCGCTGGCGCCAAGTGTGTCGCGCAAGCGCGTATCCTGAGGCATCAGAACGGATTGGAAATATAGAAACGTCAAAAAGGAAGCAGCGAAGCGCCAGGTGCCTCCAACCAGAGCGATCCTTGGATCATTAATCTTCCGTTATCCGTTAGATTCATCGAGTTCGATAGAAATTTCGGTGGCGCGAGCGTGAATAAATCGGCTCTCTAAAGTTAGCCTCGTGCCAAGCGCGGCGAGCCACGCTGGTAATTAAAAGTAAGGAGGTGCAAACAGCCATAGATCATATCGAGTGTCTGCGATCTATACTCGAAAGCAAATATAAAAAAAAATACGTCCCACTGGAGGCACGATTTCCTATCAAAAATGAAGTTTCTCGATCGAAGCAGTCGATACACGTTCGAAAGTGTCTTTCTCTAATAAAACGATCTCGTCTCGTAGCTTCGAGCCACTCGATTTCGCCTGGTACACGACTGGCCACTGAATTCGTCGCTGAAACCTCAGCTTACGAGTCAAGAAAAAACTGTCTCTCCATAAAATACCACGACACGACGCGGTGTCCAGCTTTTGTGTCGCTCTATTTCCCGATCGCGGCTGGAACCAGCTCGAATATCGTGGCAACCGCGCATTATCGATAACGATCGGCCGTTTCGATCGAAAACGCGGCTTTCTCCGCGACGCTCGCGACGATATCCGCAACGCGCGACGTGTCCGCTCTCGCGGCAAGGGTGTGGTCGAGTGAAAAAGCACGCGACCGCTGCGCGGATAGCGTTAATGAGGTGAATAATCGAGGCGGGTATACCAGTAGTAGAAAATGCGATCCGTCAACGGGTGGCACGAGAAAAGGACGACGCGTTACGAGTCGAGAACGGAGAAACAAAAAGAAAAGAAAAAGAAGTTTGGAGAGCAGAATACGATGGACGAGCGTTCGTGTCGAGTTAGAAGAGGAGAGACCAGGCGAGAGGATAAAGCGGATGAGAAGAGAGCAGAGAGCTGTGGACTCGCGCGGCTAAATTAGTCCGCAGAAAATCGCGCGATCTATTCTGTCCCGCGAGGCTTTCTTTCCTCGCGGCTGCGTGTCCCGAAATAATTGGCAAAAGAAACCACTGGACTGGCCACCATTCCCGACGGACAATGTGAATTATTCGAGTTGGCGGCGTAGGGAGCAGCGCGCGTATGTTACGTCGTCGCCATCGTCCTCCGCTGCGCGTTGCGAGCGCGGAGAGGGTCGTTGGGCCACGCTCAGGCGTCCCAGCTAAGAGGCGAGAGGACGCGGCTATTGAGTGGCCGAGGGAAATCGCTTCCACGCGGTCCATTCAGTCGAGAGAATGCATTAGTGGGTCCTGAGGAACAGACGCGACGTGCGCAGAACAGCGAGCGTTACTACTCGCGATAGAATGCCGCGAGCGTCGAACAAATCGAAAATAGCACCGTTCCTGACGATCGAGCGAAATAGATCCGCGACGCGATGCGCTGGGACCGTCCTCTGATCGCTCGAGACGCGAGGGCGCGAATAAAACGATTTACGATCGTTGCTTGGCCCCTCCATCGTGGAATGAATGAGAGGAGAAAAAGGAATGGGTGGACGCATCGACGAGCAGAGTCAGAGGTTTTTTGGTTAAGAGATGGGGATGATTCGATGGGGGTTAAGTTCGAGGGCTTCGTGGAAATTTGGTAGATAACGAGTTTTCTATGAATATTTTCTGGTAATTGGTAAGGCTTGATCGAGGAGGTAACGCTTTGTTGATTAGCATCGTGTAGATTAATTTGAAACTCGCTGTTTCAACTGACTTGTCAACAAAATTATTTTTTATAAATTAGTAAGCCTTGATCAAGGAGTCTTAATTAATTTGAAACTCGCTATTTCAATTGCCTTCTCAACAAAATTATTTTCTGTAAATTAATAAGCCTTGATCAAGGAGTCTTAAGTAATTTGAAACTCGATGTTTCAATTGCCTTCTCAACAAAATTATTTTTTATAAATTAGTAAGCCTTGATCAAGGAGTTTTAATTAATTTGAAGCTCGTTGTTTCAATTGCCTTCTCAACAAAATTATTTTTTATAAATTACTAAGCCTTAATCAAGGAAGTAACGTTTCATAGACAGCACATCATGTAGATTAATTTGAAACTCGCTGTTTCAAAAAAAATGTAGAATATGCGACCATGTACAAGCATAAGCATAAGAAAATGAGCAGGAAAAACAAAATTGAAATTTGTCGTTATAAACAATAGTTGCAATATAAACTTTATATATTAGATTTTAACTATGCGAAAAGATCAACCGATGATAAAGAGTGTCAAGAAGTTTCTCTTATGCTTAGACATTCGAATGACTTAAAATTGAACTCATTATGAATTCCTCGCTCACCCGTGAGAAAATCATTTTTTCGTTACTGCAGATTTTATTTTACTGGTGAAAACAACGTTGAAATGGATTGACGTTGAACTGGATCTTTTCTGAATTCGATACTGCGAACAGTCGACTCTTATCGTACTGCAACTGCATCCTTTCCAAACACAGCGCTCTAAACAATAAAATGTCAAGTTAGAAACAAATTTCTCTTCAAAACGATCAACATGTGACGTCACAGAGAACAGAAGAGTAACCAGTGAGTTATAATTAATTTTATTTAAAATCGTACGTGAGGTAGCCTTTGGAACGACAGGATAAATAAGGAGAGATACCAAAAGAAAAAATCACCGTGTGAATAACATAACAATAACAGTTCGTCCAACTGCCAACCTAATTGGTACGTCTATTTCCTTCACGTTCCAGGAATACAGATAAGCTGCAACGATCACACATTCCAACTATTACTCCTCACAAACATCGATTTGCTTCATAATTAAACAATAAAATACATTAATAAATAACACTGTACTTATCTATCCATTGAAAACGATGAATGGCTTCTATTTCTGTCATTACAAAAATCTAGTAAGTCAATCTAACAACAATTAGTTTATTTATACTTCAGTGATACCCAAATGTGTATACATCATCTTATAAATGCAAGAAATATATATATAACTGAACATATTAAACAAACAACTCGTACGTTTATCCAATTCTCAAATAAACAACGAACAGAATGAAATAAAGAAGAAAAGAGGATACTTACATGACACCCTCTGTCACTCTGCGCTGCAGTAAAAACACTGACAGCTACGCTCCAACAAACTACGCGAAACGTCTATATTTTCCAAAACTACGCAATCGCGACACGAACAGCGAGCACATCGCACGCTCGAGCGACCAGAACGACAGTCAAGCGTTCTCCAAGATGGCGTGCTGGCAACCGCGACGCCACGTTCGCCAAAACGCATTCGCCACTCGAACGATGAAGACACTGACGAAGCACGTCCCAATTCAGCGATTGCTGTGCGTTTTCCAGAAGGATGCAACGAGTGTGCAACCAATCGATCGACAGCCACGAGTTTCCTGGATCCGCGTACGTCTGAGGAGGCACTGTAAGTTCACCAGTGATGCTTGCACGAGTCGAACGACGATCACGCGTGTTTTAGAACCGCGTAACTCGCGATGAGAACAGTGGATTCACTCGTACTACGCATTTTCGAAAACGACCCGCTCGCGAGAACTGTAAAGTCACTACTGAGCGCAGAAGCGACACACGATGCGCGCGTTGTTGACTCAGGTCGTTCATATCGCCTAAATTCAAAACAACAGGTGTCCACTGCGACGTTCGCGCGTATTTGGCTTATTTCTCGCAGTAGATACTGAAACAACGACGAGAGTATAGCAATTCTTCTTGCTTCTCGCGTTTAATATACTGTACTGCAGTAGCTTGTAATATTCTTCTGTTCTTTATTGTACATCTGTGCAAAATGTACGTAAAAATTGTAGGAACTTCACTGTATTTTTGTATTTAAATAGAATTTCTTGTATTTGAAGAGTCAAAGTTGCATAATCGCGTATTGCAGACATAAAATAATTATTTAAATGCTTCAAAGTGAACAATTTGTGATCGTTTGACGATGTGACATTAAAATTTCGTAGATTAATAAGGAAAATTCAGAAATATTCCAACTTTGATTTCGTAGATCCTTTATTTGCGATCGTGAATTAATCGCGTCCAAAAAACACTCGATTCTTATCACGATTATTCTTCAGATCGCAGATGATCGTTCCAGTGTCGTCGACTAATAAGAAAAATTCAGAAATATCGTTCCAATTTTGATTTAACACCTTCAGATCTGTTATTTCGCGATCGCAAATTAATTGCACGCAGAAAACACTCGATTCTTGTCACAATCATTCTCCAGATCGCAGACGATCGTTCCAGTGTCGTCGACTAATAAGAAAAATTCAGAAATATCGTTCCAATTTTGATTTAACACCTTCAGATCTCTTATTTCGCGATCGCAAATTAATTGCACGCAGAAAACACTCGATTCTTGTCACAATTATTCTTCAGATCGCAGACGATCGTTCCAGCGGTTCTTTGGATCGATCTGAGCGTCGCAGAGGCGTCGTCACCGGAAATCAGGTGCGACAATACGAAGCCACCGTCAGAGGATCCCTTTTTGCGAGGGCAGAGGACGTTGAGAGAGAGCAGATCGAAATAGATCGTCGACCCACAATCCATGCAGTCACACTGGTCAGTTAATCACCCCGTTCTTCGACGCAATTATCCCAAGTAGGCGAGGGATCGGTGAGCACGTAGCAGACGCTCGCGTCGTGCTCCTCGTCGCTGCTTCTGATTCTATAACTGCGATTCTGCCTCGATGGTAACCAACCGCTCGCGTACCATCGCGCGATCTTTCAAAATTCGAGCTTTTTAAACAAGCTCGTCGAACGTTTCGTTCTATTCAACCACGTAATAAATAACATTGCGCTATTTATTCTCTTGCTGCATCAAATCTAGTTTAACTTCAAGTGTCGCGTAACGGATCGACGATTTTCGATTATTAATCTCTCGTTTTAATTACGAGAAATTTGAATTCTTAATGGCAATTTAGACGAGCTCATCCAACGTCTCGCCATTCATTCCTTTAGCAAATGCCAACGCGTTTCTTTGCTGCATTAGTTCTAGTTTAATTTTCAAAATCGCGCAAAGGATCGACGATTTTCGATTAATCTCTCGTCTCGATTACGAGAAATCTGCACTCTCGATGGCAATACGGTCGCGCACAGCGAACTGGGCGCTGCATAAATTGGCTGGCGTTAATTGTGGCTTCGTACGAATAGCGGCACCTGCGTTTTATCAGCCGATCGAAATCGTTGGTGCCCGCGTTATCGTTAACCAGGCGGTCGAGCCGCAAAAATGTTACGACCGCCAGGTCGACGGAATTAATTCCCCTCTCGACTGACAAGTGAAACTCGAACATTGTTCAATCCGCTTATCAGCCACCTCCGTTTGATTGGCCCGTCGAAAGCAGAAACTTTGTGAGCAATTTCGCTGCGAGTCACTCCCTCTGGCTTTTTAATTGCCTCGCGTTTAATGCGGCGAATATTATTATCTGATTCCCGCTGATTACAGCTGCGCCTCTTTCTCTCTTTCAGCAACGGAAGCCACGCTCTTAATTTATTTGCCAGAGACGCGAGAACCTGCGCTCACCGCGGATCCCACTCTCTCCACTTTATAAATCGAATCGAGCGTACAAAAATTCGTTCGAGACATCATCTCAACGTGTGTAAACCTTTCAGATCGTCGAATTTGGTTCAACGTTACGATCTCTGAATATTTCGATTTTCAGGTGCTGCGAACAACGTGGTATCCTCGTCGCGTTCATCTTCGCGTCGCAATTTGGGACTCTGGCTCTTCGCAGAACGACGAGGACGAGAGAAATAAAAAAATGGCTTGATTCAAGAGCCTCGCATCACGGAATTCCGCGGCCACCAAGCGCAGGGCCGCGAGGATCGCACTGGAAGCGGGTGATTTGCGCGCGAAACGACTATCAACGTGTAAGTATAGTACGAGCTATCGCTAAAGCGGGAGAAGGTGGCTCAGTGTACATCGCGCATCAATTCGCGTGACTTTATCGCTAACATTTGTCTTCGTGTTACTATTGTGGGACCGAACGGGGCGCACGCGCGTCGCCTGGCGAACAGAGCGCACGTCCGGTCCTTGGACGGGAAGTTGGGTAAATTGGATGCTCTCGAGATCGATGTTCCTCTCGATATTCCTCAGAAACCAACGCTTGTCCCTCGCGCGATCGTTTTAGAACCGCAATCGCGTCTAAATTGCGCGCACAGAGAAACAGTAGGCGACAATTAAACGCGAGGAGTCTTAATGACGCGAGCGCGTGGCTAATCTCTAAATCATACCGATTCCAATGCCAGACACAAAGAGCCAGAGGCTCTCAGAGACGCGTATAAAACGAGGCGCCAGTGTAAATTGTGTTTTCTTAAGCGCGTTACGCGCTCGCCCACAAAGGGTGCCAGCGTTCTAGCCGAGCATTAATCAAACCAGCATCGCGAGTGAATCCAGCGAGGGACACAAAGGACTAATTAAGATTTCTGACTTAGGCGTCGAGGTGAGTTAAAAACCGTCGACCTTGCGCTCGTTATTTAGTCCTGATTTACGATTATCCGTGACGAATCGCTCTATTATTCTCTCTGGAGGGTCCCTCGGGTTCCATCGAGCATTGAACGGCACTCGCGCCACCAACTAAAACTCGCCTCCTATCAGATTTAACGCCGTGTCACTTCAGCCACGCGTGCTCGTCGTCCCTCTGACGCGATCTTGACCGTCGCGCAGACTCGACGCGTCCGTCGCGTTCTCCAACGCGGCTCAGGACCAGCCTCTCGCCAGTTGCTCTCCACGAAATCCGCTGTAACGGCTCGAAATCGTCTCGCGACGGTGCAGTGCGCGCGTGGAAGCCGCTGTAACTGGTATCGCACGCCCAATGCGACACAGCTCGAGCGTGCATAATGCGTTAGTGCTAAATTTACGTTCTGGCGACGCTCATCTAGACGTACGTGGGAGGAGTCCTCGTCTCACCCTCTCTCTTTCTCTCTCTCTCGTTCGTTGCAGACCACTTTTGTCCTACTCCAACGCTCGCTCGAGACCCACTGCAGACGACGACGGTGTTGCCACTTGACTGGCGATTTGTTACTCGCAACCGTACGCGATGAATAATCGACGACGTCACACGGTGGCCAGCAGCGTTCGCCAGGTTTCCACGTTTCCACGATGGAACGGAATCGTTTCCTGCGCGAGCACGGGGGCGTGTGCAGCGCGCGACGAGCTTCAAGCGCGTAAAGCAACGAGAGGGCGGTTAATCAAGCGGTGGCTGATAAAACGAAACCAGGAGGTATCCAGAGGAATCTAATCGCGACGCTGTAACCTCGTTCGCGTCGATGAATCAACCCCCTCCACCCTGGAAGCCCCTCGTCCCAGTGCACCAGTCGTCCTAAGCTAAACGATCGGCAATCTCATTAGAGCTGACTGCGCAGCAGATAAGTAGCCGCGATTTCCGCGAGTCGTCTCATTTATTAGCGATTATCCGCGTTACGTGCGCCAATGGCGGAACGCGAGCGATATTTCCACGCTGGAGCCAACTTGTCACCTGCTGCCGATCCAAGCGTTCCACGATGCCATCTGATCGCCAGCGTAACGTACGATCGATCGTTTAAATAGCTGGCGTTATAAAAAGAAAACGAGAATATGCAGCGTTCACAGCAATTCCTCGTTTCCTTCTGAGATCGTCGTTCAGCCAACGGTGGCGAACGACGACAGAGCAAGCAACGCAGGGCTCTACGTCGCGTATCGAACGTCGTGACCAACGTTAGAAGGAATTACAGAGACGATAGAAGGAGCTCGTGTGCGACAGATCCGCTCTAACGCGAGAGACACTCTCGTTTCGAATGGAGCGGCTCGCGAAGGCGGTGGAACGCGACGAAGGGCTGGCTGTCCGCGAGTCATTAGCTGGGCAAATGGCGTTACGGTGGCTGGAGCACGTGGTATGGAGAGCAGACGCGTACAAGCCTGTGTCTCTCTTTCTCTTTCTCTCGCCTGGTGTCGCAAGTCGCGGCCAACATGTCATAATCAGCTGGCTGCGAAAGCGGACGGAGAAATGCGCAGCCCATTAGGCGAACAACGACTGCCACTGTTCCGCGACGGAGGCGGCCGTTTCCCCTGATATCGCCGATGAGACCAGCCGTCGCGACTCTCCAACAGAGACGCGATTGGCGAACGGCCCTCGACGACGGTGGAGGTGGTCACGCGTCCATTATACGCTTCCGCGAAACTCATTCACCCGTTTTCGCGCGCTTTCAATGGCACCGCGGCACCGCCGTTTCGTCGCTCGCACGCTGATTCATGGAAACGGACTGACGAAAGATATAAATAGGGGTCGAGGGTCTGTGGCGGGGCGTGGGTGAGGCCCTGGGTCATTTGGGCGCAGTCGTTACCAGGCTACCAGAATAATTATGGACGAATTGGATGTTGTTTAATTAGCGTAGATCCAATGGCCAGCTGATGGGTCGATGGAGACTTTTAAATGGCCATGCGTGCAGTCGTCAATCGAATTTTATTGTTTGCCACTGCGTTTTTGAATTCTTTGAATGGCATCAGGTGTTCTCTGTTTTTGTACTAAAAATGTGATGGTGCTATTTTTTTTCTCTTTTGTTTTGCTGAAATGTAGACGCCAGGCTCAATGGCCAGCTGATGGGTCGACGGAAACTTTTAAATGGCCAAGCGTGCACTCGTCAATCGAATTTTATTGTTTACTACTGCGTTTTTCAATTCTTGTTCTCTGTTTTTGTACTCAAAGTGCGATGGTGCTATTTTTTTTTTTTTTTTACTGAAACTTGCAATTTTAGTGTGCCTTATTCTTGGCACTTTTGGTGTTCGAATGTTTCTACTTGCGATAAGTTAAGCTTAAGGTCTCGCATGCACTTACCAATCAAATCTTATCGTTTGCTACTGCGTTTTTTAATTCTTTGAATGTCATCAGGTGTTCTATGTTTTTGTACTAAAAGTGCCATAGTGCTATTTTTTTTTTTTACTAAAATTTGCAATTTTAGTGTGCCTTATTCTTGGCACTTTTGGTGTTAGAATGTTTCTACGTTGCGATAAGTAAAGCTCATGGTCTCGTGTGCACTTACCAATCGAATCTTAGCGTTTGCTATTGCGTTTCTGAATTCTTTGAACGTCATCAGGTGTTCTCTGTTTTTTTTTCTTTTCACTGAAACTTGCAATTTTAGTGTGTCTTATTCTTGGCACTTTTGATGCCAGAATATTTCTCAATCCTGTGCAAAATATGATAGTATAATAATTAATCTTCTTTCGCGAACTCTCCACGAGTTAAATGGCACACAGCAAGCTATAGAAAATATTCTTAAATCAGCTGACGTTTCAAGAAAAATATTCCAAATCAAGGAAGCGATCGAACGAACCTAAACACCTCTCGAGCCTCAAAAAAACCTCTTCAAATCAGCAAGCAAAACAAGCACCACGCTATAAAGCGATCTGAAGTAACTCGACGCGAACGCAGTCGACGGGAACCCGTCTAATAACCGCGATCATAGAAATCGACGCGAGTCGACGTTTCGCGTCCAACAAATTACAATTTCGCCTGGACGAAGTGGCATCGAGATCGTTGGATCTGAATCGCGCTGGCATTCCTGCAGCTCGATCGAGATTGATCCTGAGGCGATGGCCGTTAGATTAGCCGCGACGGAACCGGCGACAGCCTCGATCGAGCGTCTCGACGTTGGCTGCCGGCATTTCAATAGAAATCGCGAGCTTTCACTCGCTCGCGATCGCGTTATTTTCGTGACTCGCGCGCGATCCGTGCGGCAGGTGCTGCGAGCGACCGCAGCAGATAAGTCCACGAAGATGAGACCGCAAAACGATCCTCGTGCACGCGTGCAGCGGCGCTCGAAGGGGGATTTCGCGGAAATCGCCACGTGATTTTGATGTAGTGCCCTCGAATTACCGGCTCGAACAGGCGCTTCAGCCGCGATAAGGAAAATAGAACGATCTCGAGCGATCGGTTATCAGCGCTGTCGATGATACCGCTAATTTGAAAATATGTGCCGGATAATGTATGGACGCTTGTTAAGGAGCCGTAAATCAGTCGTTCGGTATGAAATACGCGTGCCGATCGAGGCTGCGCGCGTACTGAGCGGCTCGATCTTCGAGCGGATCGAGAAACAGCCGCTGAGGCGCCTCTATTGGGGTATTAATTAGCGCACCAGCTGCGTCATGCGGAATGCGAGGTGAAAAAAAAAAGCGACTCGAGGGCTACATTAAACGAGTGTAAACGATCGACGATCGTTCTCGTTCTAAATCTTGAAGTGGGCTTTTGAAAGAAAAGAAGAAAAATGCCAGGGCTCGCCTATCTGTCGCGTGTTCCGCCGATAATTTTATCTAAACTGCGCTTTTTAATCCGCGGACATGAAACGACCGCCGCCCACGTTATGTTAATTACGCGAAACGCGCGTCGACCGGAGTCGCGGCTAATTAAGCGCTCCAATTAACGTGTCATAAAGCGATAACTCGCGACGCGGTTCCCTTTGTCGAGCGTAAAAAACTGGCGACAGGATCGACGGGAGTTTCTCGATCGGTTCGCGCGCGAATCGAGAAAGTGGGAGTAATTAAAAGGCACGAGGAAGAATACGGGTCTAATCGCGGATCGAGCGAGAGCGATCGTCCGCGCGCAGCTGCTCATTAGCCTAATGGACAAGTGCAACAATGTGATACGCCCATTTCGAAGGCGCCAGCCAGTCTTCCAGCACGATTCACCTGTGTGTTTATGCAATTATATTAAACGGGACGGCGGAACGAGCGTAATTACGTTCTATGGTTTATCTGAGCGGTACGAACGATAACCAGTCGCGTACACAGTTTTTCCATTTCACCAGCGAACCGTGTCGCACGAAATCGCAGAGTGGATCGTGGACGATATTAGCGATACTGTCGTCGATCGTTGTCACAGTGGCTGGAGAACGTCAGCGTCTCTTTTCAGCCTCCACTCTGTGAAAACAGAATGAAACAAACGTAAAAATGTCAGAAACTGCGATATGTATCGATGTACAACAAATCCACCTGCAGATTTCTTCGAGTATCGATTTTCTAAACGCTTCGAGCAACGACTGACCCTTCGATACGATCGAAAACGTCGCAAACAGTGTCACAAACCTTGTGTCCCACTCTCAATGGCGCACCCCATTTTCAAGAACAGAATCGCATCCAAAAGAAACGTAAAAACGTCAGAAATTGATTGACCAACTGCAATATACATCGATGTGCAACGAATCCACCTGCAGATTTCTTCAGACATCGTTCAACGATTTTCTAAACGCGTCGCCACAAACAATGAATCACAAACCCTGTGTCCCACTCTCAATGGCGCATCCCATTTTCAACAACAGAATCGCATCCAAAAGAAACGTAAAAACGTCAGAAATTGATTGACCAACTGCAATATACATCGATGTGCAACGAATCCACCTGCAGATTCCACTAAACATCGTTCAGCGATTTTCTAAACGCGTCGAGCAACGCGTGTCCCTTCGACAAGCACGCGACTAAGCAACCTCTCGAAAACGGCGCAGACAATGAGTCAGAAACCCCGTGTCCCGCGACCAAATCCGGACAAAGGCATCCTCCATTCCCATTAACGCAATCTTACGGTTGAATCATCCTCAGAAACGAACACACCAGCCCCCCACCTACACCACCCACGCTCGCATTCGATAAAGAAACGCGAGTCCCGCTAATTGTTACGATGATGGATCGCCCTGGCGGGACACGGCGATCTTTGTTCCCCACGGCGATGAATTACGCTCTCAGATCGATGGGAACGAGGGCCTCGAAACGGCCACGGAATATTTGTCGAGGAACCGGTAAACTCGTCTCCACCAGTTGGATAACGTTGACGATCGAGGGCTGGTTTCGTTGGTGTAAATGGTCGATGCGACGCGACAATGAAGACGCCTTCTATGTCCCCCCCTCACCTTGGTACACGCGCGATTCGACTTAATCTCGATCTCGTTCCATATCGTACGTATTCCTCTCCCCAACTCCTCTGCGAGGTTTAACGCTCGTCGCGGCGGCTGCATAACGGCACCGACACTGATACCCCATAAACGCCTTGTAAAACGCTCGCTCGGTTGGTTCACCAGCCGCGTTTTATACGGAACGGTATCAAGCGTCGTGAGATCGAATGGGGACGCGGAGTTATCGAGCGACATCCCGTCCTCGCGATTACCCCACCCCTCGCTACGAATCCACGGGTTGATCCTGCTGGATAGGTTTATGTAATGGCCCCTGTTGGTAGTACAGAAAATGGTATCTGGCGGAGAGGCTCTCTTCCGACTTCGTTCTGCTCGCCATCTGTGTTTTTTTGCTCGTTCTTACCTGTATTTTTTGATTTTATTGTAATATCGCGAGGAATTATAGCGAGTGAATTCGCAATTCTCTATGGTATCACAGTAGTTGTATTATTTTTAAGCAAAAGTGTGTCTCGCGGTATTAAATAGAATCCTTTTGCCGTTCTTTTTTTTTTTTTAGTCAGAGAACTCCAGATTTTCCATCGTGTCAAGTATTACTAGCCTCGTTCTTTTTTTCTTAATTCGTACCTCTATTTTGAATCTGATTCTAATATCGCAAGGAATTATGGATCGTGAATTTGCAACCCTCCATTCTATGGCATCACAGTAGCTTACTTTTAAGCAAAAGTGAATCTCGTGTTAATAAATAGAATCTTTTTGCGATCTCATTCTTTTCTTAAGTGAGAGAACTCCAGATTTTCCATCGTGTCAAGCAATGCTAACCTCGTTCTTTTTTTCTTCATTCTTACCTCTATTTTGAATCTAATTCTAATATCGCAAGGAATTATAGATTGTGAATTTGCACCCCTCTATGGTATCGCAGTAGATGTATTATTTTTAAGCAAAAGTGTGTCTTGCGTTAATAAATGGAATCTTTTTGTGCTCTCGTTACTTTTTTTTAAGCCAAAGAACTCCAGATTTTCCATCGTGTCAAGTATTACTAGCCTCGTTCTTTTTTTCTTAATTCTTACCTCTATTCTTAATCTAATTTTAATATCATTGAGAATTATAGCTTGCGAGTTCGCACAGCAGCTGTTGTATTACTTTTAAGCAAAAATGAATCTCGCGTTAATAAATAAAATCCTTCTGTGCTCTAATTTTTTTCTAAAGCGATAGAACTTCAAATTTTCTATTATGTCAAACATTCTCCACCCATACCAAACAGCAGCCATCCTAAACGAGATTGTACGCGCAACAATGCCAGTAAATAATACAGAAACATTTCTAAGCGAGTCTCGAGACATTGACGAAGCGATACTTTCACTTAATCTCGTTGGTATCTCGGTCTCGACGCGATCTTCGAGCGCAGAGGAGCGGCCGCAGGATTCCGCGACGCGGATGGCGCGTGGTGGCTCGCTATTAATTCGCCTAAGGACAATGGAGATATCATTCCGCGGCGGGGGATCTCGCGGCGCGCAATAATAATTTATTAACGTCCCACGCGTAACGCGACGCGTTATCTCGCGTCCGCCCACGCGTTCGCTACCTCCGCGCGGAACCAACCCTCTTCGCGCCTCCACGCGCGTCTCGCAACCCGCTCTGGTGCCCTCGCCTCGGCTGCGGGACACTCCCTGGACGGCAGCCGATCGTGTCAGCCGCAATTGTCATTTATCGTCCCAGCGATTTACGGTTTCGTTTACGCACAGCGCCGATACAGAGGACCGTCCCAGGGGCGTCCACGAAACTTTCCATGCGATTCATCAGCGCTCGATCGCTCGTATATCCTGCGCCAGGCGACAGCCAAGGCGCGCACCGCTGCGTTGCCTCTCGCGCCAACCAGCCACCATCTTTTTAACCCGAGTTCCAGAACGCGTATCTCCAGTTGCGAGGAGAACCCTTCCTCGACGAGAGGACACCGCCCTTTGCGAGCTGACCAACGATGTTCTCCTCTTCGAGTTCCTCTTCGCACGACGATCCTTTTTTTTTTCGCCAACTCTCGCGCTTACTGATCGTTGATGCGATTTGGAAATACCTACGCGAGAGTATCGAGGAAGATTTTGAGGGACTTCTGTGGGCGATTTTTTTTATTTTTGTGGAGGATACAGAGTTGCTGGGGTTTTAGCAGGTATTCATGTGTGGTGATTAGGAATTGTAGCTTTTGATTTTTGGAAAATTTGCAGGGGTTTCGTCGATTGATTCGAGATTCAGGAGAGTTTGTAGTGGGTTATTTGTGTTGGACGCTTTTGTGGCGCTGCATTATGGAGGATTTGGGAATACCTAAGGTTGACGGAGATTTCGAGGGACTTTTGTGGTCGCTTCTTTGATTTTTGTGCAGCATCGTGACTTGCTGGGGTTTTAGTAGATATCTACGTGTATGGATCCACGTGTGTTAATTAGTAATTGCAGTCTTTGATTTTTAAACAATTTTTGGGGGGAATTGGTTGATTCGAGATTGACTAGAGTTTATAGTGGATCATTTTTGTTAAGTACGATATAATATCCTAATATCTCTATAGACGATTATATCGTACTCAACATAGATATTAAATGGTAATCGTACCTTTTGATTTTTAGAAAATTTCTATGGAGAATTGGTTGATTCAAGATTGAGTAAAGTTTAGAGTGGACCATTTGTGTTGGTTACGATATAATCGTCTATAGTAAGGCGCCAGAAAGGCGTACCCAACACAGATGTTAATTAATAATTGTACCTTTTGATTTTTAGAAAATTTCTATGAAGAATTGGTTGATTCAAAATCGAGTAGAGTTTATAGTGGACCATCCGTGTCAGCTAAGATATTATATGGTACTCAACACAAATGTTAATTAGTAACTGTACCTTTCGATTTTTAGTAAAATTTCTACGGGGAATTGGTTTATTTAAAATTGAGTAGAGTTTACAGTGGACCATCTGTGTCAGTTACGATATAATCGTCTACAGTAAGGACGCTTTTGTGGCACTTGTTGCGAACGAGGATCAGAGGAGAGCAACAGGTTGACAGGTTCCGCGTGGCGTTAATTAAGGCCTGCTAGTTGACACCGGGAACCTTGTAATCGGGCAGTAATTACCGTGAAGCGATAGAAGTATCCGGCCACCGTGCCTCCTCGTTCCGCCCCGCTTGGCCATCCCTCGAGCGAGTCGCGCGTGTCGCAGCGAAGGTCAAAAGCTAACCTACAAAATGGCGCGCGATTAACCGCGAAAACTGTTCATCCTCGAATGTTAATCGCATTAAATCGTCATCACTATCGAATCAGATCTAACCAAAGAAAAAAAGAAGCAATTTGGAAGACTTCGAAGAGAAAAAGACGAAGAGGAAAAGCAAACCTAAAAAATTGCGAAAACTGTTCGTCTTCAAATGCCATCAGCGACGATCACATCAAATCGTGATCATTGTTGAATCAAATCGAACCAAAGAAAAAAAGAAGCAACGTGGAAGACTTAGAAGAGAAAAAGCTAAACTAAAAAATGGCGAAAACTGTTCGTCTTCAAATATTATCAGCGACGATCACATCAAATCGCGATCACAATCGAATCAGATCGAACCAAAGAAGAGCAGAAGCAACGTGGAAGACTCAGAAGAGAGAGAAAGACGAGGAGAAAAAAAATCGCATCAAATCGTGATTACAATCGAATCAGAATGGAACCAAAGAAAGAAAAGGCGCAACGTGGAAGGCTCAGAAGAAATCAGAGAAAGAGACGAGGAGGAAGAAGAAACGCGTACACAACTCGACAAGCGAGGACGTGGTACGACGTAATAAATTCGAGAGGAATTCTAGCGTTACGATTTCGAGAAACAAACCGTAGGACCTGAGAGGCCAGCCTCTCCGGGATTCTTACGTCCGGTTCTGTGTCGTAATTGTTTAATTCTCCGCGAGAGCCGATGCAGGCGGGTCAGATGAAAGGCGACAGATAGGGCTTCCACGTCTGCGGCCGTGGCTGGTCGAAGAAGGGCGAGGAGGAAGAGGAAGGCGAGCCACAGAAACGCACGTAGGCAGACGTCTCATTAACGAAGCCCCCGACCAGGGAACGGCGACTGGTTACGAGTGAGCATTTACACGTGGCAACGTGTTACACGGATATCACCGTGACCCTTATCTACATTGGCTGGCATGCGCTCGAACAATCCTCGAGGATGCACCTCGCTAGCGCCTCGCTTTCCACGGAAGCGTTCCGAGAAACGCGGTTAATAAACGTCCCAGTACGAAGGAATTATCCGCGTCGTTTCGACCGCGTTCACAACCAGATTCTATATTCTCGACGATCCGAACCTGTTCGATAATGGACCACGAAATTCTTCGAGGCTGCCACGAGCGTCTAGTCCCGCGGTCCATTAAAAGAAAGTCCACGCTGTCTCGTGGAAGTGATCAGAGACCATAATTCCAGCGTCTTCCTGCGCGTATCGCGTTACGAAACACGAAAACGGTTGTCTATGATTTATCGTGTCGGCCCTGCAAGCGATACGAGTGGGTGTGCGTGGTTGATACCCGCCATACTTTCGTCCCCCATACGGACAAGATCGTCGTCGCGTTGCGCTGGAATCCGTAAATGAAAACGAGATAAAGCACCGCGAGGGAAACAGGGATTCTTAGAAGCAAGCGTTTACAAGCCCACGCTCGCGTTACTCGCGCCGCTACCACTTGGGATCGAGTACGTACCACGAAGAGCACCATGACCTAGAACCATGAATCACATCGCGTTCTTAGAGAGCAAGAGAGAGAGAGAGAGGCTTCACGATCTCACCAGTGGTATACCTCGCGTACCACAGTCTTATCCGCGGCAGAGATCTCTTCTGGAGATGGTCCCTGAGGAGGAGTACACGCAGCAACCCCGTAACACCTGATTTTTCTTATCTGAGGGATTAAGAACAGGTCCACGCCGATGACGACGCGACGAGGCTCGCGATACGCGCGCTGGAAGTGATACCCTTCGGCGCAGGGCAAAGGAGCCGACCACGCTTGGCGAGGGTGTTAAAATCCTCGTTATGGCGGCTGGACGTGAGTAAGTTCAACGACCAACCGGATTCACGATCCCATTCCCGCGCCTCGTATCAGATTCTGAGAATGCACGCTGTCCCTACGATCGTCCTGGGCTGTGGAAATCGGTTAGAAATTCGACCTTTTCTCACGACTCCACCTTTTCCACGCGACACTTCGAGTTTCAGCGGCGCTCGAATATTCCAGTGAAGCGATCGAGAGTCGAGAACGAGGCTAAAACTAGCTCTGGTTCCTCGTTTTTTAATTAACACACTTCGAGGAAGTGTAAATATCGAAGGCGAATCCGGACGATTCGTGGTATCGATACCGCGATACGCTCCAGCTGGTGAACGCGTGGGACCACGGATCCTCGCGAACGTAAGCGTGACGAGATCCAGATAGGGCGTTGAATAAATTGATTCGTTAATTGCTCGAAAATTAGCGAGGAGAACTGGAACGGTTCCGATTGGGAGGTCGATAGAGCCCGTTCGTGGAAGTCTGCTGTCTCGAAACGTTCACTGCGAGAGAGAGAGAGAGAGAAGGAGAGGGTTCATGCATCGCTGGCGAAGATAGCAGGAACGCGGCAGCAACGCCACGGTGGAATAAATTCATTTTCGAAGACAGCATCTGCTTCGAGGAGCGCTGCTCCTCGCGGTCGTTCAGATCGTATCCGCGTGCTGAACGGACGAGGGAGCAAACATGAAAAAAAAAGAGAGAAGAGGAGAAAGAAAGCAAGAGAAATAGACCGTCGATCTGCGTACGCCCACGCGGCTCGCAACCCCCGCGAGCACATCCGATTGCCTCTCGAGCGGCTCTCTCGATAAGCGCCTTCCGTTCATCGGTCACGTCTTAATCGACGCGCGGCTCTTCGACAGCCGCGGTTGGGGGTCGAACATCGACGTAACCGAATCGTTTGTCGAGTCGAACGACGCCACGCCGCTCGTGGCACTCGTGGAATGAACGAAACGAGAGAAAGACAGAAGAAAAAAAAGAAAAAGAGGGTGGGAAAGGTATTTAAGAACAGGTCGAAGGGCACGAGTACTCTTCTCGAACTGTTCTACACGAATCGTCACGTGAATGGTACCAACAACGACCACCTGTACGCGTTCGATTTAGAGAAGACTGGCTCTAATTGACGAGATCGGTTATTGAGTTCCCAGAGGAAAGGTAATTGGCGATGGTCGAATCGATTGATCGTGGCACTCGTGGAATGAACGAAACGAGAGAAAGACAGAAGAAAAAAAAGAAAAAGAGGGTGGGGAAGGTATATAAGAACAGGTCGAAGGGCACGAGTACTCTTCTCAAACTGTTCCACGCGAATCGTCACGTGAATGGTAACAGCTGAGTTTCTAAGGGAAAGGTAATTGGCGATGGTCGAATCGATTGATCGTGGCACTCGTGGAATGAACGAAACGAGAGAAAGACAGAAGAAGAAAAAGAAGAAGAGGGTGGGAAAGGTATTTAAGAACTGATCGAAGGGCATGAGTACTCTTCTCGAACTGTTCTACGCGAATCGTCACGTGAATGGTACCAGCGACAACCACCTGTGTGAGTTCAATTTAGAACTCTCTAATTGACAAGATCGGTTATTGAGTTCCCAGGAGAACGCTGGAATCGTGCCTGCGATTAATCAATTCATCACTCCCCTTCGAGGTTCTCCACGATTTCTTCGTCACATTTTGGGACTCCATGGAGAATCCAAAAGAGCATCGTTCACAATGAAACACAAAATGGGGTTAATCAATTCATCGCTTTCCTTCGAGGTTCTCCACGATTTCTTCGTCACATTTTGGGACTCCATGGAGGATACAAAAGCGTATCGTTCACAATAAAATACAAAATGGGGTGTGTTAAGAACAGAATAACTCCTGGACAGATGTCTGAAGATCGCCAGAGCGAATCGCCTCGCTATCGAACGTTACGCCAGCGTCAATTAACCGATCGTTCCTTCGGATGGCCTCTGTATCGGCGTTGTAGCACGTTGAATTAATAGGACCGCCTCTGCGCGAGCAGCCACCCCGTTTCGGTGTATCCTCTGCCTACTGCCGCGGCTTTATCGAGGGATTATCCAGCCGATTGCTCGTACGATAAAGGTTTTTTGTCCTGGACACGGGCAGTCGCAGGTAGAAGAGGACGATCTCTGTTGTTCTCGTTTTTTTTGGCTGGGCCACGACGCGAGCGGAGGAAGTCGCTGGCTCGAATCGTGAGGGGGGGGTTTAGAAAGAGGTGGGCCCCCACGGTCGTATATTTCCATCGTGGATAAGCGTGGGCCCACGGCTGGACCACTTATCGCGCCGCGCCGGCTCGTATTATTCAATTAATGAATACTCAATCGGCGCCGATTGACACGCGGCGATAACTGTTATTACGATTTTTACACGCACGGGTGCCAGGGACTACGTGTCGCCGCCGATACCACCCGGCGATAACTCATGCGCTGCGTACAAATGGACACGCTGGGGGCCTCCATTTAGGCTCGAGGACGTCCACCAGCCCCCTAATGATTCCTCGAAACTCGATTTTCCGATAGTTTCCTCCGCTCTGGATCGTTTTAGAAAGGGCAATCGGTGGGAACTGTCAACGGGTAAATGGCTGGCCCAAACACCTCGCTTAATGGCGGACTCCTCTTTTTCACTGCGACTTCGCCTTGCTCGTTATCTACCCCTGGGGACATTTCAATTAGCCAACGCGACGTGTATTCGTGAGGTGTTGCTGCTTGTACGAGCTGCGTGGACCAGTCGCCAGGGGATGTCAATTAGCTGGGAATTAGCTTTTATTATGAATACGTAATTTGTTCTTTGTAGAGTCGAATTTATGAGAGACGTGGAAGGACGGTGGATCTCTGGTCTTGGTGTTCAGAGGCGTCGATCGTGGTACTCGAACCACGAACAGTGCGTTTAGAAATTCTGACGAGCCTGTGTTATAGTTAAATTTCCATCGATAAGAATCGAAATCGTCAGATTTCACTTTTCACATTTTTTTAACTTCCACTTTTCTATATTCAAGAGAATCTCGAAGACGTGGAAAGGACGCTGATCTCTGTTCTTGGTGCTCAGAGGCGTCGATCGTGGTACTCGAACCGCGAATAGTGCGTTTAAAAATTCTGACGACGGTGTATTATAGTTAAATTTCTATCGATAGGAATCAAAATCGTCAGATTTCACTTTTTACATTTTTAACATCCATTTTTCTATATTTAATCGAATCTCTCGTGATTAGCACGATCAACTTGACAATTAACACGATATGTTTACTTGCGATTCTCGAACCACGCACAGTGCGCTTAAAAATCCACCAACAAGAATGAAAACGTTATCACATTCGTCAAATTTCGCCTTTTAAATTTTTACCTTCCACTTTTCTATATTCGATCGAATCTCTCGAATCTCTCGAATGAACTTGACAATTAACTCGACGTGTTTACTCAAATTTAACGATGCCTGTATCGTCAGTAGAAAGACAGAAGACGCGTTCGAGATTGAAACGAGGAACAACAGAATTATTCATTACCGCTCGACGAGTCTGTAATAACGAACGAGTATCATCTGAGAGTGTGCATCGGCTCGACGACTTTTATTAACGATCCGTGGATTTCGTACCCGCGGAGTGATTCATTACGAATCCATCGTGCGTCTTGGTAAAAATCGATATTCCTCTGCGGGCCGTTTCAACCCCGCGCGCGTTCAAATAATAACCGACAGCGCAGGGCGGCGCAGACAAGAACGACGCATCGCGTGTGACCCAGCGTTAATTACGCGCGACCATTAGCATTTAAATCGTTTTTTAATTGCGAACGCCGCTGCCTGTGCCTGCACCACTCTCGAGCGTTACACATTCTCTACCTGTTCGATCAGGCGGGTACCAGAGGGATCCTCGAGTGGCGTTTACACGCTGGTCCGTCCCTCTCTCGATTATTTATGATTCACCAGGAGATATTAAGTACCGTGGGACCACTGGCCTTTCCTTAGAAACTAATCCTCCCAGCGAGTGTCACCTATTCCCCTTCATCCTCTTTCTTTCTCTATCCTCGCCTCTTTTCCTCTTCGATCACCATCGACCATACATAGACACTCTAACACGTGTATTTGTATCCTTTTTCTCTTCTCTTCGTCTCTATCTTTCTCTTGGAGGCTCTGTTTTCGAACGTACTGACTGGATACAGCGAGACCTTGATGACAAATTCAAGTGACCCGCGTGGAGGCAGTCAACAGGTGTCTCGAACGAGCCTAAGTCGCTGAGATTCGACTAGATGAGGCTTTCGAAATCGTGACGCAACGGTGCGCGTGGTTTAATGCGCTCGTTTTTATTCACGCATTCCAAGGAACGCGTTAAGGTCGCGGGACGTCCGCCATCGCGACAGGTTCGCGCGCGAATTTCGACTTTCTCGCGCTGCCTCGCGGACGAAGTGGAAATTCCGGTCGCAGGCGGTGTAAATCAACCGCGTTTCCAACCGTCGTCGCTCCAGCGTCCGGCGAATGAGTTACGCAGCGGTGTAAAGCGCGTACGTGCGTAACGATCGATGGATTTCCACCAGCCACCGGCTAATTAATAGCCAACGAGGTACGCGTCCGCGCGCGGTTTCTTGCGAGCAGCGCCTATTATCCGAGGCCTGGCCACGGATTAACGCGTGTGAACTTTTTGCCGCGAGCACCGCGACGACCAATCCCTTTCACCGTATCGATTAACCGCACCTGTCGCGCTCTGCGCTTTCCGCGAGTCAGCGAACGCCACGTCGCGATGCACACCCTTTACTGTCGTTCCGTAGCAGCGAATTTCTGCCGCTGACCAGCCTTTTTCTTCGCGGCGTCGATCGTTTATTAACTCCATTCGATTCTCCTGATTTCGAGTTCAATTAAATGAGAGACAGAGAAAAAGGTAAAGAGTTAAAGTGTGTTCTGAGCGATTTAATTTTGCTGCCAAGTTGGTGAAATTTGAGGTTATTTCTGCTCTCTTCTGTCTCCAAAATGGCGATCGAAGGGTTGTGGTTCCACAAAGATCATATAATATGTACCATGTATGTGTATATCCATGCAAATTTCGAGTGGATGATGGAGGGTAAATCATCCCTAATGCGATTAATGTGGAGTTTAATTAAACGAGAGACTGAGAAAAAAATAAAGAGTTGAAGTATGTTCTGATTGATTTTATTTTGCGTCCAAGTTGCTGAAATTTGAGGTCATTTCTGCTCTCTTCTGTCTCCAAAATGGCGATCAAACGGTTGTGTATATCCACAAAAACAAGTTTTAGGGTAAATCACCCCTAATGCGACGAATGTGGAGTTCAATTAAACGAGAGACAGAGAAAAAAGTAAAGAGTTAAAGTGTGTTCTCATCAATTTAATTTTGCATCCAAGTTGGTGAAATTCGAAGTTATTTCAGCTCTCTTCTGTCTCCAAAATGGCGATCGAAAAATTATGGTTCCACAAAGATCACATATGTACCATATATACGCCTATATCCATAAAAAAAAAATTTTCATCTTGCGAATAATTAACAGTATTCATGTCGACATACTCAGTGAGATTCTGAGTGTCTCGAAGGGTACGAAAATATTTCGCAGAAGGCAGAAATTGTACAAAAGCGAGACTGTAATTAGCAATTATTTAACGCGACGTTATTCGCCGGTCCTCCATTTCATGGGAATTAATTTCGCGTAACGGCGGGTAACTTCCCGCGAATGGACGAGTTAACGCCGCGATAATGGCACCTCGCCACGGCGGTTTACGTTTGCACAGGTGCATCGAGCGTGAACGTGACTTCGAACCAGCTTGCGCGACGTTTCGCACGCGGCCACAGGTAGCCAGGACAGCGTTGCTCGCTTTCAAATGTTCCTGCGTTTACGACAGACGTTAATCCGCGACGTTTGACCCCGCAGGATTTTTGGTACCTCCACTTTGGACAAGTCTTCGCGACGCCACTTGCGCTTTCGTTACGAGCATGGCAGTTGCGAGGCAACTTTGCTCGTTTAAGAAACTTAATAGAGCAAGTCTGCTCGCTTTACCGTTCGATTATGCTAATTACGTGAGCGTGAATGATTGTTATTAGAAGAAATGCTGTGATACCAGAGTTATTTCGATTTTAATTGCTTCTTTTACGTGGAAGAAGATTGGTACCATTTTGTATTTAAATATATAAGATTGATAGAAGTATTTGAAGTCAGTAGACGTTACATAAATATCTCGTCGAAGCGACAAACAATCTCAGATGGTACGAAAGAAAACGCAGACACTCGCGGTTAGCAGGTCGCGTAAAAATCGATATTGGTATCTACGAAACGACCAGGACGAGGAAACCACAGCGTTTGATCGAATTGGCAGCAAGAAATGCTTGCGATTGCCTTTGCGGAGGATCAGAGAGCGTGGAACGACGAAAAGTCGCGTGTGACTATGTAGAAACGGAAGGATCGATCGAAGGAGAAGAAGAAGAGCCAGAAGAAGCCACGTGGATCGCGTTTTCTGCTTAACAAACGCTGGTACAAACGATGAAGACGTGCTGTTGCGGAATAATCGACGCTGCTGTCGCCACCCCCGTAAAAACGCGATGGCCACTGAAAAAAAAACCGCGTGGTGAGCCTTAACGAAGCGTCGCGCGATGAAAAGGACACGAAGACGCTTTCTGGAGATGTAATTATCCAGGACGAAGGTTTTCGTCGACTGATCAGGTCGATGCTCGCTGGACAACGTAAAACGGAAACGTATCAGGCCGTGAAACGAGCGACACGGGCGTGCACGAGGCCCTCCTCTCTCTTTCTCTCGCAGAAATGGCTCTCGAGGAACCGTACACGAATCCTGAACGCGAACGAGGCGAGCAACCTGCGCCACGGCTCTCTGATAACGACCAGGGCCTCGTGCTCAGATTACGCGCGATAATCGCGATATTTACACGAGCGTGATTATCAATCAGACTGCCGTGCAATGTTCCATGGGATCCTGGCCACGGTTCTGCGACCACCGCTTTGGTATCTCGCTGCCATCCGGTGGCAGCTCGCGTGTAGCCATTGTGGAACTTCTTCAGCCCCCATTTTCAATTGATACCAACCCTTTTTCCCTTTAACTCTTTCTCTACACTTGTACGATATACAATCATTAATTTTAACGTCAATAGTGGCCCATAGTTTATAAAAAGGATAGAAGAATCTTTGCCATTGCAAACTCTTCATTTTCCACTCCAAAAGAAAGTCTCAACGCAGACATTTAATTGATTTCACTTGAAACGAAGACTTTTAATTCCTAGATCATTTAAAGACCAGCTCTGTTTCTCTTTAATTCTTTCTCTACATTTGTACAATATACAATTCTTAATTTTAACGTCAATAGTTTATAAAAAAAGATAGTAGAATCTTAGCCACTGCAAACTTTTCATTTTCTATTCCAAAAGAAAGTCTCAACGCAGAAATTTTATTGATTTCACTCGAAACAGAGATTTTTAATTCGTAGATAATTTAAAAACCAGCCCTTTCTCTCTTTAATTCTTTCTCTACACTCGTACAATATACAATCCTTAATTTTAACATCAATACTCGTCCATAGTTTACAAAAAAGACAGAAGAATCTTTGCCATTGCGAACTCTTCGTTTTCCACTCCAAAACAAAGTCTCAATACAGACATTTAATTGATTTCACTTGAAACGAAGATTTTTAATTCGTAGATGATTTGAAGATCTAAAAGTCGAAGACGTTGGCCACAATTTCCATCAGAGATCGAAGAGCAACACGGTGAGTCGCTCAGGAACAGTTTAATACGAGATTTCAACCCCTTCGCGTCCCTGGTGCTTGGCTCGAGCGTTCCATAAATTACCAGAGCAATGTCCAGCGACATTTCAGCTCGTTCTGGTAATTACAAGCGCGCGTGCACCGTTCGCGGATAGCCGTAGCGTAAATGGCTCCCCTGGTGCAGGTTCTCTCGCTTCTGATCGGCATTGCGCCGGTTTCCGGGACTTGGCAACGCTATTAGAGTTTCGAACGCTCTGTACACCTGTTCTCTCTCTCTCTCTCTGTCTCTGGCTTCGTTAAATTCGTTATTTCGCAACCCGCACGCGCCTTTCCCGCGGCGCCGCGGACGCACGTGCGTCGATGCCGCAACGGCCGTCGAGCAACCACCGATCGCGTACGCAACGTCGCGGATAATCAACCGCGCGATACGAATGCCTCGAAGCGGGGAAACGGGGGAAGAAATCTGTGGAAAAAACCTGAGAGATAGATATCTCGCAGGCGACTCTAAATCGACGCCGATTTTCTATGGATCGAACCTCGCGGAACAGATGTTTTACTTGGACTAATATCGCGCAGCAAGTTTATCTTTTTTCTCCGTTTTTTTTCTTCCCTTCTGGGTTTTTCATCGCGTCCAGCGCGCCTTATCGCCGATCTGAACTCGAAATCGCGCACCCTCGTGACTGGAAACCGTTATCGACATGTGTATTATCGGCTATTACGGATAATCGAATCGAATAACAATCTAATTAAGGTGGAAAAGTGTACTAAGTGGATCTAGTGGAGCTGGTGAGAGTTAGTTTTCAGCGTTTATTCGAGTCGTATTTTGTAATAGTGAGTTTGCGAGTCGACAAATGGTTATCCATCGCAGAACCTTCGTCGATTCTCATTTTTATCAACGATATTGTGCATAAAGAAAATTCTGAATCTTCTTTTCCAATTCAACAATCTCAAATAAAACCAAAAACTCGCAATCAATCGCATCAACAACGCACCATTGTTAAAAATCGAGTTCCAACTTCCTCGAGTCTCAAACCAAACGAACCGCCTCACCAAAGGCGTTCTCCACTTCCACAGTACTCAAAGTACTCCATAAAAGCCTCATAGCATTTACCATCCCACAATATCTATAACAATCATCAGCTATAACCCATAAATCGACGCTGCAATCTTTTCAACCACTTCTTGTTGCAATGTTCTCCACTAAAACGAAATTGAGGCGGTGGCACAATTCAAAGTAGGGTCGCAACGAAGAACAAAGATCGCCTCTGTTAATAAACATCGTGGATCAATTAATAGAGAACACCATCGAGCACAATGCGTTTAATGGCTGCAATGATAGAAGCAATGGCGAACGCTCGCGTCTGAGTTGGTTTTCAGCGTTTATTCGAGTCGTATCTCACAATAGTGGATTTGCGAGTGTGTCCAAATAATAATCCATCACAGAACCTTCACCAATAAAAGGTACTATGCGCAAAGAAAACTTTGAACCCTCTTTTCCAAGTTGATGACTTCATACGAATCCAAAAACTCACGTCAACCCCCCATCAAAGTCGCGCCATTATTCAAAATCGAGTTCCAACTTTCTCACGCCCTCTATCTCGAGTTCCAAATCAAACGAGCCACCTTACCAAAGGCGTTTTCCACTTCTAGAGTATCCAAAGCACCCCATGGAAGCCTCATAGCATTCACCATCTCACAATCCCTATAATATCTATAACAATCATCAACTCCAGCCCATAAATCGACGCTGCAATCTTTTCAACCCCTTCTTGTCGCAACGTCCTCCACGAAAACGAAATCGTGGCGCTGGCAGATTCGCAACGACGAATGAATGATCGCCTCTGTTAATAAACATCGTGGTTCAATTAATAGAGAATACTTTGCACTCACCATCCCGCAATATCAGTAACGATCATCAACTTCAGCCACAATCTTTTCAACCCCTTCTTGTCGCAACGTTCTCCACCAAAACGAAATCGAGGCGCTGGCCCAATTCAAAGCAGATTCGCAACGACGAATGAAGATTGCCTCTGTTAATAAACATCGTGGATCAATTAATAGAGAACACCATCGAGCACAATGCGTTTAATGGCTGCAATGATAGAAGCGTTTATTCGAGTCGAATCTCACAAATAATAATCCATCACAGAACCTTCACCAATAAAAGATACTATGCGCAAAGAAAACTTTGAATCCTCTTTTCCAAGTCAACAATCTCACACGACTCCAAAAAGACAAAACCAACCGCATTAACAACACGCCATTATTCAAAATCGAGTTCCAACTTTCTCGCCAAAGGCATTCTCCACTTCCACAGTACCCAAAGTACCCCACAGAAGCCTCATAGCACCCACCATCCCACAATATCAGTAACCATCATCAACTCCAGCCACAATCTTTTCAACCCCTTCTGGTCGCAACGTTCTCCACCAAAACGAAATCGAAGCGCTGGCCCAATTCAAAGCAGATTTCAAAGCAGATTCGCAACGACGAATGAAGATCGCCTCAGTTAATAAACATCGTGGATCAATTAATCGAGCGCAACGCGTTTAATGGTCGCAACGACAGAAGCAATGGCGAGCACACGCGTCTGCGTACCTGTCCGTGTCTCGACAAACCGCGCAAGGGCATGCACAGAGCGGTTCGTGCACGTTATGCTCACTCTCGCCGCGTATCTACGCAGCATCGTTCCGCGCCACGTACCGGGTGACTTTTTCCGTTCCGAAGATGCCAGCCAGCGATAACGCCGCGGGTCTAATTGCCGCCAGGGCCCCAGGTCCAGTTTCATCTAGATTAATTGGCGGTCCGCTTAACGAGGATTCTAAACGGTCGCCTCGTGGCTGTCGTAAAAATACCAGCCTACGCGAGGCTGTTCTCTGGCACGTGTCGTTAAGGCGACCAGCAGTAAACGAATCTGAGAACGAGCTGAGCCCTTCGTTCAATTTCAAACGCGATCGAACGCGGTTCTCGCGGATCAGACGGCTTTCGATTGAATCCAGCGCCCTCGCGCGGGTGTTCGTCGATCGATTCGCCATTTTGGAGAACGAGTTATCGATCGCGTACGAGTAATCGTGGTTAGTGTTTGATTTTAAACCAGCAGTAAACGAATCTGAGAACAAGCTGAGCCCTTCGTTCAATTTCAAACGCGATCGAACGCGGTTCTCGCGGATCAGACGGCTTTCGATTAAATCCAGCGCCCTCGCGCGGGTGTTTGTCGATCAATTCGCCATTTTGGAGAACGAGTTATCGATCGCTTACGAGTAATCGTGGTTAATATTTGATTTCAACGTTGGTCATTGTTTGCTTTGGAACTCGCGTTTAATTCTTAGACGACATTGCAGTTCCTCTATCGATTTTCGAGATTGGAGAACGAGTTATCGATCGCTCGAAGGTAATCGCGGCTAGTATTTGATTTAACTTTGGTCGTGGTTCGCTGTGGAACTCGCGTTTAATTCTCTCTCATCAATTTCTGAGCAAGAAAGATCTAACGCAGGCTGCCCACGTCGCGGCGCAAGGCGCGCTCTCAAAGCCTCCCATCGAAATCGAGAAGCAGATAATTCGATGTTTATGGTAATCGAAGCTCGAGCACGAACAGAAGGTTTCATTTTCTCGAACCGTTGTCCCGTTACGCAACCCGTGCACATAGTCCCTAGATTTCACCTTTTCCCACAGAGAGTGCCATCCGCTATCGTTCGACTATCTCCTTGTGTCATCTCGAAAAAATGCCCGTGGCAGCCTCCTCAGGCCTGGTAATAATCGAGGGGGACATTGACCAGTCGCATAGTTCGCTCGCGGGAAAAACGAACAGTCCATTTCCCGATTAGATTTCTGCCTCTCTCGACAGCCTACCGCCTCTTCCCTCTCCACTCTCTCTCTCTCTCTCTCTCTCTCTTTTGTTTTAATTATTCCTCACGACACGAGCCCATAGAGACCACTGAAGAAGTATTGTCGCGACTTGTTCGTCCACGAGACCAGCCAACCTCGACGCGTCCTGGTCCAGACTTTCGCTGTGAGCCTTCTCCGTGTGCTATTGACCCTTTTTCACTACAGGTGAGCTGGGAGGGGCCTTGGACAGGTAGATACACCCAACCTGCGTACCGTAAGAATCGAGCGCCCCGTCTAACGGGTGTTCCTCCGCGAACCTTATTGTACTCTTTTCCTGGTCGCCTCCGGAACGATCCTCGCCTCGCCTCGTTCTCTCTTCGCTGGTACTTCTTTTCTTTTTTCTTTTTTTCTCTTTTTGGCTTCTTCTTCTTCTTTACGCTCGATCTACCGCCTTATCGCCAGGCGCACGACGATGTTACATCGCCTGGGATCGCGTTCAATCGATCCGACGGTTTTAAAATGCGCGCGGTTGATTAATCGCATGATCCGGCGACGATTTGATTCAGTGAGGACGCTTGGATTCTGTGTTTAGACGCGTTATGCGAGATTGGAAGTTGGTCAGATTTCTGGTTTTTAAGGGAAATTGATGTAAGCGCTGGTTCGTTTGTGCCATTTTTTGGTTTATTGGATGCGGTTCAGGGGTTCGTGGCGTGGAAGTTTAAATGGGGAATTTTAGAAATAATAATGCTGTTACTTTTTTCTGAGGAGGCAAAAGATATGCTAGAGCGATCGACTTTATAATTTTTGTCAACTTTTTGTTTTTTGTCTCGTTTGTTTCCTAAAATTGATCGCTCGACTTCAATTATGGCCACGTTCTGAACATTTTATTCCACTGCTTAGAGCAAAGACACTGGTATCTGTTTTTCTTGAAATTTCCCTCCAAATTTCAGCTCCAAAGTCCAATAATTCTGATTTCTACAAAGCTTTCAATCTATATTGTATCGCATAACGCTAGATTAATTAATTTTCGTCCTCGCTTGACTCCAGTCGTGGCCATTTATTGAAGAGGCAAAGTATATGCCAGAGTGATCGACTTTACAATTTTTATCAATTTTTAATGTGACACGCTCGACTTCAATTACGGCCACGTTGCAAACATTTTATTCCATTACTTAGACCAAAGACACTGATATCAGTTCCTCTTGAAATTTCTCTCCAAATTTCAGCTCAATAATCCTGGTTTTTCCAAAGCTCATCGCTTAACTCTAAATTGACTAACTTTTGTCCTCGTAAAGAGCAGATCTCGCCGTTTACACGAAAGAAAGTTTGACAAACAAACGGTTCTGCGATCGCAGAGGATCGCGGTGGTCCTCGAGGTTAACAATCGTCCTCCATTCAGCGGACGTCTTCATCAGGACCGTTCGAGGAGAGCGCAGTTTGGCTCGAAATCGCGTTGAACGGCCAGCAGGGGCCATTGAAGGCTTTTCGTCCGGCTAACGGACCCGCGTGCGCATAATGAGCGGTCCATCCGTTATGACCGAGAGCGTAATGGACCTTGACCGAATAAATTAGCGCTCGAAAGTTACCAAATTCGTCACGCCGCGAAGGAGTAGCTAATAACCGGTAATAACGACCTGGCGACTCCCTCGTTGCAGGCTTGGCCATCGCGGAAGACGCTTGGCGTCGTGTGCGATACGATCGATCCTGAGGAAGAAGAAAAAAAAAGAAAGAAAAGAAAAAAAATGGACGCGTAATGACATCGAACATTCTGGGTCGATACGATTCAGGTCGCTCAGTGGGAGGAGAATCGCGATCATTCCTCATACGCGAGCCACGGAATGCTGCTGGGAATGTAAACGGTCCGTTAATTAACGTTCGCCAGGCATTAATTGCACTCTAATTACACGAGCGTTAGACGGTGTATTTAATATTAATAACGACGGTTTATCGTTGCCAGCGGAGATAAGAATGCGATGGCTCGCGTTGCTGCGAATCGCGAGGAATGGCATTTCGAGGCGAAGCGGTTCTTTCCTAGTCTCGAGTTCTACAAAGTATTTCGACGGAGATCCCTCGCGCTGGATATTTGCGAAACTGTTCGAGTAAGATCATTTTTCCTCTTTCGTTTTAAATTGATCACTCGCGTTTACCATTTATAACGAGATTCTTGCGTTACAATGTCTTCAACGTTTACCAAGATCGTCGAGTCGTACGTAGTTAATTAGAGAATCAGGATTTACATTTAATAACTCTGTTATAAAGTTCTGTTTCTCGTTAATAAAGACAGTGCTTGATCCATTCCTTTCAAAATTGAAAAATAATTCAATTCTAGATCGATTGGAATTAGTTCAAACTCCAACGAGGGCTTTAAATCTATATCGATCTTTTATATTTAAATGCTGACGAATAAAACGCAAACCCACGACTCTATCTCGAAGGGGATGCGTCATAACTCTGTTATAAAGTTCTCTTTCTCGTTGATAAAGGCAGTACTTGATCCATTCCTTTCAGAATTTAAAAATAATTAAATTCTAGATCGATTGGAATTAGTTCAAACTCCAACGAGGGCTTTAAATCTATATCGATCTTTATATTTAAATACTGACGAGTAAAACGCGAACTATGACAATCGATTGTTCTTAATCTCGAAGGGGATGCGTCACGAGTCAGATCACGCGCGATCCAAGAGCGACCAACGATCGATACAGCGATCAATGGATCGCGTTCGAGTCCACCTCGCTTCCTACTTTCACCGCATCCCTCTCGATCTCGCCTGGCGAGGATCACGCGGAACCTGGAATTCCCTGGGCTCCCTTCGCGTCATAAAGATCCCCGCGATTCTGGACAAGCACACCTACGTACTTTCTCTCGACGACTGTTTCGCATACTCCGCGAGAAACCAGTCCAACCGAGCCGCCTCGTTTCTTCGCGGGGAGCCTAATATCGAGCGTTGCAGAGAGGAAAGCTCGTGGAGAACGTTCGAAATCTCGTAGAAAAAAGTTACAAAGGGTCATTTAGACTTCGTAGAGTCTTGGACCAAGAGAAATATCAACGCTGATCAATGAATTCCAAACGCAAACTCAGCTGACAGGTATTAAGTCACTTGTGCATTCAAAAAACCCGCGTTTTTTGTCGAAGCTGACTCTAACATTCTTTCGAAAGCTTGCGTAAAGTAGAATTACGTCGAGAATTCCATTTCGTGTTGCACTTTTCTGTGTTAGCCACGCGAAAAGTCGAAGAAACGAGTGCAACCAGTTCGCCAAGAAGAGGCACGCGACCTTACGCGCTTTTGCGTGCCTCGAGCGCACTCGCGAGGTTAAGAAAAAGCGAGAAGCTGACTCTAATATTCTTTCGAAAGCTTGCGTAAAGTAGAACCACTTGAAGAATTCCACTTTGTTTCGTACTTCTCTGTTTTAGCTGCGCGAAAAATTGAAGAAACGCGTGCAACCAGTTCGCCAAGAGGAGGCACGCGACCTCGCACGCTTTATGCGTGCCTCAAGCGCGCTGGCGAGAAGCTGACTCCAATATTCTTTCAAAAGCTCGCGAAAAATAGAACCACCTCAAGAATTCCACTTCGTGTCGCACTTCTTAGTCACGCGAGCTTTATGCGTGCTTCAAGCGCGCTCGCGAGGTCGTGAAAAAGCGAGAATCTGACTCCAATATTCTCTCGAAAGCTCGCGTAAAGTAGAACCACTTGGAGAATTCCACTTCGTGTCGCGTTTCTCTGTGTTAGCCGCGCGAAAAGTCGAAGAAACGCGCGTAACCAGAGAAAAATCGAGGAGGGTCGAGTTGGACGCGCGTCAGGACACGCGTCATCGCGTACGAATTTGCGTTCGCGGAGGATCTGAGACGAAGGAACGTGGTGGAATCCTCTAACGGCACTGCTCGCAGCGAGTGCACGAGTTCGTCACGGGGTCGAGCCTCTCTCGAGCTGTTCTCCACTTCAGAGACCAGAGAGAGAGAGAGAGAGAAAGAGAAACGATCGAGGGCCGTCGACCGATCGACTCACCCTCGTCGATACTAATTCGACTCCCCGTTAACAGGCCTGACGTTAACACGGTTCACTTGATCGAAACAACCGACGGGGTCATCTCTTCTCCTCTTCCTCCTTTTTCTTTCAGTCCACCACTTTTGTTTCTTCTTTATTCCTCGTTCCTCGTCTCGTCCAGCTCGTCATCCACGAGATGGTATCGATGCCAGGGTGTGTATCGACTGCCACGCTCGCCAGTTAGTCCTTGAACCAGTGGAAGAGGAGAAGGCGCGTGCAGCACGCAGCGAGGGAACCTGCGTTATAAACGAACGCGCGATCCATCTTGATTTCTTCGGCTCCTTTCACTTTCGACAGTCTCTCCTCGATTCTTGACCGCGGTTCAAACGCATCGTCGAAGAGGAACACGCGGAACGACGCTCAGGAGACAGAACGAACGATCCACTGGATATCCTGTTAAATATCCTGCGCACACGCTTTTCGATGTTAATTGGTTCTCCATTTTTAAGGCTCGCGATGGACGAGGAATAAGCGGTTTGCGCGAAGCAGAGAGCTTCGTTGCGAAAAGGGAGGTTAATTATCGATGATCGATTCCGAAATCGTTACGCTGGTTAATTGCTTGTCTGGTAATGAGCGTCGTAAAGAGTTCTGTTTCTCGTTCGTTTCGAGGATGGAGCTGAGAGGCGCTTGTCTGCGTGTCGACGCTGATGCGAGACAAATCTTGGTTGGGACTCGCTGAAATCGATCGATCGGCCTTGCAGAACGTGGAACGCGTTCGATTTCTGCGAGCGCTGCGAGATGCGAGGGCACGTCGATTCGTCTCGACTTGAATTCAATTCGCCGCTTCCGTTTCGTGCGTGACCGACGCGCATCGGGAAATCCGCATTCGACGCGCTCGTTAAAATCACCTCGTAACTGGGACCGACATCCTTTCGATTTCTGGACGAACTGCACGGGAATCGCGCTTCAGACAGGCGAAATTCGCGATTTTTCAAGGATTCTGCAGAATTTTAGGCACCGCAACATCGAAATTCTCGCGCCTTTTCTCGTACCCGTTATTTGCGATTCTTCTAAGGATTCTGCCCATTTTTAAGGCACTGCCAGATCTAAATTTTTCGTCTCTTCTGGTACTTGTTACTTGCGATTCTTTTAACGATTCTGATAGATCTAAATTTTCGCGTCTCGCGTTATTTCCGATTTTTTAAAGGATTCTGTAAAATTTTAGGGCACTGATAGGTCGAAATTCTCGCGTCTTTTCTCCTACGCGTTATTTGCGATTCTTCTAAGGATTCTGCCCATTTTTAAGGCACTGCCAAATCTAAATTTTTCGTCTCTTCTGGTACTTGTTACTTGCGATTCTTTTAACGATTCTGCAGAATTTTAAGGCACTGATAGATCGAAATTCTCGCGTCTCTCGTTATTTGCGATTTTTTTAAGGATTCTGTAGAATTTTAAAGCACTGCTAGATCTAAATTTTCGCGTCTCGCGTTATTTGCGATATTTTAAAGGATTCTGCAGAATTTTAAGGCACTGATAGATCGAAATTCTCACGTCTCTGGTCATTTGCAATTTTTTAAAGAATTCTGTAGAATTTTAAAGCATTGCTAGATCTAAATTTTCGCGTCTCGCGTTATTTGCGATATTTTAAAGGATTCTGTAGAATTTTAAGGCACTGCTAGATCTAAATTCTCGCGTCTCGCGTTATTTGCGATTTTTTAAAGGATTCTGTAAAATTTTAAGGCACTGATAGGTCGAAATTCTCGCGTCTCTTCTCCTACGCGTTATTTGCGATTCTTCTAAGGATTCTGCAGAATTTTAAAGCATAGTTAGATCTAAATTTTTGCGTTTCTTCTCGTACTCGATATTTGCCATTTTTTTTAAGGATTCTGCAGAATTTTAAGGCACTGATAGATCTAAAATTTCGCGTCTCTTCTCGTACTCGTTATTTGCGATTTTTTAAAGGATTCTGTAAAATTTTAAGGCACTGATAGATCGAAATTCTCGCGTCTCTTCTCGTACGCGTTATTTGCGATTCTTCTAAGGATTCTGACCGATTTTAAACCACTGCCAGATCTATATTTTGGCGTCTCTTCTGGTACTTGTTACTTGCGATTCTTCTAAGAATTTTGCACGATTTTAAGTCACTGCTAGATCTAAATTTTCGCGTCCCTTCTGGTACTCGTTATTTACGATTCTTTTAAGGATTCTGCCGATTTTAAGGCACTGCAAGATTAAAGAGAAGAACTTTGAGCGACGAATGAAATTCGAGGGATCCACAGAGACTTCTTATTGCAATTCTTTTAAGGATTCTGCCGATTTTAAGGCACTGCAAAACGAAAGAAGAACTTTGTAGGACAAATGAAATTTGAAGGCTGTACAGAGACTTCTTATTGCGATTTCTTTTTAACATTTCTGTCTGATTTTAAGGCACTGCAAGTTGGAAGAAGGAGTTTGAACGACGAGTGAAATTCTGGGCATCTCTTCAGTGGTTCAGGATTGGTTTAGAGAGTCGTGTGAAGAGACAAGGCAGAAGAGGATGGCTGTATCATCTACATTATTAATTCTGTATCATTCTGCATTAGTTTTAAGAATATTGTTGTACTTTTTTAGTGTAATATGTACTTGTATACCTATTTATACTGTTAGAAGTGTGGAATATTATATTAATTAGTATCTACTGTACATTTTGTTCATTTTATCATTCACGTTATTAATTCTGTATCATTCAATGTTAGTTTTAAGAATATTATTGCACTTTTTTAGCGTAATATGTACTTGTAAACTTAGTCTGTATCATTCTACGTTAGTTTTAAGAGTATTATTGCACCTTTTTAGCGTAATATGTACTTGTATACTCATTCCATATCATTCTATGTTAGTTTTACGAATATTATTGCACTTTTTTAGCGTAATATGTACTTGTAAACTTATTCTGTATCATTCTACGTTAGTTTTAAGAGTATTATTGCACCTTTTTAGCGTAATATGTACTTGTAAACTTATTTTGTATCTTTCTACGTTAGTTTTAAGAATATTATTGTACTTTTCAAGCGTAATATGTACTCGTATACTTATTCTGTATCATTCTACGTTAGTTTTAAGAATATTATTGTACTTCTCAAGCGTGATATGTACTTGTAAACTTACTCTGCATCATTCTACATTAGTTTTAAGAATATTCCTGTACTTTTCAAGCGTAATATGTACTCGTATACATATTTATACCATTAGAAGTACGAAACACTGTATTAATTAACATCTACTGTACATGTTATCAATTTTATTGAATAAATTAATTGTTTTAAAGGAATACAACGAGAGTTCTATTATTTCCCTTGATTCTACCAACGTCCAATCCCATTTCCTGGTCATTTTCACAGAAATTAGCGTCAGATACTTAACAGTAGAATAACAAAATAAGATCAGGAAAGTTTGAATTTCCCGCGTTCTTTTCGAATACCTCCTCGCATATCATATTCTCCTGATACATTCGCAATTTTTCGATCGAAAATTTGAGAATCTCACTTTGATGACGTCATTGGGGGCTCTCGAGAATTCCAGGAATTCTCGATGACGTCATTTCCAAGAAGTGGCACTATTCGGATACCTCCTGTGACGTCATGTTCTCCTGATACATCGTCGATTTTTCGACCAAAATCTTGAAAACTCGCAAAGTATCAGGAGAACATGACGTCACAGGAGGTATGCTTGCCACTTCCAGGAAAATGACGTCATTTCTCAGAATCGTCGAAATTCCAGGAATTCTCGATGACGTCATTTCCAAGAAGTGGCAAAACTCGGATACCTCCTATGACGTCATGTTCTCCTGATACTTTGCGGATTTTTCGACCAAAATCCTGAAAATTCGACTTTGTAACAGGAGAACATAACATGTGAGGAGGTATTCGAATAGTGCCACTTCTTGGAAATGACGTCATCAAGAATTCCTGGAATTTTGGCGATTCTGAGAAATGACGTCATTTTCCTAGAACTGGCACGAATACCTCCTGTGACGTCATGTTCTCCTGATACATTGCCGATTTTTCGACCAAAATCTTGAAAATTCGACTTTGTAACAGGAGAACATAAGTGGTGAGGAGGTATTCGCGCCACTTCCAGGTAAATGACGTCACTTCCAAGAATCGACGAAATTCCAGGAATTCTCGATGACGTCATTTCCAAGAACTGGCACTATTCGGATACCTCCTGTGACGTCATGTTCTCCTGATACAAAGTCGATTTTCGTGAATTTTGGTCGAAAAATCGCCAATGTATCAGGAGAACATGACGTCACAGGAGGTATCCGAATAGTGCCACTTCTTGGAAATGACGTCATCGAGAATTCCTGGAATTACCAAGAACCCCTGTGACGTCATCAAACTTGGATTTTCAAAATGTTGGTCGAAAAATCGACAATGTATCAGGAGAACATAACATATGAGGAGGTATTTGAATTGTGCCACTTCTTGGAAATGACGTCATCGAGAATTCCTGGAATTTCTGCGATACCCGGAAGTGACGTCATTTTCCAGGAATTATCGAGTCCAGGCGCAATTATTTAAATTTCTAATCACTTTATTTGGGTTCAGGGCTGTTTTCACGAGTTTTTTCTCGTTTCAGGATTGGGATTGGTCTTTCTAGGATTGTTGGACAGGTTATTAATTAATTAAACAGTAAATTAACAATATACAAACGTTTATTTATGCCTTAAACAATTGGTACACTACAGAGACAGTTTAACAAGCTAATTATTATAAATTTTCTTTATAAACCCATGTACAATACATCTTATACGACTAAAACTTATATAACTGCATCTTACATGACTAAAACTTAAGTAAACTCGCAAGATATAAACGTCAATCAAATTATTCTTCGCAATTATCCTTTATTACTGTAGAAGAAGTCGATGGTCCACTGCTCCACTGAATTTCTACTCTTCTGGCCTTAGTTCCTCGTTAGATTGTGTGAATTATGTTGAAAATTCACTTTGCATACACAGCCAAAGGATTAGATCTCTCGTCCAGCAGTGTACTCCTCGTACCCTCGTTTAAAACCAATGGATCATTCGTTTCCTCCAGAGAAATCCTTTTCCAAAGTTGGATCCACGCAAATTGAAGGCGATGGCGTTCTGCAAACACAACTAAGCACATTAACGACTATTATACTTACCATCGTCCATGCAATCGCACCATACATAAAAGTATCTACTTTCATGGCACTAATAACCTATCCAAGCAGTACAGAAGCTGCAACATTAAATATAAGAGGAGAAAAGGAAAGTATAAACCTCTCCACGTCCTCATACTTTATCACTATCGACGATTAAGTCGAATATAATTACCCCATCCACAATTTCCAAGTCGCTGAACCTCAGAAACCAACGAAGACAGCAATACCTGAAAACCAGCACCGTTAAATTAAAAAAAAAAAGGTGCAATATTAAATATAACAGAAGAAAAAGAAAGTAAGAACCTCTCTACGTCCTCATACTTCATCATCATCGACAATCAAGTCGAATACAATTTCCAAACTCGACTCTGAACACTTGTACCCCCCTCTACGATTTCTAATCCACCCTACAGCACGAGTATACCCCATCCAACAAACACAATCCCCAATTTCCAAATCGCGGAACCTCAGAAACCAAATAAAACATACGAAAGATACCTTAAAACCAGCACCATTAAATTGAAAAAAAAAAAAGGAAAGATCGTCTCATCCTCGCGTTGAAAACACCCTACAACACAAGTATCGTACCCATCCAACAACTACCACCCCCAATTTCAAATCGCAGGACCTCAGAAACCAACGAAGACAGACAAACCACACTTCAAAACCATCACCATTAAATTAAAAAAAAAAGAAAAGAAGGGAAGATCGTCTCATCCTCGCGTCGAAAACACCCTACAACACAAGTATCGTACCCATCCAACAACTACCACCCCCAATTTCAAATCGCAGGACCTCAGAAACCAACGAAGACAGCCAAACCACACCTCAAAACCATCACCATTAAATGAATAAAAAAAGAAAAAAAAAGGAAAAATCGCCTATCCTCGCATCGAAAACAACCACAACCGATGGGTACGCAGGCTCAGAGGCTTAGGAGTAACGATCTCCGCGATAACACCGCGCATTACGACAATACCTGTCGTTACTCGCCGCGTAGCCGGCTACGGGATTGGTCTTTTGCTTAAGGCGAGCTCTCGCCGCGTTTCCTTGCCCCTGCCTCCTCGAGCGTTCGCCTAGGAATCGATTTACGAGCGAACGCGTGTACGCGGCGCGTTGCGTCAGCGCGCGCGGCTTACAAACACACCGTGCGGCTCGGAGAGGAAGGCCCGCGGGGCCCTAGCGGCACGTGTGCGCGCGTACGGGGCCCGCACACCACGCACCGTCCGCTTAGACACGCTCCGTGCACGCGTGCGCGCCAGACGGCCAGGCAAGTGGCCTTACAAGGACGTACACCGCGACACGCACGGCCCGCGAGCGAGCGCGAGTGTGTGCGCCACCGCTAACGCCACTGCGCATACCCGATTTACATTACCGCCAGGGCGCATGCGCGAGAGCCTAGCGTAGTCGCGGATCTACCGCCGTGGCACGCGCACATGCGCGCTGACTCGACTTTGCTACCTGCGATTCCTAGCCGCCGCCACTGCTTCTGAGCAGCGCGTTGGAGTCGACCAAACGTCTGGTTTGAGGTAGTTGGAAGTCTTTCAAGAGGAGTTTAAGGGCGAAAAATGAAATGCAAATTTCCTATCCGCCACTGCTTCTGAGCAGCGCGTTGGAATCGTTCAAACGTCTGGTTTCAGGCGATTGGAAGTCTTTTAAGAGGATTCTAAGGGCGAGAGGTGAAGTGCGATTGGGGTTCTCTATGGATAGAGCTATGATCGAGTCTGTGGTATGTTGGTAATTGCACCAGAGATGTTTGCGAATAAATATCGATACAGTGGCGAGTAAAACCCCTGCTGGATTGATCTCAAAAGTATCAAACTCTGTAGATCAGTCTTGTTGGGATCTGTTTGCTGTTGAACATTGGTTTGTAGTTATTGGAAGTTTCTCAAGAGGAGTCTAGAGGCGAGAGATGAAATGCAATTGGAGTTGCTATGGATAGAGCTGCAATCGAGTCTGTGGTACGTTGATAATCGCACCAGAGATGTTTGCGAATAAATATCGATACACTGTGCAGTAGAACCTCTAATTGCACTTTGTAGATCAGTCAGATGATGCTTAAATAAAAGAGTGTTCAACAACTACCGTTACAGATACCCTCAAGCAACAGTCTATCAAGCTTCTGATCGTTTTCCGCCATCTTCCTGCTCTTCCTTAGAACAGATCTCGCGAGTGTCTCGTATCAAGTCCAACTCGATCGCGCGCAGACACACGCGTGCCATTTAAATCATTCTCCACAGATCGTATCGCCTCGCCCAGCGTTGATTGCATCCGCGGCGACGACAAACAGCAGCGCGGCTCTCCGCTCGAACAATCGAGGCGGGAATAGCCGCGAGCGTTCAAATAGATTGGCCAGGCTCGCGTGAATCAGCGTGTGTCCGTCACACGCGGCTCGTCCCGCGAATAATGAAGACTTTTCGCGTGCGAACGCGAAGGCGTCGATCGCGACGCCTTTCTCTCTCTGCGACAGCGCCACCAGCGCCAGGATCCACGCGAGCCGCGTTCTCCAGCCGTTTCCGGCGTTGCGCGCGTCACTGATTCGAAATTTTATCCCGCCACGGCAAAACGAGCAACCAGAAAGGCGTCCCTCGCGCGCTCGACTTACGAAATCGGCCCAGAATAACGATTTATATCGCGAAATTACTACCCCGTATCGCGGCACAATGCGATGCGATAAATTAAACGAGCTCGCGGCACGTGAAAGGACGAATGGTAATTCGAGCGTTCCGCGTTATCCGCGCGATCTGCGCGGCTCGAGCTCTCGCGTACGATCTCGCTCTGTCCCCGGGGCTTCCCTGCTTTTCCACTCGAAACCAAGTAATTATTAACGCGCGATCGTTTCGAGGCGAGATCTTCGAGAGCTGCTCGAGAACTCGAGCGATTTCGAGCTACCGTTTCAAGCTGCGACCAGAAATGGTCCAGAAAAACGGTAGCTAGCGTGAAATGGTCAGCTGTGCGAGTAGAATTATAGGGCCATTGAACGTTCGCGTTAATAAAATCGATTGGAACGGTTCGTTCCTCGCGCGACGGTTTTCGCGTTACTGTTTCACGATAATTCAAGAAACTGTTAGCTTTTATTCTTGGTTAGCTAACCAGGATACGTATTTATCTCGTGAACGATATTCGACTGATCGTTTAAGCGTTTTCAAGCGTTTTCATTCCTCGAAATCTGATCAAGTTGGTGAAATCCACTTCCGCGAAGCGCCAGTCGATTTTCTTTTCACCATTTTCCTTTTCTTCTTTTTTTTTTATCGCTGGCTGGTTACGTCCTCGTTACGCAACCGCGAAAATCCACAGCCTGCGATTTCGTTTCAGCTCGACGCGAGTTTGAATTGCTCGAGCCTCAGCTCGCGAAATTCCAGCGGATTTCGCAAGCGCGCAGGCGTATCGCGTGGTCGACAAAGGAATTTTCTACGCGTGTCCGATACTCTTCTCGACCGTACAGTGAAAGTATTCAAAGTTTCGCGAACCTTTCATCATTGATGACGTGCACGCGCAACTTCGTCGCTGTTCGTCGTTTCGTAACATTCTTACGCTCGACGGGAAACGAACGAACGCAGCCTCGCGTTCAGCTCGCTCGCGTGCTTTTATTTAGCCGCTCGAATTAATTCGAGCAGAGAACGCAACGAGTTATATTTAGATAAGCGGTTTTCGAAGTCAATTTTAATTGAAAATAATTTGTACCTGCTCGCAGATAACGATCGAGGCGGACTCTTTCTTCCGTTCCCGCGAGTATTGGTCGTATTTGCTCGAGACGAGAGACGCGTCCTGGAAAAAAGTGTAATGGCCACCGCGTGGGAAACGATGGGATCCTGTCCTGGCCACCAGGAGTCGACTTTCGCGTGCGCGACTTTCGAGGATAACGCGAACGAGCGATTAACGCGGCTAAGATCGTTGGATCAGAGGCGAAATTGAAGGCTGCGAGGGACAGAGCAGCCAGTTCCCAGCGTCTCTCTTCTTATTAGCAACATCCTCGGGGTAATAATGTTGCAAATAACCCTTTTTCTAGCGTTGCGAGGCTGCCGCCGTGGCGGTGTCAGGATGGTAACCGGTATAAATGCCATGTCGAGAAGGCGAAAAACAAGCAAACGACCAGCCACCGCCTGTACTACATGCGACGCCGATATCCCGTGCAATTTTCTTTCGGTTTTCACTGATCGTTATCCAGAGCCATCGGTTTTATTATGGTGATTACTTTCCTATCGATGTCTCCCCGTTCGACCACCGAGCGCACTCAATTACCGTCGACCAGGTACAAAATAGACCGATCATATTATGCTGCATCGTGTGTCACACGCTCTGACAGATAAACGGTCGAAGAAAACATTTTTAGAAGAGACTGGGGTGGTTTAGCGAGCCTGTTTGATTTTAGTAAGAAAGTTAATTTGGTCGTTGGGGTTTTAAGTAAGTCAGAGAAGATGTTTCTCTTGATGGTTCGCAGTAGATTTAATTATTATTGGTGTTTAGAATATTCTGTGATTCTTTAAAGATTTCTTCAGGGGTGAAGAAAACATTTTCAGAAGAGAGTAGGGTGGTTTAGTAATCGTGTTTGATTTTATTGAGGAAGTTAATTTGGTCGTTGGGTTTTAGGTCGAATCTTAGTTCGCAGTAAATTTAATTATTATTCGTGTTCAGAATTTTCTGTTTTTTTCGTTGCAATCTGTGATTCTTTAAAGATTTCTTCATCCCTGAAGAAAACATTTTTAGAAGAGAGTGGGGTGGTTTAGTAATCGTGTTTGATTTTATTGAGAAAGTTGATTTGGTTGTTGGGTTTTTAAGTAAGTCACACGCTCTGACACATCTACGGTTGAAGAAAAAATTTTTAGAAGAGAGTGGGGTGGTTTAGTAATCGTGTTTGATTTTATTGAGAAAGTTAATTTGGTCGTTGGGTTTTAGGTCGAGTCTTAGTTCGCAGTAAATTTAATTATTATTCGTGTTTAGAATTTTCTTTTCTTTTCGTTGCAATCTGTGATTCTTTAAAGATTTGTTCAGGGATGAAGAAAACATTTTTATAACAGAGTGGGGTGGTTTAGTAATCGTGTTTGATTTTATTGAGAAAGTTGATTTGGTTGTTGGGTTTTTAAGTAAGTCATACGCTCTGACACATCCATGGTCAAAGAAAACATTTTTAGTAAAGAGTGGGGTGGTTTAGTAATTGTGTTTGATTTTAGTAAGAAAGTTAATTTGGTCGTTGGGGTTTTAAGTAAGTCAGAGAAGATGTTTCTCTTGATGGTTCCCAGTAGATTTAATTATTCTTGGTGTTTAGAATATTCTGTGATTCTTTAAAGATTTCTTCAGGGATGAAGAAAACATTTTTATAACAGAGTGGGGTGGTTTAGTAATCGTGTTTGATTTTATTGAGAAAGTTGATTTGGTTGTTGAGTTTTAGGTCGAGTCTTAGTTCGCAGTAAATTTAATTATTATTCGTGTTCAGAATTTTCTGGTCTTTTCGTTGCAATCTGTGATTCTTTAAAGATTTGTTCAGGGATGATGAGACTTCTTTGCTAAGTCGTTTGTAAGGGATTGAGAAGAGTGAAAAGGGTACCAATAATTCGACGATGATGACAGTCGATCTTTCTTTCGCTCTCATTCTTAAAATTTTGCAAAAGAATTTATATTTCCTTCGCGTTTTACTATTTTTGCAAACGAAGAGCGAGAAACGAAAGATTAACCCTGCGTGGGTTACTTAAAAGTCCTTCAAGGATCAGTGTCTGACTCGCGAGTCACAAGTTCTCCATCGTTGGTCTACAATGACAATAAAAAATCGTCTTTCGTGAGTCAAATTCTCCATCACTACAATAACAATAAAAACCTTCTTTTTCTCCAATACACTTCGCATACTTGATTCTACAAAGCTAAACTATAGTCCTCACAAATTATACAAAAGCTTCTTAACTCAATTCCTTAACTTTTATTACAACTTTAACGATATAAAAAAAAAGAAGAACTCTATTCGTGCATTCAACGACAAACAATCTCACACTCAAAAAACCCCACATTGAACATCAAAGAAGCAAGAATAGCAAAATTCGCGGATCGACAAATTTCTCACGCGAGCCAGCAGCAATGTAATAGTCTTCAGTGTCTAATCCATGAGTCAAATTCTCCATCACTGCAATAAAATCTTCCTTTTCAATATACTTCGCATACTTGATTTTACAAAACTGAACCACGATCCTCACAAATTATACAAAAGCTCTTCGACTCGCTTCTTCAACCCTCATCGTCACATCCCCAACGATACAAAAAGAAGAAGAAGAACTCTATTCGTGCATTCAACGACAAACAATCTCACACTCAAAAACCCCCACATCGAACATCAAAGAAGTAGGAATACACACCATTGTGTGTTGAACACGAGCGAAGAAAGTTCACGCGAGCCAGCAGCGACGTAATCGAAGGCATCGCGAGAGAGTGGCGCGCGAGCTGCGCCAATCGCAGGCGGCGAGGGCAGCCGCGAAATTGAAATTGATTCCGCGTCGGTAATAAGCCGCTTCGACGAGGTTCCGTGCGTTACGTGCGCACACGCCCCGAAGGTTCACGCCGCTCTGGCGATGCCCACGACACGTGCACTCTCGCGCCCTTCTAACGAGCCGATGCTCCTCTTCGTGGCCTGCTCCGCGTCGATTCACCAAGCGCCATTCATAACTCGCGCCGACAGGTTCGCCAGCTCTGCCCCTCTCACCTGCTCCGCCATTGTCGCGACCATCGCGTCACGGCTAATCCCATTTTAATTCCAGCCTTTTCGTCAAAAGGCTTGCTTTTGTTCAAATGTAATAAACTGTCGAGCTGTGCGGCAGGGTAGCTTTCTATTTTTCTTTTTTTTTTTTAGAGATTTACATTGCGTACCAATTTGTTGCTTTCGCGTAATTATTTGCGCGCGATTATCTTGAGTAATGCAGCGTTTGATTTGCGCAAGTTGTCTGCTTCCAAAGTGGAAACGCGCGTTTGAGAAATTTACTATTCGAGATGGAGTATTTTCAAATACTTTCATTCGTAGCTTTCCATTTTTTTTAAGATTTGTATTGCGTACGAATTAGTTTCTATCGCGTAATTATTTGCGTGCGATTATCTTGAGTAGTGCATCGTTTGATTTGCGCAAGTTGTCTGCTTCCAAAGTGGAAACGCGCGTTTGAGAAATTTACTATTCGAGATGGAGTATTTTCAAATACTTTCATTCGTAGCTTTCCATTTTTTTTAAGATTTGTATTGCGTACGAATTAGTTTCTTTCGCGTAATTATTTTCGCGCTTCTCTCTTCTATTCTCTCTGCTTCCAAAATGGGGACGCGTGTTTGCTTTCTTCTATTTTCCCTGCTTCCAAAATGGGGACGCGTGTTAGCTTTCAAAAGTTCCAAATACTTTAATTGATTAAACTTGCACAGCGACTGCTGGTTCGTATGCAAAGCATCACTGCCAGAAGAGACTTTCTGTAACTCGTTTGGATCGACTGAACGCGTTCGCGACGAGCGACGTCTGAAAAAGCTGGGCGTCTGAAAAAGTCGTTCGCGATGGTGGTTAGCCATTAACATCGAAATCCCTCGATTTACGGTCGGTTTCTCTGGAGTTTCGACTTTACGCGTGGCGAACAATGGCCGCCCACGCCTGGACGCGATATTTATTCGTCGACTCGCACGCGCGCTCACCCTCGTCGCCACCCTTCCGTGTTCCTGACTGCTGCGTCCTCTTTTTGGAGCCGCAAACTGTCGGAGGACCTTCCTCGCGAAGCGGAAATGGACGCGTCAGCGTCGCGGTGATGTCTGTCGAGCGGATGAACCACTTTTACTCGACTTCGAGAGACCAAGATAGTTTGTAAATGCAAAGGAATAATTTCAGAATACAATCGATGGCGTAGAAAAAGAAGACGAAGTCGTTAATATTCCTTGCACTCTTTACAATTGTAAAACAGAATCAGTTTTCATATAAATTGTACGTTTGTATATAAGCTCTTAGTTTTCTAAAACTTTAAAAAATTGATATATCAAGGCATTCATAAAAAATTGATGTATCAAAGCATTAATTGATTACAATGAATTACAAAGAATAAATTCTACAGACAATGCTTTCTCGACATTTCATCTCTCTATATAAACAAAAATAATTCGTTAACGATAAAAGAAATTTCATATTTGCATATAACCTCTTATTTATCTAAAAAAAGGGGAATACATCAAAGCTTAAAAAAATTAATATTTATCAAGAAACTCATTGATTGCAGACAATTACAAAGAACAAAACTCTATAGAAGATACTTTCTGGACATTCTACCCTTGCACACACAAAATAAAAGGACATATCCCTCGCCAACGAGTGCGATACCGTTCGAAGTACAATTAGAAAGTGGCGTTCGCGTGAAACATCTGGAACGGTCCCGCGAAACTCGTAAGTCGAGAGCGACCGTTTCGTTCTAACGCGACCAAAGCCGCGCGATCAGGAAAAAGCTGGGCCAGGATCGATTAAGAGCAATTATGCGGGATCAAAGGAGTCGCAGGGCTATCGATACGAACTTCTTTACACCGTGGAGGGACCCGTCGTCCAGCTGTGGCCGCGCGTTTCCCCGAAAACGGGCTGGCGCGGAATCCAGCCGCGGGGACCCGTTCCCGACTTTTTGCCAGTCGGGTATGCGGGCGCACCTACGTCAAATCGTAAATACATTTATTCATGTTAGGCAGCCGCGAGTATTGTATTCCGTTCTGGCGTTAGACAATGAAACGGGGGCGTCGTTCGCGCGGCGGTTGCGTCCGCCTCGAGGACGACGCACCAGCTCGCGAGACGCTTCGTGATCGCGGCTACCCGTGGATTTATTCGAAATTTCAGAGCGCTGCTCGTTTCTTGGAATCTTTGCTTCCGGCTGGTCTTCTTACGCGTTCGTTCGAGAGATTTCTTTGGACGACAAATTTTTTTATTATTTTGTATTCCAGTGGACAGCATTGAAATTGTAGTGTCTGTGAATTGGAATTGATTGCAGAGAAAATTAGATGGAAAACTATTGATTTTTTATTTTATAAAGCAAACGACAAATTTTTCTATTATTCTGTATTGAGATAAAGTAATGTCTGTGAATTAGAATTGATTGCAGAGGAAATTAGATGGAGAGATATTGATTTTTTTATTTTATAAAGCAAAGGTAACTATAGACGTCAATTTAAAAGAATATTTATTCGTTTCTTGAAACTTCTGTCTGTGTCTAATATTCTTTACGTTCGTTCGAGAGATTTCATTGAACGACAAATTTCTCTATTATTCTATATTCCAATAAATTGTATTGAAATTGTAGCGTTTGGGAATTAGAATTAATCGCAAAAGAAATTAGATGGAAGGCTATTGAAGTAGATTACCACAATTTTTTATTTTATAAAGCAAAGTTAACTATAGATGTCAGTTTAAGAGAATATTAATTCGTTTGAGAGTCTCCTTTAAGCGACAAATTTTTCTATTATTCTGTATTGAAATAAAGTAGTGTCTGCGAATTAAAATTAATCGCAGAGAAAATTAGATGAAGTACTGTTGAAGTGGATTACCACAATTTTTTATTCTATGAAGCAAAGTTAACTATAGATTCCAATTTTAGAGAACATTAATTTTACTTCTTTGATCAGAATCTAAAAAAAAGAATCACGATAATTCAAAGTCAACTATAGATTTTATTCTATTTTTATTAATTTTTTTATTATTATTTTATTGGGCCAATTTAAGAGAATATTAATTTTACTCCTTTAAAATGTTCCAAGTATAAATACGTGTGATCGTGTGACACCAATTGGAACAAACATAAGGTATTTCTATTTAAAAAAAAGAATCACTCGTTTCTACAGGTCCTTTAACCAACGAGATCCTAATAGCTCGCGAGTTAACCACCGCAGAAATAGCATCCCACGCATCAAAAGGCACGAACCGCGAACAAGGAGCACGTCGTCCGCAGGCAACGTCGAACAGGAAGGATATCCGTGCTCTCAGCTACGAGGCAGCAAGGACGATCGATGCTCAGGACGTTTAATTGGCAATTATTCGTTCGAAGCAGCTCGACTGACACCGTAAACCATTGTAAATCGCCGCGGAATAAATCGTCGAGGGCACCAGCGAGGATCCTGGCGCGGGAGAAATACTGTGCCGGCTAAAAGCGAGCCTCTAACCGCGAGTTAGACCTACCCTTCTTCCTATTTACAACCTCGATGGCGCGTGCAACTCTGCATCGTTCGAGGTTGCACGAATCCTCTGGCAGAAAAGGATCTGGCGGGAAGTTCGACATTCGATCCTCGTCCTGGGATCGTTCGCGGAAAAAAGGGGGCGGTGATGAATAAAACAGGGGCCATCGTCTGTGGAGAACTGGCGAGAATACTGGGCCCACGCGAACGCTTCTGAACGAGCCTGGCCCACGATCTTTCTCGAGCATTTCGTAAATTCGCGAACACGCTTCGCAGAGAATTGCATCCACCTTTTAAACGAAAAAAGCTGTTCACACAATTGCGTGACCAGCAAAAGCGCGAAACTCGATGTAACTGTCGCGTTGTTCAACGTCCTCGCGAGCTAATTATTAATGTAACGAGACTTTCTCGAGCATTTTGGAAATTCGCAAAGAATTGCATCCACCCTTTGAACGAAAAAAGCTGTTCACACAATTGCGTGACCAGCAAAAGCGCGAAACTCGATGTAGCTGTCGCGTTGTTCAACGTCCTCGCGAGCTAATTATTAATGTAACGAGACAAGAAATGGCCAAATACGTATCGCGAGTCTACGCGAATACTTCTACGAGTCTGGTTCACGATCTTTCTCGAGCATTTTGGAAATTTACGAAGACGTTTTGCAGAGAATTGCATCCACCCTTTGAACGAAAAAAGCTGTTCGACAAAGCGCGAAACTCGCTGTCCACCGTCCTCGCGAGCTAATTATTAATGTAACGAGACAAGAAATGGCCAAATACGTATGGCGAGTGGACGCGAAACCGTGGCAGGTCGAACATGGCGAGCCTCTGGCAGCTTCCGTCGCTGTTGCGCGTGCGCTTGTTGCGAAACGACGCGACAAAACCGTCTAACAGGCCGGCTGCTTTATTTGTAAATAACAGTCCCATTGACGAGGGTAATTATCATGACCAATCGGGAACAACAAGCTGGCTGGACGTATCGTCGAGCGTAGGCCGCGCGTCCCATCGAGCGGACAGAGACAGAGCAGAAGGAAGGAAGAAACGAGTAACGCGGCTCAGAAGCGTGTAACCGAGCCACGAGGACAGCGTTTATCAGTTTTGCACGATTTACCAATAAATCGCGTCGATTGTTGTTTTTACCAGCCTCGAACCGCTTCTCGCGCGAGCCTCGACGATAATTAATGAGAAAATCTGCGACGATCGACCGTGGCCTTCGTGTCCGCCTCTCCAAGCGGTTTTTCTCCAACAGATTCGCTTCTCAAGATCCAACTCTGACACGTTACTCTCGCAAAGTCTCGCACACGCGTGGTCCAACCTTCTACGTTCATATTCGACACACTTCCTCGTTCGCAACACGAAACACGCAGTGAAATCTCGCGATGAGACAAATTCCTCTGGTTCGTCTCTCAGGATCCAACTCTGACGCGTTACTCTCGCAAAATCTCGCACACGCGTGGTCCAACCTTCCGCGTTCATATTCGACACACTTCCTGGCTCGCAATACGATAAACACAGTGAAATCTCGCGATGGAACAAAGTGACGCTTTCGCCAGGACAATAGACTCTCTCGCGAAGAGGATACGGTTTACTGAACCGAGACAACGGTCCACCTGACCAATTCAGCCTGCAACCAACGCTCTCGATCCTCCCTGACGCTCTGCACCCCACAGCAGACCATCAGTCCCACGAATTCCAGCGCTGCGAACACGAATCCTCCTCATCGACGCTGACAAAAACCGTCTGGCGAGCGATAAAATTGAACGGGAGGGGTAGAAAACCGTCGACCACGCGGTCGTTACCTCGCGACGTCCTCTGCCACGGATTCGTCAAGGCACTGGTCGACAAGAACCGACCGGAAACGACGCGGAACGGTGTATAACGAGATTCACGTAGCAACGATCTGGGACCAACAGCAGGTAGGCGTACGTGTACCTATATATATATACGTTCGCCAGCAGTAAACGATTCTCCAACCGCCTCCTCGGTCGACGGAAAAACTCGACCGCTTCTTTCGCGGTCGTTTCTTGCCTGCGCTCTCGCGGTTGTAAAGACGCGCGCACGTGAAGCGACGTCTCGCTGGCTCGACGAGGCTTTCCCTAAAGGGTTATTACGAATATCGACGGCGGTATTCCCGGTAGACGCGAGCTGCGTCTTCTGCGAGGACGTCTGGCCGCGGTTTCTTGCAGCCACCGCGGATGTCGCAGGGTCGCGTCCGTTTCTCTCTCTGGTAATTTACGAACGCCGTCTTCCGCTGCGCAAGAAGCGCTCCTCGCGCGCCAGCGTAGCGTTTAGAAACCGTTGGTAGAGAAACGGAGAGACGTTTTATAGATTGGCCAATGCCTGGCCATTTTAGGCGACCTCGCGTCTGCAGAGAATCAACAGGCAGTGCCGCGGGACTTTCTGATGCTGGCCAATAAATGTCGCGGGTTTGACACACGCCTAATGCGACTGCTGGCGCAGGAGCGTGTGCGTTCGACTCGATCTTTCATTTTGTAGCTCTCAAACTTGTCTTATCAGCGAGCTGTTCTTCGAGTTCGAATGTATTCTCAGAACGATGGAGAAAATTGTTGCTTGCAGTCATACGCTTCTTTTAAATTGTATCAAACACTAAGAAACCCCTACGATAACGTAAATTGCCTCTATTATTTGATAAAAAAAAGATTCATTGCAAAGAGACGCCGTTAAAATTCAGCCAGCAGCATCGAAAAGGGCGCAGCGTCTCCAGCCATTCTTCAAGTTCAAAAATAATCTCAGAGCGCTAGACAAAATTATTGCTTGCAATCATACGCTTCCTTTAAATTGTATTAAACATTGAGAAACCCCTACGATAACATACATTGCGTCTATTATTCAATAAAAAACAGATTAATTGCAAAGAGACGGCACTAAAATCGACTCAGTAGTATCAAAAGGGGTGCAGCGTCCATCGACGTCTCTCCAGTGCAAACCAAGCGACTCTGTGATGAACGTCAGCTCTGGCAGGTACCTCACTAACGTAAATTGCTTCTATTATTTAATAAAAAACAGATTAATTGCAAAGAGACGCCACTAAAATCGACTCAGTAGTATCAAAAGGGGTGCAGCGTCCATCGACGTCTCTATAGGGCGAAACAAGCGACTCTGTGGTGAACGGAAGCGCTGGCAGGTACCCCAGTAACGTATATTTCGTCCATTATTTAATTAAAAAAGATTAATTGCGAAGAGATGCCATTAAAATAAGCCAGCAGCATCGAAAGGGGTGCAGCGTTCTCAACCATTCTTCAAGTTCAAAAATATTCTCAAAACGCTGGGGAAAATTATTGCTTGCAGTCATACGCTTCTTTTAAACTGTATCAATCATTGAGAGACCCCTACGATAACGTAAATTACTTCTATTATTTAATAAAGAACAGATTAATTGCAAAGAGACGCCACTAAAATCGACTCAAAAGTATCGAAAGGGGTGCAGCGTCCATCGACGTCCCTACAGGACGAACCAAGCGCCTCTGTGGTGAACGGAAGCGCTGGCAGGTACCCCGCAGACGTGGAACCTGGCGTGCCCTTAGCAGATCGATCGTAAGTAAACCTAATCGAAGCGCACATTCTCTCGAGACAGAAAGAGAGAGAGAGAGAGACTGGACAGCAACCTGCCAAATAGAGAATCCAGTCTCGACGTAGGCGGTCTGCAGGCTCGTGCTGCAGCCTCGTCGTCGACGTGGTTGTACTCTCGAGCGCGCGCGGGCGGAATTATCGTTACTCCTCTCGCGACAACCCCTGCTATCGGTCTCGAGGGGAGTGCGGTCGATTTACATGCTAGCCAGGGATGATCGATCGACTCGACTCGCGCGTTCGTACCCACGTATCGACGGATAACTCGCGAGGCAAAGAGGAGAACAGGCGAGCAGGCAAGAGGATCTCGCGTTACGCTCGTCCCGCGCGTAGAAGTCGCTGGCTAACCCGCGTACAACGTGTTACAACCGGTGGGTACGCGCGAAAAATCGCGGAACCGTTCGATTAATATCGCGTGGGGATGTTTGAACGCGACCGCGCGTGGAGCCGTGTTCGCAGTCAGCGAGGCTGTCCTGGGTGCTAATGTAAGACGCCGCGAGGATCGACAGGCGGTTGAAATATCTTCTACGATGATCGTGTCACACCGCGATCGTTCGTGTCCGCCATTCGCGGCGCGCACGATCGTCGATTCGCCTCGTTATTTACGAATCGATCTTCAGCTCGTGTAGCTCTTTGAGCAACCGCGTGCTGCTCTCTCGATGGCTCGTATACTCGTACGAGAGTCTCCTTTTTGTCATAGAGTCGAGCTCTGTTCGATCACAGGGGTGTAAATCGTCTGGTGCCATTCGTCTCCTTGTTTCAACTGTTTCACTCTGAACACTTTTCAGCATGGCAATAAAAAGTATATTTATTCTAATTTTGTATAGCTCGAGCAAGATTCTCGTTTAAATTATTCATTGCTAAGCGTATGTTTCTGAGATTGTAATTGGAATAAATCTAGAGCTATTTGAGTTTGAAATAAAATTTTGAAACTCAGAGTAAGACGCTCTGTAAGTTGCGATGAATTTCAAGCTCTGTTCACTTGTGAGACGTAAATCATTTGCTACCATTTGTCTCCTGGTTTCAACTGACTCACTGAAGACACTTCTCAGCACGGCGATAAGAAATTTTATACAACTCGAGCAAGATTCTGGTTTAAATTATTCACTGGTAAGCGTATGTACTAAGACTGCGAAGTCTGCAGCCATTCGAATGTAAAATAAAATCCTGACACCCAGAATAAAACGCTCCAAGTTCGTCAGATTTCTCGAATTATTAGATTTTCATTTGCATGCAAGATTTCAGTGGCTCTTCAGCTACAAATGGACTAAGAAGAAGCGTAAGCGTCTCGATTTCCGCGGCAGCTTCGATCACCTTAAACGCGAACGCGAACCAACAAATCTATCTGGCGTGCGGAACGTGCTCGTCCTACGACCGGTCGATCGCGTTCCTGCGACGACAACCGTCCAGGCGAGTCCCTCCTGGACCACCGTCACCGGTTCGTTGACTGACGCGCGGTCGTCGCTGTACACGCGGCAATCTGTCCCTGAATGAAAAGCATCCGGCGGGCTGAAGAAACGCGGGCAGCTTTTAGAACTAACGACCGATGCCTCTACATTATTTATACCCCTGGTCTGGGGCAGATCCGCGCGCTCGACGCGGTAGCCAACGAATCAGGAAAACGAAAGGACGAAACGAGCGTATTTTATTAGCCTGCGCATCCGGGGCCGTGTCCGCCTGGCGTTCTCTGGGCCCAGCTCGTCGGGGACAGCCGCGTCCAGGGCGATGCCACCGCGGCTACCATGTCGCTGATAAAGTATCGTTATCGTTAATAACGGAAGCCAGCGAGATCGTACCCTCGATCTCGATGGTATCCGCTCTGGTAGATCGGTTACGCGACGTCGTATCCTTCAGTGATTACAGGATCGTCCGAGCAGTAAATCGTACGCGAAAATTCGTTGCGAAGTTTTCATCGATTCCTTGGCGAACGATCGATATTTTCTCGCGTGCATTCGTGGCACCTCGTTTTGTTTCGAGTATATTCGTGTCAAGTTATTTGCGAGCCTCGCGATATAAACGGCCAGCTGACGACTTGCAAGCCGATGCAATTAAGCGGAAGGCTCGATTTATTATTGACGAGGCACGTCGAGCGAACGCGAGAAGATCGGGACCAGGATATTTCCGGGAATCGGATCAATTCCCGTGCGACGACCCCGTTTCCTATCTTGTCGAGTGACGTACACGGTGGTCGCTCTGGATCGATCGAAACGCGTCAGCTGACGCCATGCACGAGCGTTTTGATGAACGTTCTGAGTGGGTGATTCGATTCCTGTCGATGGGATTTCGAGAAACGGTAATTTACGCGTCGATTTCGACCAGCCACCAAAGCTAATTAATAAACGCGATATTATGCAAATGTCACACTTCTGGCTGGAAATCGTACACACAGATCTGCACGATCGTTTACTAATCACGCGTCGATCATTCGTAATCGAAGATTATTTCGCATTACGTCTGAAATTCGCAGAGAATTTGAAGAAGCTCGAGAATACTTGCTTTTAAAAATTAAATCAAGTGCTTTAAATCGTCGTACAAAATTGTAATAGAAACTTCATTCGCGTCATAAATGGGGGTTAATAAAGGGTTAAAGAAACCTCCAGAGTTCCTTTCGAGCGCACTTTATATAACATCGAACACCCTGAACAAGGAAGAAAAAGAGAGAGATCCAATCACTTTGAAAAATTAACTCAAGCGCTTTAAATAGTCGTCCAAAACTATAATAAAAACTTCACTCGAGTCATAAATGGCAGAGACTAACAAAGGGTGAAACAAACCCCCAGAATTCCTTTCTGAACCATATCGAGCTTACTTTATATCCCATCAAACACCCTGAACAAGGCAGAAACAGAGAGAGATCCAGTCACTTTTAAAAATTAACTCAAGCGCTTTACATCAAGCGCTTTAAATCGCACAAAACTATAATAGAAACTTCACTCGAGTCATAAATGGCGGTTGTTAACAAAGGGTTAGAAGTTCCTTCCTAAAACACATCGAGCGCACTTTATATACCATCGAACACCCTGAACAAGAAAGAAAAAGAGAGAGATCCAGTCACTTTGAAAAATTAACTCAAGCACTTTAAATAGTCAAACTACAAAACTATAATAGAAACTTGCTTCGAGTCATAAATGGCGGGGATTAAACAGAGAGTGAAAGATACCTCCAGAGTTCCTTTTTCGAGACACATCGAGCTTACTTTATATCCCATCATAGACCATCAAACACCCTGAACAAGAACGAAAACCAGAGAAAGAGATGCGCGCAATTAGTCCAAGGTTTCCCAATTCACTGTGGCCAGCATCAAGCCTCCTGTAGTTATAGCCAACGGGGGTGGCGAGGATCGAACGCAGCGAAGGGTGCGGCAGAGTGGAAGAGGAATGGTCGTATCGGGACATTAAGCCGTATTTACGCCTGACGCGGTCCCGCGTGGGCGAGGAGCGGCGGCAATTACTGGGCCCAGCGACGATCCGACGAGCGAGGCCGCCTTAACGAGCTGCCTCTCTCTCTCTCTCTCCCCTCTCCATTACCGATCGAAGTGTCCCACGAATTTTAAGGGACACCTTTGAGGAGGACGTCGAGCCGCCGCCTCTTCTTCTTCTCCTCCCTCGCCTCCTCTCTCCTCGCGCGGCGATTTTCCTCGCTCGACTGTGCCCGTGGGAGGACAAAAAGCGGGACGACGCGATGGCGGAAGAGCCAGGCGGAACGGAGAGAGAAAAAGGCAGGAAGAATCGTTCCCGGGAGCAGCAACCTGTAGACTGGGCTTTTTATCGCGCCGCGGCCGGAGCCGGCTTTACGAGGAGTCCCATAACGGAAATTTACGGTCCTCCCTTGCGCCCTTCCTTTCTCTCAGCTCTACTCTCACTCTCTCTCTCTCTCTCTCAGCTGTACTCTCACTCTCTCTTTCTCTACGCTCGTCTCTCTTCAGCACTCGCTACCACAGCACGATATCCACACCGTGGGCCAAGATCGTTCCCAGGACCGATCCAAGTTCGATTCCGTCGCGATCGTCGGAGATCCAGGCTTATACAGCCGGGAAGAATTAACGCCGATTAATTAAGGCCGGCAGATTCGGACACTCTGTGTGGTCCCACGATTGGGACCAAGGGACGCGCGCGCGCGCGAGGCCTTTAAAGTACCGGTTATATGCGCGTACGACTCAGACGACCGCCTACGCTCGCTTGGTGTTCCCTCGCGATGATCCTTATTGATTTCGGGCAACGGTCCCGTTAAAAGGGACGTCGATGCTAATTGGAGGCGAATGGGAGTCTGCGTGGCTCTCGATGGGCCTTGGTTTTCTCTTGCGTCGTGATTTTTCTATCGCGTGGCTCTTGATGGGCCCTGCTTTTCTTTTTTGTCGTGTTTTTTCGAATATGTGGATCTCGATGGGCCTTAGTTTTCTCTTGTGTCGTGCTTTTTCTAACGCGTGGCTCTCGATGGGCCCTGGTTTTCGCTTGTATCGTGCTTTTTCTAACGCGTGACTTGTGACGAATTAAAGAAATTGATGGAATTTAGTGGCTTTGCAAAAGAGATGCACCTGCTCAGGAATATAACTTGTTCCTCAGTTTTTTTTTTTTGCTGAGAACGATACATCACTGTGATGATACTATGGGTTTTGTAGTCGCTGGACTTGGGACTGTTTAGGGTTTTTCTGTTTAGAAATGGAAAGGTAGAGTTAAAGGACTATATATAAAGTTTTGCAAGCATATATAAGGTTTCATACAACGCAGTTGTGCTTTCCTGGTTCTACGTTAAACAGTATGTAATTTCTGCGGGTCTATGTCGCCCTATAGCGCTTATAATTGTCAACTCGAAGTACTTGACAACACGTTGACGCACATTTTTGACTATACAATCGCCCTCAGAAACACTTTTCTTCGATTGTCTATGACTGCCAGAAAATTATCGTGTTTGGCCACGATTTTTTTCAAAAAAACTTTCAACGACTCTAGCCGTCATTTGCCTTCATATCGCCAAAGTTTAGACGGCTATAGACGTCATTTGCGTCAAAGTGTTAAAGATCGAGTTCCAAGAGTATTTCATGGATTATTTCGAAACGAATAACATTAATGGAAACGAAAGAAACAATATTCCTTCCAAAAGACGAAAATTCATTTTTTCAATGAGTCGCTTATATAAATAACAGGTTTTTCCAATTATCGATCGTTACTCTTCTCGCGAAAGCCCATTTTAAGACCAGGACGCACTTATCGCCAGACGACTCGGACAATTCAGATAAGCGAATTACAAACGCGCACGCGAACGAATGCATCTCGATCGATACTGCTTGAGAGCATCCTAGCCTCGTTAACGCGTCTTCATATTATATCTTCATCGGATCGTTTTTACCTGGTGCTCGTGCGATCATTACCATATTCGATCATACAGAGACATCGTCGTAGACGCGGCCAGGCTCCAATTAGCACTGACGGCGAGATAACGTCGCCGATCGAGGGACGCGTCGCGTATAAACCGCGCGCGTGTATCTTCGATCGCGTCGCTGCGAAATTAATAATCGATACGCGTGGGCACGTCGCGAAATTACACGGCACTGCGTCGCGAGGACGGCTAACGAGCGACGATCGCGCGCGAGTTTCAGGACGATCGGTCTACGAGCTTCGCGGCTGAGACGATCGCTAATGGCGACCGTGGTTAGCTGAATCCGCGCTCGATCGATGGCGAACGATTGCAAATTGCGTGCGATTATGCGAAACAGGTGAAATCGAAGTTTGTAACGCGCTCAGACGATCGAGATCGAAGTAAAGATCCTTCGTCGTCGAGTTTGATTATTCTTCGAGAGTTATCGATGTATTATGCGAGCGATAACGAGGGTTTAACTGCGAGACGACAGACTCAGTTGCACTTTTCTTGTTGAACCTGAAAGTCGAGCAATTATTACGAAGTGAAATGAAAATTTGTACACTGAGGCAATTTGAACTAAGTTGAATTGAAGTAAAGATTCTTGGTCGACGTGTTCGATTATTCTTTGAGAATGATCGACGTATTATGCGAGTGATAACGAGGGTAATTTAAATGCGAGACGACAGACCCAGTTGCAATCACTCGCGATGGTTTCTTATTGAAACTAAAAATCGAGCAACTATTATAAAATGAAATGAAAATTTTTACGCTGAAGCATTTCGATCTAAGTTGAATTAAACCTAAAGATTCTTGGACGTCGAGTTCGATTATTGTCTGAGTGATAATCAAAGGCCTAAAATTCGACCAACTATTATAAAATGAAATGAAAATTTGTACGCTGAAGCATTTCGAACTAAGTTGAATTAACCTAAAGATTGTTGGTCGTTGAGTTTGATTCGTCGAGAAGAGAAAGACGACAGACTGACGATTCCATAAACGATTCTGATGGTTTCCATTCGAAGGAATATCGACGAGTAATGGAGCTCGAGAGAGGATCAGAAATTTATCGTACAACGATCTCTGGCGGTAGCGTGCATCGATTGAAACCGAGCCAATTACACGAGCAAGGAAATGAGATACGTTTCGGTGGCTCGATAGGGCCCAGCGTCGTGCGAGGTTGATAAGAGCCAGCCAGCGCCCATCGTGGACAGCTCAGGAGTGTTCCACGGAGGACGAGGAGACGCTCGAGAGCACCTGTCGCCCTCGCGATACGTAAAATTAGCCAGCGTTCACATTTTTATAATTAACCCGTCGTTACCATGGTTGAAACGGGTTCCACCGTAATTTCAGCCGTCCCGTGCTCGCTCTCGCACACGTGTCTTCATTAACGCGCTACGTGTAACCCTTTCGACGCGCGGACGAGCTCGCTGCCCAGACAGCGGCGGGAAAAATGTGCACAAGGGGTTATTAAGATATCCTCGAGTGGGAATTATATCTGTGGATGCTCGTCTGTGACGTGCGAAAGTGTCTGCGACTCGTGCACCACTCCTACACGATTATTGTTATTATTTGTTTGTGCGCAAAGTGTGTATTGCGTTGAACGTGCTTAGAGAACGAGCTAATGGAATATACGACAGAAGAGGTGTTGCTGTCGAACGGTTTGAATGCCATAATTGTTTATAGAAATGTATAAAAATGTATAAAAACGTGTGTGTATTATAAGAAGAGATTTTAGTTTAGCGTAAAGATTACGATGACCTAAAATCTTTTTGTATATGTAATATGAATATAGCAATTTGGAAATTTTATGCGTCTCCTTTTCTAACCTAATCTAACTTGTTAAAAAATACACAATATCCAATATTAATATTACAGTAACTTGAAAACTTTCCACGTCTTCTTTATTTATATGATGTCCAACAATTTAATAATTATCCTCGTCTCCTTAATATCATTTTAATTCGTCCATCAAGAATGCAGAAGAAAACCATCCTCCCTATAAATCGCAAATAAATTCCCTAGCAATCATTTTGTTTCTTAACTCAAGCAACAGCAACCATCTCAATCAGAATCGACGAGAAAAAATTCCAAGTCAATCGAACTATCTACGAATCGATATAAAAATATCAAAGATCTCGAAGAATCCACCCTTATTCCATCAGCCTCCTCGATCAACCCCCTCGATACTCACTCGTCCATTACAACAACCATTTTAACAATCAGAATCGACGAGAAAAAATTCCAAATCAATCGAACTATCTACGAATCCATATCAAAATATCAAAGATCTCGAAGAATCCATCCTTATTCCATCAGCCTCCTCGACCAACCCCCTCGATACTAGCCGATTTACTATAGCAATCATTTTAACCAGAATCTACAAGAAAAAATTCCAAACCAATCGCATGATTCTTGCATCTATACTAAAAACAGAGATCTCGAAGCGTTCACCCCTATTTTAACAGCCTCCTCGACCAACCCCCTCGATACTCGCTGGTCCACTACAGTAACAATTTTAACCAGAATCAATAAGAAAAAATTCCAAACCAATCGAACTATCCACGAATCTATATCGATCTAAAAATATTAAAGATTTCGAAGCGTCCATCAGCCTCCTCGACCAACCCCCTCGAAACTCGCTGGTCCACTACAGCAACCATTTTAACCAGAATCGACAAGAAAAAATTCAAAACCAATCGAACTATCCACGAATCTATATCGATCTAAAAATATTAAAGATTTCGAAGCGTCCATCAGCCTCCTCGACCAACCCCCTCGAAACTCGCTGGTCCACTACAGCAACCATTTTAACCAGAATCGACAAGAAAAAATTCAAAACCAATCGAACTATCCACGAATCTATATCGATCTAAAAATATTAAAGATTTCGAAGCGTCCATCAGCCTCCTCGACCAACCCCCTCGAAACTCGCTGGTCCACTACAGCAACCATTTTAACCAGAATCGACAAGAAAAAATTCCAAACCAATCGAACAATCCACGAATCTATATCGACATCAAAATATCAAAGATTTCGAGGCGTCCACCCCCATTTCATCAACCTCCTCGACTTCCATCAGCAACCATCCTCGATACTCTCTGGTCCCCGTCATCAGGGTTAAATTAATCGTCTAATAGAGACAAATGAACGAGCCAGCCGCAGCGTATCGAGCAACGACCACTGGCAGAGATCGTATCGCCTGGCAAACCGGAAAACCGAATCGACCGCGAACCACCCGTTTTAGGAAAGCTTCTACGCCCGTCTGGCTGTGGCCACGCGACCACCAACACACAACGATACCGATCATTGTTCAACAACCGTCGAAATGGCGGAAAAAAGGCTGTCGTTCGATAACGGTCGCACTGCTGGCTCGTAGCCACTTCCTAGTCGACGAGACACGCGTGTCTTTCGCGGGCGTTGCAAGGTGAAACGCGGCCAAGTGGATCGATCGATCGCTGATACGATCCACCCACGCGATCGCGTTTCCTTCGTGACCAGCCTTCGTCTAGATCGCTGGCTATTTGCTTAACGATCGACTCGCCTCGCGGAACGCTCGCGATTTTAATGAAGTATTGTTCAGGGAGAATCGATCTTTGCGATTGGACGATACGTCTGTTCATCAGAAATGTGCGCACGCGACTATGGGATTTATCGTAAGAGTTCGTTTCTGGTGGAGGGTGGACGTTAATAATGACTTTATTAGAGCGAGAAATTGCTGGCTGGTGGACGGAATAGAATGGAATTTATGAGTTGATATCAACGTCCGTCTTTCATTTCGAGCTTGAATTTTCAAGCCACATTTTTCACTCGATTTTTTCGTATACGAATTGATTTCCAAAGCTCGAAGCTATAATAAATAAGGTCAGAAAGTGAAACGTCAGCTATGTTAATCCATTCACTGCCAACCATGAGATATCTTGCAATTTGCGAGATTAGATCAATCGCGATTCGTTACAAATCAGAATAAACTTAAAACGAAATCTTGTCAGCAACATTTTTCACTCGATTTTTTCATTCACGAGATATCTTGCACTTTGTGAGATTAGATCAATTACGATTCGTTGCAAATCAGTACAAACTTAAAACAAAATCTTGTCGCTCAGAAAAGAACGCTTAAAAAAATCCTCGAGCCTCAAATTCACAGCACCATTCGAATTTCGCAATTCTAAAATCGAAGCTTAAAACCTCGACGAAGCAATCACGTGGCGTCTATAAAAGGCTCGAATCGTGGGCCAAAGTGGAGCAGTGGGTGCCAGTCGTTGGTCCACGATAACTTCCGCCCACGCCTCGCGTTCTCAGCTGACGAGCGCGGGTTTTTCCGCCGCGCGACGGTTTCCACCGCGATTTCGCGCGCGCTCGAGCGGTCGCTGGCATTCCACGGCGTGCCTGCGACAGATGACGCAGTAAATCTCGACGCGGAAAGAACGGTGGGGCCCAGAGGAGGCCCAGGACTCGCGTCCTGCCGCGGAGGAGGTCGGACGTAACGAAGCTGAGGGCGCAAGAAAGCCTCGTCCCATGCGTGTGCACGTCTTTTCCACGTCAACCAGTTCGATGAAAAACGAATTCCTCCTGCTGGCTCCTGGATCGCTCGACGATCGTCGATCGATCGTACCCTGGTTTTCGTTCGAATGCGTTGGTTTCTGGATTGAGACGTTTCCTGCGCTGTTTCGCGATCGAGTGCTCTTTTCTTTGAAAGATTAGAAGAATTAGTGACGCGTTGAGCCTTGGTCCTTTGCAGTTAAGTTGAGTATAGCGTTTTGAAGGACTCTGACTGATTTTTGAAATATCGTGAGTAGGTTGTTTCGTGTCTGTGGTCCATTCGATGATATTGGTCGATTTTCGTTCTATTGACACTCATTGAGCTTTGGTCCTTTGCAATTGAGCTGAGTATAATGTTCTGAAGGACTCTGACTAATTTTTGAAATATCGTCACTCGTTTGTTTCACGTCTGATTAAGGATTTCTATTCTTCATTTGATTTTAAATAATATGACGCTTCATTTATTATACTATTCCGTTATTTCTAGTTCTGGACAATATTAGAATCCTAAAAGATATCGAAGACCAAAAGCAACAGGTACTTAAAAATACCAGACATCTTCAAAGTCTAAAATCTGGCTTCGACAGTGTGAAAACTAGTATTAGCAACTAGCGATGAAGACGCGGAAAAAGGAAAACGAAGGCAACGACGAGCCTCGATCCGCGTCGAAAGGGTTGCTCGAGAGATAATCATCCCCTTGCGTCGACTGTCGTCGAATTCTCGTTCCACGTCGATCACACGCGCGATCTATCGCCTCGAGACACCACGTACCACTTTGTACACCTCTGGTGAACCATCCGCGATCACCAACCATGCTTCATCCTCACTTTATCAACCATGACGATCCATTTGACTCGTGTGCCATTCAATAAATCGCTGATCTCGACTATTAACGTCGTACACATCGAACATCTCAATTCCCCTCGATTTTTAGAGCACCATCGATCGTGGACCACGCGCGATCCATCAGCAAGAACGAAGACACAGGAAAATAAGGTTAATTGGAGGAACAGAAGTATCCTGAACGTTACACGACCATCAGAAGGCTCGATAATCGCGTAAGCGTAATTACAACATCACCGTGGCAACAAATACAAATCGAGAGGAAGCCACTCTGCTAATACGCCGACGATATTAACAGAACCACTTCCACCGGGGGCGGAATAATCGAGGACAAGTTGAAGCTGGTTATCTGGAACCGTAAGAACCGGACGCCAAATCGCGAGATCGCGACAACTCATTTAACCACCACGCTCGACATCTACCCTCTCCATCGTCGATCGTTTCACTCACTGAAAAGTGGACTAGAATTCGTGGACGTCGATCTGCGAGGGGCGAATAGACGAAGACGCGTCGTACGAGGACGCAGAGAAGACCACGCGAGAGGGGTTGGCGAACGGAAGTGGTCGCAGCAAAAAGTTGGACCGGTCCAACAAGAGCGTGGAAAGGCGAGCGTGGCGTGGGTGGAACGAGGACCAGTGACAAGTACGATCAGCCGGTTCACCAAGCTGATCGAGGGAAGAAGAGGAAGAAAAAGAGTCCACGCGTTGCGGCTGCGACCGCGACGGGGGTAGAAAATAAAAAAAAAGGGTGCAGGAGCCAGTGAAGCCGCTTGCGATCGCTTGCAACCGCGTCGACCAGTGGCACTTGTAATTTCTAATGGACTTAAGTGTCTTTTTTTTTTGAGCACGTGGTCTATAATAATTTATATTCGAGCAGATAGCGTCGCGCGTGCGTGCACGCGAGAAAAACCGAGGGAACCTCATTCCAGCGTTTCTTTCCGTTTCAACCCCTTTCTGTATCCACTCACGTGATTTTAAGAGAGACGAGGAGGGTCTGCAGACGATTATCGTCGAGAATTGGTTTCTCGTTAGATGCAGAGATCGACGAGGTGGATCGAAAAGCGAAAACGATAGGATTTATGGAGTGCAACACTGTGGACGGGTATGCAGATATCATGGAAGGAGATTGCAATTAACGATTATCATGGTGCTTGAATAACAGCAGTTGTAATTAGCGTGGTTTAAAATCGCGACAATCTTTTGATTACGCGAAATACGAATTGTAAAAAGTCGAGAATGTTATTATTAAATTTCTATTGGGTTTTTGGAACGTTTCAACGGTTTAAAACCCATCCAAGAAATAAGTCCTTTTTAGTATTAATTTTCAGAAGCAACTGCACAAATTTGTGCGTCGAGTTTCGATTAAATTTCTATTGGGTTGTTGGATCGTTTCAGCGGTTCAAAACCCATCCAAGGAACAAGTTTCTTTTTAGTATTAATTTTCAGAAGCAACTGCATAAATTTGTGCGTCGAGTTTTAATTAAATTTCTATTGGGTTTTTGGAACATTTCAGCGGTTCAAAACCCATCCAAGAAACAAGTTGCTTTCTTTGTAATTAATTTTCAGAAGCAACTACACAAAAATTTGTGCGTCGAGTTTCGATTAAATTTCTATTGGGTTTTTGGACCGTTTCAGCGGTTCAAAACCCATCCAAGGAACAAGTGGCTTTGTACTAATTTTCAGAAGCAACTGCACAAATTTGTGAGTCGAGTTTCGAAGCAATTAACCGTGTCAGACGATGGATCACGAGTGCAACGTGCGTGGCGTACTTGCTTCGTCGATCGCGAGGTTCTGCTGAGGGAAGATTGTAGGTGGATGACCCCGCTGGTCAGCAGTTTTCCAAGGCGACGCCGCGTCGCGCTTCCCCGTGCACACCGTGGCGTGGTCACGTTCTTTCTAAGGTAGCTAGATCGTCTTCTCCGTCGACGTGTCCGAGACGGATATCAGAATACCAAAAGCGAAAAGACACGCGCGATTCCTGTAACCGAATCGTCGCTGCCACATGTGTTGAACGACGGTGCGTGTCAACTGTTCCCGCCATTGTCGCCTACTTAACGACAATAAGCTGAACTGTAGCTCGAAATTATTGTAAATCTTACCTGAAGCCATTGAAAAGCGTTATTTTCAATTTCGATAATAGTTGCGAACTCAATTGGAAATTAAAAGCGAGTGGTGCTTGAAATTAGTTAATTAGGGGCTGTTGCAGGGTTCCATGCAAAGCTTTTTGTATTTTTTCTTATGAATTGAGAGATGGCTATTGATATTAAATTTAAAGATTGTATATTGTGTAGATGTGAAGAAAGAATTGAAGAAAAATAGAATCGTTGTGTGAAGGAGTTGAATTAAGGGGTGTTCGCCATTGCTGAGAATAATCTGAAAGCAAAGAGAGGCTACTTATTAGCTCGCTAGCTTTGATAACTGACACGTTATTGTAACATAGAATTTTTTATAATTTTTGTAGGACAAATAAGTTTATGATGCCCTCAGGTTAGCAGTTATCATCGTTTTTACTTCCCTTTTCAGTTAACTTTTAGTAGACATAAGCAACTGAAATAAAAGTATTATCAGAATAAGCAAAATTAATTTTACTTAGGACAGATTAAACCGTGGAATCGGTTCAGAGCCCACTCCAGCGTCTTGGATGTTAAAATGAGGGTCCACGAAGACTTAATAAATTCATTTCAAATCCCCATTAAACTTCTGAAGATTCTCTTTCGCCCCAAATCCCAACAAACACGTCGAACAATTCAACCATCGACGCTTAATCCTGAAACGCCCAGTGAAATTCTAAAAATCGCTACTTCGACGCGTAGAAGATCACCTTAATCGACGCGTTCAGATGAGAAGTGTGTTCAATTAATAAACATCCCACGCGAGTGCATCGATCCGCCACGGGCGATCTAAAAAAGAGCGAAAAGGGGGGATAATGATCGTGGTCGATCCTCAATTTCCGTTGGCAAACAACGTTGGTCCGGCGTAAAGCTCGATTAAGATAAAGCCCGACAATGGTCCGTTAATCCAATTACAACCGCCCCACCACGGGGCGTTTGGTAACCGGTTCGCGAGGCGGTCCGCTCGCGGATCTGCGCGCGGGCATCCGAAAAAATTGTGTCATCGAGCATCGTCGCGAAGATACGGCCGATCGAGCCGAAATATCTCGTACACGAAACGTCGATTACTCCATTACCATTTATCCGGGCTATCGATCGAGCTGGTGGACGACGCGCGCGGTCCGCTCGCGCATAATACTCGGTTCTAATGAGATATCCAGCTGAAACCCCGAGCGTAACGTAAATCAAGTCGAGCGTTATTACGCGTCCGCGAGATAACGAGCTGGCGCACCCTTTGACGCACCCTCCCTCGCCTGCGTTGCTTTTCGTTAGAAAAGTCGCAACGCCACGTCTAACTTCATTTCTTCTTCTTTCGAGCAATCGTGCGATAGTTTCGCTTGGTATCGCGAAAGAAACGTAATTTTCGGCGCGAGTATGGCTGAATAGTAAAATTGAACGTATAACGAGCTGGCGCACCCTTTGACGCACCCTCACCTGCGTTGCTTTTCGTTAGAAAAGTCGCAACGCCACATCTAACTTCATTTCTTCTTCTTTTAAGCAATCTTGCGATAGTTTTGCTTGGTATCGCGAAAGAAACGTAATTTTTGGCGCGAGTATGGCTGAATAGTAAAATTGAACGTATAACGAGCTGGCGCACCCTTTGACGCACCCTCACCTGCGTTGCTTTTCGTTAGAAAAGTCGCATCGCCACGTCTAACTTCATTTCTTCTCCTTTTAAGCAATCTTGCGATATTTTCGCATAGCTTCATTTCTTCTTCTCATCGCCTCATTTCTTCTTCTTTCGAGCAATCTTGCGATAGTTTCGCATAGTATCGCGAAATAAACGTAATTTTTGTCGCGAGTATGGTTGAATAGTAAAATTGAACGTATAACGAGCTGAAGTACCCTTTGACGCACCCTCACCTGCGTTGCTTTTCGTTAGACTCGCCTTGCCACGTCCAGCTTCTTCTCATCGCCTCATTTCTTCGTCTTTCGAGCAATCTCGCGATATTTTCGCTTAGTATCGCGAAAGAAACGTAAAAATTTTTGGTTCGAGTATGGCTGAATAGTAAAATCGAGCGTATTCAGCGCCTCGTATCGCAGCAATGTTTACTCATCGTTCTCAATCACGTCTCAATTGCCCTCGTCTAGCTTCTATCCGCTTATTATCAACGCTGTCGCAGCAGCATTTCAGCATTTTGTCCAGCAGCCATTCGACGCACACTGGTTCCAATTTCGCTGCAAGAAACGCAGCAACGATCGGCTGTAATCGCCGCTGGTAGCAAAGAGAGCAACGCGCGCGAGCGTTACCAACGCGAGCTATAATTGTCGAGGTATAAATTCACGTTTCTTACATAGTAGCGACACGCGATCGTACTTTATCGCGCGATACAACCGCGTACAGGTCTCTCCCTCTCTCTCGTTATTTTGTTCAACGCGGTACTATCATTTGCCTGGCGTTCTCCTTTTTCCACGCGAAGTCTGTAGCGGAAGCTTTCATTTTGCGACTCGACTTCAAAGAGCGCTGGATGGACTTCGTTCGACAACGATACTCGCGAGAGACGTTCATCACGCTCGAGGATCGCGTTTAGTTTGTCTCTCGATGCGAGATTGACGGTTTTTTAATAGCGATTTTGATGAACCAGTGTACAGAGAGATGAGACTGCGTTATTCAGACGAATAATTGCTCGATTCGAATGAGAAATAGTGGAGGATCGTCCTGGCGATCGAATAGAGCGATCGTGGTTCGCGTTGGTAGCAGTGGTCTCGATTTAACGAGAACAGAGGGACGAGGGAGCTCGTGGATTGCGCTGTCGATCGAGATATCGCGCCGCATAATCGATCCGCGTAATTAAACGCGTAATCTATCGGCGAGATTCAAGGATCGCGGGACCAAAGGTGAGAGAAGCCGCGATTGGGCGGAGATAAACGAGAGATTATATATTTTCGGCTCGTATGAGGAGATTTTTGCGAGCGATCATCGATCGTACGGTACCCTCTCTCTGTCCTCTATAAAATTCGCGGCTTCGAAGTTCTTTCATTTTTCTGTCGATTCATTTTTCTATATTCGCACTCTTCGAGATCTGAAATCGTCGATTAGTCGCATTCTACTGCTTTTATCGCGAAGATGCAGCTATTTTTCAGTCTGATATAAGCGTTAGTCTTTAACTCGACGACTGTGGCCATTTTTACCACGAATCATCGCTCTAAATGTGAATGAATGCGAGTGAAAAAGATATTTTAGCAAAATGTAATCAGAACTCTGGACGATACGATTCTAATTATCTGATAAATTACAAAAAGCATGTGTAATAAGAGAGTATTATGTAATAAAAATGGACATTGAAACAAAGTTACAGAGATGAGAATAGATTGCTGCGTTCCTTGTTTCTTTTCGAAAGTAAACATTTATCTCGCACTACGATAAGAATAATTATGTAGACTCTAATTTTCTATTACTGAAATGGTATTCTATTTAAAAAAAATCTTACACTTGTGTATGGCTACAATTTTAATATTTGGTCCCTACAAGTCACCCTCAATTGAAAGGGTGAAATTTACACTGAAAGTTACAGAAATGAGAATAGATTACTGTGTTTCTTGTTTCTCAAGAGCAAACTTTTATCTTGCACTGCGACAAAAATAACTATATAGACCCTAATTTTCTATTACTAAAATGATTTAATATTCTTGCTTCTGGCTACAATTTTAATACTTGATCCCTATAAATCACACCCTCAATCGAAGGGTTGAATGAACCAACTTTCATCGTTAGATCTTATAAAAACCGCAAGCAACCATCATAGAGAAGAAACAAACTAACAGAAGGCCACAGCGGACCCGTTCGAAGTAAACGCGATTTTCCTCAAAAGCAGACCTTTATCTCGCAATATGACAAAAATAATTATATAGACTCTAATTTTCAATTCCTACAATGATATTCTATATTCTTGCTCCTGGTCATAATATTAATACTTGGTCCCCATAAGTCACACCCTCAATTGAAAGGTTGAAGTAACCAACTTTCATCACCAGATGCCATAAAAATGGCAAGCATCCGCCATAGAGAAGAAACAAACAAACTAACAGAAGGCCATAATAGATCTGTTTGAAGAAAACGCAATTTTCCTCAAGAGCAAACTTTTATCTCACAATATAACAAAAATAATTATATAGATTCTAATTTTCTATTACTAAAATGATATTCTACTTAAAAAAAATCTTACGCTTGCCAATACTTGGTCCCCATAAGTCACACCCTCAATCGAAGGGTCGAATGAACCAACTTTCGTCGTCAGATCCCGTAAAAACCGCGAGCACCTACCGTAGAGAAGAAAAAAACGGACGAAAAAAAGGCCACAACGGAGCCGTTCGAAGAAAACGCGATGGCATTAGCGCGTATTTCGTCACGCGATTACGAGATGGCCCAAGTCGTTGAGCAACGGTCCCCTCGAGAGTCCCTCTGACGAATTTCGTGGCGGTCTCCACGCGCCCTCGCCTTTCTCTCGCCGATTTCGTGGCCCACGCCGCTCGAGAACGATTCGCCCGCGGTCCCGCGGCGCGTGCAACACGCGAATCACCGCCGTGCGTTCGAACGGAAATCGCGTGCGCCGCGGGAATTAATCATCCCAAGGGCGGTGGAATAATATTTTCGAGCGTCTCCTCTTTTTTCCCCTGTTGCGTCGATACGAGAGACGTATCGAGTCGGCGTTATCGAGAGGAACTTCGTAAACTCGAGTCTGTTTTAAATTACCTCGGCTGCGGACGCGAGACGATAGCGTGGCGGCCATTTTTAGCCTTCTCTGTTGGCCAAGTGAACGTATACTGGCTTAATTTCGTGTTTGAGAGAAAAGAGTGTGAATTAAAATTGCAATGTTCAAAGAGGAATACGTGGAATTCTTTTCGCGACGATTCACTTCTACTGTTCCTAAGAAAATTTTAAATAACTATTCATTCACTTCTAGCGTTACTAAAAAGAATTTTAAATAAATTTCGCGACAATGCACTTCTACTGTTCCTTCTCCAACTTGACAAATTTAGAGAGACTCAATCTCTTCTCAAAGTGTCCTGCAATCCACATCTCAACAAATCTCATCGTTCGAATAGAATTAATTTCGCGACGATTCACTTTTACTGTCCCTAAGAAAATTTTAAATAACTATTCATTCACTTCTAGCGTTACTAAAAAGAATTTTAAATAAATTTCGTGACGATGCACTTCTACTGTTCCTTCTCCAACTTGACAAATTTAGAGAGACTCAATCTCTTCTCAAAGTGTCCTGCAATCCACATCTCGGCAAATCTCATCGTTCGAATAGAATTAATTTCGCGACGATTCACTTCTACTGTCCCTAAGAAAATTTTAAATAAATTTTCTGAGAATTCACTACTAGCGTTCTTAAAAAAAATTTTAAATAAATTTCGTGACGATGCACTTCTACTGTTCCTAAGAAAATTTTAAATAAATTTTCTGTTCAGTTCACTACTAATGTTTCTAAGAAAAATGTTAAATAAATTTTGCGACGATGCACTTCTACTCTTCCTCCTCAAACTTAACAAGTTTAGGAAGTGCATCGATTCAGAGCGTCTCAATCTCTTCTCAAAGCTTCCTACACTCTTCTCGACAATCGTACAGCAATGCAGATCTCAGGAAATCTGATCATTCGAGCATTAACAACTGCAATCAGAATCCTCTGCGGCACATTTCGAGCGTCCACGTCCATCTTTTCGACCACGAACCGTCAGCCATCGTGAAAGAAAAATGGCCGCTCTGACGGCTGACAATTGTGCGACATCGCGGCGGTCACGATTCACTTTATCTAGGCGATCGAGCGCGTCGCGGGCCTCGTATTTAATTAACGGCTTCTTCCAGCACGGTGGCGATACGCGACATTAACCTTCGTTCCCGTGGAATTAAAGATTATAGTTATAACGGTAGCATAAAGTATGAACAGCTCTGCAGAGGAGGACGAGGGACGACGAGAGAGAGGGGGACGATAAACGTGTCGTTGAAAATCCATTGCTAAACGATCCCGCGATTAAGCGGCGCGTCTGCTGATTTAACTCCCGTAAATTATCCGCGCGATCGTGATTTTATCGTCCCCGTCGAAATTAACGGTGCACGCGGCTCGAAGAGGAGTCGCCGCGCGTCGGTTCGCGCGAGCGGCGAGCAAGTTAACGGCCGACGCCATCGCGCCAGCCTCTCGAAAGGCAAATTGCTGATGAATCAGAGGCGGTGTAAGAAAACAATTAACGTGTATATATATTTTCCATCGTAAGAGTGCGGCACACAACATACAGATTCTGTTCGTCGTTCGATGTACAGATACAACGGTGTTCGTTTTTGTTTTCAACTCGTTGGGAAACGGATACAAGGGGAGCGTCGCGAGATCCAAGCCGTTTGAAGGAAGGCCTGCGTGGATTCGCATCTCGTCGACACTGTTTCTTTTCACTCGAGTAGTGTTGTGCATCACCAGAAAACGGATTGTTCTCGATTATTGTCGCGACATCTCGAATTGGTACAAAGTCGCGATCGCGTCTGTAAGTTTCGTGCGAATTTTATGTATATATATATATTTATTTTCTCTTTTTAATTCGGCTGTAGAGATTGAGCGTTTCTTTCTGGACGATCGTCGCGATTCGTTTTGCACAACACTGGTCGTACACGCTGGTAGTACACAGTTGATGATCGCGAGAGAGCTCGCGTAGGTTCGAGAGCTCGTTGAATCGAGCGTGTGAAAAAATAGTCGATCCTCGACGCGTTTCGCGTGCACCTTCAGCCTTAAAATGATATGTGTTCGAACTCGTTTCCGTCGAGCGCATCGACGAAGGCACGTCTCACCGTTTCTACTCCCTACGACAGTCTTTCGATCGAGTAAACCTAGAAATTAAATAATAACGCGGCGCGCCAAGAGGAACGCGTGCGAAAAGAAAGGAGGATCGAGAGGGGAAGAATGAGTCGCATCGCGAGAGGAGGGCTCCTCGTGGCGAACGCACGCGCGCGTTTATGCGTGTGTGTGTGTGTTGAATGAAAAACGCGCGGAACAGGTTCGTTGAAAAATTATATTTTTTTTTCCATTCTGGCACGATCTGTAAACACAACATAATTTATAAATTAACATACACAATCATCGCCGTCAATAATTTACAGAAACCCTCGTGAGCGTTCATTCTGTTGCTTGCTTTAATCCACCATTTATTTTTTTGTTTTTTTCGTTTCTCGCCGATTCTCCGCTTGTTCGTCGTTGTACAAAAAAAAAAAAAGGGAGACAAAAACCAAAGAACGCGTGCACGCGTGCAGCGAAACAGAGAGCTCGATTTCTGACGCGTTGAACGCCGCTGTCGTCGCGTGGACCCCGTCAGCTTCCGGTTCTCCGCGAACTGACGCGAGCGGACGCGGAAGAGGCTCCAATCGAGCGATCTCCGTCGCGCGAGGGACGAATTCGCGTACGCTTCGAACGCTGCTCGCTTTTCGAGCGTCCTCTCGCGTCCTGCGCGTGAAATTTCCGTCGAGACGAGGAACAAGAGGAGAACGGGCGGAGGGAGAATGTAAGAACAGGACGAAAAATAGGAAGCTTGACTTGCAAATAGGATAAAATAAATAATAGAAGCATTAAACATGATTAATCACTTAACAACGTAACTAAACATAATAATTAATAATAATAATAATATTAATAATAATAATAATAATAATAATAATAATTAATATATAATAATAATATATAATAATAATAATAAAAATAATAATAATCATACGAATGGCTAAATGAGTTAATAATTACAAGAGCAGGTTTTTTGTCTGGCACGACGATCGCTGGACTGCCTGAAGACACGACGAGCGTGCGCGCGCGCGCGTTTCATCATTCTATATCATACATCGCGACCCTTTCTCCTTCCACTTTTCATCCCCCGTTTCTCTGTTTAGCCTGGCGAGAAAACGGGGGCCACGGTTCGCGAGAGATTCTCTTAGTTTTAAGGCTGAATCGCGCGAAGGACGGGTGTCGAGTCGGAAGTCTCGCTCTGACGACGAGCAAAACAACGAAAAACACTCAACGCTACGAGAGATTTCGCGAAATCAACCGAGTCTGTCGGTTATACAATTTTACACTCGCGCACGAAAGTGTGAAAAAAAAACAGAAAAGTAAAACGAAAACAAAACCGTCCAAAACAAACTTCGTCGTCAACGAACACACGATTCACGCGTTTTAAAAAACGCGTGTGCACACTTTTTGTTCATATTTTTTCTCTCTCTCTACCTTGTTTCAGAAATTGGAAGAACACACGATTCACGCGTACTGTTTCGAAAAACGCGCGTGTACACTTTTTGGTCATATTTTTTTTTTTTCTCTACCTCGTTCAGAAATTGGAAACGCGAGAAACTTCCGCCTCGAAGTCTCCCCCCCTCGTGCATCCTTCTCTTGTCACTCTTCCCGCCTTGCGAGTAAATCGTACGATCGACAGAGGCAAGTTTTAAAAATGGCAAGCAGAGAGCGACAGTATCCCCCTTAATGGCTAATTACTCGTTCCGTTCCTCCTCGAAACGCTTAAAACGGTAGACTAATTAGAAAAAATCTCGGTATACAAAAATACAGATATACGTACCTGTGCAACTGCGCGCGTATACGAGCGTACACACTCTTTTCTACTCGCGCTTAAAATGTACCATCGATCGTGTCTCCTGAACAACGCGTCTGTCCAACGTATGCAATAACGTTGCATCTCTGTGCGTGTGTACACATGTGTAAACGCATGTCACTCTCTTTCTCTCTCTTTCTCTCTCTCTCTCTCTACATATATAAATCATGTGCGTTCGTACGAACGAGCGTCGTGCGTGTGTTACAACGGGCGTGACTCGCGATAATTCGTCGCAGACTGCTTGAAACAGCGAAGGAGACACGCTGGACAACGGCCAAACTTATGGCAAGGAAAAAGGCGAACGTTCAAGATTGAGCAAGGCTGAAGTTAGCTGACACCGCGCGTAAGTCCGCTCTGCGAGTCGTCGCGCGAACCGTCGCGTCGATGCTCCCTCGACAGGGCGTCCATCTTGATTTTTGGTCGACTCTCGAGGGCGTGGACGCTCGAGACGATCGACGCGACGGTCGAGAGCGTTCGTTTCCGGTTCGTCTCGCGAAGCTCGTCGAGCTTTTGAGTATTGTTCCGTTTTCTGCTTCCGTTAGAAGGCTCGAACGATCTTCAGCGCTCGAGATCGACCGTCGCTGACCGGAAACGCGACCTGCTCGACGAGGAGCGCGACGAGTCTGAGAGAGAGAGCTTCGTGGACGAAGAAAATCGCGAGATTTTTCGTGAATCGCGTTTCATTTTGCGTTCAATGGATATGTTTTGTAGCGAGACGATTCTAGCGTCTTGTCATTGGTGTTCGTTTCTTTTTCTCTCTCTCTCGAACCCTTTCGCGAAGTCTCTTCGACGGTGTATAAAAAATATCTTTCATCTCTCCTCTCATTTCGCGTACGCGGTCCGCAGCAACATTCTCACGCCGATAGTGTACGATGAGAACGATGTTGTTATCGTTAATAATATTAATATAAAATAATAGAACGCGTTGATAATGTTAATATTACCCACTATAGTTAACGTTACGTCTAGACGCTTCTTTTATTATGCTTTAAGTTTCTTTCTTTCTGCAGGTACAGTTACGTTCGTTCTCTTCCCTTTCGTTCTATTTTTTAAGTCCTCTAGCCGGGCCTCGCGGCGCCATTTCCGTTCATCCGCGATCGAGGCCACCTCGCGAGGGGCTGCGTCGAACGTTCTCGACCGACTCGCCACCCAACGCTCGCACTCGCGAGCAACAAACGAATTTTTTCTCCTAAATATACAACACGACGCTGTCGAGAGGAATTTCGTAACGAGCAATAAAGAGAAACGTCCTCTCCAGCTGAAAAAATCGTTATAACAATCAACTTCTCTTCGACTACCGATCGCGCGCTCGGTATATCGTCTCGATCCGTTTCTAACATCGACGTCCAAACGATTGTCTCGATCCATCGAGCAACAACGAACGAGGAGGATCGCTGGCGACGAATAAATATTAATTCTTCCTTTTTCACGAAAAAAAAAAAAAAACAATCGTCCCACGACTGCTTCGCGTGGAAAACAAAAAAAAAGAGAGAGAGAGAGAGAGAGAGAGCAGTCGTCGTTTGAAGAGGAAACGAGTGGAGCGTCGCCAACGATCTTCCTCTGACGAGCGCGTTCGACTCGATTTCTACGCGTGAATCGCGCGTAAACCGATCGCGAAAATTTGGCACAAGTTCCTATCCTTTTTCTCTCTCGCATTCTCGTTTCGCTCGCGCCAGCTGAATACGGGAATGCTTTCAGATCCTGTCGAGGCTTACCGATCGAAGGAGAGTAACCATCGTCTAGTGGAGACCGGGTGTACGAAGAGATTCCAACAATGAACAGCTTTCAACGATTACGATGGACGTACTGTGTAAGAGTGAAAACCATGAGTCCCAAAGAATGGTCTCGCAGATTCGTCAGGAGCCAACAAAAAAAAAAAGAGACACCCTTTGGTGCCTCTGCGCGGCTGACAGACGAAGTACGAAGGGAATACCAAGAGTAGTCATTGCTGGAACGAGCCTCGACGAGCCACATCGTTGGAAGACGAAGATCGCGCGAGTTTCGGGGCAAGCAACGGGGAAGACGATACGATAATACTGTTAAAAGTGCCTCGCGAGCGATATCGCGAACCGTTTTCAAGTAGACGACCAGCCAACCGTGAAAATGTCTCGAGAAGATGGCAAAATTCCAGGACAACGCGAAACCCTCGCGAGCGTTTCGAACGATTCCCAAAGAGACGGTTCGATCTTGCCTTCCACCGTTGTCATTCGCGAGCCCAGCGCGTCCTGTCATCGTCGTGGTCGCCTGTGGGACCACCTCGAGTAGGTCCCACGGCTGTCCATCGAGGCTGCGCGTTCTCCAGTCGGAGAACGCTGCGGTCATCCACCTGGCCGTGGTCATTCGGCCTTGATCGTGTCCGTGGGCGACGCCATCTCCTGCGCAAACGTGGGGCTGTCCTCGCCCGCAAGGAGGCCTGGTTCGAGCTTGGGCGTCTGCACGTCCGGGAATCTCGCGTGGGTCCTCAGATGCCTGGTGATCATGTCTCTGCGACAGGCTGCGTACGCGCACTGCGGACACTTGTACGGCTTCTCGCCTGTGTGCGTCCTCTGATGGGTGCTCAGATGGTCCGACCTGCTGAACACCTGGCCGCAGACCTTGCACGTGTACGGTTTCACGCCTGTGTGCAGTCGCATGTGTCTGGTGAGCATGTCCGACCTGGCGAAGCTCCTCTTGCAGACGTCGCAGAGGTACGCCTTCGCGGACGCGTCCTGGGGACCCTGTCTGCGATGCCTCGAGGCCATGTGCTTCGCGAGACGGTCGTGCAGACTGAACATCTGCCCGCAGACAGGGCACACGTACGCCACGTCCGCCCCTGGCGGCATCTCCTCCACCACAGGCGACACCTCCAGGTTGTACCTCACAGCGACGCTCTCCTTGGTCGTGGGCGACGCCACGTCCCCTTTCACCACTGGAACGCTCACAGAGCCCCTCGACACGATCCCAGGAGGCAGCAGTTGAAGGGCAGGCGGTCTACCGGAAACAGCCGCGGTGGCGGACGCCATCAGGTTCTTCATCGACAGGTCCAACGGCGACTCCTGAGGGCTCGTCGTGTCGATCTCGAGGAAACCACTTCTGATCGGGTGGTTCATGAACACTGACAGCGTCGAGAGCGACGGTTTCTGGTCCCAACCAGGCACAGGCCCGTTCAGGTCCGAGTCAGAGTGGCTGCGTCCCCGGAATATATCCGGCAGGTACTTGGTGTGCATGTAATGCTCGAAGCTGTACGACGAGGGCGTCAACGGCGGCAGACTGAGCGGTGTCAACGGCGTCAACGGTGTCAGAGGCGTCAATGGGGAGGTTGGCGAGGGTAGCACCATCGGGGTGTTGTTCGTCGACTGGGAACACTGGACGCAGGTGCAGCCTGCGTACTTTGGCGTCGACGATCTCTGATGGGGCGGATGGAACTGGTCGTACAGGTGGTTCGCGTTGTTCCTGTGGTGGTGCCTGTGTCGATGGCGGTAGTGGACAGAGTGATGGTGCGTGGGATGGTGATGATGATGGTGGTGGTGATGGTGGTTCTGCTGTTGCTCGTCGCTGGTGGCGTTGCTCGCGTCGTTCGCGCTAGCCTCCTCCTCGGTGGGCGTCACTGGCTCCTCGCTCTTCAGCCTCAGAGGCAGCAGGCTGATGCCTGACGGCGGGTCGGACCGCGAGGACGACCTTGGCGAGCCAAACACGTCCTCCTCCTCCTCTGACGCTGGTCCACTGCCTGGAAACCTCAGCACCTCGCCCTCGGATGGTGAACTGCGGTGCTGCAGGATGTCCAGCACCTGGTCCAGCCCCTTCCGTCTGCGGTAGTTCCGTCGATTCCGGTTCGCGGTCGCCGCCAGGGTGTTATTGTTGGTGCAGGACGGCGGTGGCGGCTTGGCCGGACCCGGGGGCGCGGCTGCAGCGTCCTCCACGGCGCTCTCGGCCATCGTCATCGAGGATGCGCGGCACCCGCCGCCTGGGCCCTTTATGCCGCCTACTACACCCTCGGCTACCACCGTACTGCCTCCCACCTCGTCCTGAAACAACGAAAACCACGCCGCTCTTTTACTCTCGCTCTTTTTCCAGCCGCGCGCGTAATAATCTCGCGACGCGAAAATTTATTGCTTAAATTACACTTGACGTTGGCGTGCAATGTCATGAATCATCGTCGAGAGCTGGATACCTTATCTACGAATCATCTGTACGCCCTACGATTCTTTGTTACGAGTTCAAAGCATCCGCGCGAGAGCAAAGTTCCTCGACTCTACAAGATCGTTCGTTTGTCCATTTCAATGCTTTACTCTCTTACGATTTGAGAAGCGTTTCAAGATGAAAGCCTTACGAGTTGAAAAAATCCACGCGAGAGAAAAGTTTCTTGGTTCTACAAGGTCGTTCGTTTGTACATTTAAATGCTTTCCTTTCTTACGAGTTTAGAAGCGTTTCAAGATGAAAGAGTAACCTGTACCAACACGCTGCTTACCGTGTCGACGCGAACGAGAGGCGCGACGAGGACGCAGGAGGGGAGCGGAGCTTTCGATCGGCTAATCGAACGTCGATCGACGCATCCAGTCGATCGCGACTTCCATTGGTCACAGTAAATCACGATTAAAGCGTTCGCAGGCATGTTTGCGATCCAGCCTGGCGCAGCCATGGAATCGACGAAAGGTGTGACGATCGCGTAGTCGATCTCGCTCTCGAAATGGCCGACCAGGGGCGACGTCGCACGTGTCGCGTTCCTCCGTCCGTGGGGCGAGTTTTTACGCGGGTTCGTTAAAATTCGAACGAGATCGCTGGTGGGGACGCGAGCCAATCGCGTTTTGTCGAACGTAACCGGTAACTAATCGATCGAGGCTCGATTCGCGAATAATTATACCTGGCGCGGGTAGATGTCGTGAATAAAAATGGCCCCGTTGCCTCTTATTACCCACTTTAACCAGTCTACTCCTCTCTCTCTCTCTCTCTCTCTCTCCTTTTAATGGGACCCTGCGAGAGGAGCGCGGACCACACCGCTCGTCCTGTTCGACGCGACAACGGCACTTTGTCATAAAACCACGTGTGCGTCGTCGAGAGAGTCTATTTGAAATTTAAATGCCGCGCACAGCGAGCGCATGAATCAACGCGAACAAACGGCGAGCCCAGCTGAAAACCGCCTTTCGTTTTTTTTTTTCGGTGTAGGCGAGCGTATCGATGCTCGCCAAGCGAGGAGAAGTCGCTGGACTCGTCCAAAGAGGACTTGTCCAAGAAATTTGTAACATCGCTGGCCACGCTTTCAACGCACCCTCTCGCGACTGAGCGATCGAAGGGATCGAAGAGGACGCGCCGCAACCCCTCGCGAACTTTATCGCAACGCTTGCTGTTCTTAATCAACTCTGCTCTAACGCGTGTCGTTAACCTTTCACAGATGATGTAACGCTGGTACTTGCGTTACAATAACTTTCACCAGGGAACGATGCTATTATTTAATCGAGGGTACCATAAAAGCACCAGAGGAAATGAAAGGAAATTCGAAGCGGGAGATAGAAAGAGGCGTTCTCGATCTTTCTTTTTTTCTCTTTTTTCCACCTCTTCTTCTTTTTACCGCCGTTCTCCGGTTCGAGAGAAACGCTCGAACGAGCCGCGCGTCGATTATCTAAATTACCCGTGGTAAATTAGACGGGCACTGGGAGCGTTTAAATTTTCGATCGCGATTTATTACGATCCCGCACGTGAAATATATATCGTCGGATGAAACGCGCCGCTCGCCACGGATCGCTCGCGATGCTGTCTTGTAGATCGCCGCGGCGATCGACGTTCCGTCGCGCGAGTTACGATTTTTCCGGCGACAGGGACGATTAGCCGCGTCTCGATGGGAATAGAAATTCGCGTTCCGGGAACGCGAGGACGTCCCAAGTCAGCTGACCACCTTTCCATCGGGTACCCTCGCATTCCTACGCGTACGCGGCCAGTCACCGCTCTTTCAAATCGATTTGATCCCAGAGTTCCTCTCCGCCGCCGCGGATCCTTTAATGGCGAAACCGCCTGGCTGGCATTAAAGAACGGAAAGTGCTCGCGTCGCGGAAACTTGCTCGAGAAAAGTCTCGTCTTGTCGTTGGGGTTCGCGAGATATTCCAAGCAGACGTGGACGACTATCGATTAGTGGAATTCGTGCGAAACAGGGTGCAAGGAGTGATAATAGTAATCATGTAACTTCTGATCACGATTCGTAAGTGAATTTTCTAAAATTCCACGACCAGAGTGTGACAGTGTGTCGTGGATCGAAAAATCGAGTCTCGTTTTGTCGTTGGGGTTCGCGAGATATTCCCAGCAGACTTGGACGACTATCGATTAGTAGAATTCGTGCGAAACAGGGTGCAACGAGTGACAATAATGATCGTATAACTTCAGACCACGATTCATAGATGAAAATTCCCAAATTCCATGAAAAATCGAAGCTGAAAAATCGATTAGCTCTCGAAACGATACTCGTAGCGAGTTAAATACCAGAGGGACCAAAGTTCCTCTTCATCTGGCGAACATTCACGCGTACGATTCTGTCGATCGTCTTTCTGGATGCAGGCGTCGACGCAGGACTCATTCCACGATCAGAGTGTGAAAATGCCTCGTGGATCGAAGAATCGAAGCTGAAAAATCGATTGGCTCTCGCGACGATACTCGTAGCGAGTTAAATACCAGTGGGACCAAAGTTCCTCTTCGTCTGGCGAACATTCACGCGTACGATTCTGTGGACCATCTCTCTGGACGCAGGACACTCATTTTTCGCGCGAAACAGGGTGCAACGAGTGACAATAGTGATCGCGTAATTCCTGACCACGATTCATAGATGAAAATTCCCAAATTCCACGATCAGAGTGTGAGAATGCCTCGTGGATCGAAGAATCGAAGCTGAAAAATCGATTGGCTCTCGCGACGATACTCGTAGCGAGTTAAATACCAGAGGGACCAAAGTTCCTCTTCGTCTGGCGAACATTCACGCGTACGATTCTGTGGACCATCTTTCTGGACGCTGGACTCCAATTTTGCCTCGTGGATCGAAAAATCGAAGCTCTAAAATCGATTAGGTCTCGCGAGGATACTCGTAGCGAGTTAAATACCAGAGGGACCAAAGTTCCTCTTCATCTGGCGAACATTCACGCGTACGATTCTGTCGACTGTCTTTCTGGACGCAGGTGTCGACGCAGGACTCGAATTTTCCGCGAGCAGACATCCGTTCGCCGCGATATTCGTATCGGTAGATCGACTCACGGATAGCGCGGTCTCACGGCGGTCCACGGCGTCCCTGTTCTTCCTACCGTGATGATCGTTTTCTTGTTCCCCCTCGCCACGTCGCGCCAGGCAGCCGCGTCGGTCGGTAGAGCCGCGCTGAGAGAGAAAGGGCCCCGATGATCGGTCGTAAAACGTAAAGGGGACTCGTAAACGGAGTGAAAAGATGTCAGAACGTAAAAGCCGGGAACAGGTCCCTGGCGAGGAGGTGTGGGCGTGCGTTGCCTGGCGTCCTCTTCGTCCCTTCCTCCCCTATTTCTCCCTATTCTTCTTCTTCTTCTCTCTCGACGTGTCTTTTTTCGTCTCTTCGCTTGCTCGCAGGATACGAAGAAGTTCGTCGCGTCTGCGATTATTTTGCTCGCGCGGTTCGTTCGTCGAGTCTTCAGGGTTGAACCAGGGGGTGAGTCTCGCGAATACTCGAAAAGCTTTGCTCTTTAAGCTTCCTCGAGGGTTTTTTTGTTTTGTTTCTTCACTTTCTCGCAGGATACGAAGAAGTTCGAGCGATTATTTTGCTCGCGCGGTTCGTTGGTCGAGTCTTCAGGGTTGAACCAGGGGGTGAGTCTTGCGAATACTCGAAAAGCTTTGCTCTTCAAGCTTCCTCGAGGGTTCGCACCAGCGTGCAACGATGTCGAAGGATATTTAATTCAATTTCTAATGGTCCATTGGGTTACGTTTCGGTTTTCTCTGCTCGAAGAAATCGCCAAGGCGTTGGTTTTGCGTCATCGATCACGCAACTCGATTACACAGCGTTCCATTAAATAGAGAGAGAGAGAGAGAAAGGAGAAATTTAATCTGTTCATTAGAAGCCTCTCTCCGTGACGTGCGCGCGATTTAAATCTCGAGGCAGTTTAGATATCGCGGATATGTAATTTGTTATTATCATTAATATCGTTACGCGGTCTCTCGAGCGCTTTTTTCAGTAAATGGTAACGATAGATCAGAGAGAAGTGTAACAGCGTCGAGGAGGAACAGAAACGTCCGCGCGAGAGGAAAGCGAGGCGCGTTTCGAGCGGAGTTGGTAAACCGCGGCGCAACAGCGGCAAGGGGAATTTGCAGGAGGGCCGTGGAAGATCATCGGTGAGGAATTCCAGCAGGAATGCCCTCAGGGAGGCACCTGTAACCGCGGCTCGACGGGAGAAACAGAACAGGTTGAGACATGGGCGTGGGTGGAGCGCTTGATCTTTCTCTCCCGCTCGATCTGCCTATATACAGGGTACTCTGCCCGCCCAGCGTTGGCTACGAGCGTCTCGCGAGTCGCCCTCGAAACGACGAGACCCTTCAGCGACGAGAAATTAAGAAAAACTTCGTTTACCTCGCTCGAGTTCGAGCAGCAATTTGTTCTTCGCTCGTAACTCGTTACGTTATCTGGATCGCGAGAGAGGATCGTATCAGGCTCGAAACAGAAGTTTCGAGACCTGGTATCGATAAAAGGAATCGACGCAGAGAGACCTTGTCAACCAAAAGGACAATCAAAGAGACGGGTGTTCGCATTAAAAGTGCCATTTCTTACGCGTCGAACGCGCTCCCCTATACGACCTGTCGTACATCCTCGAATTAGCCACGAAACAGCTGTAACCTTTTTAATCACCCTCATCGATGCCTCTCGTGGAATACACGCGTCTGCTAATAAGGCAATCGACGTCCCCCTTAGTTTAACAAATTCAAGAATGCGTTGGGACCACCTGCCTCGTGTCAGCTGTTCTATCCTACATTCGACACTCTCATCCTTATCAAAGAACTCCACGACCGTTTCGATTCTGACTAACCTCGTTTCATCTCGTTTTCACATCCACGATTATTCATCTCACTCATACAAACAAACAAAAATCAACCATTCTTCATAGTACCAATTCTTCGAAATCATTTCTTACTTAAATCGAGATTAAATTGGACTAAGATTCAGAGAGGTGATTAATTTAGAGAGGGACCTGAACGAAGGTGGTTCGAAGCCATCGCTACGATCGTCCATCCACCGCTCCACCTTCGGAAGGAAAGAGTAGCCTAAGGGCAGGCAGGCTTCGCAGTGGCGGTGGGACTCAGGCAAACTGCTACCAAAAAACCAGACGGGCTACTGAAGAGAAGCTGATCGTTGCTATCTACATAGAGAGAGAGAGAGAGAGAGAGAGAGTCGATCGAATCGAAAAATCGTCGAACGAACTTGGACACGACCGCTCGTTCGCGAGCGATCGATCGTCCAGCCTCAGCTGTTCCTCCACGCGGACGTCGAAGAGGGTCGTCGCGTTGCTCCATTTCCGCCGCGTGGACGCCCACGAGAGAAAGTGCGAGCGTCGCGAGGGAGGGAGAAAAATCTATACGGAACAGAGAGCATCCGGTCTTCGATCGCGTTTCCTTCCTCGTCGCTCGCAACCCTCGAGGGCAGTGGTGGGCCCTCTCGAAGAGGACGTCGCGCGCGTCTTCGAGAGGCGCGCGACAGATTTTATCGCCGCTGGAAAATTGCTGGTTATCGGCGCTGTGATTGATCGCGCAGCCTTTAAATAGACGATGGTAATTAAACGCGAGGTAATTTGCGCTGCGAAAGGAGACGCGAGTCGTTTGGTCGACAGGCCAACTAGGGCTGATTTAAGGAGCCTTGCGTGCACCTTCTTCTCTCTTTGTCTCTCTTCTACGCATTCGAATCTAACGAAAAAGGGGTGAATTTGCGCGAGAAAAATTGCAACTGAATATTGACTAACATTTTACAGAAAAATCGGTTTTGAAAATTTCAGGCATAACAGATTATTTCGCGAAAATGTTGTGCAAAGTTCATTTCTGAAGGAACGTGGCGCTTTCGATTAATTTTTTATTTTACATTGGCAATGAAAAATATTCTAAAGTTCTTTTAATTATCTTTTATATCTTCCTTCTTTATTTCGAAAGAATTTCGAAAATAAAAATCTGTGAACTACAGAGATTCTCACTGGTCAAAGAATAAATGGAAATTTATATGAGTTTTCTCTGAGATCGAATGCGAGAAGCAACTGGGTCAAACCAAAGCCATCCCGTTAGTCCCATCGAGCAGAACGGATATCCCTGGCGACACCGGAACACGTGACGACAGAGAGAGTCACCAGCTCGCATAATCCCTCCGTGTCGATCGTTAGAAACTCGAAAACCTTGTCGCGGAGGTCGCGACAAGTACTTTCGCCGGTTTTTAAGCGCGACTACGATCGACCAATAAATAACGCTTGGCTCGTCGTCGTTCCCTGAGGATGCAAAAACCGACTATCATACTTAACGTCACCCAGGAATGGTTGTAAGCATTTTATAAGGCTCGTAGATCGCTCCATCCCCCTCTGATCCTCGTCTCGTTCTTTTTCAGCTCGTTTTTGCTGCGAGTCGCGAACGATATCCCCCGTGAGGCTTCTTTTCTACGAAAGCCTGTCGACAGGTTGTGGCTCCTCTTCTTCTCGAGCGTGTGGGCTCGATCCAGAAAATCGACGCGCTTCCAAAGCGGTCGCAGAGCGTCGCGGTTCGATTCAACGCGGTCGCGTCGCGCGATGGTTATTAATTATCCTCTGTCCAGCGTTCGATCGTCGAGATAGCGAAATTAATTTGCTTAGCCTGCTGGCTGTCTCGCTTTTCATCCTCGAGAGGGGACAATCGGCTCCCTCGAGGACGGGCAATTATCGACGCGAGCCATCTACTCGTTAACGCTTTTGCAGCGTCAGAGATGGCTGAGGAGTAATTGGCTCCTCTGTTTTCTGTGGTGGATTAGAAAACGCGAGAGGGTTTTCGTATTTCGCGAGGACTATTGTTTCGTGTCTGTGTAAAACGTGGTAATTAACGCTTTAATGCGTGCAGTGACCATTTTGGAATTTACCATTTTCGATCGAATTGATTTTTAGTGACACTGTAATCGTTAACATTGCAAGGGTTGAAAAGTTCTCTTGTGGACGATGCGAAGGAAATTTATGCAGATCAGTTGGAGAAATAGAAAGCTTTGCAACTTTTGTTGCGTCAAAGATGGCTGAGGAGTAATTGGCTCCTCTGTTTTCTGTGGTGGATTAGAAAACGCGAGAGGGTTTTCGTATTTCGCGAGAACTATTGTTTCGTGTCTATGTATTGCTATGTAAAACGTGGTAATTAACACTTTAATGAATGGAGTCACCATTTTGAAATTTACCATTTTCGATCGAATTGATTTTTAGTTGTAATCGTTAAGATTGCAAGGGTTGAAGAGTTCTTTTGTGGACGATGCGAAGGAAATTTATGCAGACCAGTTGGAGAAATAGAAAGCCTTGCAAGAGTTTTGTTTCGCAAATATTACGATCGAAGACTGTTTAATATAAAATTTTAACTATAACTTGCAACCAAACACCAAAGTTGCAACCAAAATTGTAAACTAAGTGGTTAATAAATTTTTTAAAATTCTTTTCTCTGTCAAACGAATCGAGGATCGCGCGATAAAAAGAAGTTCAGCTCGAGCGGAAGCCAAGATTACGAACCGATACAGCACTGGCCTCTTCCTACGATCTAGTTAGCGCGATCGATCGATCCGATTGGCGTGTAATCGATTGGCCAGTGCTGGTCTAAAGGGACTCTGGGAATCCGCTGAATCACTCGTGGCATCGGATGATAACCGATGCAGTTCTCCTCAGCTTGTCTCCGTCGTTTAATAAGACGTCAGCTCACTTCTGCTCGCTTTAACAACGCGACAACTTCCCCTCGATCTTTCCCTCATCCATTTTCTCAATATTTCGCCCCTCAACTTCGATCTTTTACGATAAACTACATAAAAAACAAATCGCCAGCGAAATTATGCGTACGAAAACGATCGAGCTTCGATAAAATTCGATGAGAATCGTCAGAGAGATCGACAGTCCTCGCAGATCGTTTTCAAGATCGCAAAAGAGAGAAAGTCCACAATTCGAGTTCAAAATCCGCGAGACGAAAAACCATGGTTTACGACGACTTTTTACCCGCACTATGACCAGTGTTGCTCCCGTTTGGAAATATTAAAAAACCCCTGCGACTCGTTACCGCGTTTTACGAGCGCAGCTCTTTATAGCTCGCTCGAACCGCGGCAGATAAAACGTCGAGCGTTGCACCGCGACGAACCTCTCCTCCTTCAGCATCGACCGACCAACAACGATGGAAACGTAACGAAGGATCCTCCAGCGACGAATTAAAAGCCTCCGCCAGCGATTCCATCCGCGAAGCCACGCGTATCAGCAAGATATACGGCTGAGCGGCGATTACGCGAAACAATTTTCCCCGCTCGCAATCTCGATCCTTGTTTCCTGGCTGGCTATCAGTTCAGCTCGTAATAAATCGATTCGTTTACCAGCGCGTCTGTTATTAACTTATCTCCATTTCCGCCTCTCGTTTCCTCGCGGCTGAGCTAAGCGCTGGGTCGAGCGGTCGCGTTTAATATTTAACGCGTCATTTCGCCCGCCGCCATGGAAGATGGACGATCCGCGGGCTGGACGTTCTTATTTAAATGCCAGCTACGCTGGTACGGGCCTCTGGTAATTATTTCAACCGCCGCTCCCTGCCATTAGAGACGAGGCGGAGGAAGAGGGCGTTGGCGAGACGCTGGGTGGAAAAGCCGCGCTGCTGTTTCTTCGTCGATCGTTATCGAGCCGTTCGATCGTTGCCAACCGCCTTTGACATCCTTCGAGACGACACGCCTGCTATTTTGTAGATTGAACTTCGTTTTCTGTGGGTTTGTTCGTTTCTCTCTCTGAGAAACCGCCCTTTTGGTTTTTCTGGCGGAAGAAGAGGGCGTTGGCGAGACGCTGGGTGGAAAAGCCGCGCTGCTGTTTCTTCGTCGATCGTTATCGAGCCGTTCGATCGTTGCCAACCGCCTTTGACATCCTTCGAGACGACACGCTTGCTATTTTGTAAATTGAACTTCGTTTTCTGTGGATTTGCTATTTTTTTTTTTTTTTTTTTACTCTGTGAAACCGCCCTTTGGTTTTTTTTTATTGGTGCGAGACTCGTGGCGGAAGAAGAGGGCGTTGGCGAGACGCTGGGTGGAAAAGCCGCGCTGCTGTTTCTTCGTCGATCGTTATCGAGCCGTTCGATCGTTGCCAACCGCCTTTGACATCCTTCGAGACGACACGCCTGCTATTTTGTAGATGGAACTTCGTTTTCTGTGGGTTTGCTTGTTTTTCTCTCTGAGAAACCGTCTTTTGGTTTTTTTTTTTGAGTGGTGCGAGACTCGTGGCGGATGCAGCAGGGAGAGAAACAGGCAGCAGTCATTAGCGAACCGCTGCTCGAGTTGGGAAACTAAAAAGGAGCCGCGCGATGTGGCAGCTGAGGATATTCGTACCTGGTTTCAGGGAGTCACCTGTAAACGAGCGCACCGGTTGCGATCGAGCGTGCGAGCGCGGGTGGCTTTTCGCGGTTTCGCTTTCGCTTTTGAATGATCGCCATCTGGGACTCTTCGTTCACGATTAAACTAATTATTTGCAACCGTGGATACGTCAAGTGTGCACGAATTATAATAATATGTCGTTTTAATTTCAAATGCAATTAGATTGGATTCGATAATTTATATATTAGATTAAATTCAGTTAATTTAGATTCGCGAGGGTGGGTTTTCGAGGTTTCACTTTCGCTTTTGAATGATCGCCATGTTGGACTCTTCGTTCACGATTAAACTAATTGTTTGCAACCACGTGGGTACATCAACTGTGCACGAATTATTATTGTATTTCGTTTTAATTTCAAATGCGACTAGATGTCTGTGTAATTTACCTTTGCGAAGAGGAACAGCTGTAGACTTCGCAAGGCTTTCTATTTTTCCAATTTTATATAAATTTCCTTCGCATTAACCACAAGAAAACTCTTTGACGCTTACAATTTTCTGAAATCCTGCGTTGCAAAGTAATTAAACGGTATCAACGACGCATGGTTGATGGCAGTTCAGACGAAAAGAAATTGGCGAACGATCTATAGCGACGCGGGTCCGTTGGAGAACGAAGGAGGCGTCAAATTTCCTTCGCATCGTCCACAAGAAAACTCCTTAACGCTCGCAATTTTCTAAAATCCTTCGTTGCAAACTAATTAAACGATTTCAACGACGCATGGTCGATGCAGTTCAGATGAAAAGAAATTGGCGAACGATCCATAGCGACGCAGGTCCATTGGAGAACACAGAAAGCGTCAACATTTCTTCGAATTCTTTAACGCTTGCAATTTTCTAAAATCCTTCCTTGCAAACTAATTAAACGATTTCAACGACGCATGGTCGATGCAGTTCAGATGAAAAGAAATTGGCGAACGATCCATAGCGACGCAGGTCCATTGGAGAACACAGAAAGCGTCAACTTTTCTTCGATCTCTTTAACGCTCGCAATTTTCTAAAATCCTTCGTTGCAAAGTAATAAAATGATATCAACGACGCATGGTCGATGCAGTTAGAACGAAAAAAAATTGGTGAACGATCCATAGCAACGCAGGTCCATTGGAGAACACAGAAAGCGTCAACATTTCTTCGATCTCTTTAACGCTCGCAATTTTCTAAAATCCTTCGTTGCAAAGTAATAAAATGATATCAACGACGCATGGTCGATGCAGTTAGAACGAATAAAAATTGGCGAACGATCCATAGCAACGCAGGTCCGTTGGAGAACACAGAAAGCGTCAACTTTTCTTCGATCTCTTTAACGCTCGCAATTTTCTAAAATCCTTCGTTGCAAAGTAATAAAATGATATCAACGACGCATGGTCGATGCAGTTAGAACGAATAAAAATTGGCGAACGATCCATAGCAACGCAGGTCCATTGGAGAACACAGAAAGCGTCAACATTTCTTCGAATTCTTTAACGCTCGCAATTTTCTAAAATCCTGCATTGCAAAGTAATTAAACGATTTCAACGACGCATGGTCGATGCAGTTCAGATGAAAATTAATTGGCGAACGATCCATAGCGACGCGGGTCCACTGGAGAACGTCGAACGCGAACGCGAGCGCGAGGAGGCGTCTTCTTTTAACTGGACGGGGCCAGCGGCTCGCGAACAAATAGCCGGCTCGTTTAACATTTGCTCCAGCTTGACTATTTGCTCCCGATTCTTTGCGTCACGCCAGGGCCCCAGGCGTTCCGCGAACTAATAACATTGACCGCGTAACAAGCAGCATCGTTCGCGAGCGCTTACTCCGCGCGCAACGACGTTTGATAATGCGAGCAGGCTCGTAAAATCCTCTCCGCGCGCGGATAATGCCTTGACTGTAATAACTGGACCGCTCGAGAGCCCTTGCTCCACGGTTCTCCGCTTTTGCTAGGAAAATTCCTGAATCGAGACGCGAAAATCTTCGAATTTCGCTTTGAGGGGTGGTACAAAGTCCTGCGCGAGGATTCGCGAGGGATGATCTTAACGAAAAGCTGCTATGCTTCACATTTTCACTGTGTTTCTTCGTCACGATTTCGAAAATGTAAAGCAGTGATGCGTCGCGTGGATTTGACGATGGCTTTCGAGCATTTTTCAAGAGAATTAAATAAAAATGTACGCGTGACTTCAAAAAGTTGCTATGTTATTTAATATTATATTCTTACAAGTGTTTTATGAAACATTCAACTTTGTTAATTGCAACAAAAGCTCGCAAATTTTCTGCAGAGTTTCTAGAAAAAATCGTTCGACTTAGAAAGTGTTCCACGAAACGCCTGCAGCTTTTAATCCCCAACGAACGCCGTAAATCCTCCCACAGGACGCTAAGTAAACTAAAATTCTCGAAATTCTACGCAACAAACGAAGCTCGCCAGTCGCGTTCCTCATTTTGACGCTGTAAACGCTTTCTACGGGGGTGCGTCGCGCGGAAGCGTTCGCCAGGACGCGAGGAGGGCCGCAAAGCTGTCGCAGAGCCGCGTCGAGAAGAGTCATGGCGTCGCAGTGCAGCAGGACTGCGGTCTCGAGGAGCGCGGATGCGTCGAGCTCGCAACGTTTGGCTCGAGTTATTCGACGCGAGCGTGGAACTCTCCGTGGAAATTGGAGAAAAATCGGGTGAAAGCCGGCCGCGGTGGAAATCGATTCGAGAGAAACGCCAGCCGATGCTTTCGAGGAGCGTTTCACGGAAGACGGAAGTGCAGGATAATCGTATTCGACGAGAGATACTTAATTCGTTTCTCTGTCAGGGGAATTTAGAACGTTTCGCTCGAGTTGCTATGATTTTATTTGATGTTCGTGCTTGCTTTTTTTTTTATGAATCGCGAGCGATTTAAAGTTGCAACGCGAAGTACGATATTTTGTGGTTGGCTATGAGTCGATTGAACTGTGACCCGTGGAACAACTATTTTGAGATCGACTTTTCGTTCTCCAGTTTGTTTCTTGCGCCAAATTTAACGATACCATTTTTTAAAATAACCAACGATGAATTTCTGCCAATATTCGTCAATATTATAATGTTTATTAGAACGTAGTGGAAGAAGAACGATATAAAATGCTTAGAATTGAAAGAAAGTCGAAACAAAAGCCCAAATTCAATCTTTTCAAGTAACACCCCACTTTTTTTCTTTTGCATCGAATTTAATATTTATTATAATAATATTTATCAGAACGTTGTGTCTAAGAGAGTATCGAACCAGTAACTGAGCCTGAAGAACGATATAAAATGCTCAGAATCTAAAGAAAGTCGAAACAAAAGCTTAAATTCAACCTTTTCAACCCCATTTTTTTTTCTCTAAACTCATCGTCAAAAATATTCGACAATCATCATCGATTTGTGACAGCAGTTTCCACAAAATCGTGTCGTGGAACGATTAAACTCTCGCAGCAAATTTAACGATACCATTTGTACCATATAAAACGCTTAGAATTGAAAGAAAGTCGAAACAGAAACCCAAATTCAACCTTTTCAACCCCATTTTTTTTTCTAAACTCATCGTTAGAAATATTCGACAGACGATCATCATCGATTTGTGACAGCAGTTTCCACAAAATCGTGTCGTGGAACGATTAAATTTTCGCACGAAATTTAACGATACCATTTGTACCATATAAGACGCTTAGAACTGAAAGAAAGTCGAAACAGGAACCTAAATTCAACCTTTTCAACCCCATTTTTTTCTCTAAACTCATCATCAGAAATACTCGAGAGACGGTCATCATCGATTTGTGACAGAAGTTTCCACAAAATCGTGTCGTGGAACGATTAAATTTTCGCACGAAATTTAACGATACCATTTGTACCATATAAGACGCTTAGAACTGAAAGAAAGTCGAAACAGGAACCTAAATTCAACCTTTTCAACCCCATTTTTTTCTCTAAACTCATCATCAGAAATACTCGAGAGACGGTCATCATCGATTTGTGACAGAAGTTTCCACAAAATCGTGTCGTGGAACGATTAAACTCTCGCACCAAATTTAACGATACCATTTGTACCATATAAGACGCTTAGAATTGAAAGAAAGTCGAAACAGGAACCCAAATTCAACCTTTTCAACCCCATTTTTTTCTCTAAACTCATCATCAGAAATACTCGAGAGACGGTCATCATCGATTTGTGACAGCAGTTTCCACAAAATCGTGTCGTGGAACGATTAAAAACCGCCAAGCCAAAGAAGAAGGTTCCTCGACAAGAAGATCAGGATTCGCTTCGAACGCGTTACCCAGCGTGGAACGATCGCGTCGCTTGCGTTAAATCGAGTACACGTACGTCGAAAGAATCTGGCTAGGAACGTTATCGCGTAATTGAGGGTTAATTCGAGGCTGGCAGGCGACAGAGGCGTGGGCGATCCTCCTCGAGCCGGCGAAGTTTGTCTCCGGGCCATGTTGCACGCGACGCTCCGTGGTAGGAGATGTTTCACGCTTTCCTGGAATAATCTCCGTCCGCGTGGAGGCGTCTCTCGGTTTTATCGGTCCCGAAGGCGGAAACGCACGATCCGCGCCGGTTGAGTAACGCGAGCGTGGAAAAAAGGAAGAAGAAAAATGTTCGATCCAAGGTCGAACGCATACATTTCAATTCACTCTGTTCTCCATGATATATATATTTCTTTTCAATTTTTGCGCTCGCTTAAAATTCGTCGTGAACCACGAAACGTTACTTTCTTCGCGTTCTTTAGTTCTAAATCGCTTGGTTCGATCGAAAGAGAATATATTTTTAATTATAGTGGAAAAAAATATATAATGATGCCAATATATATGGCCAAAATGGCTAAATACAAATGTGCTCCATAATATATATTTGATTTCAATTTTTGTACTCGATTAAAATTCGTTGGGAACCACGAAACGTTACTTTCTTCGCGTTCTTCAATTCTAAATCGCTTGGTACCATCGAAAGAGAATGTATTTCTAATTATAATGGAAAAATATAATGATGGCAATGTATATGGCCAAAATGGCCAAATGTAATAATATGTAATTGGTTGATGCGGTAGTTAAGGGATAAAAATGTTCTCCATAATATATGTATTTCATTTCAATTTTTGCACTCGCTTAAAATTCGTTTTGAACCAAGAAACGATACTTTCTTCGCGTTCTTCAATTCTAAATCGCTTGGCACCATCGAAAAAGAATATATTTCCAATTATAATGGAAAAATATACATGGTCAAAATGGCCAAATGTAATAATATGCAATTGGTTGACGTGGTAGTTGAGAGATAAAAATGTTCTCCATAATATATATTCGATTTTCATTTTTGCACTCGCTTAAAATTTGTCTCGAACTACAAAATACCACTTCCTTCGTGTTCTTCAATTCTAAATCGCTTGGTACCATCGAAAGAGAATATATTTCTAATTATAATGCAAAAATATACATGGTCAAAATGGCCAAATGTAATAATATATAATTGACTGATGTTGTAATTGAGGAATAAAAATGTTCTCCATAATATATATTCAATTTCAATTTTTGCATTCGTTTAAAATTCATTTGAAACCACAAAAAGTTACTTTCTTCGCGTTCTTCAATTCCAAATCGCTTGCTACGATCGAAAGAGAATATACTTCCAATTATAACGAAAAAATATAATAACATGCAATTGGATCGCGTGATGAGATAGTTGAGAGATAAAAAACGCTCGTCGAATCGATGGTATAGAAAAAATGTTAGCCTCAACAGTGGGAGAAGGAAAAGTAAGAGGCGATTAACTATTTAGCTGGTCCACCGTCAGGCAGCGTCGTTCATTAACCAGCCAGCCTCTTTTTCCTCGGTTCTCTCTCGCTCGTAACCGATAAACGACTGATTTCAGTTAATTCCAGCGGGACATTAGCCTAATAACTTATCCGCGACGTATCCGCGGAAATCGTTCCTTGCAAATTAGAATAACAAGTCAGCCGCTGGGTAGCTGGAAGCTGCGAGGAAAGTGAAACGGAACGGAAGAGCAGCCGGTTCTCGTCGACGATCGATGGAAGAGGAAAACGATGGGCGTGTGGTACCTGTTAATCAGATACACGAGCTTGTTTTTGAAACTTTGCTCAACAAAGATGGACCAACACTGAATAAAACAGAACAAGAAGATCGTTTAAAGTCATCTTTAACGCAAAATAACTGTCGACTCAAATTAATTACTCTCATTGTAGATCCAAAGCATCGAACTCTCAGTCTTCCACTAAATCCAAGTTCGATCTCGATTTTATATTCCTAAGAATCGCGAACAATCGAGAGACACAACGTCAGAATAGATCGCGATCTTCGAGAGGGGATCGAAGAGAAAAAAGAAATCCACGATAGATCCACGAACTTTGCTCAGCAAAAATGGATCAACAATGAGCAGAACGAAACAAGAAGATCATTTAAAGTCAGCCTTAACACAAAATACCTCTCGACTCGAATTAATTCCTCTCACGATAGATCCAAAGCATCAAACCCTCAGTCCTCCACTAACTCCAACTTCCATCTCGATTTTACATTCCTAAGGATCGCGAACAATCGAGAGACACAACGTCAGAATAGATCGCGATCTTCGAGAGGGGATCGAAGAGAAAAAAAGAGCAGAAGGTAGCAGCTAGATCGAAGGGTGGAAGCGAGTAAAAAACGCTGGAAAAAGGAGCAACGAGAGGGTAGGTCGGCGAAAGAGAGGCACGAGAGTGGAATAAAAGGAAAACCGTGGAGAGAAATAGGAACAGAGAGATCCGTGGCTCGGATAGGGGCTACGTTCTTCGTGGCTGGGACCAGCCTCGCGCCTTAATAGAAACACCCACGCCCTCATTATGCGGATATCGTAAACATTCCCCTCATATGCGGCGATCTCCCGTATGCAAATCTCTCACCCTCCCTCGCTTTCGCGGTTCCGCTCGCCAGCAGTTTGCACGCCATCGCGTAAAGCAGTCGCCACGGGTATCCAACGAGGAAGAACGCGATACTGTTATCCGCTGCTGACAAACGCGATCGATTTGTACGCGTGTCTCGCGAGGCTGCGCTGCAGGAGGAAGGGTCCTTGTTGGGTCGCAGCCAGGACCATCAAAGTCGAGCCACGAATGAGTGCTCGTGTTCGAGTAACTTTTTCAAAATAATTGCTATCATTTACGAAATAATCTACTATGTCTACTATTCTAGAAGAAACGGTTTGAAGATGATCGCGTGAAGGATGTTGCGGAGGATCCTTGTTGGGTTCGAGCCAGGACCATCAAAGTCGAGCCACGGATGAATAATTTTGTTCGAGTAACTTTTTCAAAATAATTGCTATCATTTACGAAATAATCTACTGTGTGCTCTAGAAGAAATTGTTTCAAAATGATCGCGTGAAGGATGTTGCGGAGGATCCTTGTTAGGTTCGAGCCAGGACCATCGAAGTCGAGTCACGAATGAATACTCGTGTTCGAGTAACTTCTTCAAAATAATCTACTATGTGCTCTAGAAGAAATTGTTTCAAGATGATAGCGTACAATTGTGACGAAGATATAGCGAACGTGTCTGCAGTAGAAACAAAAGCCACGAATGGGATCTTCTCGCGAGGCTGCGCTGCAGGAGGAAGGATCCTTGTTGGGTTTGAGCCAGGACCATGAAAGTCGAGCCACGAATGAATACTTTTGTTTGAGTAGCTTCTTCAAAATAATCGCTATGATATACGAAATAATCTACTGTGTGCTTTAGAAGAAATGGTTTGAAGATGATCGCGTGAAGGATGTTGCGGAGGATCCTTGTTGGGTTCGAGCCAGGGCCATCGAAGTCGAGCCACGAATGAATATTTTTGTTTGAGTAACTTGCTATGATTTACGAAATAATCTACTGTGTGCTCCAAAAGAAATAGTTTGAAGATGATCGCGTACAATTATGACGAAGACACAGAAAACGCGTCCACATTAAAAACAAGATCCACCAATGAGATTTTCAACGAGCTATTCACGATCCAAGAGGATTCTACGTGCTCCAAAAGAAATATTTTAAAGATAATCTCGTACAATAATGACGAAGAAATATAATAGCAAACGCGTCTGCAAACTCGAAGAGGATCCAAATAACTCAAAGCAGATCGACAGCAATTCGCATAAACTCTACACTAGGTCAATGGAACGCGCCTCGAGGAAGTTCCCTCGAAGAAATCGCTTATAAAATTTCGCTGACCCCGCAACAGTATCGTCCAAACACGCAGCCAGAAAACAGTCGCCTCGTAATCGCGATCGTACGCATAATCGCGCCTAATATCGCCGAGGTGAGAACACAGGAGCCCTCGTCCATTAGTTGCGCGTTGGCTCATCGAAAATTACACGCGCGTCACACACGTACGCGCGTGCGAGAGGACTGGCGCCTCGAGGCGAATCCAGTCCCCTCTGAAGCTTAATTGCCCGCGTTGCCTCGCCTCTAATCCCGCTCATTTAATATCCATCGCGCGCGTTTACAAGCCCATTACGCGTTATTCAGCGTCAGCGCCGGTGAAACTTTCCGTCGACGATTAGCGAGGCAACGACGAGCACGAGCGTGGCCATCGTCGCGACGATTCACCGGTGTCCACCGCGTAATCGCTCGCGAGACGATCAACAGGGAGCATTCGATCGTTTCGATACGCGATCGAGGCATCGAGAGTTTAATTGGTCGTTCAGAATCAGAATCGAACGAATCTTCTCTGGTTTGCTGGCTTTTTTAGGTGCGTACGAACGCGAGCTTGCGAAAGAGACACTGTCAGCGTGCGACTGATCGCGCTTACAAGTGCGGCGCATTTTTGTCGGCGTTGTGTAATTCTACCTTTCGATTCGGTTCGACGCGACTGTGCGAGGCGATTTTTTTTTGTCTTCTGTGGTTTGTTTAGGGGTTTTTGAGATTTCGTCGCAGGTGTAAGCGAAAGCTTGCGATTTTTATTAGATGAAAAGATTGATAAGATTGTTCTATGTGTGTAGATGTTTAGTTTTGTTTGAGATGATTTTTTTTTGTCTTCTATGGTTTGTTTATGCGTTTTTGAGAATTTTGTGGCAGGCATAAGCGAAAGCTTGCGATTTTTATTAGATGAAAAGATTGATAAGATTGTTCTATGTATGTAAATGTTTAGTTTTGTTTGAGATGATTTTTTTTTTTCTTCTATGGTTTATTTATGCGTTTTTGAGAATTTTGTGACAAACATGAGTGTGAAAGCTTGCGAATACATAAGTTACAATTTTTATTAGATGAAAAGATAGACAAGATTGTTCTATGTATGTAAATGTTTAGTTTTGTTCGAGATGATTTTTTTTGTCTTCTATGGTGTGTCTGCGTGTTTTTGAGAATTTTGTGACAAACATGAGTGAAAGCTTGTGAATATGCAAGTTGCAATTCTTATTAGATGAAAAGATGTTTAGTTTTGTTCAGTTTATATAGCTGAAATTCGCGATTGAAACTTGTAATACTTTAGTCGCGAGCAACGCGTCCTATTTATCCTGCGTCCACTTTATTTTATTTCTCAAACGTTCGAATAAATAATATTTTATTTTACTTCGAACCATGAAAAATCGTGTCGTTTTTAATTGAAACTAGCATCGAAAAACTTCATCGATAGAAGAACTTTAACACGAGAAGTTTCTAACCAACATTGCGGTGAAGAAATTTAATTATTCTCGAGAAAACTTGGGCCACAGTAATTGCAGAGCACTGTAGCACACCTCATCAGCCTCTTAGATGCTTCAATTAGATTATTCAACTGGTTCTCCTTCTCGTCGACATTATTATATACACGGTTTTTCTTTTAGTTTCTTATCTCGTAATTGAAAAAAATGTCTGACAATTCTGCGTTTCAAGCAGATTCAACAAGACACAGAGAACAGTTAAAAATTTCTTAGTTGATATTCAACGTCCTCGAAAGCACTCGTCGCGATAATCAAAATTCAATGAATAAAATAATAAATAAATTCCTTGATTCTTATTTTATTATGTATATTAAGGTTTTGCAGTTGTATTTTCATTCGAGAAGACTAAGAAATTGAGGTAAGAACCAACCACCATCGAACCACATCTTCATAACGCGAAAACTAACTCAGCCACGTTGAATTTCACTCAATTCCCTCGTGAAGGGGTTAAATACACCTTCTTCGTGCGATTTGCAGCGCAACGAGCGCGTCGTTCAAGCTCAGACGCTTCCACGCAAGGATAACGCAAGCAGAAGTTGAGTAATAAGCTTTTAGAGGATGACGAGTGGCCTGAAAATTAGCCAACGCGTAAAGCGACCAACCCTTATACAGGGTAGCCTGTCGAATAGCTCAGTGAAACGAGGACGAAACAGGAACACGCTCGTTCTGCTCGAGTAAAAAGGACCAGAGTCTCAATAGTCGACCTTGAAAGGCTTAATGAACGTCGCGTGCCACGCTGTGGATCTGTAATTCGCGAAAGCTGCCTCTCTCGCCAGCTGAATCGACTCTGTTAACTTCCTAGCTGGTTCGTCTCCGCGTTTGTGGTTTCCAGAACGCAAGATCGTTTCAAGATCCTCGAGAAACGAGACGAATTCTCTCGAAACCGCCTCTCGAAAGGACGCGTGGTTAACGTTAACCGTGTCTCAACTCTTCTCTCGATTCAGCTTCGACCTTGTCGCTTCGCGCTTCCTTGTTTGCGTTCACGCACCGCGCGCGAAATCGTTGGAATTCGCGCGGAATCGCTCGCGGGAGGAATCAAGGCCGCAGGAAGCGGCGCGCGGGGTGCGAGCGTCGCGGTTCGAACCGCTGATGGCTCGACGAAAAATGGAAACGTCCAATTAAGACGCGTTTCTGCTAACGATTAATTAACCAGCCTGGGAAATCGCTATTTTTTTTTCTTTCCCTTTACCCTCCCCGTTTTTCACTCGCTCGATTCGGACTTCGACGCGTTCCATTGAACCCCGCGCGAGTCTCCACGGCGAAATGAAAATGGCAACTCGCGATCGCGCGACGCCTGGAATAGAAATCGAACAACCGCGACTACGAGATTGCCCGTTTTTCCAGAGCCAGTGGAATTTTTCCAGCTACGGGTGTCTCCGTTCTCGCATCGTTAGACCCTTCGTTCCTTTCCCTGCGATGGGAACACGCCCATCGACGGCCACGACCGTTTCTCTGGCGACGCCAGGCCTCTTATTTACGAGCAATTATCGCTCTCTAATCAATATGGATTTAATCGACCGTCGTATCGGCTAATCGACATGCTTGACAGCCGTTTAGATCGAGCTCTCTCTCTTTCTTTCTCTCTCTCTCTCTCTCTTGAGAGCCTGTCCAAGGAATCGCGACGCTCGAAGCTGGGTTAACACACGCGACACCCATTTTTTCCCTGGCGACGCTGCGAGTGAGCCACGATTTCCGTCGCGTTAATCCACTGACGCGACTTTGAACATATCCGCAGGATGAATCGCTCGATCGCGATCGACAGTCGCCAGTTCGCGCGGAAACAGCCGTGGCTAATTGATGTAATAAATCGCGGCTGTAAACGATAGCCATTTACGCGAGCAACAATTTCTACGCGTCCAAACGGGTGAAGCGTGTTCGCGTAAGTGCGTGAAACTGCGCGACGCGTGGAATCGTGGAGAAAAATTAGTGAACGCAATTTTAAATGGAATTTATTCGCACGTATATTCTCGTGGACGATCGCGCGTCAGAATTGTCGTCCCTCGACGTCACCAACGAATCGAGAAGCAATACGCTGCACTGGTAACGCTCGCTTATCGAACACGTAGCGAGCAGAGAGAGAAGAACAACTGAAACAACGTGAGAATTCTTCAGAAATTTACGCGCGTACGAAGAATGACGCGCGACGCCGTTGGAGAGGCGCGATTAATCCTCAAGCTGGTAACTAAAGAACATCCGTGAATGCGCGAATGCCAGTCGATTCTGCTAATAACAGGGATGGCGTTTACTCGTGTTCGCCAGAAACATGCAAATAACAGACGCGTGCACCGCGAGATTCCAAGGAATCGAGCGTTTCCATCGTGGAGAACAAGACTGGAGCGATCCACGGCTGGGCAGTCCATTTAACGAGCCAAGCTTTCCACGATTCAGCGTGGATACCTGTTCCACAGTCGATTATCGCGTCTGCTTAAGGTTGTGCAGCTTCTGGTAACGGGTAGCCTGGAAATCGTGGAAATTCGTGCGTCCATTGACCAACTCGCAGCTATTCCAGTCGATCGCAAGAATAACAGTATCACTGGATCATCATCTGTGCTGTTACATCTTCTGCAAATCGTCTTGCGATGCAGACTCAAAAGCACTTTCGCAAAATATTTCTCTTGGCGTCTGAAAACAGCTCTTTAAACGCTCATTAAAAAAACAAAAAAGCAAACATCGCGCGTTAATTCGAAACCGCAAAGGCAAACGCACTCGATCAGCTCTCGATCGAGGCGCGCTGTGACGCGTTCGAACGCAACAAGTTTTAATATTGTGACACCAAAAAACAGCGAGGTCTGTTGCGAAACGAAAACACTCGCGACGGGACTGCGACGGTCGATTCGCGTGGCATTTTATGCTAATCGACGATGGTATGATTTACTCGAGGGAAAGAAGCGCGAGAGGGGTCGAGGAGGGCTGTGAAAAGCGTTGAATGGCACGATAAATATTTGTCGATGCGTGCGCGACGAAAAAGGCGGCGCTGAACGCGAGATACGCGAGCGTTTGCAGGATTATCCGCCGCGGAATCGACTGCGACGCGTCCTGCGTAAATCACACCGCGTTGGACGTCGAGGAGAGGCTTCCAACTCGAGGATTTTTCGAGCTTCCGCTGCGTGGACGTCGAGTCACTCGTTGGACCAGCTTCACATCGACGCGTATCGATCATTGGCCTTCTTCTTGGCTCGCAGCGCGGTTCTAAACCGCGACTAAGACCGCGCGTCGCGACTCCAGGTGTTCGCCACCGCCAGTGGACCGGAAACGCGGCGCGCGACGATTACAGAGGGCTCTCGACCGGAAAAGAGTTCGCGGACGGAAGCTTCGCGGGTCTTCTGCGTTCCTTTGACGCCTCGCGCGAATAAGAAACGAGTTCTTTTTCTGTTTTTTTCTTTTTGGTGTCTCGTGGACGTTATCGAAGGCAAGAGAATGAGTTTTGAGAGGAAAACTGGATGTATTTTGCTATGTTCGCGTGGAAGATTTTGTTAGAGCAAAGCTGCTTTTTTGTAATAATTGCATTCGTTAATGTAATATAATGAATATCAAGACTGAGATTCTTGAGTTCAAAGCGAATTTAAAGTAACGCAAAATATCACTAGAGCGAAGCTGCACTTTTTTATAATGATTGCGTTCGTTAATGTAATATAATAAATATCAAGACTGAGATTCTCAAGTTCAATGCGAATTTAGAGTAACGCAAAGTATCAACTTCTAATTAATGAAGACGAGATTGCAGAGAGAATGAGTTTCAAGAGGAAAATTGGATGCATTACGCTATCCTCGCCTGGAAGAATTTGTTAGAGCAAAGCTACTCTTTTTTGCAATAATTGCATTCGTTAATGTAATATAATAAATATCAGGACTGAGATTCTCAAGTTCAATGCGAATTTAGAGTAACGCAAGATACCAACGTTCCTGTAATCAACTTCAAATTAAATTACGCCCACAAGAAGCTTCCCACGTCCCCTCTAAATATAAAAAGCAGCTCAGAGAAGGGATGCAAACGTCAGAGCGTTAAATGAAAGCAAAGAACGCGTCTGAGAGCGACGTAGATCGATACGAAAGTGATCTTCTCTCTCAACGCTGCGCGCGATCAGCGTGGGTGTCGAAGCTTTCCTTTTCGAGCTACGAGAAAAACGCGAGAGCGCGCGCTCGTAAAAATCGCGAGACGAAATCGGAGCGTGGCGCAAGAAACGAGCGCGCCCTCGAATGCGCGGCAAAAAGCGGGGCCTGCTCGCGCGAGGAGTTCGAACGAAGCCGCTGGGGCAGCGAAATCGCGTCACGGCAATGTTCGACGGTCGCACACCCGCGCAAGATCGCCACGGACGACCTGGAACGATTTCCTGGCGCCAGACGAGGCGACAAAAAATCCAGACGAAATCACCGCCGCGAGAAACCGAGATCGCTCGACGATTTCACGTGCCACTCTTGGGACCGTCCGTCGAACGAGGACGAAATTCGGTGATTTCAACGCCGCGAGACGGCAAGCGCGATCGCCTCAACTTGCGAGCGATGAATCGTGGCTCTTTTTGTTATTAATTATATTCAGCGATGATTATTGATTGAAATGTGGTTGAAGTTCGAATTGTGGATGCGCATGAGAATGTTTTAATTTTAGTTAGCAAAGAATTTTTAGTATTAATTATGTCCAGTGAAGATTATTGATTGAAATGTGGTTGAAACTCAAATTGTGGACGCACGTGAGAATGTTTGAATCTTATTTAGCAAAGAATTTTTATTATTAACTATGTCCAGCGATGATTATTGATTGAAATGTGGTTGAAGCTCGAATTGTGGACGCACATAAGAATATATAAATTTTATTTAGCGAAGAATTCTTGTTATTAACTTCATTCAGCGATGATTATTAATTGAAATATATTTAAAATTAGAATTGTGGATGCACGTGAGAATATTTGAAATTTAAATAGCAATCGCTACTGAGAACTTTTTGTGTAACTAAAAAGTTAATTTAGAACGACGATCATTGCTTTAGAGGCATGAAATTTGATGTTTCCAGCAAGAAGAATATTTCGAACTTAAGTAACGATCGCTGTTGGGAATTTTCGCGTCGATAAAGAGTCGCACAACCCCGCAGGCAGAATTCGTTCTACCATAATCGCGTTACCACCAGTCGCGCTATAAAACTACCTCTAGGTATAATTAAAAACCCGATAAATCAAATGGCTAGTAAAACTGAGACGTGAAAACGTTAAACAGCTAGTTACCACTGTATCAATTAAGGACGTTCAATTAAGATACAATCGCAGACGCGTGTATCCCACAATTCTCCAAACTGTCTTCCACAGAAGCTACATTCTTATTAAAAATTGTCGCAATAAGAAACGCAAAATCACTTTAACCATTTCTAAAAAATCGTCCAACTCAACTAAGTGTGTCACGACGACAAGAATTTCAAAGATACTCTTCCAACGCTCGCCAGGATCGTTCTCCAAAATGTCTTCCATAGAACCCACAGTCTTATTAAAAATTGTCACAACAAGAATTGCAAAATCACTGTAACCATTTCTAAACAAATCGTGCAACTTAACTAAACCTGTTGACACGATGACAAGAGTTTCAGAAACACTGCAGTCTTCGAACGCTCGCTAGGATCGTTCTCCAAAATGTCTTCCATAAAACCCACATTCTTATTAAAAATAGCCACAACAAGAAACGCAGAATTTCTCTAACCACTTCTAAAAAATCGTGCAACTTAACTAAATCTGTTGACATGATGACAAGAGTTTCAGAAACACTGCAGAGTCTTCGAACGGTCGCCATTATCGTTCTCCAAACTGTCTTCCATAGAAGCCACATTGTTATTAAAACTAGTCACAATAAAAATACGCAAAATTATTCTAACCATTTCTAAACAAATTGTGCAACTTAACTAAGCGTGTCTCGACGACAAGGATTTCAAAAATACTACAAAGAGTCTTCCAACACTTGCCAGGATCGTTCTCCAAACTGTCTACCATAGAAGCTACATGATTATTAAAAATAATTATAACAAGAAACGCAAAATCATTCTAACCATTTCTAAAAAATCATCCAACTCAACTAAGCGTGTCACGACGACAAGAATTTCAAAGATACTCTTCCAACGCTCGCCAGGATCGTTCTCCAAAATGTCTTCCATAGAACCCACATTCTTATTAAAAATAGCCACAACAAGAAACGCTGAATTTCTCTAACCATTTCTAAACAATCGTGTAACTCAACTAAGCGTGTCACGACGACAAGAGTTTCAAGAACACTCTTCCAACGCTCGCCAGGATCGTTCTCCAACATGTCTTCCATAGAACCCACATCCATATTAAAAATAGTCACACAAGAAACGGAAAATCACTCTAACCGTTTCTAAAAAAAATCGTCACAACGGCAATAATTTCAAAACCACTGCAGAGAGTCTTCCAACGTTCTCCAGGATCGTTCTCCACAAGCCAACGTTCTTGCTGGCGACCGTTACGTCTCAAGAATTTAAAAAACACTGCAAAGAGTTTTCCAACGTTCGCCATTATCGTTCTCCAAACTGTCTCCCATAGAAGCCACATTATTATTAAAACTAATCACAATAAAAATACGCAAAATTATTCTAACCATTTCTAAACAAATTGTGCAATTTAACTAACCGTGTCAAGAGTTTCAAAAACACTGAGCAGAGAGTCTTCCAACGTTCTCCAGGATCGTTCTCCACAAGCCAACGTTCTTGCTGGCGACCGTTAGACGCGAGAACGACCCGCTCGCGTACGAACGAATCAATTTCATTGCCAGTGGGAATTATTGGAACATGATGAATGAAGGTGAGCCGCGGAGGCGGCCGTTAAAGAGACAAACGGCGGGCGAAGGGGAGGCAGACGGGGTTGGGAAGACGCGTAAGGATGGATGGACGGATGGCGATGGTATTATATGGCGAGTACGGGACCGCGAGGTAAGGCGAGTTTTTATCGTGGCCGCCATCTGCCGAGCGATCGTCATTACCGCGCTAAGTAATCCTTCGTACGATTGCATGTGCCACGCCAGGAGCAGCGCGGCTACCGCCTCGCCTCGTTACGAGCGCGTATCCGGCATTTTTTCGCGCTCGCTAAACGCGCCGCTCGGCTCTTTGCGCGCGGACGCGGAGGGTATTTAAGTATACGTTGGGGAGGGCGAGCGGCCGGTTTTTTCGCGGATCGACCGCGCGCGAATTACAGGGAGAGACGGTGGCTGCCGCAGGATCGACCGAAATAGGCGGCTGACACGACGTGATTAATCGGACGGGCGCGGGTATTACGGAAACCGCGGTGGACGCGCGAGGATCGCACGTTCGCTGCGTGGACTCCTTGGCGCGCGTGTCGTTCGAGCGGCTAACGCGATCGAGCGTGCTTCGATGGCAAGAGGATGCTGCGGATGTGTCGTTTCGGTTGATTTGGGACGAGGAGGGGATTTTTGGGCGCTTTGCGATGGTTGGAGGTTTGAGACGCGCTGTTGCGATGCTTGGAGGTTTGAGAAGTACCATTGCTCTGCTTGGAATTCTGAAAAGCACCATCGCGATGCTTGGAACTTTGAAACATAGAAATTGCAGAGCACCATCGCTCTGCTTGGAATTCTGAGAAGTACCATCGCGATGCTTAGAACTCTGAGAAGCACCACACGATGCTTGGAACTTTGAAACGTAGAAATTGCAAAGAACTTAGAACTTTGAGAAGTACCATCGCTCTACTTGGAATTTTGAGAAGTACCGTTGCTCTGCTTGGAATTCTAAGAAGCACCATCGCTCTGCTTAGAACTTTGGGAAAGCACCACCGCGTTGCTTGGAACTTTGAGGCGTCCCATCGCTCTGTTTAGAACTTTGGGAAGCACCACCGCAATGCTTGGAACTTTGAGGCGTACCATCGCGACGCTTGGAACTCTGAAACGTAGAAATTGCGAAGCACCATCGCTCTACTTGGAATTTTAAGAAATACCATCGCTCTGGTTAGAACTTTAAGAAGCACCACCGCGATGCTTGGAAATTTGAGGCGTACTATCGCGATGCTTGGAATTTTGAGGCGTACCATCGCTCTGCTTGGAATTCTGACAAGTACCATCGCTCTGCTTAGAACTTTGAGGCGTACCATCGCTCTACTTGGAACTTTGAGACACAGAAATTGCAAAGCACCATCACTCTACTTGGAATTCTAACAAATACCATCGCTCTGCCTGGAACTTTGAGAAGCACCATCGCTCTGCTTACAACTTTGAGGCGTACTATCGCTCTACTTAAAACTTCGAGAAGACCATCGCCTAGCTTGGACCTCTGAGACACAAAAATCACAAGGACACGCGACAAACAAATGCTCCACGAATTTTTCCCAAATCTCAACATTCTAACAAAAAAAAAAAACTCGCGATTAGAATCCCTTCATCCATCCCCAAAGCATCAATTCAACAAATTACCATTTCCAACCACTACTCCACGACGTCCAAATCGAACGCCAACCAATAACAGAAACCAACATCTACAAGTCACAAGCATTTAATCCGTCCACCCATCAGAAGGTTCCGTTTTCGCCTGTCGCTTGGTTCCACGGGTCTATCAAAACACTCTGACCCCAAGTCTCTCCGTCAGGCATGCTCGTAAGTTTCCGCGCGAAGAAACGCGGTTTGATTGCCGCAATAAAACCGTTTCGCGTGGTTTCCTTTCGTGGCGGCAGACACGGTGCGCGCGCTCCAACGACGCGCCATGGCGGCTCGCAAAAAAGCCAGAGAGAGAGAGAGAAAGACAGAGAAAAGAAGCAAAAAAAAAAAAGGTCGCGCAAGAACGAAGGAATCGAGTACCCGCGATTCCCCGTCAAGGATCGGTTGGCCAACTGTTCGACTCTCCGTGAGAGGCGGCACGGAATTCTGGGCCGTGGCTGCGCCCACGAGCGAGAACCGTGGCGGGGTGCGTTTCAGACACGCGTTACAATGTTCCATCCGCGAGGAAAAACGCGATCGACCGCGGTGCGCCGCGGTGCGCGAAATTTTTGCCGCGATAAAAATCGAAAGGACGACTCTGGCGACCGCAGAGCGTCGATACAATCGCGAGGGGGTCCTCCTGCGAGCCTTTCGACAAAAACAATTACAGTAATCGCACTTCCTCTGGCGGGCTCGACCAACAAATAGTCCAAGATCGGTAAACAGTTTCTGAACAATGGCTGGATCACGCTGTTACGCCAGTAGATAAGATAAATTCCGTGCTGCGATTTTTCTTCTTCTTCTTTTTCTTTTTTAGATACCAGTGTAGTTATTGTTGCAATTGTGACACGCGTTGTGTCTTTGCTCGAGAGATATTCTATCGATGCAGAATTTTTTCTATCCACTCGAGAAAGTTATCTATACAAATATCTGCGCGTTGTAAATTTTATCGCGGCTGGTTATCGACTCGCCATTGTGTTTTATCGTTCTCGATGGTTGTGTTATTAATCTGCGTGGGGTTTCTCAGTGATTCGCGCGGATGAAAAATTGTCGATCAAGCGTACTTTAATATTAAACGTACTGGCATTTTTTTATATTTAATATTAGTATAAGGGGTCATTTGAAAGATTGTGAAATAAACTTTGAGTTTTCTTAAGACGATACAAATTTTTGGCGCCTCTGTCGTGTAAGGAGATTCAAAAAATAGTTAGTTTCATTGGCAACCACGTTTCTCATTGTCTGGAAAATCACTTTGACTCTCATTTTGATTATCTTCTTCATCTGATTCACTTCATTTATTCGTCGAATTCTTTCCAACTCTCTCCTTGCAGTGAAACGTAAGTCCAAGTGAACGTAACAGAAATTAAAACTGATCTTTTAAGTCTAAGTTGTGTACTATCGTTTACGTAAAACTATCGTTTAAGTCTATACGCGCGATATCGTGTGTATTATTCAATCAAGTCCATTAGAAAATTCTGTGCAACACTAAACGTACATTTGACCCTTTATGAAATAAACTTTGATTTTTCTTAATCCTACAAAAATCTTTGGTGCCTTTGTCATCTACGGAGATTCAAAAAATACCCAATTTCAAATCACTTTGACCCTCACTTTGATCATCTTCTGGTATTGAATCTTCTTCACCTGAATTCACTTCATTCATTTGTCGAACTCTTTCCAACTCTCTTCAAATCTCTCTGAGAGAAATTGAAAGAGATTTTAGAACTAAAATTCCAGTTGGATAATTGCTGAAAAATGCTAAACTTCATATGGTGTCGATAAAACATAAGCTACGAGAAAAACAGGAAGCGAGCAATTGCAAAACCTGATGATACAAGAATTTCCAGAAAGTCAGCTGACAAAATAAGAACAAATTCACGAATTCGAAGTAAAATTTCAAAAGCTCGATGCGTTTACTGTTAAACGCTTGTCCCTGGCGATCGAGTCGCGATAACCGTACGCGTAGAGAGGCGGCGCGTTTAAACGCTCCCTCGCGAGCGTCAGGACGCGGAGAAAGGACGAGGCGGACGAAGAAGAAATACGATCGTGGGCGTTGGTAATTAAGAATATCGCCGTCGTGTCTGGACGGCTGTGATTTCGTAAGCGTCCAGTTTAATCGACTCGAATTAACGCGTTTTAATTACACACTGCGACTGCAGCTTCGTCCCACGAAGCATCCCTCGAGGATGTCATTGAGAGAGAGAGAAAGAGAGGGAAGAGTCGTGACATCGATCGATCCTGCGAGCAGCTTTATTTTTAATCGCGTGGCTGTCGCGAACTTCGTTATTACTTCACGCCACGATATCCATCGAGCGATCTGAGTATTTTTAAAGCTCCTGCCGCGTGGCTCGACGAGCCATCGAATCGCCGCGGCTAAATGCCCGCGACTAATTATCGCGTAAACCTGCCGCTAATTTATATATATTTATTTTTTTTTTATTTCTCTCTCTCTCTGTTCGTTCAATTTGTCTCGAGGAGATATGGAATTATAAGAGATATCGTTAAGATATTAAGATATTAAGCTGAACGAGGGATTCAATTACACCGTGTAAACGAACGAACCGACGAACTCGTGAACGAGAGTGTGCTTCGAAGGGATAACGGAAGAGCGAACGTTTTACGGCTCACACCTTCGCGAGGCGTAATTAAGCCTCGCGCGCATTCTGATTACGAGAGAATTATAATTATCCCGCTCGCCACGCGAGAGTTGACGCACCATCGAGATTTAAAGTCGCTCGAGAATTCTTTAAACCCCATTATTCCTCTTTCCATCGATATTAAAAGATCGCACGACGAAACGAAAGATCGTCACGATGTGGCGGAATTCAGAGTTCCACGCTCAGTGTGCGTGGATTTGGCAGGAAGTGTCTCTCCAATTGGACAGAACTACCCTTATCCTCGACCAACGGAGCCTCGATCGCAAGCCAGCTCTCTCTCTCTCTCTCTCTCTCTCTCTCTCTCTCTTTCTCTCGAGTAGTTAACGATCTCCATTCATCGACTTTCATCTCGCGTGCATCTTGGCCGGTTCGTTAATACCGAGAATTTATCGCTCGTGACGAGCTGGCCGCCGCTTTCGTTCGCGGCGCGAAACGGCGGAGGAGAGAAAGGCGGAGAGGATTCCGTGGCGGACGCTGTTACTTGCAACAAATTAAACAGCGGACCGTCTCATTAAAGTCCAGGCCTGTTGCTATGTAACGCGCCCTACGGACGAGACGTCCGCGTTCGCCAGCGCGGCGAAAAGTCCACGGGCCATTAACGCGGGGTAGTCGCCGTTATCAATCCTGCTGGTAATTATAGCTTCGATACGGCGCGTCGTTTTAAGGATTTGCGTTGCCAGAAAGAGAGAGAGAGAGAGAGAGAGAGAATTGTGGGTAATAGAGAACGTCTCTGTGTATTTTGTTTCGTATTCGTGGGATATAAGGAGATTCATCGTATTGCGGAAGGTGTCGAGAGTGGAAGTTTGTGTATGTGGGATTTGGGAAGAGTCGTGAGTGATGCTGGATGGAGTTTGAAGAGTGGAGATTGAGAAGTGCTAATGTGATGCTTGAGACTTTGAGACGTAGAAGTTGAGAAGTACCATTGAGATGTTTGCAAGTTTAGAGCTTAGAAGTCGAGAAGTATCATTGCAATGCTTGGAATTTTGAGACGTAGAAATTGAGAAGCACCTATCGCGATGGTTGGGACTTTGAAGAATGGAAATTGAAAAGCGCCATCGTGATGCTTGCAACTTTAGAGCTTTAGAAGTCGACAAGTGTAATCGCAATGCTTGGGACTTTGAGGAATGGAAATTTAGAAGCATTCATCACTCAGCTTGGAACATTGAGACGTAGAAATTAAGAACCACCATTGCGATGCTTGCAAATTTAGAGCTCAGAAGTCGAAAAGCACCCATCGCGATGCTTGGAACTTTGAGACGTAGAAGTTAAGAAGCACCATCGCGATGCTTGCAAGCTTAGAGCTCAGAAGTCGAAAAGCACCCATCGCTCAGCTTGGAACTTTGAAACGTAAAATTTACAAAGCACCATTGCTCTGCTTGGAACTTAGGGACATAGAAATTTCAAAGCACTACGGTTCTGCTTGGGACTTTGAAACGTAGAAATCTCAAAGCACCATGGCTCTGCTTGGGACTTTGAAACGCAGAAATCTCAAAGCACCACAACTCTGCTTGAGACTCTGAAACATAGAAATCTCAAAGCATCATCGCTCTGCTTGGGACTTTAAAACGTAGAAATCTCAAAGCACCATCGCTCTACTTGAGACTTCGAAACACAGAAATCTCAAAGCACCATCGCTCCGCTCTCAACGTCAACACCCACAACTCAACAAACCCCACTCACCCTCGATCACACCCAAAAGCAAAATCCACAAACATCAATCTAAAAAAATCGCCATCCCAAATAACTTCCAACTCATCCACGCATCGAAGGAGAAGCAACCTCGCGGCAGAGAAGCGACGAGAAAACAAGCCTCTCTCGCGAGGAGGAAGGATCGTGGCGGGGTTCTAAAACAGCGTAGGGACGCGAGGACAACAGAGAGAGAGACAGAGAGAGAAAGAGAGAGAGAGAACAGAGGGAGAACGCGAGGTAGTCGCGGTGCTCGAGACAGGTGCCACACGCTGGGGCGCCCACCGTACCCGGTTAATAGGATCTCGCTGGTCTCGCTGTCTTTCCGCACCCATGAGCCGTAGCGATAATCGTCGCATAAAGTCGGCACATTATTGCGTTATGGCGAACCGCGGCGATATCGCGGCCGTTCCACGGGGCCACGTAATGGTGGCCCCACGCGACGCCGTGGATCGTCCTCACGGCCCAAGAATTCCTGCCTCCGCGTCTCTAAATTGGCAGAAATAAACGCGCACGAGCGACGAAAAAGGACGGAGTCGAGGGACGGACGGTTTGCGAGACTCTCGAGCGTCTCGTCGATGACTTTCGTGAGCGTCGTTGATCGAGAATGCATTCGCGAACTCGTCACGAATTTTGACAGCGATTAGCAAGGGTAATTCGAGGATTTTTTACGAGAAAGAACGCAGTCGAGGGATGCTAGAGTTCGATTTGCGAGACTTTCGAGCGCCTCGTCGATGATTTTCGTGAGCGTCGTTGATCGAGAATGCATTCGCGAACTCGTCACGAATTTTGACAGTGATTAGCAAGGATAATTCGAGATTTTTTACGAGAAAAAACGGAATCGAGGGATGCTAGAGTTTGATTTGCGAGACTTTCGAGCGCCTCGTCGATGATTTTCGTGAGCGTCGATGATTTTTGTGAGCGTCGATAATCGAGAATGCATTCGCGAACTCGTCACAAATTTTTACAGCGATTAGCGAAGGTAATTCGAGAATTTTTTACGAGAAAGGACGCAGTCGAGGGACGGAGGGTTTGCGAGACTTTTGAGCGTCTCGTCGATGATTTTTGTGAGCGTCGATGATCGAGAATGCATTCGCGAACTCGTCACAAATTTTGACAGTGATTCGAGGATTTTTTACGAGAAAGAACGAAGTCGACGGATGCTAGAGTTCGATTTGCGAGATTTTCGAGCGCTTCGTCGATGATTTTTGTGAGCGTCGATGATTGAGAATGCATTCGCGAACTCGTCACAAATTTTGACAGCGATTAACAAAGGTAATTCGATTTTCTAGCATTTAAATCGTCTATTACCCCTTCTTTCAACTATTTATCAAATACAGATGCGAATTTGCGCTGCTGTTAACAGCTCTGATCCACTACAATGCAATTTTTACCATAACACTAGTTTTCTTCAGAAAAAGAACGAAGTTGCTGAGAAATTCTCTTGCAAGATCGAAAAGGGTTGCCACGCAAGGGTTGAAACCAAGCATAGCTACTTACACACGCAACAATCAACCACGTTGATCCTCTCGTTCGAAAGAAACCCAATTTCACAGCCACAAGCGACAAAGATAACACTCGATCGCAAGTAGCGACGAGCATCGATAAGATACGAGCAGTTCAAAGGTTCTCGTATCTCCTCCGCGAAGAAGAATCGCGATAAATCAGCGGATAAGATCGCGTGGAATCGATCGCGATCAAGATCGAGAAACGAGATAAAAGCTTCGATTCTGTGACGAGCGCGACTAATCGAATCGCGTCGCAGGGTGGCTCGCGCGGAACTTCTGTCGTGGGTGGCGGTTGCGAGCGGATTAGAAGCCCGCGCGTAGGCGCGAGGCGGCTCAATCGGGCGGTTTCGCGCGCGTTGGCGGACGCGTCGCTTTCTAAATCACTCTGTGCCGCCGCTTTCTCCCTTTTTCCGCTTGCTGGCGGTTCCCTCGCGCGCGTCCCTCGCGGCGACAATGTCCCGAACGACCGTCTATTTTCGAGAACGCGGAGACGTCGACCCCTCCCTGGGAATCGTAAACGCGTCAAAGTGAATCCATTAAAACGGCGGAACAGGTACCAACCCTGGCGTCGAGAACGCGGCGGCGAGTAAATCTTCGAGCGCATTCCAGAAGCGAATCCGGAAGTAGCGAAGGACCAAACGGAGATCGCGACGCGAGAGCTGCCAAGGATCCCTGTCGCGATCTCGCGCGTTGCTGCTGGCGTCCATTTCTTCTTCTTTGCGTCTTCCACGCGATAACGAGCTGTGCGTAATTTAGTTATCATCATTGGAGCTTTTAAACGCGAGTTAACGCGGTTTTGAAAGCTGATTGCAAGTCCAAATCTTCTTTAGTTATCATCGTTGGAGCTTTTATCTCGTTCTTTACGTCTTCCACGCGATTGCGAGCTGTACGTAACTCAGTTATCATCGTTGGAGCTTCTAAATGCAAGTTAACGCGATTTTGAAGTCCAAATCTCAAGAATAACTGATATCGTTTTCTGATAGCGAGGATATAAAATTGCTGGTATAATAGCGAGTTGAAGTGTTTGAAACGAGGAATGTGTGGTTTTGAAACAATCAGATCAGAATGAAGCAACTGCAATCAAAAAGCACGAATGCAAATGCAAAATTGACACACAGTATATCACATCAAGATTTCTAACGTAAAATCGAATCGATGAAACGAAGTTTCCACGCGAAGACAGTTGATATCTCGATAAAACAGCAGAAACGAAACAATTAGATCAGAATGAAGCTACCTCAACCAAAGAACACGAATCCAAATGACTAATCGACACACGATATATCACAGCAAAATTTCTAACGTAAAATCGAATCGATCGAACGAAGTTTCATTTCAAAGACAGTTGATATCTCGATTAAACGGCAAACAGGAACGAAAGTGAAACTGAAGGAAGTAACAGAGAGAAGCCTACGCGCGAACCTTCATCTCGCCCACCCTAAAGAAGAGAGAGAGTCACTCGCGACTCGCTTATCTCTCAATAACCACCAGGACAAGCCTGCTGCGACCTCCTAGATGGACTTTCGTCGTAAACCAAGCGTCGAGGAATCCCACGAATTCGAGGGTGCAAAGGATCGAGAGCCGATGCAACGATCGAGGGTCCACGAACGTTGGTGGGGGACGATAACGCGACGCCATCGAGGATCAAGACTTCACCCTCGCGTAATTAGCTGAGCCACGGATCCGTCTGCGTGCCAGGCTCGCGTCGAAAACCCTGCTGGTGGTTCTCAAGCGTCGTACAAACTCCAATTTCGTAAACGAAACGAGTGGAGAGTCGGTCGATCGGTTGGTCGATTGACCAGCGCAAATGAAACGTTTGAGAGACAGCACTGGGTCGAACGAATCGAGTTCGACGCTAAACGGATCGTTCCAGTTTCCGATTCGCTTGGAGAATCGCCAGATAAACGTGGCATCGAGCAGTGGGACCAGCAAACCCGCTGCAATGATCCACGACTATCGCGCGTCGATCTACTTCCGTGTCTGGTTAGCCGCTTCCCTTGCAGATTAGCTCGAGGCGTTCTTATCGTGGAAGGACGTGGTCGAAACGCATCCGGGGGTTCGACGAGAAAAAGAAACGGGGAAATACCAAGTTCGAGTTGACCCAGAACAACATCCAACGCGCTCGAAATGGTCGAGCGAGTTCGCGTTTAGAAACGAACAGCTGTGCGTTGGTACCGCGAGTTTCAATCGATGCTAAAATCGTCAGAGAAACGAGAGAAGGTTCAAAACGGAGGATAAAGGTTCTCACAGGTGTGGACCAGATTGAGAACCACTCGAGAAGAAGAAGGGTCCACGAGGATCCAGATGACGACGAGACTTTTAGGAAAACGACCTACTTCGCTCGTTTGCATCGGACCCGAGGCGGTGCCTTCTTCTTCGCCGCTTCTTCTCGTTCTTTTTTCTCCCTTTTCCTCTTCCACCAGGTTCCCTTCAGGGCTGCAGGTAGCTGAGATGACGTAATTCGACGGGCCAATCGTCGCAAAGGGTAAAGTCCCGAGCGAGAGGGCAGAGATCGAGGTGGCTTCTCTTATTCTCGCGGGACCCAGGCGCGAACCAACGCGAGAAAAAGGAAGGGGGCGAAGGAGTCGCGCGCGTGCACGTTGCGCTCCTCTCGAACTGGGGTCGAATCGAAGTCGTAACCGCGCGAGAGAGACTCGTGTCGAGAGTATCGTCGACGATAAAGATCGATACGCGTTATCCGTCTTCTCGCGCGGATTAATCTACATTGTAGAGCGCGATCCGATCGAACGTAAATCACGATCGATGAAGATATTCTCGCGGCTGGATCGAGGGAGAAAAAAAAGGGGAGCGAGGCGTCGTCGCGCATAAAACACGATCGCGACGTCGATTAAAGCGAATCTGGAATGTCCATCGGGTGAGCTTGGTTTAAATTGATGGTTATCAATTTATTCTGATTTTAATTTCGCCTCTCGCGAGGATAATTGTGTTACGCCTATTTCCTATTTCAATAACAGCCTCTGCTGGTCTGCGTATCGCGTCGAGGGGCGACGGCGCGCAGAGGAAATCGGAGATTAATCGCGCTCGTTCGAAGCACGCACGTGTAATTAGAAAAACATTCAGGTAGCGTTAGAGAGAACGCTTCCGTTGCCTGTTTTTTTTTGCTCGTCGCGTGCATCGAAATTTCAGAAAATCAACGAAAACGAACCGATCGCGGACTGTTCCACGCGGGAACCTGCTGCAACGGAAGTTCAGCTCGTTTCCTATTAAATAACGAGAAACAGAGCTACGCGAGTTACTTCGAGCAATCGTGACGGTCGCTGGTAATTGGTGAACTATTCGAAAGCGATAAGAAACGTGCACTTCTGATCCATAGCGTGTCTCTCTCAGAGCACGGTAAACACAGGAAGCCCACCTCTCGAGTATTTGCCTAATTGCCGCTGAATAGCCAGCTGGGAAATTCATTTTCGAATGGTGCGCGTACGTGGATTCCTTCTCTCTTTCTTTTTCTCTCCCTTTTTACTGATTCTTCTGTTCGTCTACCGACGAAACGTGTCTTGATGATTAGCACCAATTACGCGAGTTACTGGCAGCGCGTGGTCGGCGCGAGTGTTCACAATTATACCCAGCGAGCGCGCGGAACGGATACGCGCAGCGCTCTTTTATACAGCTTTCGTGCGTTTTCGAATTCTCGCCACTCTGTTTTCTCTGCACACGTCGAAGCGATAAGTGATGGAGAAAAAAATGGTGAAAAAAGAAGCAGGCGACGAGTCCACGCGTGTCGCGAGCCATCGCTTGAACGGAGTGACACGCGTGCTCGAAGAACAGCTTAAGAGGATCGAGAGGAGTCGTTCGAATCGACGCGAAACTGGAAATATCCTCGCGATCGTCAGTGTCCGTGCAATTTATTCGCTTATCCGAACGCGAACTTCCAGCGTCGATATAAATCGTCGCGCGGCTACCCAAAGTTGGCTCGCGCAGCTTTTATATAATAACCGGTTGCAATCGGCTTCATTACCGCGAGCGGACTTAATCGACGACGCTCGACGGCTGCGTTCCTCGACACAGGAACTGGTTCGCGCGTACGCAAAGCTCCGCCATTTCTACCCTCGTTTTCAGCGAGAGATCGAGAGGAATCGAGCGGGCGAATCGCGAGAGACGTCGCGATTTATCGTCTCGACGATCTATCGCGACGCGTTCCTCTGTTTTTCTCTCGCGCGTGACAAAAGCGAGCGAGCCACGAGGAGGACGATTTAATCGATAAATCGGACGAGCGACCGTGAAAATCCGTCGCTGGATTTTTTTCCTGAAAACGCTCGATAATTATCGAGACGAGAGGGGACGAACGCAGCGCTGAAACGCTCGCGCGCAGCCAGGGGGTTAATAAATTGTTATTAAACCGTATCCACCCTGAAACGGGTCGATCAGAGATAAACGCCAATTATTTCTCAGTGGATCCAATATCTTAGGCCACAGACTTCCAGCTTGATAATTATCATCTGATTTATCGCGGTCATCCGTGGCGCGCGAATTTGATTTAAACCCTACCTCTGGCTGAAATCGTGCGAGACAACTGGCGTCAAAACCGGACGTCCTTCGTTGCTCAGTAAAAAAAACAAAATACGAAAAAAAAGCCAATGATCCACTATAAAAAAAGAAGGATAAATAGAAGACACGAGGAGATAGAACGAAAAGAGATAGCAAAGAAGCTTGAACAGTGGCTCTAGTCTCGAACTATCGAGGATCGATACCCTCTTGTTCGACTCAGAGGCGCAGGAAGGTGCCTTTTAAAGGTAGCGCGCTTCGTCGCTCAGTAAAAAAACGAAATACAAAAAAAAGCCAATGATCTACTGTAAAAAAAGGAGGATAAATAAGAGACGCGACGAGATAGAACGAAAAAAAATAGCAAGGAAGTTTAAACAGTGGCTCTAGCCTCGAACTATCGAGGATCGACACCCTCTCGCTCGACTCAGAGGCGCGGAAATTTGATTTAAACCCTACCTTTAACTAAAATCGTGCTCGACAACCGACGTCAAAACCAAACGTCCTTCGTCGCTCAATAAAAAAGAGAGCCAACGATCCACTATGAAAAAGGAAGGCTAAATAAAAGACGCGACGAGATAGAACGAAAAGAAACAGCAAGAAAGTTCAAACAGTGGCTCTGGTCTCGAACTGTCGAGGATCGATACCCTCTCGTTCGACTCAGAGGCGCAGGGAGGTGCCTTTTAAAGGCGGCGCGCAGCATAATGGAGAGACGGGACATAAGGCGAAGAAAAACCGTGCGCAGGAATATGGAGGCCTCGTACCAAGCACACTGAGAGACTGCGGAGGAACGAGGCGAAGAAGTAGCGGCGCAGAGAATTTATTACCGCGCGATACGCGGGTTGGGAAGGACCCTTTGGTCCCTGAGCGCAGAGGAGACCAAGCACGAGCAGTTAGGGCACCAGCAGCGAACAAATAACGGGGTGGTGGGAGGGCCAAGGTACCTACAAATGAGGAGCGAGAGGGAGAGGAGGAAAGAAAGAGAAGAAGAAGGTAAAACAAGCGAGACGATGGGCAAAGGTCCACGAGCTGTGGTAACAGGTGTAGTGGACTCGAGGATCGTTCTCTGCACCTGAGAGGGCCACGCGAAACTCGTCGATAATATCGTTAATAGCAGGATCTCTTCTTTCCACGCGTGTGCCAGGTGAAGATAAGGATTAATTAAAAAAAAAAGAAGGACGCCTCGTAGGAGTGCGCGTCGGTTCCGCGCAGCGCAAGTAGGCGAGCGATCTCGATACGAGGCAAATCTGACACGAGACACTCCGCCAACGTGAACACTGCGCGGTTTATTTAAAGGCGGACACACCCGCGGCTGAGTCGCGATTTTTCTCGATCGAAAGATTTCCACGCGAGACAGGTGTCGCGATCAACAGCCTCGCGAGTAACCAGCGCGTTAACCCGCGTTCGAACGCCTCCCCTGGGAAGCACTGGTCGAGAAAGCGTCCTTCGCAAGCGTCCAGCTCGAGTACAGCGAGATCAGACTGATCGATAACGCTCTCGTCTGCATGGAATGGAAACTCGAGGGTCTACAGGACACGGCTGTTCTTCATTTTCGGTCCAGAAACGCGTGGTTGGCTATCATCGACGCCTCTCGACAGGGCACTTCCGCTGGGACCAATCCACCTGCCCACGCGTGGTCGTTCGCGGCGCGCGAGCCAAGAAGAAGGGGTCGCAGCGTGAAAAAGGAGGATCGTTGCGAGAGAAGATCGCAGAGGACGAGCGGACAAGAGCCACGAGGATTAGAGGAGGCAGCAACGAGCGTTGGACGGTGTCGCTGGGACTCGTTAACTCCAGTAGCAAGTAGCTTCGTCGAGTTCGCGATTGCGACAGGTATGTACATCTACTTAACGACAGGCCAGCCCAGCCCAGCTACCTGTTCGCGCGCGTGGAGAGTGATCGTTCCTCCTCTAGCAGGCTGTGGATCGTTCAGCGTGTCGTTACGAGGCGCGAGTAACCGCGAAACAGGGGTACCAAGGCCCCAGGATGGAATAACCGGACGAGAGACCTTCTTTTCTGACGATACGCACCGAATCACGGTTTATTAAGCGAACCAGGGCTCGATACTCGCGTCGCATAAAGACGACACTATCTACGCTGGCGTCCAGTCGATATGAATTTACGCGCAGGAAGACGCGCGTCGTCGATCGAGCGGGACTCGATCTATCTGGGGGACGGTAATCGGTGGCCTCGCTGTTTTTATCTGAATCCACGGCGTTGGCGAGCAGCCGTAAAACTCGACAGAACTAAGTCCAGCGGTCGACTGTTACCCTTTCGACACTGTCAGTGGTGAACGTTCTCCACGAGGACGAGATATTTCGTATGCAGATTGCCGCGCGATCGCGAGGCGGACGATTGCGTTCTGGAAAATGGGGAGCTGGGTTTAAACGATACGGACTCTGGCGAGGCGTTCTTTCGAATTGGATCGTTCGCGCGTCGACGTGCTCGATGTGATTTAAACGCGTCTGTCGTGCTGTTCGTTTCGATGACGATGCACGTACGCGTCGAGGACAGAGAATTTATGCGATACCTCGCGTAAACGTCAGCTGATCGATCAACTGCTTATTGCATTGTGTTCTATGTCGATTAAAATGGGATTGTTCGCTGAGACAGTCGAGATAACGTCGCGATTAGGATCGAGATTGTGTGGAAAGGTTTATTTGTGTGTATGAAGGAGCGTATTGCTCGAAGGGAAGCGGAGAAAGATGACTGGCGAGGCGCGAAAGGGTTCGCCTGGGATCGCACGTGTGCGGCGCTTGCCTGCAGCCTCTGAAACGAGATGCGCGCGGCCTTGAACTCCACCAGCCAGGGTCGATCGATAGGCGCCACGCGCCTCTCCTGACCTATATAAACAGCAGGAATTCCGGGAGAAAGCGCTGCACTGGGAATACCCGCTCTTCTCGCGATCGCGCGAACGCGTTCGATGTAAAACGCCACCCCAATCGCGTGTGTTTGAGGGACGCGCTTCTGTCGCTGGATTTAAAGCGTCGTCATTCAACCTGCGACTTTAATATTCGTCTTTAATAGCGTACGTTCACTTAAGAAAGAACCACGCGAATTTTTATCGAGATTCTCACTACCATTGGAATTTAAACGTAGATTTCTATCGTTACTTGTTGAGATATCGAGTTTAGTAAGAATTTAGTAGGAAGAATAGAGTTTTCTTGAAGAAGCACGTTGTGGAAACTTTAATATCCATCTGTAGTAGCGTATGATCGCTTAAGAAAGAACTATGCGAAGTTTGATTGAGATTCTCACTGCCATTGGAATTTAAACTTAGATTTCTATCGTTACTTGTTGAGATACTGAGTTTAGTAAGAATTTAGTAGGAAGAATAGAGTTTTCTTAAAGAAGCACGTTGTGGAAACTCAAACATCCATTTGTAGTAGCGTACGATCACTTAAGAAAGAATTACGCGAATTTTGATCGAGATTTTCACTGTCATTGGACTTTAAACTTAGATTTCTATCGTCACTCGTCGAGATATTGAGTTTAGTAAGAAGAATACAGTTTCCTCAAAGAAGCGCTGTGGAAAATTCGTGAATGAAACGCATAAGTCAACGTCGATTTTCAACCCTTCCAAGCACCCTTTCTCGATCGTTCAGAGCTGTCGCAGACGAGAGATATCAAAGGGAGATCGCCTCGTCCCAAGTCGATCGCGTTCGCCAGCTAACGATCTGACGTGGACGATAATTACTCTATTAATACATTTAATAAGAATTTAGTAAGAAGAATAGAGTTTTCTCAAAAAAACACGCTGTGAAAAATTCGCGTGCGAGTCAACGTCGATCTTCATCCGTTCCAAGTCGATCGCGTTCGCCAGCTAACGATCTAGCGTAAACGTTAATTACTCTATTAATACCTTTAATAAGAATTTAGTAAGAAGAATAGAGTTTTCTCAAAAAAACACGCTGTGAAAAATTCGCGTGCGAGTCAACGTCGACTTTCAACCCTTCCAAGCACCCTTTCTCGATCGTTCAGAGCTGTCGCAGACGAGAGATATCAAAGGGAGATCGCCTCGTTCCAAGTCGATCGCGCTCGCCAGCTAACAGGCTGGCGTGGGCGTTAATTACTCTGTTAATACCCGTACGAGCCAGTGGGAGTGTTACAGAAGACGTGGGCTCGAAACGTAGACAGATACGAGGCAGCTATCGCTTCGCTCGGTTGTTCGTATACCGCGATACTGGCGCAGATACGCTCCTCATTTTTGCCCAGCCTGGTTGACACAAAACCACCCGTGTCTCCCGACATACCTGTCCGCCAATCGATATCGAGCGATACGAAACTTCGAGCGATTTCACGCGCGTTGCCAGGCGTGAATTTCTGTCGATTCGATCGCGAGCCTCGCGGAAAGATCGAACTTCTCGATCGCGTTTCCGCTGCGAATCGCAAGACAAACTTGCCAGGCGTGGATTTCTGTCGATTCGATCGCGAGTCTCGCGGAAAGATCGAACCTCTCGATCGCGTTTCCGCTGCGAATCGCAGAAACTTACACTTGTCGCGCGACTTTCGCAAAACGAGCGACAAGAACGCAGTTTAAATCGAAGTCGTTGGAGAAAAAGCATCGAAATAGAATCGATTGAAGAGGACAGTTAAAACGGTGGAATCGCGCGTGGAGAGTTAACGATTTTCTATAAATCGGCTGGCGTCGTTTCCGCGAGAGAAGGATACACTCCGATTATACGCTGGACGACCCAGTAACGCTGGGACCGCGGTAAAAGTAGCGATAAAAATGTCAAACTTCCTCCGCCTCTGTCGTACAGTGGGTGAGAGTCGAGAAAGAGAGAGAAAGGGAGATAGTTCGCTCGATAAAATAATTAATTAAACGGACACCGACGCTATCCGGGGGCCCTCGTTAAAAACGGTCGATCATTAACCAAAAATAAGGCTCGTCGTAAAATCTGCATAATAACAAGGTTCGCTTAAATACCGTTTCGTCGTGGAGAGGCTCGCGAGATCGTCGATGAGAGACCATTCGCGAGAAGGCGGCTGTAAACAGACGACGACGACGCACCTTGCGCTCTTCGAATCGTTAACCATCCGGCAGGGTGATAAATCTCGTTTCCTCGAAAAGGCTGGAATCGTGGCATCATCCGGAGACGGGTCGAGCTTCCGTGGACGCGCAGATATTGATTCGAGCGTAGCCACGAGCCATCCCAGGCGTGCGATCTAACCAACCTGCTGCGCGGGGATGAGATTCACGGTCAAGGTCGACGCGGAGCAACCCCTGCGCGAGCAGCTCTCGACGCATCCCTCGCTCAGCGACGCTTCACGGTTTGGTTAACTGCTCTGTGTAGCTTGTCGTGCGTTATCGTCGCCTCCATCTTCGTTGAGAACTCTTTCTGAGCGACTTTGCGAGAACACTGCTAAGCATAGAGAGAGAAAAAGAGAGGAAAGAGTTCCAAATGAGAGATTGAATAATGGAAAACTGAAGATATTGAAGAGTTAGAGTTCCAAACGAGAGATTGAATAGTGGAAAACTGGTGATATTAAAGAGTTCCAACTCTCTCGCATTTGCAAGAACACAGCTAAGCATAAAGAGAGAGAGAAAGGGAGAAAAGAGTTCCAAAAGGGAGATTGAATAATGGAAAACTGAAGATATTGAAGAGTTCCAAACGAGAGATCGAATAGTGGAAAACTTGCATCATTTCTCTCGCGTTTGCAAGAACACAGCTAAGCATAGAAAGACAGAGAAAAGAGTTCCAAACGAGAGATTGAAAAATAGAAAACTGAAGACATTAAAGAGTTCCAAACGAGAGATGAGAGCTCGAATAACGAAAAACTGAAGATATCTCGTATCGAGCGGCGAATTATGAAAGAGTAGAAGAGAGTAGGGCTCGATCCGCGCTTCGTGACGCGTTTCATCTTCCTCGTTTTTTCTTTTTCCTTCTCAAGAGAGAGGGGCTGGATTAGCATAACGGTGAAACGGTCGACGTCGCCTCTTACACGCGGTCAGGAGAATTTACGCCGCGTCCCACCACGGACAGATTCACGAGGACAATAATTCGACGGCGTATCCGTGAGGCCCCTCTCGCGAGGGCCTCGAGGACACTGAAATCGAGAGAGGAATAGGCAGCGCGCGCGCACTTTACGCAAGCCGGTAATTTCCACATAATTCCTCGACGAAGATCGACCAGGGACAACCTGGGGATAATATATCGTCAAAGGGGACCGGTCGTATGTTAACCAGCGTTACACCTGCGAGCCGATGAGGAAACCTCATGGCCAGCCACCTACGCGCGGCTACGTCCACGAATTAAGTGGACGAGGATTCACACGGTTCTGCTTTCGTCTATCCCTCTCTCTCTCTCTCTTCCTTTCTCTCTCTTCAACCAGTTAACTGTGGAATTTTGTTTCAAAAGATCAGCACAGGGTGCGGAATCAAAGACGAGCAACGACGTGTACACACGTCGAACGCAGAGCAAATGATTCTATTACACATTTTACGAAAAATTTTTATTCGTCAAATAAACTAACAATTCGTTTCTGAATACGTTATTCTCACTAGAAGATTATTAAACAAATAATAAAATAATAAGCAAGAAAAATTGAAGACAGCAAGAATAAACAAGGGAAATAAGAAAATAATTTATGCATTGGTAATATAAAGGCAAAATAATATTCCTATTACTTTTTATTGAGATTTCGAGCTTTTATAGTGAATGGTAATTTTTTTATTTTAGACGACGAGTGTACGCGTCAAACGCACCGCAGTAGAGATTTCGTCTGACGAGTATACACGTCGAACGCAGGGCAAATGGTACTTTTATACATTTGACGAGAAACGAGGAAGGTTCACATTTTTATTCGTCAAGAAAAACTAACAATACGGGTTCTGAATACGTTATTCTTACTAAAATCTTGAAAATTGTCAAAAAATAATAAAATACATGAGCAAGAAAAATTGAAGACAGCAAGAATAAACAAGAGAAATAAGAAAATAATTTATGCATTGGTAATATAAAGGCAAAATAATATTCTTATTATATTTTACTGAGATTTAGAGTTTCATAGTGAATGTTACAAAAGCTTGAAAGTTATTAAACAAATAATAAAATATTAAACAAGAGAAATAAGAAAATAATTTAGTATAAAAGCAACGTGCCATCAAATAATGTTCTTATTACATTTTATTGAGATTTTGAGCTTTTATAGTGAATGGTAATTTTTTTATTTTAGACAACGAGTATACACGTGAAACGCACCGCAGTAGAGATTTCGTCTGACGAGTATACACGTCGAACGCACTTAACTGGTTAACAGATCCTCTATCCAGTGTTTCTTTCGTTCGTAACTCCAAGCAGATCCGTGTTTTCGCGCTGTTAGACGGTACATTAAGTCCCACCAAGCTTAGCATTGAAGATCGCATCGCGTTGGCATCAGAATGTCCATTCTCAGGCTTGTAGGAGTAATTACACGTTCTGTTTCCTCGTCGAAATTAGTTTTCTGATATCCGCGACGAGCATTGTAGGAGTTGATGAGTAAGAACGTCTGACGCGAGTAATTGCTCGATAAGCGTGGAAAAATGATACACGAAAGAGTCGCGAGGTGATAGCGTTGAAGCTGAATGAATTTTGCGAAGATTAGATTAATTGTGCCTCGATTTCGAGTTACTGAATCGTCCTTATCCTCTTATCGAGAGTTAGCAGGCTTCTTTGAACCTGTTTCCTTCGTTTCTGGCATCTGTGAGAACGCGAGAAAGGAAGAGGACTCTATCGACATTCAACCAAGTAATTGCATGACAAGTGTGAAAAAATAAAACATGAAAGAGTTGCGAGGTGATAACGTTAAAGTTGAATGGAATTTTGCGAAGATTAGATTAATTGTGCCACGATTTCGAGTTACTGAATCGTGCTTAACCTCTTATCGAGAGTTAACAGGCTTCTTTGAACCTGTTTTCGTCGTTTCTGGTATCTGTGAGAACGCGAGGAAAGAATCCATCGACGTGCAACCTAAATTTCGCGGCTGGCCACGACTTGGGTCAAACGTTTCACCCGTGCTTTCTTTCATAGACGCGTCGCTGGGTTCATTTAGCCATTAGTCTAACAATGCGCAAGCGCGTTCTTTATGTGGCGTCCACATTCGAAGCGTAATAGCCCGTGGCAGGGAGGCGCGAACGCGACTCAGGTCGCAATTTGCATGGCGCGTCTCTCTTTTTCAAACGCGACGCGACGCGAGGCGACGCGACGCGCACGACACGCGCGTCTTTTGTACGCGCAGGTGACAATTCATCGGGGCGTCGCGCATCATCGAGATTTGCCCTCGCGGTCGATTAGCATAATAGCCGATCATTACGCGCGCCGTGGCCCGATTTCCGTGGGCGGCGCGCGCGTTCGAAATTGCGCGTGCAACGGGCCCAACTTGTTGCGAATGACAAAAGAGATCGAGGCTGATCGCTCGAAGCGGATCAAAGTGATTATCTGAGACGAACCACGCGACAGAGCCGTCTTTCTACCCTCGCGAGTACACTTTCGACGCCAAAATGGTCCTCGAATAGACGAAGGCGGTGGCTTTTATTCAGAAAATGCTATCCAACTATCCTCAATCGCGCAAAGTTCGTTATTCTGTGCGAATAATCGCTCGCATGGATCAAAGTGATTATCTGAGAGGAACCTCGCGACAGAGCCATCTTTCTACCCTCGCGAGTACACTTTCGACGCCGAAATGGTCCTCGAATAGACGAAAGCAGTGGCTTTTATTCAAATAATTCGATGCAAAGAACAAAAAAATGTCATCCAACCATCTTCAATCGCGCAGAGTTCGTTATTCTGTGCAAATAATTGCTCGCATGGATCGAAGTAATTATCTGAGAGGAACCTCGCGACAGAGCCATCTTTCTACCCTCGCGAGTACGCTTTCGACGCCAAAATGGTCCTCGAATAGACGAATACGGTGACTATTATTCAAAAAACTGCAATCCAACTATCTTCAATCGCGCACAGTTCGTTAGTCTGCACGATTTCCTCGCGTCGCGACGAAGTTCCACGCTGCAACAGGTAATTTCGTTCGCGAGGCTGTGCAAATAGATCGTCCTTAGCTGGCGCTCGCGAAGCTGCAGATACTTTCGAGCGAGAAATTGCGGTCGAAATAGTAATTGCGAGGAGTGTAATACGTCGAAGAAGCGGAGTTCAGAGCCGCGCACAGAGGCAGGGCGGGAACAGACATCCCCACGAAGCGCAACGCGCGATCCAATTTCCATCTCGTGTCAAGTCCCGCGTGCGTACCCGCTATTTACCGCTGCCTACCGAGCGGATATCGTTAAATCGTTAAATCAGCAGCCATTACGATATCGACGACGATCAGTGACCGTCATCTCTGAGAGCGTTATCGTGGCTCGTCCTTCGCGACGCGGCCACGATTGGCCAGAGAGATCGGCATCGATACAGGGCGAGATCTCGTCGAATCGCCGCGCGGATTAAAATGGTGGACGCCTCGAAACCGCGTGCACCCATGGCGGGGCTTTACAGATCTTTCTGCTGATTCTTCTCTTCTTTCTATTCTCTCGAGAATGTCGAGAACATCTCATCGAATCACTTACTCTTCACGCGAACTCTCGTTCTTCTGCTATTAATTTGAAGCTCGCATAGAAACTTTCAACTGCGAGCACCCATGGCGGGGTTTTACAGATCTTTCTGCTAATTCTTCTCTTCTTTCTATTCTCTCGAGAATGTTGTATCATTTATCGAACCACTTACTCTTCACGTGAACTCTCGTTCTTCTATTTGTCTGAAGCTCGCATAGAAACTTTCAATTGAGAGAATTTCGAAAAAGCAAACGATAGATTCACCAAAGAACTCTTAATCGCGACCCTCCACTCACTAACGAATCCATCGACGCGCCTCAAACTCGTTAACAGATCTTCGTTACAGTATCAGAGAGATTCTTCTACTATTTCTCTGAAGAAACTTTCAACTGCGATCATTTCGAAAAAGCAAACGATAGATTCACAATAGAACTTTTAATCGCAAACACCCCTCTCGCGACCCCCTCTTCCACTCACTAAAGAATCCATCGACGCGCCTCAAACTCATTAACAGATCTTCGTTACAGTATCAAAGATTCATCGACCACATCGATTCTTCTGCTATTTATCTGAAGAAACTTTCAACTGCGAGTATTTCAAAAAAGCAAACGATAGAACTTTCAATCGCACCACCCCTCTCGCGACCCCCTCTTCCACTCACTAACGAATCCATCGACGCGTCTCAAACTCGTCAACAGATCCTCGTCACAGTATCAGAGATTGATCGAGCACAGCACACGGGGACTCGCGATCGCAACTAAATGGACGATCGAGGAAAGAGGAAATCTCCGCAGGAACGACACGACGTGCGATCGTCTTCGTGTATCCGTGGCGTCGGTTTATAATCTTATCGCGTAGATAGCGTTGTACCTACTTTAATCCTCGCCTATTCTATTTCTGCGTAGCGACAGTTAGCGGCGTGCGAGCGAGATCGCCGAGCGTGCACGACGGAAAAGGGTGGAAATCGGTGGAAGGGGTTGCCAGAGTGGCACATAGGGGAGGCGAGCGGCAGGGAAGATTGCAGGGGCTGCGTACCGGTGGAGCGGACCGAGAGGCCTTGGATCTGCATAGCAAATTGGCGATCGATATACACGGTGACCGTACGGCGAATCGCGCGAGCCTCGAATTAAAGCTTATAACTTTCATGTCCGCCGCGATGTATCATTATGCGCAAACGGCGGCCCTCGCGTCGACGGTGCAGCTGCCCAAGCGCAACAACATAGCTGCAACGCAAGATACATCTGCGTAAAGCGCGATAAATCGTCGCGACAGATACGAAGTGACGAGCATTGGGATTGCCAGCGCTTCTCACGATTTTCTTTTTTTTTCAAATAGTGATAGAGTTTTTCGAGAGATCGCGTGGCTGTGGAAATCCTGCGCAGCGCAACAACATAGCTGCAACGCAAGATACATCTGCGTAAAGCGCGATAAATCGTCAGGTCGTCGCGGCAGATACGAAGTGACGAGCATTGCGATGGCCAGCGCTTCTCACGATTTTCTTCTCTTTTTTTCAAATAGCGATAGAGTTTTTCGAGAGATCGCGTGGCTGTGGAAATCCTGCGCAGTGCAACAACATAGCTGCAACGCAAGATACATCTGCGTAAAGCGCGATAAATCGTCGCAGCGTCGCGACAGATACGAAGTGACGAGCATCGCGATGGCCAGCACTTCTCACGATTTTTTTTTTAAGAGCTTTTCGAGAGATCGCCTGGCTTTGGAAATCCTCCGCGTCTTTGGCTAACGCGTTCATCCGCGTCGCGAGTGAGAGTTTGGGGGTGGAGGGTCGATCGCGATTGAGAAACGATTCTTTGCGTTTGAGAGGATTGTGTTTGGTATCGATGGTTTGTGGAGGTTTTGCACGGTTCCTTGCAAAGATTTTTGGATCTTTTTTAGAAATTTCAGACGACGTTAAAGTTGAAAATATGGAATATGAAGTGTCTGATATCGATGGCGAGGTTTTGTGAAAGCTTTGCTTGGTTTCTTACAAAAATTTTTAGATCTTCTTTAGAAATTTCAAACGACGTTAAAGTTGGAAATATGAAATGTCTGGTATCGATGGCGACGTTTTGTAGAGGCTTTGCACGGTTCCTTGCAAAGATTTTTGGATCTTCTTTAGAAATTTCAGACAACGTTAAATTTGAAAGTATGAAAGAGTATGAAAAGAAGGTTATCGTATTAAACATTTATGAATAATATCAAGTGGAAACAGAGGGTGCTGCGTTTTCACGATGCTTATACGCTCTGTAGAAATAATTATAAACAAGTATTCTGTAGTTAATTTTTTTTTTATCTACTTTGGGAGACGTGAAATACTCGCAAGCTTTATATAACATAATCGAAAAGAACGAGACGTAAATTTAATATCCTGCGATAGTTCTTCACAATTTCTTCGCGAAACGATCTCAAAAATCATCCATCTATTCGTATCGCGCCACTCGCACGATACTGTTAGAGAAAATGCTGCACAATTTGATACACTCCTAACAGGAAGATTAATGAAGCTTCTAAAACTGGAGCCTGTCATACAAGTGATCCAACTCAGTTATAGTCAGAGTACAGAAAATTGATACGATTCTGAATTAAATACGCTTTTCAGAGAAACAAATTATAAACGTACGTATATACAACATTCACGATGTACTTCTGTGCAATACAATTTCGTTACAGAAACGATAGGAAGAAAACGATGGTATCCACACGCAACAGTAGCAGAGAAAATGGTTTCTCATCGATGTTAACGATCCGCTCTCCTATCAGATTGCAGAGGATCGACCAGTCTCGAGAGTGGAGTTTCTCGAAGATGCAAGGGCGATTTTTTCAGAGCAAAATCTGCTCTCGTATCACAGATTGCAGAGGATCGACCAGTCTCGACTGGAGTTCCGCGACATTTTCTCAGAGCAAAATCGAGGAACCATCCGCAGGAGAGCTCGAAGAGGATCGACGAGGAACTCTTCTTTCGCGACGCGCTCGCGAACGGAAGCGGACAGCCGTGACACCTGACACCTGGTGCACCGTCTCTTCCGCCATCGAAAGGATTCGCACTCGCTCGCTTATCAACGCGAGGACCGATCGAAGACAATAGAGCCGCGGTTCGCACGATCGCGAGTCGAACTTCGATTTTGCAGCGCGCACAATCGACGGACATCGACGCGCTCCGTTTTTTTTTTTTTTTTCTCACGCGGCGGATTTTAATGCAATCGATCGAGGCGGATACGTCGAGCTCGTGGAAATTAGACGCGCATTTGAGAACGTCAATTGACTGCTTAAAAGTAAGAAAACATCGATCGAAATCGCGTGAAGTTCGACTCGTTCGATCGCTTCAAAAGATTTTTCGATGTTCAAATCGAATCAAATAATTTCCACGTCAACTGGCTGTTTCAAAGTAAGAAAACATCGATCGAAATCGCGTAAAGTTCAACTTATTCGATCGCTTTAAAAGATTTTTCGATGTTCAAATCGAATCAAATAATTTCCACGTCAACTGGCTGTTTCAAAGTAAGAAAACATCGATCGAAATCGCGTAAAGTTCAACTTATTCGATCGCTCTAAAAGATTTTTCGATGTTCAAATCGAATCAAACAATTTCCACGTCAACTGGCTGTTTCAAAGTAAGAAAACATCGATCGAAATCGCGTGAAATTCGACTCGTTCCATCGCTGCTCCAAACGATTTTCTCGATATTCAAATCGACGAACAAGCGAATCAAACAATTTCCACTACACAAACGAACGATTACGATGAAGAACCATTCTTGATTAAATGAATTATACAACGTGTGATCGAAAAGTACGAAACAGAGCACGAGAGCATAAAAGCACGAAATCTTCGCGTTCACTCGATCGAATTGCGGATTACAAAGATCGGTTGCATCGAAAGAGACGAATCGACCACCTCCATCGTTCGATTCTCAGCGCTTGGATCGCGTTTCCAACGCCAGGTTCGATTTTCGCGAGCGAACAACAGTCAGGCTCGTCTTTGGGACGCGGCGATTCTAAAAGCGAGGGAATTTTTAGTCGAACGCACGTTGGCAACGTCGGCACAAAGGATTAGCACGCGCGCGTCACGCTCAGCACGCGCATCAGAGTCACGAGCCGTGAAGGGACACGCGTAAAAGAGATTGGTCGTACCAGATCGTTCTACGTGGCTGGGCTAACGCGCGTGTTCGCTCCACTTCCGATATTAAGCCACCCTCGCACGTGACGCGCGACCACTCCAAGATGGCTAACCAAACTGGCGAACAGTGAAAAACAACGCGAAACCCCTCGACTTTTTAATCGAAGCTCGCGTAAACAGCTCGACGATGAAACAGAGCCGAGAACGAAGAACACAGGCTCTCGCGAGCGCCAGAAATTCCACCAGAGGGTGGAAAATGAAAAACAATATGGCATCGCGTTCGACAGCGTCTCGACGCGGTCGCAGTTCGATCTCGACGATAAAATTAAACAGGCCTTTAAATTCGCAAACGCTCGTCGTAGGACGCGAAAAGGTCGAGCGTGAAGGGAGAAAAAAAAAGCGAGAGAGAGACGTTCACACGCGCCTCGCGGTAACGCGCGCATCCGCTCCACTTCCGACGCTTAGCGCCGCGACGCTTCAACGAGTTCGACGCGTGGCATTAAAAAAATGCCGCCCTCGCACGTGACGGTGAGTTAGTTGCGCGACACGATTATAAATGCGAGGGTAAGAACACAACAGAGGCTTTGATATCCAATTATCGGTTATCCGCTCGCAGCGACCGATTTTTCCGTCGAATTTGCTTTCTTCCAATCGTCGCGCGAAACGCGTGCACGCGTGTCGTTAAAATATTCGTCACGATCGTCACTTCATCCGCGAACAGAAACGAAACTCGCTGAAATCGTTGGCGAATTATTTACTTCGTCGAATGGGAGAGCATGAAACGAGAGAGCCTCTTCTCGCCTCCTCTAATCGGAAGCTCGATCGATACTAAACTGCTCGTATCGATGATATAATTACATTGTACTGATTTTCAGCGACGATCAAACAATCCTGCGAGCACTCGAGCGTGCCGCGATAACGCGTGTACGTCGCGTACGACGTGTGCGTAAACAAGGTGAAAAGAGATTCGTGGTGCGTGGCTTACCCAGTGATGATTAAAGGCTCATTCGACGCTGTTAACATTCGACTGCTTCCACGATGCGACACTGAGACGATGTCCCGCGCGGAGGACTTCCTGCGACGATAACGTCACGGGTCACAGGAAGACAGAGAGGGACAGGCACTGAACTAACGTCGAGGATCAGAGGATTAAAACAACAAATAATCGTTTATCACAGCAGCGATCGTCTCGTGGCCGTCGCAAGCGAGCTTCGTCTCTCTCGAGACGAGGACGCGGCTCGAACACGTCGTGCGTACGATTAAATAACAATCAACACCAATAATCCAGCGCTCGTAAATCGAACATCACACACAATCCTCGCCACAGCGTTGCTATCTCGATTCGATCGCCTTCTCGTTCCCCATCGACGACTGCCGGCTCCCTTTTCTGTCTCTGTCGCCAGCACGCTTCCTTCCACCGCGAATGGCACACCACGACTCGCTGGCTACTCCATCGACGAGCGTGTACGTCACCAGAAGCGTATCCTCTCGTCGAGGACTGAGACTCGCGGCACACGTCTTCCTTCACGTATCTGCGCACAAACACGCCGCAACAACCGTCTCGTAATTGATTAAACAACAACCAGGCACATCGAGATCACAGACTTCTTCGTTCGATCGATCCTCGATCGACACGCGCTCTACTTCCGTCACATCAGCAATCACACCCTCGTCGTCTCGACGATCCTCGTCCTCGACAGAACCTCGCTGGACGGATCGCTTAATCTGACACCCTCCTTCGCGCGATTCTCTCTCGACACTGCCTCTCCTCAGGTTCACTCGTCAAGCGGGAAAGGGTTGCTCTGCGACGATATTAAAACCCTCGTCCTTCTCGCCTCGCTGCGTGCACGCTGTTCCTCTTCGACGATTACTCGCGCAGCGGATTTGTCAGACGCGAGCAGTGGTAAGAGAGAATCGTCGTTTGCGTACATCCACGTATGTATATATGTACATATATATACGTGTATATATAGTTATATACATGACAACACACCGACCCTTCCAGTAGCGCGGTCTCGCGCCGACTGCGAGGCTACGACGGCTCGCGGGTTTCACCTTCGGCCGTGTTCGACTCCCTTCGCCCCTCTCTTTCGCTCTCTCGCTCGCTCTCGCTCCGCTGCACGTGCACAGGCCGCGTCCCCACTGTTTTTCGTGTGCGCGGACCTTAAAACCGTCCCACTCCTCGCTCGCGACTCCTGTCACACAGCTAGGCCCCTCTTCTCAGCTCTAGAACGCTCTCTCTCTCTCTCTCTTGGGACCCCCTCTCAGAGGAACCCTCTCCAACACCCGCGCTCGAGAACGACACGACGCGAGCCTCGAAGAGGGGCGCGTCGACCTAACCGAGCACGCCAGGCGCACGAACACTCTCGTCCGCGAGTGCACCTACGAGAATCGAACCACGCCTATCTCCCTACCCGCGCGACAGACCACCTCGTGCTTTTTTTACCGGCAAGGTAACCGATTGCTAGACGGAGAGGGTAAGAGAGAGAGACGCGCAGAGGGAACAGCGACTTTGCCTCGCTGGGTTCCTCGAGGGACTGCCCACGCGACGAGGCTGCGTGCGCAAAGCTTCTTTGATAAGGAACCAGCGCGGATGCTGAGAGAGTTGCTGAGAGTTTCGCGTGGACCCTTCTTCTTCCGTCGCGCAACAAGTGCGCTTCGAGCATCGCGTGGTGCATCCAGAGCAGAAGGAACTGGGGAGGAGTTTGTTTCGAACTTCTGGTTTCAGTTCGCGAGGAAGGTTCGCCTTTTTAAAGGTGGAGTGAGAGTTCGATGATCCTTGATCGAACTCGAGGAAGAAACGAGTGAATCGTTTTGTTTCTAATTTCAGCTTTTAGTTTGCAAGGTTTTTTAACGTTGGAGGAAGAGTTCGATGATCCTAGATCGAACTGGAGGAGGAAACGAGCGAGTTTTGTTTCTAATTTCAGTTTTTATTACGTGAGGTTTGCTTAAAGTTTGAGTAAGAGTTCGATGATGCTAGATCGAACTGGAGGAAGGAACGAACAAGGCATTTTGTTTCTAATTTCAGTTTTCAGTTCGCGAGGTTTGCTTAAAGTTTGAGTAAGAGTTCGATGATCCTAGATCGAACTTGAGGAAGAAATGAGCGAATAGTTTTGTCTTTAATTTCATTTTTCAGGTTGCGAGGTATTTTCAAAGTTGGAGTAAGAGTTCGATGATCGTAGATCGAAATGGAGGAAGGAACAAGCGAATCATTTTGTTTCTAATTTCAGTTTACAGGTCGCGAGATTTACTTAAAATTGAAATAAGAGTTCGATGATCTTAGATCGAACTGGAGGAAGGAACAAGCGAATCGTTTTGTTTCTAATTTCAGTTTTCAGTTTGCCAGATTTGCTTAAAGTTTGAGTAAGAGTTCGATGATCCTAGATCGAACTTGAGGAAGAAATGAGCGAATAGTTTTGTCTTTAATTTCATTTTTCAGGTTGCGAGGTTTGTTTAAAGTTTGAGTAAAAGTTCGATGATCTTAGATCGAACTGGAGGAGGGAACGAACGAATTGTTTTATTTTTAATGTCAGTTTTCAGGTCGCGAGGTTTGTTCAACGTTGGAGTAAGAGTTCGATGATCCTCGTCGAGTTCCTTTCGATGATCCTGGATCGAACTGGAGGAAGAAACGAGCGAGTTTTGTTTTTAATTTCAGTTTTCAGGTTGCGAAGTTTGTTTAAAGTTGAAGTAAGAGTTCGATGATCCTCGTCGAGATCCTTTTTTCGTAGTTGCTCGATAAAAATGTTTAACGCGTCTCGCCTGGTCTACGACTTTCGTAAACAGAGAGCGTCCCTCGAGGTATTGACACGTGGTTAAGGTTCCGGCCACGCTTTCGACACGTGTCCACTACGTCGAGAGTGGTCGCTAAGTGGCCGCTACGGCCATTTGAATTTTTTCTAGACGCGAGTGTTTACCTTCTTTTTTCCCCTCTCTTTTCTCCGTCCTTCCTTTTTTACGGAAGAAGTGCAGAGCCCACTCGAGGCGACTTATTTTAGGAGCCTCGTGGATGTGTGTTCGAACGCTCGTCTACTTCCTTTTCGAGCTGTAACCGCGCATTTCCATATTAACGCGCGCAGAGTCGTCCCCTCGTTGGCCTGCGTCGTCGATCGAGCGACGAAACTGGCGGCTCTCGATCGATCAAACTCCGCGTGACCCCCCTTTTGAGTCGCCAACCGATCTCGACGCGTTTTCTTGCTCCTGCACCGCCAGCTTGGAACGTGTAATTTGATAAAAACCCGGCCCACGGGACCGCGGTCGCAATTAGAACAAATTGATAGGTTCCACGCGGACGAGATATCGTTTCTATTGAAATGATTGCACGATCCGCGTCATTAGCCTTAATGAGACGGAAATCGAAACGACAGCTTCTTGGAAAACCCGTCGCAAGAGATCGTCATCCACCCGCCTCGAACCAACCCACGCGCTTTGTCGAGCCATGAAATCTTCTCGATAATTACAGATTCCATGCTGATATTCGTGTACGAGCGCGTCACTCGTTGTCTTTTCAATTCCACTGCCAAGTTCTGTCGCCAACTGTGACGCAATTCGCCTATGACGATCGTTTCGCGGTCGTTTCGATCGTACTCGCTCGTATCCGCGCCAGAGCGCGTCTGTTCCTCGCGAGAGGATCGAAGTTTGTTCAGAAAAGAAGTTGCCAAGGCAGAGAACTCGATGGAGAACGCGAGAGCAACCCTCCGTTGTTGCACGCGTTGGCGGTTGAAGGGAATCGAGCCTCAACCGCGCGATTCTTTCCCTCGTTCGAGCGACTTTCACGTGACGAGATTGTCCCACACACGCGTGTACACACACGAGCATTGTCACGCACGCCTTCCAAGGCTTCTCTCGAAGGTTGCACCTGGATCCTCGCCGCCGCGTACCCACCTTTTCCGCAAGAAAAAGATCCTTACCTAAAGGCACGCACGCACGAGATGATCCAGCTGTTTGATCTTCGCCACGTGCCCACCCTCCTTTTTTTTATCCCCGTCTATCTGCGACGATGGGGTGGCTCCTTAACGGCATCTGCGTTTACACAGTTTCCACTCAGATCGACCCATCGATCATACGTGTTCGGCTTCTTGGGCTGAATTTTGCGCGTTTTCGACTGTGCTTCTCTGTGCGACAGAATTCGATGCGAATTGTGGGTAAATATCAGACAGACACTGCATATGTGAGCACAGTAAAATTAAATTTGCGCTCAATGAGTGAAATGAGTCAATGAGTCACGAGTCAATGAGTCAAATTACCATTTTTTTTAACTAGTTAACTGTGGCGCCCTCGATTGAGAGTGCGTTCTGTTTTGTGTCGCCAGAATCGAGCCAATGGTCGCTACCATACATCCATGACGAGTATACTCGTCGATACACAAAATAGTGCCACTTTTCCATGACGAGTATACTCGTTAGACACGATTAACAGTGGCGTCTCGTGATTAATACAAGTAAAAGTGCTGCTGATCGAACGACCATTCTCTTTCTTTCAGTCTAACCAGAGAACAACAGAATCCAAAGACACTGCAGTGCATATGCTCAAACTTTCTCGAAAAGGCACGCTCTCTTAATTGCAATAAAAAAGATGACATCCACGAGAGCCACTACAGCGACGCGTGGTAGCGTCTAAGAAGCCAGCGTCTAAGAAAGACGTCCACGAAGACCAAAATCGAGGAAGACTCGAAGTTGAGCGAAGATCGCGTCAAATTCTGCGACACGTGGTAGCGTCTAAGAAATTAGCGTCTAAGAAAGACGTCCACGAAGACCAGAATCGAGGAAAACTCGAAGTTGCGCGAAGATCGCGTCAAATTCTGCGACACGTGGTAGCGTCTAAGAAAGACGTCCACGAAGACCAGAATCGAGGAAGACTCGAAGTTGCACGAAGATCGCCATCAAATTCTGGAGCTGGATTTCTGGGTTAACCTGAATACCGTTCCTCGAGTGGCCGTTCTCCACGCTTTGATCACGCGATCCCCTAATTACTTCGAGCTGGTCCAGTTTACGGTGACGGGCAGCGCTCTCGAGTTTTGAGGGACCGTTCCACGGTTGATTACGAGCGAGGAACACGGTGGACGCGGATGGCAGGACGAAGAGGACCGCGCGGAGGGCCGCTCGCGAGGCTACGGACGCGAAGTAAAAAGGGCCACGGCGGACCTCGTACAAATCCCAAAATAAATGTCATCGTGTATCATCGTGGTAACGTAATCCCGGCTCGCGAAGACAAATGGCGGCAGAATACGATACGATGCGCCGCGGTCGGTCGGGACCAGAGACGAGGAGGGGCCTCCTCCTTGTTCCACGTATTTACATAGCCAGGGGAGCGAAGGTACGCGAGGGACGAGGGCCTCTGTCCTACGGCGCGGACGAGCAGGTCGACGCGCGGACAGGATCGAAAAGGAGGAAACGAGCGTGTGTCACCGATCGAGCAACATCGACGAAGGACGAACGATGACTCGTAACGCTGGGAAACTGGCAGGATCGGATTTCGCGATCGTTACGCGGCTGCTTCTCTGCGGACCAAGCAGAAGACGCTGGTTTTTGGAGAAACAGAGTCGTAATCACACTTCGATCGGTTGCGATACGAGTTTCTAGCGAAGGTAAATCGCATCGACTTTGAATCGATGCAGTCACTTGTATTCTGAATTCAATTAGAAAGCAAAGGAAGTGAGTTCATTTTTCGATTTACTGCGTAAAATGACATATCCGAACGAGCGAATTAAAACGACAGAAAGATAGAAAGACAGATTTCGGGTTTCGCGATCGATACGCTGCTATTTTTCTGTGAACCAAGCAGAAGACGCTGGTTTTTGGATAAACAGAGGTGTAAACCCATTTCGATCGGTCGCGATACGAATTTTTAGCATCGAAAATCGAGCAGATAAAGTCACTTCTATTCTGAATTCAATTAGAAAGCGAACAAGATCGATACGCGGCTGTTTTTCAATAAACAGAGTTGTAATCACACTTTGATCAGTTACGATATAAATTTCCAACGAAAGTAAATCGCATTGACTTTGAATTGAAGCTCCAGTAGATGCTTCTTCTATTCTGAACTCAATTAGAAAGCAAAGAAGATCGATACGCGACTATTTTTCAGTGAACCAAGTAGACTGGACGACGCTTTTTGGATGAACAGAGTCGTAATCCCACTTTGATCGGTTGCGATACGAATTTCTAGAATCAAAGCTCGAGCAGATGCAGTCACTTCTATTCTGAAATCAATTAGAAAGCGAAGAAACTAACTTCATTCTTCAATTTATTGCGTAAAATGAAATATCTGAACGAACGAATTCGTGAAAAGTAAAAACGATAGAAAGACAGATTTCGGATTTCGTGATCGATACGCAACTATTTTTCAGAAAACAAAGCGGACGACGCTGGTATTTGAATAAACAGAGTTGTAACCCCACTTTGATCAGTTACGACATAAATTTCCAACGAAAGTAAATCGCATTGACTTTGAATCAAAGCTCGAGTGGATGCTTCTTCTATTCTGAATTCAATTAGAAAGCAAAGAAAGTAACTTCATTGTTCGATTTACTGTATAAAATGAACTCAATCTGAAGGAACGAATTCGTGAAAACCAAAAACGATAGAAAGCCAGATAAATCGATTTAAAAGCTCGACGAAGAAGCATCGCGTTCGACTATCGCGCGGACTAACCGCGGCCCTGCGAATGGGAAAACAAATCGGCCGGTTCATGCGTCAAGATTTTAAGCAAACACGTGGCGCGTTCGTCGCGACGTCGACCAGGCAGCTCGTGGCGTGGCGGAGTTAAAAAGCGCGCGCGTTTGCTCTGTCTCGAAGGCCACTTCACGGCCACGTATATACCCTAGAAGAGGAGTCTAGCTCCAAGAACTCTCCTCCCGATTTAGCTGTACGTGTCGCAGCGTCTGCTCACCTTCGGAAGGTCTTCCCAAGGTTGACGAGTCTAACGACCGACCGCGTACGAACGTGCGAATCACCCTTCGACGATCAGTCCCTCAAATACATCTGTGCTACGTCGCTACCAAAATCGCTACGCTGTGTTAATCAGTGGAATACACACGAATCGCGTTCGTTCTTCACTCAAAAGAAAAAAAAAGAGAAGAAACTAGCAAAAGAAGAATCCTCGAGCATCCCTTTGGCTGTGCCAACGCACGCAAGGTGTTGGCAACGCGCTCAAACGCGGCTAACTAAACGCGATTAGTCGCGACATGGCTAACGAAGACAGCAATGCTGACCTCGTTGGAGGAAAAAAATTAATTTTGAATTACAACGCTGGACGTGCGAATCACCCTTCGACGATCAGCCATTTTATCTCAAATACATCAGCGCTACGTCGCTACCAAAATCGCTACGCTGTGTTAATCACTGGAATACACACGAATCACATTCGTCCTACACTGAAAAAAAAAGAGAAGAAGCTAGTCAAAGGAGAATCCTTCAGCATCTCTTTGACTGTGGCAACGCACTCAAACGCAGTTAGTCGCGACGTGGCTAACGAAGACAGCAATGCTGACCTCGTTGGAGGAAAAAAATTAATTTTGAATTAGAACGCTGGACGTGCGAATCACTCTGCGAATCACCCTCTGACGATCAGTCGTTTTATCTCAAATACATCAATCGCTACCAAAATCGCTGCGCTGTGTTAATCACTGGAATACACACAAATCGCGTCCATTCTTCACTCAAAAAAAAAAGAAACCAGCCAAAGAAGAATCTTTCAGCATCCCTTTGGCTGTACCAACGCACTTAAACGCGGTTAGTCGCGACGCGGCTAACGAAGACAGTAGTGCTGACTTAGTTCGAAAAAAGAAATTAATTTTGAATTATAACGCTGGACGTGCGAATCACCCTCTGACGATCAGTCATTTTATCTCAAATACATCAGTCGCTACCAAAATCGCTGCGCTGTGTTAATCACTGAAATACCCACGAATCGCGTCCATTCTTCACTCAAAAAAAAAAGAAACCAGCCAAAGAAGAATCCTCAAGCATCCCTTTGGCTGTACCAACACACGCAAGGTGTTGGCGACTAACTAAACGCGGCTAACGAAGACAGCAATGCTGACCTCGTTCGAAGAAAAAAAAAAACTTAATCCTGAATTATAACGCTGGACTTAATGCGGTCTAATGTAATCGGTTGCGGCGGATCGATCGTGGCGAAGGGTGGAACGGACATAATTTGTCCGTGGACATCGCGCGGTATATATCTGGAACCACTTTTCCAGGCGCTGCCTCTGCGGCTGAGGAGGAAAAAAAGGCGGGGAAGAAAAAGAAACGGTTGGAAGAGAGCGACTCGCGGCGCGGAGGACAAGTGGAAAGCGTAGGCGGGGCGCATACCAGAGGCACCTGCTCATTTACTTTGCGGCGGTCGCTCGGCAGTCCGTGGCAGGAGATCCTCATTAGGGTTCGCCCCTGCCGACCTATCGCCACTACCACCGCCAGGATCCTGTTCGTACACGCGACGACGACTGTAACCAGTGATGCCACCGCTAAAACGTTTCTCCCCTCGCGCCTGCCACCCTTCAACGGGACCAATTAATGAGTGGGGCCCGCGTGGGAGCTGGATAAAGCTGTTGAGAGAGAGGCATTGGTATTGGTGATCGACTGTCGTGTCTGTGAGAGTTATGACGATTTTCTGTCGTTTTTAGTGCTTTGTAATCATTCTGCTGCGATACACAAGTATCGCGAGGGTTGATTCTGAGTATGTAATGATGTGTATGTTAAATATATTTATTAAGAAAAATTCTCTATGCTAGTTTTTACTTCTGAGTATGTAACAATGTACGTGTTAAATATATTTATTAAGAAAATTTCTCCATGCTAATTTTTACTTCTGAGGGTGTAATGATGTACGTGGTAAATATATTTATTAAGAAAAATTCTATTCCACCCTTGAAAGGGATTAATTAATGAGTGGAACTCGCGTGGGAGCTGGATGAAGCTGTTCAGAGAGGTATTGGAGTTCGAGGTGGGTATTGGTGATCGATTGTCGTGTCTGTGCGAGTTGCAACGATTTTCTGTCGTTGTTAGTGCTTTGCAACCATTCTGCTGCAATACACAAGTATCGCGAGAGGTAATTCTGAGTATGTAATGATGTGTATGTTAAATATAGTTATTAAGAAAAATTCTCCATGCTAATTTTTACTTCTGAGGGTGTAATGATGTGCGTGGTAAATATATTTATTAAGAAAATTTCTATTCCACCCTTGAAGGGGATTAATTAATGAGTGGAACTCGCGTGGGAGCTGGATGAAGCTGTTTAGAGAGAGGCAATGGTATTGGTGATCGAGTGTCGTGTCTGTGCGATCCTCTGTCGTTATTAGTGCTTTGTAACCATTCTGCTGCGATACACCAGTGTCTCGAGGGGTGATTCTGACTATGTAATGATGTATACGTTAAATATATTTATTAAGAAAAATTCTTCGTGCTTACTATGTATTAAACGAATGCTAGTTTTTACTCTTGCTGTGCTTCGAAATTGATACGCAATCTTTTATCTTAAATTGAAGTTACAAGAGTACACATACAGATCGAAGAGCCTCGATAATACACCACGACAGGGGATGAACACGCGACTCTCACGCGCCTCTGCTTTCCCTTTGCCACCTGTTGCTGCTTTCGCTCGCGGGACCCTCTCTCCACGCGATTTCCTCGTGTATTGATATCACCCTGACAAGCTTAAAAGCTCGCCCAGTCCAGGATCCTCTATCCATGAACAACAGACCATTAGAAACTGCAATCAACTACTCGAACTGAATTTACTGAATCAACGACTCGTCCTCGTGCACTTTTATCACAATTTTTCTTCTACCATCGAGCTATAAAAGTTCGTCGCACGGTTGCAATATCGATTAAAAACGCGTCGAATCAAAGAAAAAAAGAAGAAACGGGACGTTCACTTCCGTCGAGGTCCTCCACCCGCGGCAAGAAACCTCGCTCGAGCGTTTCAACACCTGAAGAGATTTACGAGGCGGCAAAAGGGAGGCTGAGTGAAAGAAGAGAGAGAAAGAGGGTCGAAGAAAAATAGCGAAACCGCAGCCACCCTCGACGGGATGGGCGTGCGCCGCAGGGACCCGTGGAGGTCCCCCTGGCGCGCGAGATCTTACATAAAGATCGTCGTACACAATAATGGCCCTGCTCCCTGTCCTGTCGCCCGTATTCCCTGTAACCTCTCGTTGTGACGAGGCGAGTTCTGCAGCTTGCCCTCGTGTAAACGCAGCGCGTGTGTTGCGCGACCAGAGCTGGCTTTTAGACTCCGTCGCCGCGAAACAATGGCGGAGGAATCGCGAGATCGGTAGGGGTGCGATGTAACTCGACGCTGTCGCTTCTTTTGCTCTGTTTCGCGCGTGAGAACCGATGTAATGAGAGTTTCGCGAGCGTATGAAACCATCCAGACGATCCACGAGTGTATTTCAACATTGTCAATCGAAATTTGCGAAACCACTACTGATATTAAGGTACTTGATGGACTCCACACGTACGTGGTATAGAAAACGAGTCTCGAGACGCGTACCAAGCGATTAAACTCGATTTCCACGCCAATGGCGTGCTAGGGTAGCGAGAGGAAGGGGAGTTCTGGAAAGAAAGCAAGAAACACGCAACACCTCGACAGCAACCGCGTACGCAAAGGTGTACGCGCTCCTTTCTCGTCACCGTTGGCATCCAGCGGCGTGACGAAATACGTTTGACGGAATTGACACGTAATTGCACGGTGCGCTTTGATTCCACTGCTCGTAATACAGTCTTATTATTAACGATCGCTCGCGGCGAACGTGCGCAGGGTCTCGCAATAGGAGAGCCTCCCTTTCAGCGACGAGAACCGCGCGTACCACCCCAAACGAGACTCGTTTCGCGATTCGTTCGCGTCAGATCGTTTAAAAACTGCAAAAGACTGCTTCGAATCGTTCATTCGTCGAGTTTTACCCGCTCGATAACATCGAACGAACGTTATTATCGTAAGCTTGTCGAAGCGCAAGCAACGCGGAAGTTTAACGCGCGACTATCTCGCGATCTCGCGGAATAGGATCCATCTCGACGATCCTCGATTAACCGAGAAAATCGACAGGCTCGATTTGCTGCTCGAGAATAATGAGAGGCTGATGTTCCCTCGCTCGCAACGGTTAATAACGAAGAGAGACGCTTATTACCTGCGCAGTGATTGAATAATTACGCCTGGATCGATGAATTCCTACAGAAAATCGATACGACTATTTGCCAGCCGATTTTTCCCTCCCAACGCCTGAATAATTCAGTGAGAACGGTTTGTAACGGATTAGACGGCCGTTGGACATCGCACGCCCCTTCAACGGTCCCAGAAACGACCCTGGTTGCAGTATTAAAGGGCTCGTGGGTCTTCTCCTCTGCTTGGTCCTCTTCTTGGTCGCGAGGGGGGTTTTATAAGGCACGAGCTCGCGTACCTTCTTCGACAGGGCACTGGTCAGTCTCGTAGGGGTTCGTTACGAGCTCGAGGCGTGTTAGCATTGTCGTCCCTTTCGAATGGGGCAAACAGCAACGGCGGGTGGGCTGATCGTCCACTAAAAGCGTCGTTCGCCTCGTCTGAAGAAAAGTCGGTGGACACGCGAAACGACGAGGCGAACTGCGAGGCTCTGGCTGGCGAACTGAGCCCCGTGGGCTCTGAAGGGCGTGTAAATGGGACTAACTATCCGAAACTTGCCGTGATTTATGTCCACGAAGGAGCGTGAAACCGTTCACCGCTGACAAATTGGCCCGCTTAGCGCGCGTGGGCTCCTGATTGGTGAACGGAGGGACTGAGAGTACCGAGAGGACTCCTCGACGTTTATTAAAGATCGTTGCTCTCTGAGAAATTGATAACAATTAGAAAGAAACACGAGGACACAAAAAGATTCACGTGACAATGTCGCAACGAGTAACTCTAGCTAGATTCAACGGTTCTCATAGAATTCCAAATTCAAGCTACGTGGCGACTGTCTCGAGAGATTCGTTTTCTTTGTCCATGCTTCGTCGTTTCACTCTAATTGGCCGTCTGAGCTGAGGGGAATCAAAAGCCAGAGCCTCGAAGGGCAGAGACGTTCTAACTTCTCGATGCGTGGCGCGATAAAAAAAAAAGAGAAAAAAGTGAGAAAGAGGGGACGAAGGAACGAGAACAGACGTTTGAATTCGAATTGAACCCAGGTCACAAAGAAGCGAGCCTCGTCACGGTCTGAATAGCCGCGGAGGTTGGATTAGGTTAGGTTCAGTTACGAGGGTGGCTCCCCTCCAAGGTGTCTTGAATGGGCACGTGCTACCAGCGTCGTAATCTTTTCGACAACCAGGACCTTCCGCCTGTCAATCCATCTCTCTTTCTCCGTTTGTCTGTCTGTTTGGTCATCTTCCCTCTCTCTAGCGAGGATCTACGCGCGATCGAGCTTCTAGGATCGTCGTTCCTTTCGACGCGACGCCAGCTGCGACTAACAAGATCGAATTTGCAAGTCTGCCCCTATCGCACGTGCCTCGTACGTGTCTTTCTCGACTCTGGTCGCGATGGAAAAAAAGAAGAAGGACAGTCGAGTACGATTGTCTGGACGAGCAGTCGACGGTGTAAAAAGTTTGTCGACCAACGTGAAAGGTAAAGCACTGACGCTCTAACCCTTTGAACTTTCGTTTGAGGGGTCGTCGCGAGTCTGGCGAGTATCAGAATTGATTAAAAATTTGAAATGGATATTTTAGTATCGTTGATGGAAACTATTGGCTGCGACTGATGCGAAGGGATGAATTTATTCCACGTATTCTTCGCGACAAAAAAGGAAATTAAATTTGTTAAATGTTGAACTAGCAAATAGGAAAGCAAACTTCAACTGCGATCGCTTCACAAGGTCCACTTTCATCCCCTAAAAAAAGGAAGCAAAACCTCGCAGCTTCGATTTCTGTGATTATAAGTGAAAATCCTGAGGGATGCCTGGAAACTATTGGCTACGTCTGAAATGGCATCAAATGCAAAAGGGCTAAATTTATTCCACGTATTCTTTGCGACAAAAAAGGAAATTAAATTTGTCAAACGTTGCACCATAAACAGAGCTAGCAAATAGGAAAGCAAACTTCGACTGCGATCGCTTCACACGGTTCACTTTCATCCCCTAAAAAAGGAAGCAAAACCTCGCAGCTTCGATTTCCGCGACTGCAAGTGAAAATCTCGAAATTATATTTGTTAAATGTTGGACCAGCAAATAGGAAAGCAAACTTCGACTGCGATCGCTTCACAAGGTCCACTTTCATCCCCTAAAAAAGGAAGCAAAACCTCGCAGCTTCGATTTCCGCGACTGCAAGTGAAAATCTCGAAATTATATTTGTTAAATGTTGGACCAGCAAATAGGAAAGCAAACTTCAACTGCGATCGATTCACAGGGTCCACTTTCATCCCCTAAAAAAGGAAGCAAAGCCTCGCAGCTTCGATTTCTACGACTCCAAGTCAAAATCTGAGGGATGCTCTTCGAGTTGATCCTGGAAACTGGAAGATTGGACCACGAACAAGAGGAAAGGACTTGCCACGGGGTCTCGCGTGTCGAGGATGCAAATGCGTGCGCGCTATGCATCTGTCTCCTCTAGGGTACGCTGCTGGTGCACGCACACGCAGCGACGCGTGCACTCTCGTAACTCGCACACGCGTCGAGCAACGAGTTCGCGCACGTAACAGGGCACAGTTGTATGTACGAGGGACATGGAAGCTCTACCAAGCGTCGAGCCACTGGTCGCAACGCTACTGGTTCAGGAAGAATCTTGCGACGCGATTTCGAAGGACGCGAAGCCTAATCGGTTAATCTCTAACTCGCGTACTCGTTTCGACTCGACAAAAGACACGCGAGCTGGTAACCTCGCGAATAAATGAATCAGTATCGTCCACGAGCCCCAGGGAAATCGAGTCGACCTTTGACTCGACGTTTCATAAATTTCTCAGCTAACAAAAGCATACGAAGCGTCTATTTCGAAGCGACGCCAAGTTCAGCCATTATTTTCGTTAAATAATGCATAAGATCTAGCTTTCATCCGTTTCGAATCTCCTCTGTTTCGACTATCCACGCGATTCAGATTCATCAGAAGAGTCACACGTCCTGCAAATCATCCCCTTTGGTTCCACCATTAACAGAAAACGCCTCTTCCGTCGCAACAGAGAACGTCTCCACCAAACAGCTGTTATCTAACGATCCATTTAACGATTTAAATTAACCAGCTGATTGTGTTCGTTCGAAACGACGCGAGGTAGATCGAAAAGGGGAGGAAATGGCGCGCGTACGTCGCGTTCGAAGGGGTCGCGAGAGTCGAACGACTTTGGGCACGCGAGACGAAGAACGCGTCGCGCAGAGCGGCACGCTGTAATAAATGCGGCACGCTGCTCACTAGTTGCTATGCTACCGGAATACCAACCGGGGTTACAATGTTACCGCGCGATGTCAGACGTGGAATTTCTTTCGCGACATGTAACGCACGCCGCGCACCGTGTATATTTTAAATACACGCCGCTTTCTAACCGTCCTGTCGCGCTGGGCATCCCGCAGCGCGACCAAGGATCGGGTTAGCCATTACTCGGTTAACCTGCGATCGGCTACGCGTCAACGCGGACCCATCGACTATTTGCATGCCTCGAGAATGAGTTAATTAAGAGAGACGCGGACTCCTACGCTGCCTTATTACTCGATGCGAGGGATTCGACTAATGGCATCGACAGGCTGATAATGCAAAGTACCATTTACGCGATCGATCTGGGAGATTTTGATATTTTAGTTCCCTTGCGATTGCCTTATTACTCGATGCGAGGCACTCTTGACTAATGGCATCGAGAGTTTGATAATGCAAAGTACCATTTATGCGATCGATCTAGGAGATTTTGATATTTTTCTCCCTTTGCGACGTTTCGTGGATGCTTCTTGTGTTTCTTTATTATGTAACGGGTGGATTATGAATTTATTCGTGGCACAAAGTAAGTATCCATTGATTGGAAAATTGAATAAAATCCTGCTGGACTTATGATTCAAATTGTGCAAAATAAAGTTACGTTTTTATCTTGTTTTGTGTGCTAATGGATAGCAACTATTTACGCGATCGATTTAAGAGCTTTCGATATTTTAGTTCTTTTGCGATGTTTCGTGGATGCTTCCTGTGTTTCTTGGTTATATAACGGGTAGATTATGAAATTATTCGTAGCGCAAAGTAGATACGCGTGCCATTTTCGTCTCACCTCAAGTATCCATTTATTAGAAAATTGAATAAAATCCTGTTCGACTTACGATTTGAATTGTGAAAATTAGAGTTACGTTTTTATCTTGTCTTGTGGATTATGAAAGTATCGTTATCTGTGGCGCAAAGTAGATACGCGTGCCATTGTTGTCTCATCTCAAGTATCCATTGATTAGAAAATTGAATAAAATCCTGTTCGACTTACGATTCGAATTGTAAAAATTAAAGTTACGTTTTTATTTTGCTTTGTTTGCTAATGGAAAGCAACCATTTATGCGATCGATCTAGGAGCTTTCGATATTTTTGTCCCTTTGCGACGTTTCGTGGATACTTTCTGTGTTTCTTGGTTATGTAACGGGTGGATTACGAGAGTATCGTTATTCGTGGCGCAAAATAGATACGCGTGCCACTGTTCTTTCACTCCAAGTGTCCATTGATTAGAAAATTGAATAAAACAAAATAGTTACGTTTTAAATTAAAGTTACGCGATCGATCCAGGAGCTTTCGATATTTTAGTTCCTTTGCGACGTTTCGTGGATGCTTCTTGTGTTTCTTGATTATGTAACGGGTGGATTACGAAAATATCCGTGGCGCAAAGTAGATGCGCGTGTCATTGCTGTCTCGCCCCAAATATCCATCGATTAGAAAATTGAATAAAACAAAATAGTTACGTTTTAAACTAAAGTTTCGCGATTCCAAGGCAAAGGATCGAACGTCGATCTCAGCATAGATGCCCACGATCGACGAAAATTTCCCATTACCGCCATCGATTTCTTATTAAGACTAAAACCGCGATATCACTCGAAAGGGTTGATTCTCTCGAGTAGCCAGTTTTCTGGCCGCTCTGTCGTAAAGTAAACGGCGTTATCTCGCGGACAGGTTTACGGTGGCTCGTTTCAGCGTTGACGCGACGGAAACTGTAATAGAAAACAACGGAGTGATTTAATTATCGCCACAGAAAAGGGCCACGTGAATGCGGTCTATCGACGATCCCCAGAACAGATACGAGCGTGCCTGTAATTAGCGATTACCGATAAGCGAAACGGACGTTCGTCTTAATGACGACTCAACTCGTTACGACCGCAGTTTCCACCCCCGTCGCGGAGCAATTAGCACGCCTCGTCCTTTCGATAGCTCGCTCGCCTCTGCGCCACTTCGAATTTCGATGCCCCCCAACGAGACGACTTTCCAAACGACGATGCATATCTACGACGCTTCCTAATGGGTTAATTAAAAAGTGATAGCAACGCGGTGACGAAGACTTTTTTCCTTAACGACGAACGCGGAAGGTAAACGAGAACGTTTCGCGGGGTCGTGGCATAGGAAACCATGGTCTCTCACCTCTCGTGCAGACGGCAGCGTGGATCTGCTGGTCGACGGCTGTTCAATCGTGGCGACGAGGGACGAGCTTGACCAGACACACGTCACTTCTATCACTCCACTTAACACGTTTCATCGAACTTGTTCGCGTGTCGATCGTCAACGCGATCGATCCTCCCGCGCGATTTCTCGTTTCGATCGCCTCGTGTCCTGACTAGAGTCCAACCAATTCGTTCTCGATCGAGCCTCGCGTCCGCGAACGTCGATCTCCGTCGAACTTCCCCGAGGATCGACCTGCGAGACTCTGGATTAACGTTCTCACAACACACTCGGTCGCAGTGTCGCGAAATACGCCAGGCACTCTTCGAGTTCGTGGAATTCTATTGATTACAAGTACGTTACACAACACCAACGCCTTCCTTGTTGTCAAGCCGTCGTTCCCTTAACCTTTTTCCTCTTTCTCTGCGATCGATCCTCTTCGTCGAGACTGTTGTCACGCTCGATGACGATACACCTCGAACGCGATCTTCCTGGTGGCTGCAGTGCCATCCAACGATCCTCCTCTTCGACCAACGCGCGGCCAATGTCATTCACAGGCGTCGTTCATTGAAGCGAAGGGCCGTCATCGAGGAAGCCCTGGCGTTCAATGGTGTCTCTCGCGGGTCGTCCGCGAAAATCGCGGATTAAAAAGAACGCGAGGCAACAGGTGAGAGAGAGAGTCGCGCGAGGGACGCGCGCGCGTACGCGAGAGAGAGACAGGCGGCTGTTGGAGGGAAGGAGAGGGCGCGAAGGAGACAGAGAAAGGGCGAACACGATGAGGATGGCGTAACACCGCGCGTAGTAGCGGACAGTCGGCGACTAAAGCCCCGAGGAGAGTCACCTCTCTCTCCTTCGTCTCTTCTCACGCGTCCTCTCTTCTGCCGTGTGCGTCTCTCTCCTCTGGCGCACGTGTGTGGCCGCCAACACACGAGTGCGTGCCTGCACCTCGAGACACGCAGCGATGCTTCTGCTCGCACCCCTCCTCTTCGAGTTACCCTCAGTCGTCTCTCTCTCTCTCTCTCTCTCTCCAAATGCTGCCTTCTTCCTCCACCCTTAATCCACCTACAGTACCTCCCCTTTTTTTCCTCTCGTTGCGCCCTTCCACCGCCTCTGTCCGTCTCTGTCGGTCGCGAGCGTCGCGCACCAACTGCAACCCGCACGCAGATGCACGTCGACTCTACGCTGCCTTGGCCACTTGGCGTGTGCGTGCGTCGCGACGGCTACGCGTCGATGTGTGCGACGCGTTTGGTAGGAGGAGTGGGAGGCAGGACACGCGACACGACGCGAGTGGGGGCTGCGAGAGAGGGTCAACGAGAGAGGGGGCTCGCGATCGCCCCTCGTTTCCTCTTTTCCCCTCGTGGAGAACGGTTCACGCGGGGCACCCGCTTCCAACGAACGGAGTCACCTCCGCTTAGGACCGCAACGCTCGCGAGCAGCCGCTGCTGCTCCCGTTTTTCTGCCAGCCTGCGTTTTTTACTCGATGCCCAGCGCGGAGAGCCGCGCTGCGAAGGTCACGCGTGAACTGGAGAACCGGAGGAGAGGAGTTTGCGCGCTTTGGGGATGCGAGATGAGTCGAGTCGCTTTGTGGAAAGTTCTGAAGGTTTCGATGGAGATTGAGGGTTGTTATTGCAGAAAAATAGTCATTTGAAACGTATTAGAGAAATATGGAAGTTTAATATGCTAAGGAGTCAATAGTCGTGTGTTATATCTGAATGGAGAACTGGAGGAGAGGAATTTGCGCGTTTGGGGATGCTCGATGATTCGAGCTTCTTTGTGGAAAGTTCTGAAGGTTTCGATGGAAGTTGAGGGTTGTTATTGCAGAGAAATTGTAATTTGGATCGCGAAAACGTAAAGGTATTAGAGAAATATGGAATTTTAATATGCTAATGTGTCAATATTCGATAAAAGAGAATTCAGAAGGTTTCGATGGAGATTGAGGGTTGCAATTGCAGAAAAATAGTCATTTCGACCGCGAAAACGTAAACGTATTACAGAAATATGGAATTTTAATATGCTGAGTCAATAGTCGTGTGTTATATCTGATGTGACTGAAATTAGTGAGATCCTGTACAAAGGTTTTGTACAAACATTTTTCTATCTTTCGTATAAACTTAGAATGGCGACTGATATTAAGCTTATAGATTGTAATATATTGGTAGAAGCAAAATAGTAATTTGGATCGTGAAAACGTAAACATATTAGAGAAATATGGAATTTTAATATGCTAATAAGTCAATGGTCCTGTGTTATATCTGATGTGACTGAAATTAGTGAGATCCTGCACGAAGGTTCTGTACAAACATTTTTCTATCTTTCGTATAAACTCAGAATCGCGACTGATATTTATGTTTATAGATTGTATATTGGTACGCGTAGTATCGTAGGCAATTAGTATTGGCAAAGAAATAGCTATCAGAAAAGAAACAGGCGCAGATAACGGCACGCAGTTAGTTGGTAGCTCGATCTGTCAGACGTTCTTATAAATCACTACGATACTTGTAAATTATTTATTGATCCAAGTGTCACAGCTTGGTCGCTGGTCGGTTTATTTTGTAACAACCGAGGAACGCCTGATTCGCAACAATGTTGCACAAGTTTAAGGAAAGAGAAAACTCGTTGTATCGAATGTTATCGATAGTGTCGAGTGGAAGTAGGGGGTACTGCAGTTCCACAGTGACCAGCGGCACTGAACAGAACTTTGTTACCGCGTTTGTGTGTCACGTGAGAGGTGAAAAGACGGATCATGTCGAAACCCGCTATCTGTGAAACGCACGCGAAATTATTAATCAGCGCCAACGGAGTAATTAATATATCCATCGATGTGTCGATGCCTTTTTCAAGCCCAGAAGATGAATAAAGAAAAATGGTGGTGGTGGCAATGAATGTTTTTGAAAAAAAATGTTTCTGAACGTGCTTTTGATTCCAGCGAGCGTTTGAAAAAAGAAATTCTGCCTGTACGATGTTCGAGTGAAGAAAAAACTGACGTGGAAGAAGAAAAGTGAGAAGAAATAATTCTGTGAAACTTGTATATCTGCCCTTTGAAAATAAATAATTTTTCGCTTATTCATCGAAAACAACTGCAACCTGGTATTAATTTCGTTTTCTGGTCAAAAATAGCTAAATATCTAAACGAGCTATCTTTTCGCGTGCGAATATAACGTCAACCCTCCTACAACCCTCCTACATTAAAACTGATCTATATTTGACTTAATTTGCGTTACACGAATATTGCAAAAAAAAATCACGACGCGTACAGTCGCGAAATAAAATTGTATAAATACAGAAGGTTAGACATAGTTCAGTACGTATATAAAATTAGAAGAACTGTCGCAATTTTAGCTCTACGTTACAGGGAAACCACGTTACAAAAGTACCACGTTGTAGAACGCTTGTTTACAATCATCTTCACTTACAGAAGATTCAAAAAAAAGCTTTAATAAGAAGAAGTCACGAGTAAACAGAAGAATTCGCCAAGCTGGTAAGTTACAAGAAAACCACGTTACAAAAGTACCACGTTATAGAACGCTTGTCTACAATTATTTTCACTTACAGAAGATTCAAAAAAAAAGCTACAAAAAGAAGAAGTCACGAATAAACAAAAGAATTCGCCAAGCACTCACCACTTTGAGTCGTTTCTCTTGAGTCTCTCCAGTGTACGTCAATTCAACCATTCCATAACCGCTTGCAAGCTCCTCTTCCAATCAGCCTGTCAATCTCTGCTCGCAACGATCTTCAAAATCACATCGACGAAAGAACCATCCACTCCTCATATTCTATCACCAACAAACATCCCATCAGAGGGTGCAGAGTCCACGCGACGACACGAGAATACCAGCGTAGGCGATGACACTCGCAGATCGCGAGTTCGTTCGCATCTGAAAGAGCGTCGCGGCGGTGGCGTCGGTTGGCAAGCCCACGCGACGATCGACTACGAGCAGCGAGGCGCTAATCGTCAACAACTGCGCCCTCGTGGTCTCAAAACTCGCCCCCTGAAGGGCGTCGAGCGAAGGAGGGGTGGCTCTCGCGTTCTCCTCTCCCTTCAGGTTCCCACGCCGTGATTCCACCCCTCGTTCGTCTCCTGCGTTTCCTCTTCGACGTCACGGACTCCTCCCCTGCGCGAGGAGCACTGCACTGTGCAACGAAGACGCAAGGACGCACCCTCTGCTCTCTCTCTCTCGCCCTCCATCGTTCTCTCTGGCAAGGTTTCCCGCGCGCTTCCGCCACCCCTGAACTCGAGGGACGATCGAGGACGTCGCACGAGCCGCGTGCAACTGGTTGCATCGACTTCTGCATCGAGCAGCTCGTCCCGTGTGCACGCACGGCACTGTCGACGCAACAGGGACCGCGTGTCTGCGTCTCCACGAAGGCACACGCTCGCCTGGTAATCGTCGCGCGATCTCTAGTCACTTTTGATCACGTACTCAGTCGCGAGGATGTAGAAAGACCGTCTCTGTACCGTGTCGAGGAATTTATGACTCGCAGCACGCGTCCTGACGCGTACGCGACTCGGATATCTTAATTAGTTCTACGTTAGCGTCCAAGGTTGGAGGCTGTCGAGGTTTATCAGTGAATTGCACCCTCGAGACGGTCCTGCGCGATCGAGCGGAGGATTCGCAGACGTTTCTTTCATCCTGACACCCTGAACAGCAATTTCGATTTACACCATCCGGCGGTAGGTATTCCTGGGGTGGGAAAAAGAGCATCCGCGTGCCTCGCGGTGGCTCTACGCTGCGTTGCGTGATTAATTCACGCGGAAGACACGCGTGAATTATCGTACATGGTGGGTTCGATGGAACGCGAGCGAGTGGATGGTTGAAGCAGAGCAACGGGGTGGTAAAAATTGGCTGCGACGTGGAAAAATAAGAGCTGTTGCGGATGGAAATGATCGCGAGAGGTGGTTGCATTTCGGACGATCAGCGCTGGGCGTGAGCGCGCTGTCAGACGCGCGCCGTTGCGCCGATGTTTTAATTAATGTATCGATAGCGGACGCGTACGAGCTTCTCCGCCTCGACGCGAGTATCCGCGTGCCGGCCCACGCAGCATCCTTCGATAATAATTAGGATCGTTCGAGTTGAGGCCTGTGGGACCAGTCTAGTTCGTTGTTTTTATTTTTAGTCTTCTCTTTCGTTTGTTTGCGACGTTGGTGTCCGCGTTGCGATTTTTCTAGGCGTTTTTTAGATGTCTGTGGTGTGGCAAGCGCTGGTTTTTTGGGTGCTGGTTCTCTGAGCGCCTGCAGTAGCCAAAGTGCTAGATTTTTAAGCGTACATAGCATCAAAGCGCTAGTTTTTCAAGCCTCCATAATATCGAAGCGCAAGATTTCTAAACGCTTACAATATCAAAAGCACCAATTTTGCAGGCGTAATATTTCTAAACGCTTGCAATATCAAAAACACCAGTTTTCCAAGCGTTTAGAATATTAAAAGCGCAAGATTTCCAAGCGTCCACAGTATCAAAGCGCAAGTTTTCCAAGCGCAAGATTTCTAAACGCTTACAGTATCGAAAGCACCAATTTTCCAAGCGTAAGATTTCTAAACGCTTGCAATATCAAAAACACCAGTTTTCCAAGCGTTTAGAATATTAAAAGCGCAAGATTTCCAAGCGTCCACAGTATCAAAGCGCAAGTTTTCCAAGCGCAAGATTTCTAAACGCTTACAATATCGAAAGCACCAATTTTCCAAGCGTAAGATTTCTAAACGCTTGCAATATCAAAAACACCAGCTTTCCAAGCGTTTAGAATATTAAAAGCGCAAGATTTCCAAGCGTCCACAGTATCAAAGCGCAAGATTTCCAAGCGTCTACAGTATCAAAGCGCAAGTTTTTCAAGCACAAAATTTCCAAGCGTTCACAGTATCAAAGCGCAAGATTTCTAAACGCATACAATATCAAAAGCACCAATTTTTCAAACGTTTACAATATCAAAAGCGCGAAATTTCCAGGCGTCCATAGCATCAAAGCGCAAGTATTCCAAGCGCAGGATTTCTAAACGCTTGCAATATCAAAAACACCAGCTTTCCAAGCGTTTAGAATATTAAAAGCGCAAGATTTCTAAGCGTTTACAATATCAAAGCACAAGTTTTCCAAGCGCAAATTTTCTAAACGCTTACAACATCAAAAGCACCAGTTTTCCAAGCGTTTACAATATCAAAAGCGCAAGTTTTCCAATCGTTCACAGTATTACACGTGAAGTATTCTAAGCGTCCAGAGTATCACAAATGCAACTTTTTCAAACACTTACAGCATCGCAACCACCTTCAACTGCCCACAGTATCCCCTCCAATGTTTTCAAACTTCAAAAAAAGGAAAAAAATTTCTCAAAACAAGAAGAATTAATCGAACAACCCAAGTGAATATTTAAATACCCTTCAGGATGTATTAGCATGTCTCAAACCCCAAAACCCTGATCCTGACCGATCTTTCGAAAGTCCCAAAAGCATCGAACAAACGACATCGCATGCTACACTGTAATTCAAGAAGAAAAGAAGAAGATGAGAGAAGACAAATAAAAAAAAAAAAAATACCAACTCTCGTGCGATCCTCGACTTACGCCAGGAAACCTTCGCAGCCAATTAATCGCGTAATTCGAGGACTTACCGTATAATATGTTAATCGCGCGTATATCGTAGCTGATAATTGACCAGCGGACCGTTCCACGCGAAACGCGACACGCGATCGGCGGCACACGACGATCTGCGCCTTCGACTTGTGTCGAACGCCGTGTAATGGCCGCTGGTTGGGTGTTCGTGAGGGAATTTCGCGATGTCCAGTCGACTCTCGAACGTTTTACTCGGCTTGTTCCTGGCGCGTGTCGCCAGCTAAGGCTTTTTGAGGCTTCCTCGCGAACGCGACGACGATTTCTGTTCCTGTGCGACGGCTGGTTACAACCGGGGCCATTGTTGCCCGCGAAAACCGGTGCGACACGATCAAAGGGAAGGTTTAAACGCGTCAGCTGACCGATTTATAAATAAGTACCGATAACGCGAGGATTATCGTTGTTTGCGTAACATTCGTGGGCGTCTCAGACGTTGTTCATTGATCGCCTCACACCATTCGTATTAACGGACGCTGAGATATCTGACAAGGAAAAAACAGCTTCCTTCGCGAAGAGCTGACTTTTGCTGCGCGATTTTTCATACTTTTCACGCGACATCAGACCCAACGACACGTGATATTCTTAATCTGCTATTCCAACCTGCTGAGCAGTACACTTTTCTGAATTCGACGCGAGTGTTGTTCAACACTAATCGCAGTTATGATTCAGATAATTTGCTGTTCGATGGTTCACTGAATCAGCGTGAATCGGTTCAAGTTCGATCGATCTTCTTTGCAAGGCTTGCTGGAAAGTTTCGCGAAGCTCGATTCGCCAGTGGTGGAACGTTTACGCTTTGCAGTACTTTAATGTTGCCTGACAATCGATCGCAACGATTTATCGATAGAAGTGACAGTTTACTGAGAAAAGAAGGAAGGGAAACACGGAACTTGCGATCGATGAGTGCATCGAGATCGATCGTCACAGTTCTACGTTTAATAAGCCAAGAAGTAAATCAGCTCGCAGACCACTGGTCTGATTTCCAACTTGCTGAGCAGTACACTTTTCTCAATTCGACGCGAGTGTTGTTAAACACTAATCGCAGTTACGATTCAGATAATCCACTATTTGCTACGATGATTCACTGAATCAGCATTGGTTCAAGATCGATCGATCTTCTTTGCAGGGTTCGCTGGAAAATTTCGCGAAGTTCGATTCGCCAGTGGAGGAACGTTTACGCTCAGCAGTACTTCGATGTTGTCTGACAACGATTTATCGATAGAAGTGACAGTTTACTGAGAAAACAAAGAAGGAAGAAGAACACAGAACTTGCGATTGATGAGTGCATTGAGTCTCGATGGCCACAGCTCTACGTTCAATAAGCGAAGAAGTAAATCAGATCGCGGACCACTGGTCTGATTTGCGCAACATTGAACGCCTCTGTCGACACGTTCGCGATTCAAGAAAGTTCGCTAAAAAGAAAGAGAAGAACGCGAGATCGACGCGAGTTTTCGCAGCTTTGGCAAATATTTTCCGTCGAATCGATGACCCGTGGCGACCCAAACGCACGTCGCGAACCGTATCCTCCCGTCTTGAACTTCGATATCAGCTGGCGAGCGACGGAAGAACCGATTTTCGGCCAATGGAATATTTTTCTTCCGCGATATGCCTCGCGTTTGCGTTATCTTGCGTGGGCGTAACAGTAGTGGACGATAGCGGCTCGCGAATCTAGTAAATACCAGTAGACTCGATCGAGGAAAGAATTCGCCTCTTACGAATTGTTTCTCTCGATGCAACAAGACTCACAGAAACAGAAATCAATCGATTATATTCATAACTGAAGACGAAAGATAAAAATCAAGGCTCTAATCGTTTGTATGTGCAGTTCAAAGTGAAATCGAAGCTCGATTTTCGAAAAAGAAGGTTCGTGGACTCCTTCAAAGTGTTTCTCTCGTCGCGACAAGGCTGACAAAGACAGAAATCGCTCGATCATCGCCATAAAACTGAAGATGAAAGACAAATCGAGGCTCTGATCGTTCGTACTTGCAGTTCAAAACGAAATCGAAGCTCGATCCTCGACAAAGAAGGTTCGTGGACTCGCTCGAGCCAACAAAACACTCTAAGAATTGTTCCTCTTGTCGCAAGAAGGCTAACAAACACAAAAATCGCTCGATCATCCTCGTAACTGAAGACGAAAGACGAATCAAGGCTCTAATCGTTCGTAGTTGCAGTTTCAAACGAAATCGAAGCTCGACCATCCCTGTAACTGAAGACGAAAGACAAAAATCAAGGCTCTAATCGTTCGTAATTGCAGTTCAAAACGAAATCGTAGGTTCGTGGACTCGCTCGTGCCAACGAGATATTCCAAGAATTGTTTCCTCTCTCATTTCTCGCAACGAGGCTGACAAAAACAGAAATTGCTTGATCATCCCCGTAACTGAAGACGAAAGACAAAAATCAAAACTCTAATTATTCCTACTTGCAGTTCAAAACAAAATCGAAGCTCGATCTTCGAAAAATAAGGTTCGTGCACTTGCTTGAGCCAACAAAACACTCCAAGAATTGATTCTCTCGTCGCAACAAGGCTGACAAACACAAAAATCGCTCGATCATCCCCGTAACTGAAGACGAAAGACAAAAATCAAGACTCTAATCGTTCCTACTCTCAATTCAAAACAAAATCGAAGCTCGATCCTCGAAAAAGAAAGCTTCGCGAACTCTCTCGATCCAACAAGCCACCTGAAACGCGTCTCTCTGACACGCGTACGCACGACCAAGGGTCTGCTTACTTTAAATCCGATAATCAATGTAATCATCGAAAATAACATGGAATCTACACGTAGGACCTAGCCAGACCGTGTTCGAGCGTCCACAGCGTGACTAATAATTATTGTACCTCGTCGAGGGACCCTCGTCTCGCGGTCGACGAGAGCGAGAGTTGAGGTCGCGCGTACGATGGCGTCGTCTACGTGTCCCTTGGGAGGATTTCGCGTGGCTCACGCCAGGCTTCCGCTTCGACGACGGCTGTACCAAGATCGATCGCTCGAGTGCTGTTATACCAACTCCCGTTTCAGCTCGCGTATCGTTCGGCTGACCCAAATACGGAGATTTCGAGAGCCTCGTCTGGCCGTCTGGCCGTGACAGAGAGCATATAAATTGCCCCAGGAATCCCATTACGCCGTCGCAACAATAAGCGAAACTAGGCCTGGACGTAACGCGGATTTGAATAGACCGCGATACGTACAGGGTCGCTCAAAAGTATCAGTACGTGCTCGTTTAACCTTCTAAGTACTACGCGCCATTATAATGGCTCTCACGAATGCGATCTTCGAACGATTTAATTATCGAATGCTTCATTTGAACGTTCTCGTGCACAGAACGAAATTGCTCGTCACACTTTGTGAGTGTTGTATCGATTATACATCGTTCACGTGCAGAGAAATAGCCACACGTAGAATTCAGTGTACCTAAAAGGTTAATTAAACGCTGGCGATGTCGATCGTTGATTACTGTGACTAATCGTTTTGCGACTGAGATATTTGTTGGAGTATTTCATTAGTGACACGAAAATCTACCATTTTACCATTTTATTTATCTGATTTCGAGTGAGAATCGTTCGAAGTCGTTTTACGCGACTGAGACATTCGTTTGAGTATCTCGTCAGTGCCACGAAAATCTACCATTTTACCATTTTATTTATCTAATTTCGGGTGAGAATCGTTCGAAGTCTACGCGATACCTCTGACTAATCGTTTCACGCGACTGAGACATTCGTTTGAGTATCTCGTCAGTGCCACGAAAATCTACCATTTTACCATTTTATTTATCTGATTTCGAGTGAGAATCGTTCGAAGTCTACGCGATACCTCTGACTAATCGTTTCACGCGACTGAGACATTCGTTTGAGTATCTCGTCAGTGCCACGAAAATCTACCATTTTACCATTTTATTTATCTGATTTCGAGTGAGAATCACTCGAAGTCTACGCGATACCACTTTTGCGATCTTTGCGAAGTGAGAAAGGTAAAAAACAGAGCTGGATAGCTTTTGCCAGTGGAGCGTAGAAATGCCAGAAGGAACAATTGCAGCGGTGGTCTCGACTGAATTATCGGTTCCCTCGAATCCGCGAAAGCGCGGTGCATTCGTCTTCCGTGGCTGTCGAGTCGCGCTAACGCCGTGTTCCTCTTCGATTCGAGCCGTGGAAGACGCGCGTTGCATGAAAGGCACGCGTGAAATCCATAGAATCGTTCGAGAGGCAGACGCCGCCTGGCTCGCGAGCGGAATATCAACTATAATTCGGCCGATATGGACAAAAGGAGCGTACGCGTCGTGTCAGTCGGTCGTGGCCGTTTCCCTTTTGCTTTTCTACGGGATCGCCTCTAGAAACTACGAGCGGACCCGCGCGTACGCGTCGGAGGTATAAAGGAGACGATTTTCTTTCGTCCCGAGTCCGTCGTCGAGCGATTACTATGGATGAGCAGGATTGAATGGCTGTCCAAGGCTTTTCACCGCGCGAATCTCTTCGTTCCAACCCCCTTCTGGCGAACGAGTGGCTTCGATCTCTCGCGGTTCGATGAGAGATGTTCCGTTTGCGGTGAGAAGCTTTTCTGAGGTGCTCGATTGGAGGTATTGAAAATTACTCTGGATTTCGAGTAACTTCAATTGTGCATTCTTGAAATATTCCTTTGAGTGCTCTCGTTTTCGATGCGAAGGGAGAAAAGCGATAGAAATTCGAGCTTCTCGCTTAAGAAAATAAAAAAGACAGTGGCTTGTGTCTGTTGCTCGATATAACTTAAATTGTACATCCTCGAAACAAATTACTGTGGCTTGAATTGTATATTCTTGAAATGTTCTTTCGAGTGCTTTCGTATTCGATGCGAAGGGAGAAAAGTGATAGAAATTCAAGCTTTTCGCACTGCTCGTTTGAAAAATCAAAAAAAGAACTTGTGTCTTTTGCTCGATACAAGTGGCTTCTGTTCTGTTGGTCGTTTCAATTTCGAGTAACTTGAATTTATATATTCTTGAAATATTCCTTCGAATGCTTTCGTATTCGATATGAAGAGAAAAAAGCGATAGAAATTCAAGCTTTTCGCTTAGAAAAATAAAGAAAAGACAGTAGCTTGTGTCTGTTGCTCGATAAATCTTAAATTCTACATCCTCGAAACTCTCGTCGAACTCCTCTCGATTCGACACGAAGTAAGAAAAGCGATCCATAGATCACCTCTCCGTCAGAGTTATCGAAATTTTCATGAAGTGGATTGGAGATATCGAAAATTACTATGGCTTTCAAGTAACTTAAATTGTATATTCTTGAAATATTCCTTCGAATGCTTCCGTATTCGATGCGAAGGGAGAAAATTGATAGAAATTCAAGCTTCTCGCTTAAAAAAATACAAAAGACAGTGCCTTGTGTCTATTGCTCGATAAATCTTAAATTCTACATCCTCAAAGCACCTCAAAGCGTCCTCAACGCATCCTCAAAGCGTCCAACCCCTCTCGACTCGACACGAAGTAAGAAAAGCGATCCACAGATCACCTCTCCGTCAGAGTGATCGAAATTCTCATGAAAATCGATAAAGCTGTTGGCTGGATCGTAGCTCGTGACGGAAGTGGCTCGAGCGATTCGTTTGCCGGCACTTAAGTCGATTTAGCTCTCTATTCTCGTCGAGATGTAAAAGGAACGAAAACGGGGGACGAGAAGCGGCAGGCCCTCCTCGAGTACGCTCGATGATGGCAATTAAATTAAAGCGAGATCTCGCCCAGCCGATAGACTCGACGATTAATCAGCATCGCGAAAATCGGACGTTTCATTAACGACCCCGATCGACGTGCAGGCTCGAGTGACCGTGGAATTGGAACCAATCACGGCCACGGCTCGTACCGGCAAATTAATTAACGGGCTCTCGTTAAGGACGACGTTTCGCAAGCTGCTCCGCTTCTTACAGCGTCTCGCGAGCGAGAACCAAGCTGTTATTCGGCTCGATCGACTGGACAAACGTCTTTGTTGCAGGACCAGAAATTGTTAAGTAACAGTCGACTCTGGGCAAATTTAATGATCGATGGACTTTCGTCTTGAGACTCTCATGGCAAGTGCTTCTGGCAAATTTTCGAAGCAGAGTCGAAGTAGAGTCTCGACCATTTCGATGTAGAAATATCGCTAAGTAATTGAGTTCCAATTTTCTATGCGACACGAAAGTAAGTGTATTTGAAATTTCTATGCAACACGAAAGTTCTATGCCACGTAATAATGTTTATCTGTTTTTACATCTCGAAGAATGTGATTTCTACATTTCGCGAAATGGATAGCTCGAGACTCTCATGGCAAGTGTTTTTGGCAAATTTCTCAGTCAAAGCAGAGTCTCGATCATTTCAGAGTAAGAATATCGCCAATTAATTGAGCTCTAATTTTCTATGCAACACGAAAGTTTGAAAGTTCTATGCAACGTAATAATGTTTATATGTTTTTACATCTCGAAGAATGTGATTTCTACATTTCGCGAAATGGATAGCTCGAGACTCTCATGGCAAGTATTTTTGGCAAATTTCTCAGTCAAAGCAGAGTCTCAATCATTTCGAATTAAAAATATCGCCAAGTAATTGAGTTCTAATTTTCTATGCAATACGAAAGTAAGTATATTTGAAAGTTCTATGCAATGTAATAATGTTTATCTGCTTTTACATCTCGAAGAATGTAATTTCTACATTTCGCCACATGGATAGCTCAAAAATTCTTATTCAACGTTTAACCATCTTCATTTAAGAGAAAAACTTCAGCGCGAGCAAGCAAAGTTGTACTTTCCTCGATCATAAATAAAAGAAACATTTCAATTCCCACGATTATAATCCGAGTTACACACAGACATCTAAAAACATCGAAGAGCAATCAGAAAAGTTCGAGGACGACAGAAAGAAATTGACGATTCTCGCGCGATCGTCCTCGAATCGCGTAACGCGCGAACCGACAAACCTCGCGACGAATGAACGATTTATCGAGACGAGACGAGTGGTTAACCGAGGGTTAGCGTTGCTCCTCGATAAATAATTATCAGCGTGGCCAACTACGTAGCTGACACTCGCAATAATTATTACTCGTCGCGCGACGCTCGAGCGTTTTTCGTGCCGCGCGGCAATCCGCCACGGTCGCTCGCAGATTTAATATGCATGAACATTGCCAGCCGCGCGCGTTCTCTCGCGACGTTCGTGCCTGCGCGCGCGATGGAGGGATCGATCGATCACTTCTCTGAACCGGGTCGCGCGTTGCGTTGCCCTAACTGACGTCACAGAAATTTCGACGCCGCGGAAACTCGCGCTGCGACAGAAAAAAAAGAAAAGAAAACACGAAACAGAAACGGGACAGTTTAAAGCAAGCGACACTTCGTTTCTATTAATTTATTGCCAACTGCAACGCGTACGCGAGCTCGAAAGAATTCCTGCGACAGGTGTAAAAGGCGGGTTCTTCGTTCCTCGAGCTCGCTAACCGGTATCGGTTAACCGTAATCGATGTCCTTTATGTAAACTTAAACGCTGTTCGCGTCTGAGTGACACGCGATCGATGGTTACTCCCTTTCATCAGTGGTTGTACAATAATTATTGTATCTCGTTCCATGTCCACGATGAATGCGTAAAGAACGAGACAGAAACGAAGAGACACGATCTACGTTGTAAAAACTGATCGAATGATCTGAAAGTGAAGAGAGAATCGCGAAGGAATGGACGATTCTATTGTATCTCGTTCCATACTTAAATAAATAGATGAAGAACCAGAGAGAACACGAAGAAACACTCTCCACGCTATAAAGCTTCTAAAAGCGGAGGAATTCGCGATTTTCGAAATCGTGGCCGAGTAAAATGATCGATGGATCATCCACATCCACGATGAATGCGTAAAGAACGAGACAGAAACGATCTACGTTATTAAAACTGATCGAATGATCTGCAAGTGAAGAGAGAGAGTCGCTATTCTATTGTATCTCGTTCCATATTTAAATAAATAGATGAAGAACCAGAGAGAACACGAAGAAACACTCTCCACGCTATAAAGCTTCTAAAAGCGGAGGAATTCGCGATTTTCGAAGTCGTGGCTGAGTGAAATGATCGATGGATCATCCATATCCACGACGAGTACGTAAAGAACGAGTGAGAAACGAAGAAACGCGATCTACGTTATTAAAACTAATCAAATAATCTGAAACTGAAGAGACAGTCGCGATTCTATTGTATCTCGTTCCATATTTAAATAAATAGATGAAGAACCAGAGAGAACACGAAGAAACACTCTCCACGCTACGAAGCTTCTGAAATAAAGGCAGAAATTCGCGATTTGCGAAGTCGTGGCTGGGTAGAAAATGAAGTTCGACAAACAAGATCGAGGATACCCTGACGGACGTCTCGACGACGATCTCGAGACGAGAGAGAAGGTCAGAGTGGGAGGCAATTGCCAGCGGACGAATTGCTATGCCAAAGACATTAGCATCGTTTGCGGAAATCGGGCTGCGCCGATCGACGCGGCCGAATAAATGAATTTCGTTACGCGAGCGAGTCCGTTGCAGTTTCTACTCTCGGATGGGACCTAGATTCGCTTAGCAACATGCTCGATGGTCGCGGCAACGGGACGTGAAAAGGTGGGAAAGCAGAGGCAGAGGGGCAGGGGTACAGACTTGTCGCCTGGTCGCGTGGAGAATTAATTGCTCCGAGGCGAAACGCGGCTTGTATCGACCGCTCATTTTCCGCCAGATCGATTTTTACCGCGCGCGACACGACTCTAATGCGATAATCAATCACGCGTTTACGCGCGCCGTTGTTGCGACAACTTTTATGTCCTTCTGGATAGCCCAATAACCGACTTTGCAATTTTCTTCGCCTCTCCCCAAGCGTTCCACGATTATTTTTTCTGCGTTTTTCTCAAATCCACTGGAACAGCGTGGAAAATTCTCAAATTTACTTTCATTATCCCTTGCAATCCGTTCGATTCCCCACGATTTTAATTTCTTCGCCGCTCGAAGCGTTCCACGTTTCCCTCAAATCCACTGGAACAGCCTGGAAAATTCTCAAATGCACTTTCGTTCTCCCTTGCAATCCATTCGATTTCTCATGATTTTATTGGAACAGCGTGGAAAATTCTTCTTTGCAACCCATTCGTTCCTTAAACCAATCGTCGATTCTTCTATTTCCTGTGACAAGTTTTATTTTCTTCTGGATAACCCAATAACCGATTTTGGAATTTTCTTACGCTCGAAGCGTTCCACGTTTCCCTCAAATCCACTGAAACAGCGTGAAAAATCCTGTTTTGCAACTCATTCGTTCCTTAAACCAATCGTCGACTCTGCTATTTCCTGTGACAAGTTTTGTGTCCTTCTGGATAGCCCAATAACCGATTTTGGAATTTTCTTCGCCACTCGAAGCGTTCCACGACTATTTTTTCTACGTTTTCCTAAAATCCACTGAAACAGCGTGGAAAATTCTCCAATTCTCAACTTCCACTGTCCTTTCAATCCATAATCAACTTTTCAATTTCCCACGATTTTACTCAAAGAAATTTGAAGCTCAACTAATCGATCGACTACCAAAGATAATTTCGTTATCCTTCGAGAGGTTAATGCAAGATTAATTCACGTCCAAAAATCCGTGAAATCTCGAAATGGAGGAGACTAGAAACAACACTCGGTTCTACGTCGAATTCTAGGTCAGCAGGAGCCTGTGCAGGGACGAGACGCAGGGGACAGAGAAAAAAAGAAGCGAAAAATGAGACAAGGAAGAGAGATCGATGCATAAGGATCGAGTCTCTCGGATTCTGCATAATTCATTCGCCTGGCTGGTGAATGCATATTACCTCAGGATATCTAGCCGAACAGAGCTGCGGATCAGGACGCAAGGACCTCTGCTCTGAATATGAGAGCCCCAAATCGGTCGAATCGTCTGGAGATAGCTCGACATCGATAAACGGACGACCAACCGTTCGAGAACGCCTCGCGATCAGGATCAGGATCCTGGATCGAGCAGGAACCACGCGATTTCTATGCACGCGTAGCCTACAAAAACCGCTCGCGATGGAATATTCGGCTGGGCTACCAAGAGAACCTCGTGTTCGCCTCGCGAATGATACACTGATGGTCGCGATACATTTATGGAATAGACGCGATGCGCGTTCCAACGATCTCGCTAACGTTTCTCCAGTTTTCGAACTCTCACGAATCCTCAACAGAGTTTCGATATTGGAAACAGATTTCAGACTGCAGACCCTCACTGTAACCGTACCTTTCGATATTAAGACAGGAAGAGAGAAGGGTCGATGGGCTGGATTTAGACATTTTCAAAAAGGAACTACATGTTCATTTGACCATAAATACAGTAAAACCTGTTTTTCTGCGATGGATAGTAAAAATATTTGGAAATTTTACTAATATTTGTATGTAATAAACAACTTTGTACGGTGCACTACCTAAAATTGTTTTTATGCGGCAGACAGAGACTGTATAAAAAAAGTCGCACTTAGAAAATGCATCAATTATTTATGAAATAGATGAGAGAATGCTTTCAATTAAATTATACAAATTACATTAAATGGTTTGCTGCTACTCGTCGTGATCCAAAACGCGCATCTTCTTCTGACGAATTGGTCCAAAATCGCTTTCGTCGCTTGAAGATAGGATTTCAATTGATTTGTTTTTTGGTACCATAATGAACAAAGCATCGCGAAGTCCAGATATGGACCGTTTATTTTGAAAGTGGTGCAAGTCCTTTTTTAAAAAAATGAGATATGACGTAATTTATGCTTAATTTAGTGTAAACTTTTTGTTTATAACTATTTCAAATGTTGTAAATGTCAAATTAAGTTTTTCAGTTGATTGTAAAATTGAATGTTTTAAATTGTTACTGTTTATAATACATAATTTTAATGCTCCAAAATAACAGTCTTTAATTATTTAACCTTCTGCAAAAGATTCACTATAATTTATTGCTGTTTGCGTGTTGTATAGTCACTTCAGTGTGCAAAAGAGTATTTTTACGAACCATTTCGGCCAGAAGTATTCAGAACTCAAAAATAAGTCTTTAATTATTTAACCTTCTGCAAAAGAATCGCTATAATTTATTACTGTTTATTGAATAGTCATTTTAGTGTGGCAAAAAAATATTTTTACGAACCGTTTTGGCCAGAAGTATTCAGAGTTTAAAAATAACAGTTTTTAATTATTTAACCTTCTGCAAAAGACTCACTATAATTTATTAGTGTTTGCGTGTTGAATAGTCACTTCAGTGTGGCAAAAAAATATTTTTACGAACCGTTTTGGCCAGAAGTATTCAGAGTTTAAAAATAACAGTTTTTAATTATTTAACCTTCTGCAAAAGACTCACTATAATTTATTAGTGTTTGCGTGTTGAATAGTCACTTCAGTGTGCAAAAAAATATTTTTACGAACCGTTTTGGCCAGAAGTATTCAGAGTTTAAAAATAACAGTTTTTAATTATTTAACCTTCTGCAAAAGACTCACTATAATTTATTAGTGTTTGCGTGTTGAATAGTCACTTCAGTGTGCAAAAAAGTATTTTTACGAACCGTTTCAGCCAGGAGTATTCAGAGCTAAAAAGGTTAATATGGAAGAGTTCGAATCTACATGCGTGGCGTCGCGACGCTCAAACGAGGCACTTCTTGAATAGTCACTTCAGTGTGGCGAAAAAGTATTTTTACGAATCGTTTCAGAGCTCAAAAGGTTAATATCGAAGAGTTCGAATCTACATGCGTGGCGTCGCGACGCTTCTCAGGGAAGCGTGCTCGCAGATGACCGGTCGGTGGATCCTCGCCAATGAAGTCTTCCACCTCGAAGGCGAGCATTAGCGAGGGTCGACGCGATTACATCTGCTCCACCTGTCTATCGATTTTTCCGGAAGCGGGCCCGGTTCCACGGTGGTGAAAGAAGGTGCCTGCGCCCATATGGGTGGACCTTCCTCTCCCTCTCCTCCTGCTCGTCTGACGCGCGCTTTCAAGGAGCCCACCGTCACCACCCCGCGTGGAACCGGAATCAAGTTCAATTGTCTCGCGGTGGCTTTTGGGCGCGTGAGAAATCGCGAGCAGCTGTTCGACTCGCGGCACGGGGTGGCTTTCCTTCGCCTCTGTGACGTCACGTCACGTTCACCTAGTCGTTCTGGCAGCACGAACGAAGGAGGTGGAGGTGAGAAGAGGAACGAAGGAGCGAGAAAGCAGGAGGACGATTGTGCGCCCTGCGAATGCAAATTAGAGACGTACGCGTCTCGCAAGGGGTTGCAAGGGTTCGTCTACGCGCGACCCTGAGGGCATTCTAACGGACCTACGCGTCGCTAAAACGACGAAGGAAAAAGAGTTCCTCGATATCCTTTCTCGAGAAACGTCCCTGCCACCAGACGCGACCCTCTCGCGTTCCCACGACCGCCCTCTGAGGCTCTCGCACCCTCTCGCGTATATTTAATTAAGTCCCAATACCTTCGACGGCAACAATGACGATTGTAAACTGGCTTGTAATTGTTCCTATTTAGAAAAGACGGGGAGGGAGACTGTCGCGTTGGTAATTTAAGAGTGGATTCTAGTTGAGAGAGCCTTGCGTTGGACGTTCACTGGCTCTGTTGATGGCCTCTGTGGAGAACAATCGATGCGATATGGCGAGGCAGTCGCAGCAAACGAAACGAAACTGTTCTTATTGCCACGTGATTTAAGCACGCTGGTCGTGGACTGCGTTTAAGGGATGAAGTCGAAACGAGATCCGTTACGATTCGAAAATGGACGCACTGTAGGGTTGGCGTAGCCTCGATGCAAGAGACGAAGGAAACGAAACTGTTCCTGTTGCCACGTGATTTAAGCACGCTGGTCGTGGACTGAGTTTAAGGGATGAAGTCGAAACGAGATCCGTTACGATTCGAAAATGGACGCACTGTAGGGTTGGCGTAGCCTCAAAGGAAGAGACGCATCGGATGGTGCCATCGGGACTCCCGCATAGAGGCGGATGTGCCCGGTTCGCCGTCGTCGTCGTCGTCTTCGTGGCATTTTGAATTGCAGATAATCAAGCACGATCGACGAGGATGATAATCGTTCGACGCTTAGACATGCAGTGACTTATCTCCGGGCACCCGAGGGTTACCTGTCTCGGATACCTTTCCCTGCGCAACCAGAGAGCCGACAGGATCGATAACGATCGAGATGAGTCAGAACCCCGCGCGACCTCCGATTTATCGTTCCACGATGCTCGAAACGGACGCAAGCAGACGTCCTATCCGCGAGTGCTCCAATTTATATTGTTTTAATTACTATTTTAGAAACTCTTTCGGTTAGAAATTATTCTCTGAAGGGAATGGAAAAAGTCTGGTCAAATTTCGATTCGATGCTCGCTGGTTCTATTCGAGTTCAGAAGAGTAACTGGTTTGCACCAAGCATCGAAGAAAACGAGTGCTCGAATTTATACTGTTTCGATTATTATTTTGGAAACTTAGTCACTTAGAAATTATTCTAGATCCATTCTCTGAAGGGAATGGAAAAAGTCTGGTCAAATTTCGAATTCATAAGAACATCTGGTTTGCACCAAGCATCGAAGAAAACGAGTGCTCGAATTTATACTGTTTCGATTATTATTTTGGAAACTTAGTCACTCAGAAATTATTCTAGATCCATTCTCTGAAGGGAATGGAAAAAGTCTGGTAAAATTTCGAGTTCAGAGGAGTAACTGGTTCGCACCAAGCATCGAAGAAGACGAGTGCTCGAATTTATATTATTTCAATTACTATTTTGGAAACTCTTCTGGTTAGAAATTATTCTAGATCCTCTGAGGAGAGTTGAAAAAGTCTGATCAAATTTCGATTCGATGCTTGTTGATACTACTCGAGTTCATAAGAGCAACAGGTTTGCGCCAAGCGTCGAAGAAGCCAGGGGGTAGGTTTCGTAAGTCGAGCGCAGCAAACTAATTTCGCGAGGCTAAATATTTCGACAACCTGACGTTCCTTTCGCGAAATTTCAGCAGTCGAAAGGGAGCTCTGCCGTGCGAGAGTGGTCGTTGGTTTTTGTTTGGGGTGGCATTAGGTGTGCTGGGCTCCCACGTTGAAGGCGCGCAGTGCCTCCAGGTGGTAACTGGCAATCTCCTTGCAGTCAGCATCCCCCCGTGCTCTAAGAACACGAGAAGCGGCCCCTCTATTGTCGCGGAGGGAGTTATTAACGAGGAACGAGCAAGAGGATCCCCATGCGGAGTCTGCACGGTGTGGGAATCGCGCAAGCTGCGCAGGCGTGCTCCTCTCCTCGTCCCTCGCAGGGTGGGACACCTTATTCGTTCCCGCCAAAATGCGAGACCCGTTCACGTCGTCGTTCCTTGTCGCACACTTGCGCACCGTCGTCGTCCTTGCGCGAACAATGACAGAGGGATGCGTCGAGGACGAGGGGTTGACGAGGGCGAGGTTTCCCGCCAAAACTCGACGCCCTTCGCTTCACGGGACTCTTAAACGTTGGATCGCGCTCTGCGAGATCTTTGACTTGAGTTTCTCTTCGAAATTTTTCATTTTTTATGCGATCAACATTTTTAATCAATCTATAGCGCAGAGTTTGCTTTGAAGCAGTCACTAATTAGTGATGATACTGAAACTGTGTTAACTTTGAACTTTCATTCAATTTCTGCGATTATAAACAGTCGATGCATTTTGGTCACTGAAGAGCTGCAGCAGCTTCAATGCAATTTTATATCAAATTATTGGTACATCAATAATGGCAATGTTTCCCTCCAAAACTCGCCACCCTTCGTTTCAAGAGACTCTTAAAGGATTGTGCTCTGCGTGACTTTTGAAATCTCCGTTTCTCTTCGAAACTTTCTCAAATTTTTCATTTTTGATGCGATCAAAATTTTTAATCGTTCCATAGCGCAGAGTTTGCTTTGAAGCAGTCACTAATTAGTGATGATACTGAAACTGCGTTAACTCTGAACTTTCATTTAACTTTTGCGGTTACAAACAGTCGATGCACTTTGGTTACTGAAGAGCTACAACAGCTTTAATGCAATTCCATATCGAATAGTTTGACAATTGCGATACAATAATGGCGATGTTTCCCGCCGAAATTCGCCGCCTTTCGTTTCACAGGACTCTTAAATGTTGAATTGTGCTCTGCGAGACCTTTGAAATCTCAGTTTCACGTCGAAATTTTCTTGAATTTTTCATTTTTGATGCGATCAACATTTTTAATCTTGCCATAGTGCAGAGTTTGCTTCGAAGCAGTCACTAATTAGCGACGATACCAAAATTGCATTAACTCTGAACTTTCATTCAACTTTTGCGATTGCAGACAGTCGATGCACTCTGGTTACTGAAGAGCTGCAGCAGCTTCAATGCAATTTCATCTCAAATCGTTGGCACATCGCGATAAAAAAAATCCAGCAAAGGTATCGCGATTCAACTGGCAGTCGTAGTCGCGAAAAATCGTGGTTTAAAGAGTGGAACGTCGGTCGCGCTGTCAGCGATAACACAATGGACGTAGCTGGAGCGAGAAGCACGGGGCGTTATCCAGGTATACCGCGAGATTCTTATGGGAATTCAGGTTTTCGCGCTCAAACAATGCATAACTGAACGCGTTACGCCGAGGACAATGATATTTCTTTCCCCGCGTCGGCTCGTGGGGGAACGAGTATTGTGAAGGAATTTTTCAAGCATGCACTCCCACGTGGGGTACACGTCGCTACCCCCAGCATACTCTCCGCGGAAGGGCGAGCACGTGTGGGAATGCAAGTAAGCGGCGGTGCACGCCACGAATAAGGCCCGCCAGAGGTGGCTGACTTTTTTTCACGGGCACACCCTCGTCCCTGGGCCCGTGTCGTTACCCCATCGAGCGAATTCGTGGGGCTGCTGGGAAATCTGCGATCACTACGGTGCCCTGCGATGATATTTGTCGATACACAAGCTGTGCTTCCATAAAAAATATCAGAAAATACCAGAATGACAAGAATGATCGTGTCTTAAAATGATTTGGCGAAAATAATCGCGAGATATGGGTTTGGTGTTTAGTTTTTGGAAAATAAAAAGGAAGCAATGCTTCTGCAGCTTTTGCCGATAGATAAGCTGCGCTTCCATAAAAAATATCAGAAAATACCAGAACGACAAGAATGAACGTGTCTTAAAATGATTTGGCGAAAATAATCGCGAGATATGGGTTTGGTGTTTATTTTTTGGAAAATAAAAAGGAAGCAATGCTTCTGCAGCTTTTGTCGATAGAACGTCGGTGTTTTTCTTCGATTCGTTCAGCTACGGTGCCTTGCGACGATGTTTGCCAATAGTTAAACTGTCCTTCCACAAGGAATATCAGAAAATACCAGAATGACAAGAATTGACGGTCTTGAAATGATTTGACAAAAATAATCGCGAGATATGGGTTTGGTGTTTATGATGTTTGCCAATAAATAAATCGTGCTTCCATAAAAAATATCAGAAAATACCAGAATGAACAGTGTCTTGAAATGATGTGACAAAAATAATCGCAAAATGTGTGTTTGTTGTTTAGTTTTTGAAAAATAAAAGGGAAGCTATGCTTTTGCAGCTTTTGTCGATAGAACATCGTTGTTTTTCTTCGATTCGTTTGGCTGAACGATCGCTTTTCTCGAGGAACGCACGGTTTTTCGATCGATGTGTAGGAGCTCGATCGAGTGGGTGGTGAAATAATTATTGCTCTGCTTGATTATTGGGTGCAATGGAACTGAAAGGTGCGTAACCTTGGTTCGTAACTCAGTACTGCGTAACGCGCATATCTGAGTGTCGCTAACTCTAAGTTTGTCACGAGAATTTATAATATATAGTAATTTAGCGTCGAAATGACATTCATGATGTCGTTTCATGCGACAACTCCGGTTTTTCAGCGACAGATTTCGTAACCTCAAATATATAGATTTTAGAAACGAATTTAATTTTGAACTGTACTAGGTTTAAGGAATTAAAAAATTATTAGGAATATTATGATATATTATCAAAAATAAAACTCACGTTCAATGAAACAGAAGTAAACTAAAATAGTTCAAATATTCCTTCAAGCGTTCGAAACTTAATTTCTACGCAAAATCAGACAAGATCCAAGACACAAGACCCCAATATTCCCACTCGAATTTTAAACATTCCAAAATCCTATTCAATCATTCTCCACAAATATTTCTCCAAGCACTCGTAACTTAATTTCTACGCAAAATCAGACAAGATCCTCGAATTCCAAATACTCCAAAATCCAATTTAATCACTCCCCACTGCGTTTAATTTTGAATTACACTAGGTGTAAGGAATTGAAAAATTAGGATAATGAACATCGAATCGAAGATCAAATTATTATGAAATATTACCAAAAATAAAACTCACGTTCAATGAAACAAAAGTAACCTAAAATAGTCTAAATATTTATCCAAGCACTCGTGGCGCTTAACTTAATTTCTACCCAAACTCAGACAAGATCCTCGAATTCCAAACATTCCAAAATCCAATTCAATCATTCCCCACTGCGTCGATCCTCTTCATCCGCGTCTATTTTAATTTAATTTCGAACTACACTAGGTGTAAGGAATCGAAAAACTAGAATAATAGTCAGCGAATCGAAGATCAAATTATTATGAGATATTATCAAAAATAAAATTCACGTTCGATGAAACAAAAAAACTGAAATAGTCAAAATATTTCTTCAAGCGTTTATAACTTAATTTCTACGCAAAATTAGACGAACAAGATTCAAGATCCAAGACAGGACAAGACCCCAATATTCCCACTCGAATTCTAAACATTCCAAAATGCAATTTAATAATTTCCCACTGCATCGATCCCCCTCGTCCGCGTCTGTTACAATTTAATTTCGAACTGTACTAGGTGTAAGAAATAGAAAAATTAGGACGATAGACAGCGAATCCAAGATCAAATTATTATGAAATCATATGAATCATCAGAAATAAAACTCACGTTCGATGAAATAAAAGTAAACTAAAATAGTCCATGTTCGTAACTCAATTTCCCCACAAAATCAGCCAAGATCCTCGAATTCCAAACATTCGAAAACCCAACTCAATCATCCCCCGCCGCGTCGATCCCCCTCATCCTCGTCTATTACATTCCATTACGCTCTTCAGCCACAAAGAACAACCTCCGCGCTCCTCTCGCGGTCGAACAAGGCGACGCGGGGTGGAGGAAGGGTAGCAGAAGGAGAGCTGAAAAATTTGCATCGGTACACAGATAGGACTGGCGAGCCGCGGGAGATTAAATTAACAAGCGGAACAGCCGCTTCGCGCAGCGTGCTCCTAAAGATCGTCCTGGCGCGCGTGGGTGGCTGACAACGCGCGCGACACAATGGCAGCAGCGTGGCTGGTTGCGAAAGGACGCTCGCTCGCTGGAAAGAACTTTGTTTACCCACGATCACGAAGGTGTCTAACCAGCGGTACGCGGTCGTGTCGCCAACGCCATTGTTCTAGTAAGAGGTTCCATTACTTGCTCGTTACAGCGTGCTAACCTGGCTCGTTACAGGCGCGAGTTACCGTCGCGCGTCCTCCTCGACGCCTCGATCCACTCTCCTCTTCTCCTCCTCGTTTCGTATCTTCGCGGGTTGTCCAGGATTATCGCGCTCGAATAACGTCGATCGTCGCACGGCGCGAACGCTCGCGCGGATTAAGATAGCAAGGTGGCGGGACGCTGTCCAATCGCAGCGATAAGTTAATTGGAGGCGACGGTTCCGTTGTAAGAGCGAAGAGAATCGACCACGATCTAAAGGCGGGCTCGCTTATCGCGTGCTCGCCTCGTGATTAACAACTATCGCGCCGCTTTATTCGAGCCTTTAATTGAGATTTGTAGGCACCAGATTCCCTCAAAAATCTCTGCTGCGTGTGGCACGAGGGTATCGCGACTGGTCTTCTTCCTCCTCCTCGAGTATCTTCTTTCTCGAACGACGGGAGGAGATTTGAAAAAATTTCCACGAGATATTCGCAGCAATAGTCGCGAACGATAATTGAGACATTACTTTTTCGATCCTTCGCGAGAGGTTTGACCTTCGACGAAGACGCTTGGCCAGCGTCGCCCTCGATTACTAAATCAAGGAACGACGAGAGAAAAATTGAACAAATTTCCAAAAAATTCCATGAGATATTCGCAACAATAGTCACGAACGATAATTGAGACATTATTTTTTCTATTCTTCGCGAGAGGTTTGACCTTCGACGAAGACGCTTGGCCAGCGTCGCCCTCAAAACTGAATCAACGAACGACGAGAGAAAAATTGAAAAAATTTCCACGAGATATTCGCAGCAATAGTCGCGAACGATAATTGAGACATTACTTTTTCGATTCTTCGCGAGAGGTTTGACCTTCGACGAAGACGCTTGGCCAGCGTCGCCCTCGAGCGTCCTCGAGCCGGTCGCGCGTTTGAATAATGCAGGGACCGGAAAGCGAGTATCGATGGTCGACGAGCGGCAATCTCGAGAAAGGACGCGACCAGACGACGCGCGAGTAGAGAATCGATATCGATTGGAGAAGATCAGACGACGCGAGGCTCGCTCTTGACCGTGGCGCAAGGTGAAACGAGGATGGCTGAGGCCGGAACGACGGAGAACCGGACGTGGAGGGTGGAAAAATTAGTCGTGGGCGTTTACGAGGGTCGTTCATACTTTTCCAGCAGATATAAACCGGGAGCTCGTTAATGCGCGTGCCATACTCGAACATAATGCGCCATCAGCAACGCTAATAGTCGTTCAGTACCGACGACAACGCGGTGAAATAAGGTGGTAAGAGTTCGCGTAACACACGCGAGTCCTCGCGCTCGTGCGCAAAGGAACGACTGCCCACGCGTTCAGGATGATTCACGCGACGCCTCTTCGACCGCAAGAATCGACGATTCTTCCTGTTCCCAAGCTTTCGTAACCGGAAAACGAACGACGAGCAGAAGAATGGAAGTTTCGCAATTTTCCTATCGCGTCGAAGTGAAACTGTGTTGCGAGGATGTGTCGAGGACTGCCTGCGCGCGTCTGTCTCGCACAAGAATCGAGACGCGTGATAACAGCTACGATTCGAACAGATACATCAATTTCGCGACTGATAGAAAAACAAAATTCCCTGGTTAATATTTTAATTGCCACCCTGGCTAGCCTCGATCCTGACATAAATTACGAGAGACAAGAATGGAAGTTTCGCAATTTTCCTATCGCGTGCGAGGATGTGTCGCGTTGCAAGAGGACTGCCTGCGCGCGTCTGGCTCGTAAAAGAATCGAGACGCGTGATAACAGTTGCGATTCGAACGAATATATCAATTTCACAGCTGATAGAAAAACAAAATTCCCTGGTTATTATTCTCAAGCTTTCGTAACCAGAAAACGAACGATGATCAAAAAAATGGAAGTTTCGCAATTTTTCTATCGCATCAACGTGTGCGAGGATGTGTGGCGTTGCAAGAGAACTGCCTGCGCGCGTTTGTCTCGCACAAGAATCGAGACGCGTGATAACAGTTGCGATTCGAACGAATGCATCGATTTCACAGCTGATAGAAAAACAAAATTCTCTGATTAATATTTTAATTGCCACCCTCGCTAGCCTCGATCCTGACATAAGTTACGAGAAGAATAGAAGTTTCATGATTCTCCTATCGCGTGCGAGGATGTGTCGCGTTACAAAAGATCTGCCTGCGCATCCTTTGAACGGATGCATCAATTTAGTAGAAAACTCGTAGAAAAATAGAATTCCCTGAATATAGAATATTATTCTCATTGCCCCCCTGGCTAGCTTCGATCCTGGCATAAGTTTCGAGAGACAAGAATGGAAGTTTCGCAATTTTCCTATCGCGTGCCAGGATGTGTCGCGTTGCAAGAGGACTGCCTGCGCGTGAATGAAATCGACAGTGATAACAGTTACGATTCGAACGGATGCATCAATTTCGCGACTCGCAGAAAAACTGAATTCTTTGATTATTATTCTTATTGCCCCCCTGACTGGCCTCGATCCTGGCATAAGTTACGAGGGACCGTCTCCAACCAGTCACGTCTCGCGCGATCCCTCTTCTTCGTGGACGATTTCTTCGACGTATCGCCAGTTCGTCGAACGGCATTCCGCTTCGTACGTACGCTCGAACGTGCAAACGCTTGGCGGTTTTCTTGTGCGCGCAGCAACCCCGTTTGGGCGCGCGTTCGTCCTGGCTATTTAAAAGCGGTAAAAATCCTTAATCGGAGCGGCAAGAACGTAGCTGCTGCGGATGATAATCGTTTTCACGGAAGATCGACGGTTTTGGGGTTCTCCGTTCCCTCGTAGCGTCGTTGACGCGATCATTCGAGGGTCGTCGACTGGTTGGCGAGGGGAGGGTGCTCTCCCTTCGCCTCTGACGTCATCGAACCGAGACCCGTTACCTGGTGTACGTCAGAGCACGTCACAGAGGCAGATGCGCAGAGGTAAATTCCTGAACAGATGCTTTCGGTTAGCTTTGTTCTCGCGATGTTGATTCGAACGACGCTAACCTTTTGTTCGCGATCGTGGGTACACTTTCTCAGGGGTGTCTTCGAGTGGCCTGAGCTCGCTCGAGCGTTTCGATAATCAGCGTGTTTTCGTACTTGAATTCCTCGCGAGGTACTGCTCGAAGCGAGCATTCACCGCGTCATTCGCGATAATTGTATTATACGCGTCAGCCAGTAACTATGCGGTAACACCTTTCATAAACTCCCAGTAGGCGTTCAACAAAGTCTTCCCGCGGGAAGCTCGTGATTTCTGAATGACCAGCGCGCGTCTCTGCGCCGCGTTTACAAATGAAACGTCGTTACTCACCCGAACGCCAGCAGAGTCGCGAGGTTAAACGAGTAATTAATTTCTGAGGATTCATTGCGATGGTCCACGCTGCGTTACCACGCTGGATCCTTCGTAGCGATCCTTCGTAGCGATCGAGAGGGTAGACGAAGGGTGCGATTTTTCCATTAACCACCCTTAAAGCTGCGCCAGTCCGTTTTGGGAACCGGACGCGCGCACAATCGCGAACGTTCACGACTGTTCAGGTCCTGCATGGATTCCTCCACGTGAAAACGAAACGCAACGGGCGGGGAAAGTTGCGCAGTCGAGAGGAGAGGAAATTTATCTTCGCTGAAAACAACGGTCACCCCTTCGAGGAGGACTGTGGGAAACACGGACAGCTGAGAACTGGGGGAAAGGAAGAACGGAAGGAGGAAGTGAGGACGAGTCGTACGAGGGGCGCTGGATCTTCGCCACCCTTTCGACGCTGGATTATCCTTCTCCTCCTATCCTTCTGCCCCAATTTCTAAACGCTTCGAGTTCGCTGGTCCACTGCGCTCTCAGTTTTGTCACGTCGACAAATTTAAATGAGATCAGTCAGTGACACGAAGACAGATTCGCTTATGAGCGAGCGAAATGAAAAGCTTTCGAAGAAAAATTTCGAAACGTAGATGCGTTCGAAGAGAGATACAAGTTTCGATGAGATCAGTCAGTGATCAGTCAATGTTGCATGCGTTTAACAGAAAAGTAGATGCGTTCGAAGAGAGATGAGAATTCAAAGATAGACGCGAAGAGGATTAGATTCTAACCTTCGATTCCAAAGCTAGTTTCGAACGCGAATCGTCACATGAAACTGACGATGAGATCAGTTTCCTCAGTGACACGAAGATAGATTTGCTTATGATCGAGAAAACTAAAAAGCTTTCGAAGAAAAGTTTCGAAAAGTAGATGCGTTCGAAGAGAAATAAGAATTCAAAGATAGACGCGAAGAGGGTTAAACTCTAACCTTCGACTCCAAAGTTGATTTCGAACGCGACTCGTCGCAAGAAACAGATCTCCACGCGTCAATTCGCAACAAATCGCGAACATTACACAGTAGAAATAGAGATCTCAGCCAGGATCGATGATTGGCTGGTCTTGATGGCCGTCAGTCGTCAACAGCGCATCTCGTGGATCATTCGTAATCGAGAACAAAATTAAGCGCTCACCAGCGGCGCTCGTACCCGCGCGGCTGATTGCAGTCATTAATAGAGAAAATTAATGAGCCAGTAGAGCCGAGTGCCTCGTCTTCGCCCTCTCCTCGACTCTCTCCTAGCCGCGAGTGTTGATTCACAAATAAATCATCGCGCCTCTGCGAGTTGAACAAACGAATTCATCCGCGAGACTTTCATCCGTCTTCGCATTACGCGGCGATCAGACGAGAAGCTTCTCGCTGTGGATCCGCGTTTCTGCTGCTTTGGGGTATGCAAATATACGCTGCGTTGCGTCTCCTTTGATCCTTCGTTCAGTTAAAGGACTTGGCAAGTCTCGACAGTTTTTTTTTATTTTTCTTTTTACTTTAAAGCGCTTCGCCACAGGCGACAGGACATTTTATTTCAATTTTACCCTCACCGCGTGACGAAGTATCCTCATCCTGTCTGATTAAAATCGCAATCGCACGCATCAACCCACCAGAGAGACAGTCCAAATCGTAAATCGTGAAATACAGCCCTTCGATGCTCTCGATCGTACGTCCCCGTCCGCGTATCGCAGAAAATCGCTCGTAAATCGCAGCGCGTACCTTGGCATACTCGCGCGAGGATTATTCCTTCCCATAAAGCGGAGAGGCGAGTTCCAGGCTGGTGGCTCGCTCGCCACAGGCTTTCAGCCAGCTGTTTGGTTCTCCTCGCGTATTTCCAGGCGCACTCGAGTCGAGTGGTTCCATCGTAACCTTGGAAGGCCGCTCGACGACCTCGACTTTGAAGGCTCGCCCACAACCGACGGGTGTCCCCAGGCGTCGTCGTCGACAGATCGCGTCCAGGACCCGTCGTCGAGACGAGAACCGCCGCCTTTCACCGCCATTAATTATTCACGGCTCGTTATTCAGCGGATTATCGCAGCGAGGACTCGCGTAGCTGAAGCTCGCGTAGCTTATGAACTCGTCGTAAAGCGTTGCCAGCGGGACCATCGTTGGGGCCAACGCGCGTGTGAGTGATTAGAGCAGACGCGTTAATCAGACGATGAAATATTCGAGAAAGGCCGTGGCCTCCGCCTGGACGCGCGAGAAGACGCCGTGACCGGTTTCGAGGGGAGAGAAAACTGTTCGAGCCGCTCGAGGAGGCTCGCCTCGAGAGAACTCTATTTCCTCGACGTACGTTAATGCGGGGTACGTGACGTGTTTCCGTGAAATAATCGCGGTTCGAGGACGTGGCGGAGATTCGAGGCGATCGATACGAATGGGGTGGAACAGCCAACCAAGGTCGAGGAAGATGAGATACACGCGGTGTGTCATCGTATGGGAGGATGGTGCTTGCATGCGACGGAGAAAGAGGAGATTTAAACTGGTCGTCGCGAGTGGTACAAGCACGGATGATCGTTTAGCGTTCTACACGATCGACGATTTTAATCGCATTGTTTGTCGTTAGCTATTTTATGATATAATCGTTGTTAACGTGGAAACGAGCGAGACGTGGAGTAATAGGGAGAAGTATTCAGCCAGTTCAGGGGAAGAAGTTGACGATTTCTTCGAGTTAAAACTTGTCTCACTTCGTCCAAGGTATATACGCTATAATTGAGAAGAGTTATGCAATTCGTATACGTATAAATAGATATTTAGGAAAGAATTAAGCAAATGAACCTTCGAAATTCACGGAAATCAAATAGAAAAATTAGCAATTACAACTGTCGATCTCACTGGAATGGAAATAGACAATTGTAAATTTTGCGATCAATTTTTTCGAGTTAAAACTTGTCTTACTTCATCGAAGGTATATACGCTATAATTGAAAAGTGTTATGCAGAGATGTTCGTTGAACTAATTCATATACATATAAGGAGATATTTAGGAAAGAATTAGCCAGTAAACGAACCTTCGAAATTTTCTAAAATCAAATCAAAAAATTACCAATTACACTTGTCGATCTCACTGAAACAAAGTTTCAAATTCTACAGTTATCAGTGAATTTTGATACGAACGAATGGGAAATGAAAGCGCGCGAAAGAACTCCAAAATGGATCCGCTATAATCTAAAAGTGTTATGCAAAGGTGTTCGTTAAACTCATTCATATACGTATAAAGAGATATTTGGGAAAGAATTAGCCAGTAAACAAACCTTCGAAATTTTCTAAAATCAAATCATCGAAAAATTAACAATTACACCTGTCGATCTCACTGAAACAAAGTTTCAAGTTTTACAATTATCAGTGAATTTTGGTGCGAGTGAATGAGAAATGGAAGCGCGCGAAAGAACTCCAGAACGAATTCGCTATAATTTAAAAGTGTTATGCAAAGGTGTTCGTTGAACTCATTCGTATAAAGAAACATTTAGAAAAAAATTAGCCAGCAAATGAACCTTTGAAATTTTCTAAAATCAAATCGAAAAATTAGCAATTAGCTATAATTTAAAAGTGTTATGCAAAGGTGTTCGTTGAACTCATTCGTATACGTATAAAGAGATATTTAGGAAAAAATTAGCCAGCAAATGAACCTTCGAAATTTTCTAAAATCAAATCGAAAAATTAGCAATTAGCTACAATTTAAAAGTGTTATGCAAAACTGTTCGTTGGCCTCTTCGTATGCGTATAAAGAAACATTTAGGAAAGAATTAACCAGTAAATGAACCTTCGAAATTTACTAAAATCAAATCATCGAAAAATTAGCAATTACACTTGTCGATCTCACCAAAACGAAGTTTCAAGTTATAAAGTATTATAAGTTATAAAGTAATAATATCAGTGAATTTTGGTTGCGAGCGAATTTGAAAGGGAAACGCGTGAAAAAACTGCAAAATGGACCCATTAGAGAGAATTCGAGTACCCGTGCTAATATTTCCAGACGAGGACGTACGTTACCGTCCCTTTTTTCTCAGCAAAAATAGATCGTTCAGAAAATAACGGTCGCGGCCATAGTTTATATTGGCTTAAGGAACGCTCGAGACCACCCTGGACACGCGTCGGTATCAACAGGTGCTGGTTTATGACGTCGCCGCGGAAACCGTGGGCTTCGACATCGATTCCGATGCAATTTAGATAAACGAAAGGTATTCGACAGCCCTGAAAACCTGAACAAGCCGGCGATAAAGGCAGCGGGACGCGTGCGTAAATTCGGCGATCTCGCGTGCACGCGCGGGTGTCCTCGCGAGCGCGCAAGCCGACTAAATCGTCGAGCGTCGAGCAGACAAGACGCAGTCGCTCGAAGTTCACTCGACGACGATCCTACGCGCATCTAATTAGCAATAATTAACGCGTCTTTCAACTACTCGTCAACACACACACGCGAAAGAAAAAGCGTCGTCGAAAAGACGCTTTCTCGTCTTTCTCATTTCCAGAGAGCTTTCTGACGCGGATAACCGTTAACCGCCACAGAGATAAATTGATTCGTCGTTCTCGTTATCGCGTTTTCGATAATTAATGGAACGCGCGCGCGCTAAACGATCCTCGAGATCGACGCGCAACGATCGAGTTTTATTCCAGGTGTACGTCGATCAGGTAGACGTGTAAATCGCGAAACTGGAGAGAGCGTCGCCAGGGGTAGGAGAGAAACCGTGTGTGAGGTATCGATCGATAGTTTTAATCGAGGGTTTGGCCATCGAGGCCTATCTGGCTCGACGCAGTTTATGCGAACAAGAGGAGTCGCCAACGCAACACGCATAAAAGAGCGCGGGCATTGTCGTTGCTCGAGCAGATATACCCACCCTATCCTCTTTATTCCGTCGAGCCCATTGTCAGCCAAACTCTCTGTCTACCTCTCCCTCGTTCCTCGCCAGGAACTTTCCCTTTCTTCTCTAATTTTCGATCTGTGCTTGTCTTCGCTACGAAGACTCAGCCAGCCTTTGAATCATCCGCACGCCATATTAGCTCTGCATTGTCCCTTTATCCTATTTTTCGAGCAGAGTGCTTCTATGTGGGGTTCTTACGATGCTTTCGCTTGGTTCTAGTATTTGCCAATGGTTTTTCAATAGTTTTTTCCATATCGCAAGAGGATACTTAATATTTTGGAATTTATGGATGTCGTATGAGAGTTTGTGTCGTTCTTTATTTTTTAAAAATATGTTAAAATTATTTGGGCCACAGTATCAGCGATGCAACGATGGCGAGCAAAAGTCCCACACAAACACTTTCTACGTATTTTACTATACGTTTCAACCAAAATTTCTCATCGATTTTCAGCAAAAAGCACTCATCCATCGCCATCTTGGAATTTAAGGCCATCCTTACGATTTTCTTTGAAAATGTGTTAAAATTCTTTGGACCACAATATCAGCGATGCAACGATGGCGAGTAAAAGTCCCAATCGAGCACTTTTCATGTATTTTACTATACGTTTCAACCAAAATTTCTCATCGATTTTCAAGAAAAAGCACTCATCCATCGCCATCTTGGAATTTAAAGCCATCCTTACGATTTTCTTTGAAAATGTGTCAAAATTCTTTGGGCCACGATATCAGAGATGCAACGATGACGAGTAAAAGTCCCAATCAAGCACATTCTATGTAGCATTTTACCATACTTTTTCCTCAAAATTTCTCATCGATCGCAGCGAGAGGAAGTCGCAACACCCGATTTCCCGCGTGTCGCGCGCAAAAGCGTCCTCCACTTCGCGTCAGACGCTCGAGCGACGTCACGGCGGTAGCATTCATTAATAAAAATAGCCGTTCGATTGAATAATAACCGTGCACGCGCGTTATTCACGGCATACCGATGTCTGCAGAGCCGCGATAATGCCATCCGTTCGCTTGGACGATCAATATTCATCGCGCGACGATCCACAAGGTGGACGCTCCGCGACCCGGCCGCTTAATTAAGACGCCTCGATCCTCGATTCTCCCTCGCGTTCGCGGGCGTCGATCGCGAGGCGATGTTTATTATCGCGAGCGTCGAAAAAGATCGGGTCGAACGCGAGCGTGACGCGTGGGTGGGAAACGGAAAGTCACCCACGTGCCCCGCCCTGGCCACGCACGTGTAAAACACGCACGGGTTTGCACACGCGCGTTAACCGATGTACCTGCACGCATTCGTCACGGGACCACACGTGTACCAGCCGTCTCTGCGCGGCCCCTCGCGGGCAGCGCGCTCGGTGGACGCGCGTTGCATATTCATAAACGGGCCCCGCGCTCGATGCTCCACTTCGCCATTCGGGAGGTGTAGGAGGACGGGCGTGCATAATTTTTCGAGTGCCTTGAACTCGACGTTAATCGATTCCGCGAGCGAGCGTATCGCTACCAGCGGCCACGGAACCGCGCCGCACGCGCGAGCAGATTCGCGAGGGGAAGGAGGTATTGCGTTTGCTCGTTAGACGAGGGTGCTGCGTTTTTCTTCGCCTTTCGACAGCCATCGCGGGGTAAAGTTTGTGTTTACTTCGATGTTTATTATAATTGTGTGCCATGGAACAGAGTAGAGGGTAGAGAACGACGAGAATTGCTCTTGAAAGAAGTTCGAATTTGGAACTCTATTCTAGTATCTATAGTTCTTTAACAATTTTGGAAGTTAAAGAATGATTTGTAATGGAAGAAGTTTGTTCGCCTCTCGACAGCCATCGCGAGGTAAGATTCGCGTCTACTTCGACGTTTATTAACCCATTTGCTGCCAAGTCTAGATTATATGAAGATATTCCCATTGCCATTTATATTTGAAGTGGTATTGTTTACCAAAGTTTTGGAAATATACTGTAAAGCCAGTGTATTATAATATATTGAAAGTAGGACGAGTATACTCGTCTTGGCAACGCCTAACACCCTGGCAGCGAATGGGTTAAACTGCGTGCTATGGAATGAAGTAGAGGGTGGAGAACGACGAGAATGGCTCTTGAAAGAAGTTGGAACTTGGAAGGCTATTCTAGTATCTGTAGTTCTTTAACAATTTTGGAAGTTAAAGAATGATTTGTAATGAAAGAAATTTGTTCGCCTTTCGACAGTGGGGTAAGGTTCGCGTCTGCTTCGACGTTTATTAAACTGCGTGCCATGGAACAGAGTAGAGGGTTGAGAACGACGAGAATTGCTCTTGAAAGAAAGTGGAATTTGGAAATCTATTCTAGTATCTATAGTTCTTTAACAATTTTGGAAGTTAAAGAATGATTTGTAATGGAAGAAGTTTGTTCGCCTTTCGACAGCCATCGAGCAGGGTAAGATTTGCGTTTGCTTTAATGTTTATTAAACTACGTACCATGGAACGAACTAAATGGTAGAGAACGACGAGAATTGCTCTTGAAAGAAGTTCGAATTTGGAAGCCTACTCTACTGTAGCTCTTTAACAATTTTAAAAGTGGAAAAATGTTTTCTAGTGAAAGAAGTTTGGCGATTTTATGGCACAGCGCAGAGTTCTCGCAAATGCTATTTAAAATTATATAGTTTGTATATGATATAGACTTTGGTACTTAATTTTTTGCAATTCTATGTGTAGGTGGTCTCGACAAAATTACTCATAACTGTCTTCAATTAACAAATAACCTACAAAACGATCTCCATCAAAGTATATTTCCTCAATTTCATCATCGAGCAGATTTTTAGTATCCCCGTCGCTTATGAAACGACTGGGAATAGTCGACGGATTTTTACGATTGTCGATTATGGTCGCGCAGGTATGAAAGTTGATTTATCGTCGAGATAAGCTCGACGGTCGCGGGGCTTCTAATTAGCGACAAAGACGCGTCTGGTTTCGAAAGTTCGGTTCTCGAAATTTGTAGAAGATCGTCGAGCGATCGAGCGCGTTGGAGCGGAGAGGTTTGGAGGTGCGCGAGCTATTAAAATTCGACTCCGCGAGCCCCGCTCGTACGATCCTCCCACGCGCGGCGAACATCGTCCCTCGCGAGCTGGAAGAGAAAAAGAAAACGAGCAACGGGAAGGTAAAGTGGAGAGAAAGAGAAGGGGCTAATCGAAAAACTCGAGCAACCACGAAGTCTGGCTTGCACATGCCGAGAAGCATGTAGACTCTATCGTTGGCCGCCCACGCGATGGCTACGAACCTTTAACGCCGCTCGCAATAAATGCCTATAGTACCTTGGACGTGCTCTCTTATAATCTCTCAGAGATCACTCTCGTCCTTGACTAGCCTCTCCTCCTGCGGGCAGGACTGTAAATTCAGACATTTATCGGGCCACGAGTCTAAGAGCAATACTCTGGATAAGCGGCTGTGATAATGGTACCTCTTTGGTGGGTAGTTTGTTTGATTGATTCGTTTTAATTGGTTGTGTCGCGTGGACTTTTGTAGGCTTTGAAGTTTCGAGCATCGAAATGGTGCGTTGTGATTTCTGAGCTTTGAATTTGCTAGCTTTCTGATGGTGCGTTTTAATTTGTAAGGCGCAAAGTTTCAAGCACCGCGATGGGTGCTTTCAATTTCTAGGTTTTAAGCTTGCAAGCATCAAACGATGGGTGCTTTTCATTTCTAAGCTCTACAGTTGCAAGCATCGTGATGGTGTCTTGCAATTTTTAAGCTTTAATCTTGCTAGCTTCGCGACGGTGCGTTTAAATTTCTAAGCCCCAAAGTTCCAAGCAGAGCGATGGATGCTTCTCAATTTCTAAGCCCCAAATTTGCAGGCATCGCGATGGGTGCTTTCAATTTCTAAGCTTTAAACTTGCAAGAATTGCGAAGGGTGCTTTCAATTTCTAAGCTTTAAACTTGCAAGCATTACACGATGGATGCTTTCAATTTCTAAGCTTTAAATTTGCTAGCTTCGCGACGGTGCGTTTAAATTTCTAAGCCCCAAAGTTCCAAGCAGAGCGATGGATGCTTCTCAATTTTCTAAGCCCCAAATTTGCAGGCATCGCGATGAGTGCTTTCAATTTCTAAGCTTTAAACTTGCAAGCATCGCGATGGGTGCTTTCAATTTCTAAGGTTTAAACTCGCAAGCATCGCGACAGTGCATTTAAATTTCTAAGCCCCAAAGTTCCAAGCAGAGCGATGGATGCTTCTCAATTTTCTAAGCCCCAAATTTGCAGGCATCGCAATGAGTGCTTTCAATTTCTAAGCTTTAAACTTGCAAGCATCGCGATGGGTGCTTTCAATTTCTAAGGTTTAAACTCGCAAGTATCGCGACGATGCATTTAAATTTCTAAGCCCCAAAGTTCCACTACATCAGATTGATCAACGTACTCGCAGGCGATCGCCAGCGACGATAGACACCGCTCGAAAGACACGCGCGGATCGAGTAATCTTCAAACGGCATTACATAACCCACGAATTCGCACGGAACTCGCGATGATAATCGACAATACCTTAATTACACCGATATCTCAAGCAGCATCGACGATAAAACCCTCGCGATCCAGCAAAACGGGCGCAGTAACGTTGCTCAAAGTTATCGACCGCTCGAGATCCGCGTTCATTAATTAACCCACGAAAAAAGAGAGAGAGAGAAAGAGAAGACGAAGGGGTTTTCAAAATACGCTTTTATCGCGTCCCAATCGAGTCTGGTTCACTCGTTATCCTCGATTTCCGCGAGCAACGAAGCCGAGAGATCCGCTGGCGGACGCGAGTCGTCAACGGCGCGGTGCGGTTTCCGTTGCGCCCACCAGCGAGGCAGCCTCGTTACAGCCGCTGGATATAAAACTTAATTTCACTTGGTCGAAAAATAAATCGCGAGCCAGGGTAAAAGAGAGAGAGAGAGAGACAGAAACAGCGGTCCTTCTGGCGTTGAGAACAGGAAGCACGGTCCCTCCTGGCGAGCCTGGCTCCACGAGGAAACCAGCTGCGCCTCTTTTTCATCCGGTCGCACAGTAACTTTTCTTTGCACGATCGTTCCTCGCAGTTACGGGTAATTTCAGGGCGTCCGCAACCCCGAAATCCAGCGCGGATGCGGATCGAACTGTTTCGCGCCGCCTCTGAGAACCGGGATAACTCTTCTGCCCCTCTCCTTCCGTTTCTGTCCTCGTTCGACCGCCATGTTGGTCCCATGCTTCGTCTCTTCGCGCCGCTTCTCTCTCGTCTCTCGTGTCTCTGGCGGAATTGGTGCGAGCGCGATCGCTCTGGACCAGTTTCTCCGGCTCGCGATAAACATTCGCAGTTTACGCTGGCAGAGAGGACCGACTGATCGCCGTTACACTTCGTATCCGGCGTTGAAATTACCAGAGCCGCGCGGTACGCGCAAGCGTCGTCGATACTGCGGGCCGCGTCTCGGGTCGGTAACGCGCAATCGTGCTCGTTCATCTCCCTTCCGCCTCGCTGTTATCGGTTAATTATCGGCTCGCTTAATTGACGAACGGTTAAATTAAATTGATTCGTATCTCGAGGAGCTTTGACGAGCGGCGTGGCTAAGTACTGCCGCTAATCGACGGTGATAATAAATTGTCCAACTGTCGGCTCTGCCACTGGCGAACCATCACGTTGTTACAATGCAAATGGATTTTTATTCTTGAATTTTCCAGTGGAAAATACGTGGAAATATCGAACGTTCGTTGGATGTCTTTTTTTAGATTCGAAAATACGTGGCAATATCGAACGTTCCTTGGATGTCGTCTTTTTAGATTCGAAAATACGTGGAAATATCGAACGTTCGTTGGATATTGTTTTGGCAGCTGCGAATTGGGCTCTGCCACTGGCGAACGATCACGTTGTTTTACAATGAAAATGGATTTTTGTTCTAGACTTCTCCAGTGGAAAATACGTGGAAATAGATCGAACGCTCGTTGGATATCGTTTTGGGCTCTGCGACTGGCGAACGATCACGTTGTAACGATGAAAACGTATTTTTACGCTTGACCTTTTCATTGGAAAATACGTGGAGATATCGAACGTCTTGGCAGCAGCGATTTGGACCTCTGCGACTGGCGGACGATCACGTTGTAACAATGAAAATGTATCTTCACTCTCGATTTTTAGATTCGAAAATACCTGGAAATATCGAACGTTCGTTGGATATCGTCTTGGCAGCAGCGATTTGAGCTCTGCGACTGGCGAACGATCACGTTGTAGCAATGAAAATGTATTTTCATCCTCGACTTTTGCATTGGAAAATACGTGAAAATATATCGAACGTTTTGGCAACAGTGATTTGCTCGTCGCGGCTCGTTAAATTGCTCTGCGACTGGTGAAAGATCACAAAACGATATCCAACGAACGTTCGATCTATCTCCGCGTATTTTTCAATCAAAAAGTCGAGGATAAAAATGCATTTTCAATTTTTACCCTCGACTTTTATTGAAAATGCATTGTAACCCTCGATTTTTCGATTGAAAAATACGTGGAAATAGATCGAACATTGGTTGGATATCGTTTTGGCAGCAGCGATTTGGGCTCTGCGACTGGCGAACGATCACGTTGTAACAATGAAAACGCATTTTTACCCTCGACTTTTAGATTCGAAAATACCTGAAAACATCGAACGTTCGTTGGATGTCGTTTCTTTAGATTCGAAAATACCTGCAAATATCGAACATTTTGGCAGCAGAGATTTGGGTTCTGCGACTGACAAACAATCTCATTGTAACAACGAAACCACATTTTTACCCTCGACTTTTCAATTCGAAAATACCTGAAAATATCGAACGTTTTGGCAGCAGCGATTTGCTCGTCGCGGCTCGTTAAATTGTCTCTCTCTCGCCATGTTCTTTCTTATATACTTTGGCAATTATTCGGGGTACGTTACGTACGCTAATCGTAGTTCGATAATATACCGAGGAAATGTTCCAGAAGATAAGGGGGGATAGTTTATGGACGCTGGTTTCTTTTTTTCCTCTCTTTTTTCTTTTACGTCCACGGGTTAACACGCGTTTTACCAGCGCTTTGAAATGTCGAACCAGAACCCGGCTGGCCTATCAGCCAGTGTTTTAGGCGCGCGCCGGGTACAAGAAACTCGTTTGCTACACGTCGCTTGTATATTACAACTGTCGCGCGTATTAGCCGTTCGTTTCCATGATTTAGAGCGCCTCCATCATGGGAAATTGCGCTACCGTTGGCAACGACACTCGTCGATCTCCACGAAATTTTCGATCGAAATAGAATGTCCCCGACTTTTATCTCGTGCTCGACGAAACTCGACTTCCGTCGCACGGGGTATGCACGAGTCGGCGCCATCGTAAAACTTCTGGCGACTACGAATTTTCCTTGAGATTAAAAAATCGCTCGCACTTTGGCGATCAGCGTTTAACCTCTCAGCGAGCTCGCTCGAATTTCAATCGATAATAAATATCGCCACAGATATCAGTCTTTTTTGCACGAGACGACATTTTTTTAAGAATCGTCGATGTTTTTCTTTTGCATTTTAAGAAAATGGAAAGGAACGAGTGCTGCGAGTGCGCTGATTTTAATGAGCCAATTAATCATTTCGCGGCTGTTTTATGCGCTAATAAATAGGTAGAGATTTCTGCAGTTGTTTGATTTTTTCCAAAGTGGAAGGTATTTAATTGGAATTAAGCTGCAAGCATCAAACAATGGGTGCGTTGCAATTTCTGAGCTCTAAACTTGCTAGCTTCGCGATGGAGCGTTTCAATTTCCAAGCCACAAAGTTTCAAGCACCGCAATGGGTGCATTTCGATTTCTAAGCTTTAAACTTGCAAGCATCAAACGATGGATGCTTTCGATTTCTAAGCTCTGAACTTGCAAGCATCGCGTCGGTGCGTTACAATTTCTAAGCTTTAAGCTTGCTAACTTCACGATGGTGCGTTGCAATTTCTAAGCTTTAAATTTGCTAGCTTCGCGATGATTCGTTTCAATTGCTAAGCCACGAAGTTCTACGCAGCGCGATGGATGCTTCTCAATTTCTAAGCTTTAAACTTGCAAGCATCGCGACGGTGCGTTGCAATTCCTAAGCTCTAAACTTGCTAGCTTCGCGAAGTGTGCGTTTCAATTTCCAAGCCACAAAGCTCCAAGCAATGCGATGACACTTCTCAATTCCTAAGCTTCAAACTTGCAAGCATCAAACGACGAGTGCGTTGCAATTTCTAAGCTCTAAACTTGCGTGCATCGCGACGGTACATTTCAATTCTCCAAGCCACAAAGTTCCAATCAGCGCAATGTTGCTTCTCAATTTCCTCAAAATTCCACTAAATCCAACGCTCAACTACTCGCACCACGCTGACAAATAACTACACGACAGCAAAAAAAAAAAAAAAATATAATAATACGAATTAACTGAACATATTCCGTAACTTTGCTATTCGCAAAATAAATGCATCGATCCAAAAAAAAAAAAATCAGAAAAGAACTCCATTTCCATATCTCAGATTTCTGATTTAATATTCAGAACCATAGCCAGCGCGATATCGCGAGCCCAGCGACTAGAAACACGAATGATCGATGGAAAAAGTGAGCGATCGAGTCGGCGGACCCGTCTCGCGAACCGTGGCCCAGCGACATTGTAAATAAATCCTGCTCGCGCGGTTCGACTCCTTCGCCAGGACGCCTCGCGTTCGACTCGTTCCGATCGAGCGCGCGGATCCGCGACGCGCGTAACGAGCGCGTAAATGGGGTGAGTTCAAAAAAAAAAGAGCCTGTGGCGGCTGTAATGACTCCCCTGGGAGCGGCGGGTGACATTAACAGTCGAGTAGATTAACCATCGAGGAATGAGTCTCTCGCGAGCGGCTAGCGGCGAGGATTAATCCGCGCGCGGCGCGCGTGTAAGCGTCGCGAACGGGTCGTCGTGGCTGTCGTGGCGATGGCTAGCAAAGAAGAAGGGAGAGCTTGTTAAAACTTTAGTTAATCACTGGCTGGACATCGGTCACACGTTGTCGTGCTTAATTCGCGATGCTTCGTCCCTCTCTCTCTCTCTCTCTCTTTATCGCGAGCGTTTTTCTGTCGACGCGACTGCGCCCTGCATAGATGCATCTCAGCCTTGGTATCGCGGAGCTGAAAACTCAATTACAACTTAATGAATTGGCGCGCGTACGGCGGACGAGAAGGGAACGCGGGGTTGGAAGGGGTGGCACGAGAAAGGAGGACGCTCTGGAAGACACGGAGGGCTCTTGGTAACGAGGAGGGCCTCGTTGGCCTACGCTCCGCGCTGGAGATACCAGATTCGAGATAGCAAGATCACTGGAATCGATTTTCCCGCGACGATCTTCTTGGTATCGATCAGGGTGCGCGATCATCTCGACGCCATCGATCCATCGCGTGGCTATCTAGCTGTGGAGATGAGGATGCGAGCTGTAGCGAGGAGTTGATGCTATTTTCGAGAAGAATTTAGAAGCTGTAATTTAACGATCTATCGTTGTTTAAATGGAAATTGTCGTTGGTGGCGTTTAGGTGAGATCTATGTATGTATAATGTAACGAATTAAAAGTAACTGTTTGTGATGGATATTTGTTTTCTAGTTGTTATTCTGGATATGTAAATAGCAGGGATAGTAATTGTAATTTAAGGATTCAGTTGTTACTTGAGATATCTCGTAGCAGATGTTTGTACTAAGACTATTATCTACGATTCATCTCAAACCGAGTAAAAACTCAAAAAAAATCTTGGCACACATCGCAAAGGACTCTAAATTTCCCTAACAGAGGATAATTTAATTCAAAGAATCCCAAAAACCTACTCACGCGCCTTGAGACGAAAGGATGAGCGAGCTCGAAGGCTCAAAAAAAATCTTGGCACCCATTAAACAAAACGCTCTAAATTTCCCTAGCAGAGGATAATTTAATTTAAAGAATCCCAAAAACCTACTCACACGCCTCGAGACGAAGGTATGAGCGAGCTCGATGGTCGAAGGCTCAAACAAAATCTTGGCAGCCATTAAACAAAACGCTCTAAATTTCTCTAGCAAAGGATGAATTTAAAAAAAATCCCCCAAAACTACTCGCGCGCCTCGAAAAAAGCTACCAGCTACGACTTATCGCGAACTGAGTACAAACTTCAAAAAAAATCTTGGCACACATCGCAAAGGACTCTAAATTTCTCTAGCAGAGGATGAATTAAACTCAAAAAATCCCCCAAAACTACTCACGCACCTCGAGACGAAAGGATGAGCTATGCTTGATGGTCGAAGGCTCGCAGGGTACATAAATAGTTGTTCCTTGAAATATCTCGTAGCAGAAATTTGTACCAAAACTATCACCTACGATTCATCGTGAACTGAATACGAACTGAAAAAAAACCCATCGCAAAGCACTCTAAATTCCCCTAGCAGAGGATGAATTAAACTCAAAGAATCCCAAAAATCTGCTCACGCGCCTCGAGACGAAAGGACGAACGAGCTTGATGACGATGGTCGAAGGCTCGCAGGAATGTACATGTAATATAACAAATAAAACTAACTTGAAATACCTTGTAGCAGAGGTTTATACCAAACTTGTGTTTTTTTTTAACACCAAAAAAAATCTTGGCACCCATTAAGCAGAACGCTGTAAATTTCCCAAGCAGAGGATGAATTAAGCTGAAAGAACTGGAAACGTAAGAAGGAACGAGCTTGACGATGGTCGAAGACTCGCATAAATGTATATATAATATACCAAATAAAACTACCTTGAAATATCTCGTCTGTACCAAAACTACCACCTACGATTCATCCCAAACCGAGTAGAAACTCAAAAAAATCTTGACACCCGTCGCAAAGCACTGTAAATTTCCCTAGCAGAGGATGAATCCAACTGAAAGACTCCCACAAAGCTACTCACGCGCCTCGAAACGTAAGAACGAACGATCTCGACGACGATAGCCGAAGTCTCGCGGGACCAAATTCGAGGGCTGAAAAAACCGTCCCCTCGTAGTCGCGTCTCGTCACGGACGCCCAGGTAAATCGAGATGAGAACGAGTTTCGAGAATTAAGGTAATCGAGCCGACGCACCTGACCGGGACTCGAGTTACGGCCGCTCTCGAGGGCGTCTGGTATCCACCGTTCGAGGCATTTCCAAGCCACCCACGCGAGTACGGGAAGCGGTGCCTGGTTCCATCTGGAAACGCTCGACCGGCTTCCCTCGGTTACGCGCGCCCACGCGCCGCTAGACGCGGTGCGTGGGAACGAGTTTCCGCCAGGGGCCTCCTCCTCGAGCTCTCCCTCAATCGTTATCGACGCAGTTTCACTTTCTCGCATCTGCGTCACGCGGCGACACGACGGACGTGCCGCGTCGTATATTTCGTTCAATTACCCCTTAATCGATAGCTATGCAAATCTTGCTGGACTGTTAGCGGCTGCTCGTTGGTCAGTACGGTAACGAGAGGACGAGGTAAAGAGGGTGACGCGTACTCTCGTGTGCCTCGAGCGTCTGGCGAGCATTTTTCCTGGGGACAATGAGAACGTAGGCAAACAGTAATCCCGCGTAGGCTTGGAAAAGCTGCTTAACTCGAATTAAGGCGGCCTCGTTGCACCCACTTCGTACTGGCGCCATTGTGCGTCGATGAAATAGAGAAGCATCGCCACTGGATATCAATGGATGTCTATCGACAGACGAAAGAACGATTCTCTGTAATGGTTTTCGATGTTGCATGGTTCCAAGTCGTTCGAAACAGTTTTGAGCGGTACTCACTTCGTATGAGCGCTATTTTGCGTCGATAAATAGAGAAGCATCGCGATTGGATATCAATATATATTTATTGACAGACGAAAGAACGATTTTCTCAAGGTTTTTCGATGTTGGATGGTTTCTAAGTCGTTCGAAACAGTTTCGAGCGGTACCCATTTCGTACGAGCGCCATTGTGCGTCAATAAATAGAGAAGCATCGCGATTGGATATCAATATATATTTATTGACAGACGAAAGAACGATTCTCTGAAGGTTTTTCTATGTTGGATGGTTTCTAAGTCGTTCGAAACAGTTTCGAGCGGTACCAATTTCGCATGAGCGCCATTGTGCGTCGATGAAAGTGCCATTATGCGTCGATAAATAGAAAAGCATCGCGATTGGATATCAATGTATGTCTATCGACAGACGAAGAAAAGATTTTCTGAAGGTTTTTCGATGTTGGATGGTTTCTAAGTCTTTCGAAACAGTTTCGAGCGGTACCAATTTCGCATGAGCGCCATTGTGCGTCGATGAAAGTGCCATTATGCGTCGATAAGTAGAAAAGCATCGCGATTGGATATCAATGTATGTCTATCGACAGACGAAGGAATGATTCTCTGAAGGTTTTTCGAGGTTGGATTGTTCTAAGTCGTTCGAAACAGTTTCGAGCGATACCAATTTCGTACGAGCGCCATTGTGCGTCGATGAAAGTGCCATTATGCGTCGATAAATAGAAAAGCATCGCGATTGGATATCAATGTACGTCTATCGACAGACGAAGGGAAGATTTTCTGAAGGTTTTTCGAGGTTGGATGGTTTCTAAGTCGTTCGAAACAGTTTCGAGCGGTCTGCTTGAAGGGTACGCGGTTAGATACGCGCATCCTCGCTCGTTATCCGAGATTCCCGATAGCCAGCCGTATTTACAGGCCTCGTCAGCGATCGCATCGTGGCGAGGTCGGGTTGCGTGTTGGCCGAGTTTCATTACCAGGGCCCAAATGAATCTCTGAGACGCGGCACTAATTAATGACGCGGTACGCTTCGCCCCAGCGAGCCGCGAGATCTCTCGACGAGCGATCGCCCTCGTTCGTGAGTCATCGAGAGGGAACGAGGCACCACCGTTCACCAGCGGCGCTAATAGAATTCTCGAAAATTTCTGCCTAGTCATTTCGACCGGTTCGAGGTCTCTCGATGGATCGTTTCGAGGCCTCGTGGCGCGCGCCTCGTCGTCGACGCGCTGAAACGAGGCTGCGATCGATCTCGTTCGAGAAACGAAGAATTCCTCTTCCTAGACTTTTCTACAGCGGTCAGACAGAGTCGCGAACCATTTGAGAACCGCCTAGAAATAATGTCGGGTTTGTTAAACGTCGGTTAAGAGAGCTGTACTTTGGCGTTCGACGTTTCGTCCTTGCCAGTCGAGAAATCACCGTGGCCAGCTAAGGATAATTTCGGATGGCAGGACCAAGGTTATCGTAAAAGTGTCGTCCTTCGTTCTACGAGGTCGATTGCTTCTCTAAAAGGAGAAAGGAGCGATCTATTCGCCTTGAATTCGCTTCAATTCACAAAACAAACGCTTTGCTCCACTGGTTACTTAAAAACTTTAAATTCTAATAAAAAAAAAAATTCTCGTTAATTAAATGGACGTATCTAATGATTCTAACGTGATTCTGATAATTCTCGAAGTGTGTAAAGATAAAAGGACGGTCGACGCTTATTCGACGACATTCGCCAATCATTTATGGCGGCGTGAAACGAACACTTTGCTCCACTGGTTACTTAAAAAGCCTAAATTCTAATAAAAAAAAATTCTCGATAATCAAATGAACGTATCCAATGATTCTAACGTAATTCTCGTAACCCTCGAACGAAACTGTGTGAAGAAAAAAGTACGATCGACGATTAAACGCGTCGACGCTTATTCGACGACGTTCGCCAATCATTTATGGCGGCGCGAAACGAACGCTTTGCTCCACTGGTTACTTAAAAAGCCTAAATTCTAATAAAAAAGAATTCTCGATAATCAAATGGACGTATCCAATGATGCCAATGTAATTCCCGTAATTATCGAAGTGTGTAAAGAAAAAAGTACTGTCGACGCTTATTCGACGACGTTCGCCAATCATTCATGGCGGCGCGAAACGAACGCTCGCGGGGCGGTTCAGGCATAGACGCGCGATGATCCGCGTGGTCCGCGCCGAAAAGCTGCGTAACTCGATCCTGCAAAAAAGGTAATAACCCGCTCATGAATTTTAATTTAAAATTAAAGCGATACGCGCGGGGGAGGGATCGCGATATATAGCTGGTTCGAGAGTGGTTTTGCAGGTAGCTGGTACACGGACACACCCCTCTCATCCCTATCCCGTCTACTCCTCTCAGTCCCTTCTTTTCTTCCTCTTGTTCGAGCGTTACCAAAGCTGGTTCTCTCGTTCGCACGCCTCCTTCATTTTCGAACATCGCGCGGCCGCACGCTCTGGCATTCTGAGGGAAGCCCCCTGAATGTTCCAGACGAGAGTGTTACCCCCTCCTCGCAGGCTAATAAATAAAAAACGACGCGAAAGGGAGAGGAGAAACCTTCGCTGCACGCAGAGCTGTCTTTGAAAAGCAATTGCGAACCGAGGTTTCGAGAGTTCGTCGAGGAATCTCGCAGCCTCGAACTTCTAAATCGACGCCTCGAGGTTGTCTCTTTGGTGCACGCTGAGGTATCTTTGATACGCTTTTAAATCGCTTTTAACTTCTAAACAAGGTCTCATCATATTTACGCGTTTTCTCGAGGCCTCGAGGTTGTCTCTTTCGCGTCTTTGGAACGCTTTGCGAACCAATGCTTCAAGTTCATCGCTTTCAACTTCTAAACGCGTTCTCCTCTCGCGATGTCGCGACATTTACGCTTTCTTCCACGCGTTTTCATCGAGTATACATTGTATCCACTTTCGAAATCTCCCAAGCAGCGTCGAACCACCGCTGTTATCAAAAAACACGAGTAAACATTCGCTCAGTCGACTACCAAAGCGAACGATATCAATTCCACCAAAGTGGCTTTCATCTTTTAATGGAGGCGCTGTCGTCGCTGGTGCGTCGCCTCGTAAACTCTGCTCGAAATGATATTCCGCGATCGACCGTCCATCTCGCGTCCGTCGCGCAAGATCGTCGAAAAAAACGAAGAGGAACACGAGGAAGAGAAGCGACCAACAGCGTGGACCGTACGAGAGTTTCGAGGCAAGATGAAAATCACGGGGTGGCCACACGTACGCGCGCGCGCGTCCACGCACGTTCGTAAACCCACCGTGTTTTATGATTACGTGAATTTACTGCTTAATCAGCGCCAGTGGTGAGCCAGCGCAATTAAAACGCCATTAAGCGGAGCCATAAAAATTCTCAGTAAAATTCGGCGATATCGGGTTACCCAAGAGCCAGCTCCTTGGCTGGCTTCAGGGTTACGATATACAAGGATGCAGGAGTTTATAGTCGCTTGAAGAGAAGCGACGAGAAATTTGGGACGCTTTCGACTGGTGGCGTTCGATCTTTTCTCGTGCGACAAATTTTTATTCGTTCGATCGCTATCGCGTTTCATTCCATCGCGTAAAATGGCGAGAAGTGATCGCGAAGGACGAGTATGGAAGCGATCGCTACCGTTATTCGATCTCGAGGCTTCTTTAATGCGCAGAGCTCAGCCCAAAATTGTTCTCCACTCGTTAGAAGACAAACGTGGCTCCACAGAAATTTGGGACGCTTTCGAGCGATGGCGTTCGATCTTTTCTCGTGCGACAAATTTTTATTCGTTCGATCGCTATCGCGTTTCATTTCATCGCGTAAAATGAAGGACGAGTATGGAACCAGCGATCGCTAGCGTTATTCGATCTCGAGGCTTCTTTGATGCGCATAGGCCAGCCCAAAATTGTTCTTCACACGTTAGAAGACAAACGTGGCTCCACAGAAATTTGGGACGCTTTCGAGCGATGGCGTTCGATCTTTTCTCGTGCGACAAATTTTTATTCGTTCGATCGCTATCGCGTTTCATTTCATCGCGTAAAATGAAGGACGAGTATGGAACCAGCGATCGCTAGCGTTATTCGATCTCGAGGCTTCTTTAATGCGCAGAGCTCAGCCCAAAATTGTTCTCCACTCGTTAGAAGACAAACGTGGCCCCACAGAAATTTGGGACGCTTTCGACTGGTGGCGTTCGATCTTTTCTCGTGCGACAAATTTTTATTCGTTCGATCGCTATCGCGTAAAATGGCACGAAGTTCTCGCGAAGGACGAGTATGGAAGCGATCGCTACCGTTATTCGATCTCGAGGCTCCTTTGATGCTCAGCGACCAGCCTAAAATTGTTCTCCACCCGTTAGAAGACAAACGTGGCCCCAGGGCAAGCTTCCCTAACGGTACGTCTGTACACTGAGGAACAGGTGATTAATTATTCGACCAGGCAGGCGTGGGACGTTATCGACGAATTCACCTTGAAGAGCAGAGCCTCTGCCAGCGAGATCGTCTTCCACAGGACCATTGAACGTTCGTACTAAGCTCCTTGGCTTTTTTTGCTCGCGCCATCATCGGACACGCTGCCGTCGTTCCACCTGCACCAGCTTCGAACGCTCGTAAATAGGCGAAAAAAGACAAAAAGGGGGCAAGTTGATCGCCACTTTTGTGCCACTTCTAATTTTTACGACTACCTCCACGAGCAGATGTGCCAGAGTTTTTCCGTTCCGAGCAACAGAGGATTTTATTGGCACGAGAAGAAGCGACTGAAGCAACGAACGCTACCAGGCAGCTTTGGAAATCGATCCCAGCGTCGAAGAACGCACGGAAATCGATGTCCCCGCTGTTTCACGACGCTGAAATTTCGTCCAACATGGGAGGGTCTTGAATCTTCACAGGGGTCCTCGAGTTGATGACGATTCACGGGAAATCGTTAACAATTTACGTCGAGTTTGTTTAATCGACTCGTTAAAGGACTATTTTCGGAACGCGAGTCTTAAACGTCGAGTGAGACTCGTAGCTCGCGTGATTTCGATCGAGGAACAATTAAAGTTCCTTTGCAGATCGTAATCACGGTGACAAACGACCTTCGATTGCCATCTGCGTCGCGATACCACTTCGATTTCGATTCCAGTATACAAATCTCATTTATTGTTTATGCCAGGGATCGCATTTTTGTGAGTTATGTAAACGATTAATCTAACTTAGTTTATGTTCTAATTGTCTAGGTCGAATGGCTGTTAATTGCGATTGTCGACTTTTTTGGTTTGCCTGTGTTGTTTGCTGCTTTGTTGTTTATTTTTCTTAGGCAGTATGATCTGTTTTGAACATTTGTGATTTATTTTAAGCGCACAAATCCTAGCAGGCCCTGTCTTAGACGCTGAGATATTAGGGACAGGTCAGAACTTCTATATATTGGAAAGGATGGGTCATCAAGTACTTTCAGGAAGTCGTAAACGGTGCTGTCTTTCCAGTGGCGAGTGTCGAAAGTTCGCCACACTTTTCATTTTTGTCTTTTTTCAATTGCACAGTGGAGGTTCATTCTTTATGAAGATGGTAGCTTCAGTGAGATAAGGATTTCTGATTTTTATTCATGAATTAATTTAGAGAATTTTAGGTGCAAAGTGTTAACGCAAAAAGGAAAGGAATGAGCTATTCTTTTCATTTTTTTTTTTTAAATTGCACAGTGGAGGTTCATTTTTGACGAAGATGGTAGTTTCAGTGAGATAAGGATCTCTGTTTTTCATTCATGAATCGATCCAGAGAACTTCAGGTGTAAAGTTTCGTTCGCTGGCAGCTGAACGACTGCAAGAAACTTACCCCATCGCCGTTTTTCATAGCCCCCCCGTCTTCGATCTATCGCTCGAGACGCAAACAAATTACAAGAGGGAACACGTGTCACGATCGAGCAGCGCGAACGATCGACGTCCAATGGAAATCCACTTTCCTTCGATAGCAGTCCCCTCCTCCTCTCTCGCCTCGTCGAGCCTTTTTTCCTCGCCTCGTCCTCTGAAGGGTCGAGCACCCTCGAGGTCGTCGACCCGCGCGGTTCATCCTGGGGTCCTACGCGGCTGGCAATCAACGTCATATCTTTCAACGACCACGGACCGTGGAGAAACGAGAGGAGAGGTTTCTACGACTGCGAACAGCCGACGAACCGGAAGCTTTCACGATCGACGAGCGATAACCAATCGAGCCGAACGGTAGTCGCTAACGAAATAGATACCCCGTCGATCAATTACGATCGAGCCTCGCTTCTTCTTGTTCCCTCGATTCGGTTCTTTCGACTACGCTGGCTGTAATTACGATGGGAACATCCAGCGAGATTAAAATCGATCTATTAATTACACAAAATAGTGTGTCACACTGTGCTGCGACGACGACCAAGAGAGAACCGCGTCAGAAAAGAAACTTTGCAACAAATAAAATATAAATCAGTCTGATCCAAGCAATCAGTGGTACCATTCAATTTTCTAGCTACAAAAATCGATAAGAAAATCGATCCCAATCATCGTCAGTTTAGACAGAAGTAAATTACACGTGATCCACGCCAGGGAAACATCCAACAAGATTAAAATTAAGCACACAAAATAGTGTGTCACACTGTGCTGCGACGACGAGGAAGAGAGAACCGCGTCAGAAAAGAAACTTTGCAGCAAATAAAATATAAATCAGTCTGATCCAAGCAGTCAGTGGTACCATTCAATTTTCTAGCTACAAAAATCGATAAGAAAATCGATCCCAATTGTCGCCAGTTTGCACAGAAGTAAATTACACGTGGTCCACGCGAGAGAAGCATCCAGCAAGATTAAAATCGATCCATTAATTCTACAAAATAGCGTGTCACACTGCGCAAATATGAATCAGCCTGATCCAAGCAGTCAGTGATGCGATTCAATTTTCTAAACACAAAAATCGATAAGAAAATCGACCCCAATCGTCGCCAGTTTACACAGAAGTGAATTACACTCGACGTGGTGCACGCGAGAGGGTGAACCCTGCAGAGTTCAAGGGCTAATTAACGATAGATCATCGAAAGCTGCCAATAATCGCAGGTTTCCCAGCTCGAGTTAAAAAAAAACCCGTGGAAGAATAAATTATTGAAGCCCTCGCGGTTAATCGAACGTCGCAGGCATAAATCATCATCCAGGCGTTGATATTTTTCCACCTGTGCACTGGTCAGGTCCATCGATTCGATCCTAATCTACTACAGCCGCGTCCCTCGTCCCAGCATCGTTGGTTGCACGTTGATGAGCTTTTCCGCCTGTCTTGATTGTGTTCCGTCCCTTTCGTACAGGCGGCGAGGTAACAAGGCTCACGTAGCCGCGTGGTTCATCAGGAACCGTGGTGGACGACGATACCGCGGAGAAAGGCGCGAGGAGAGCTGATGGCCAGCCGACTTTTGCCTCGCGTCTCCCTCGAATCGTTACCTCGACGAGGCAAAAAGCCCCGCTATTCGTTAGGCCGCGTTTACACCGCGTTCTCCACGAGAAACGCGTTGCACCTTTCACGGAGGCTGCTTTAATGGCGCGGATGGCACGAAACGGCGGATATCGGTGGAAGTTTCAGAGAAAAAGCGGCTCTGAGAGAATTAGCTATTCTTTTCTTTTAAATTGCACAGTTGAGGTTCATTTTTGGCGAAGATTGAGATATTCTTCTGAAGCGACGATGCTTCTGTAGCTGCATTTACACTGCGTCTACTCGCGAAACGCGTTGCACCTTTCACGGAGGCTGCTTTAATGGCGCAGACGGTACAACGCAGCGAATATCGGTGGAAGTTTCAGAGAAAAAGCGGCTCTGAGAGAATTAGCTATTCTTTTCTTTTAAATTGCACAGTTGAGGTTCATTTTTGGCGAAGATTGAGATATTCTTCTGAAGCGACGATGCTTCTGTAGCTGCATTTACACTGCGTCTACTCGCGAAACGCGTTGCACCTTTCACGGAGGCTGCTTTAATGGCGCAGACTGCACGAAGCAGCGGATATCGATGGAAGATTCAGTAAAGAAGCGGCTCTGAGGGAATTAGCTATTCTTTTCTTTTAAATTGCACAGTTGAGGTTCATTTTTGGTGGAGATCGAGATATTCTTTTGAAGCGACGATGCTTCAGTGTGCTATAGAAATGGAAGAAGAAAGAAGGAAGGAAAAGAGAGGGGAGAACGTTTTGTTTTGGGCCTGCTAGTGGACTCATCAGTGCGGCTACCTAGCAGGCCCCTTTTTTTTAAATACGTTTATTGTTTATGCCAGGGATTACATTTTTGTGAGTTATATAAACGCTTAATTAACCAAGAAAGTCGACGAGCGCTATTAATAGACATTCGACCAGGACAATTAGAATATAAACTAATTGTCTAGGTCGAATGGCTGTTAATAGTGCTCGTCGACTTTTTTGGTATGCGTGTGTTGTTTGTTGCTTTTTTTTCTCTTAGATAGTATGATCTATTTTGAACATTTGTGATTTATCTTAAGCGCCCAAATCCCTGCCTTAGATGCTTGGATATTAGAAATAGATTAGAACTGATATACATTGGAATGGATAGATCATCAAGTACTTTCAGGAAGTTGTAAACGGTGCTGTCTTTCTACTGGCGAGTGTCAGAAGACCGCCACACTTTTCATTTTTTTTTGTTTTACATTGCACAGTGGAGGTTCATTTTTGACGAAGATAGTAGTTTCAGTGAGATAAGGATCTTTGTTTTTTATTCGTGAATTAATCTAGAGAACTTTAGGTGTAAAATGTTAACGCAAAAAGGAAGAGATAGATTCTTTTTGCGTGCGAAGATACGAGAAGAGTTTGCTCGAAGCAAATCTCTAGAAGAGACAGTATCGAGCAGAGAAACAATAACGGACGAAGGGATTAAATTAGCTAAATTAGCTCTCAAGAGGAAATCTCAACGCTTTCATCTTCTTAAAAATGCAACAAAAATTGATTTCGAAATTATTAGCAATAATTTTTCTCCTCTTTCTCAACACCAAGAAGCGCCGTCGCACTTACAACGTCACTGAACCCTCAACTCTGCAAATATTTCGAGGAATTCTATCTGAACGATCTCGCAAGAACACCTCTGCGCTCTCTGATCCATCTACGGCGAAAGAAACGGAAGAAAAAGGCGAGAATTGAATAGTAGCCAGATGTTCTCGCGCAGGGCGTGTTCATCGATCGGAAGCAGTCGACGATTAATCGATCGGACAACGGCTGATTAAAACCACGGTTGCAAAGGCAGCCGTGTTCTCTTGGGGATAGTTGCGTAGAAAAATGTATTCCACGATGGACAAACAAGCCCCAATGAGTTGGATAAAAACCGTCTCGATAAAAAGCTAGGCCAGAGAAATTAACCATAACTGGAAACGTTATGGCCTGATCGGACGGGTGTTCGCAAAAAAAGGCTGCAACTATCGAAAGGTATAATTAAACGCGCGTAAAGCTGTTGTTTCGAGAGCAGTACGTGTGGTTTGCTAGGCGATTGGAAGAAACAAACGTGATTCTTGAAACAATTTGCTGCGTTTGTAGCGGACCATTGAGTTTTTATAATTAAGTTTTAATAATTACTATTATAATATTTAGTATTGCTAAGCATTGCTATTATAGCGTTTGGTATCGCTAAGAATTGCTATCATAGCGTTTAATATTGCTATGCATTACTATTATAATATTTAGTATCCCAAAGCATCGCTATTATAGCGCTTAGTATCGCTAAGAATTGCTATCGCAACGCTTAGTATCGCTAAGAATTGCTATCATAGCGCTTAGTATCGCTAAGCATTACTATTTTAATATTTAGTAACCCAAAGCATCGCTATTATAGCGCTTAGTATTACTATGCATTACTATTATAATATTTAGTATCCCAAAGCATCGCTATTATAGCGCTTAGTATCGCTAAGAATTGCTATCGCAACGCTTAGTATCGCTAAGAATTGCTATTATAGCGCTTAATATCGCTAAGTATTACTATTTTAATATTTAGTATCCCAAAGCATCGCTATTATAGCGCTTGGTATCGCTAAGAATTGCTATCACAACGCTTAGTATCGCTAAGAATTGCTATTATAGCGCTTAATATCGCTAAGCATTACTATTTTAATATTGAGTATCCCAAAGCATCGCTATTACAGCGCTTGGTATCGCTAAGAATTGCTATCATAGCGCTTAGTATCGCTAAGCATTACTATTTTAATATATAATAACCCAAAGCATCGCAATTACAGCGCTTGGTATCGCTAAGAATTGCTATCGCAACACTTACTATCACTACGCATTACCATTACAATACTTAAACAATAATTAACACTAATACTCCATCCAAACGATTCCAAGCACTGTGCAAAATCAAACGATCAGAAAACGAGACGAAACGAGATTAACACCATCAGCTCAGAACAGCTGTGGCCCAACTCGTCCGGCAATTTTCACACGGCGAACGGCTGGTCGGTCACAACAAATCGCGGTTCTAATTGGCGCGGGGTGGTTTTTTACCCGCGCGCAAGTGTCGCAGCGTCCCCTGCGCCTGTTTCCAGGATCGTACGCGGTGAACTCGCCATTGAAGGTCATGCTGGCCGTTTCGAGAAATGAAATCGCCGATCCCCTTGGCCGGGTCGCGATTCTAAAGGAATCAAATCGCATTCCCAGCGTCGTCCCGGTTTCCCTTGGGAGCGCGTTCGCCGTCTGGTTCTGCGAGGATGCCACGGCGAGCAGCGCTGAATCGGGAGGCCTGCTCGCGCGACCAGCAGGGACACGTCGATTCCAGGTACAATGGACGACGAGCTTCCTACACGTCGCTTTCGACCGGTCTCGTGGCATCGCTAATTGATGAAGATGTAGTACGCGGTTTTTTCATAATTTCGCCGCACGCGTGGATAACTGCGTTCCCAGAACACGACGCCTTCTCTCTCTCTCTCTCTTTCTGAAACCCTTTCGAGTCTTCAGGTCTTCCGTTTCTGCGTTCGAGCGTCACAGCTGACGGCGATCGAGGATCGAATATCATTTCTTCCGAGTCATTAGTTCGCCTGGACGTCAGGGAGCTGTAATTACGCAGCGTCAGCCTTGATGACGGTGTGTACGCGCTGTACGATCGCGGATGAATCGACGGAAATCGGCGGAAAGCTGTGGAGTTCGCGAGAACGCCTACGGCGACGAGTAGATTGTTCGCAAGAGAGATTTTAACGCTGCTACCGTGTGTTAATCATTGGCTACTGGAAAACGCGTGCGATTAGTAGATTAGTTTGTAAACGAGATCGTGGAGGTGGTTGAAAGGTGTGGCACAGATTAACTGGTGTCCTCGCGGAGGACTTTTGTTCGCCAGTCAAAGCTTCACTTTCAGAAGCTTAATTTCTTTAAAGAGAAAACAAGGAGTGAACAACGAATCTGCTCTGATATTTTCCTCTACAACTTTTAATGGCGCGTGAGACTACGCGTGTATTAATCATTGGCTACTGGAAAACGCGTGCGATTAGAAGATGATTTGTAAACGCGATCGTGGAGGTGGTTGAAAGGTGCGCCAGAGGTTAACTTTTCTTCTCCAGCGAAGCTTCACATTCAGAAACTTAATTTCTTTAAGAGAACTACTTGGCTACTGGAAAACGCGTGCGATTAGTAGATGATTTGTAAACAAGATCGTGGAGGTGGTTGAAAAGTGCGCCAGAGGTTAACTTTTCTTCTCCAGTCAAAGCTTCACTTTCAGAAGCTTAATTTCTTTAAAGAGAAATCTTTTTTGATATCTTCCCCTACAACTTTCCATGACGCGTGAGACTCTACGCGTGTATTAATCATTGGCTACTGGAAAACGCGTGCGATTAGTAGATGGTTTGTAAAGGCGATCGTGGAGGTGGTTGAAAGGTGTGTCAGAGGTTAACTGGTGCCCTCGCGGAGGACTTTTCTTCTCCAATCGAAGCTTAATTCCTTTAAAGAGAAAACCGTGAACAATAAATCTGCTCTGATATCCTCCACTACAACTTTCCATGGAAACTTCGCACGAAAGTCGAAATCGATCGCGAGGCGCCAAGAATCGCAGCCCTCAGCGCCATTCGAATCAACAACCACCCTCGCGTCCCATTCACTTTTCCTTGATCCACATAAACCGTGTAGATCGATAAAAAGAGAGAAACCACGTGAAAAACAGGGACGAAACGAACTAAACTTTCCATGGCGCGCGAAATTCCAAATCGATCGCGAGGCGCCAAGAATCGCAACCCTTAACGCCAACCACCCTCGCGTAGATCGATAAAAGGAGAGAAACCACGTGAAAAAAAAAGAAAAACAGAGACGAAACGAACCAAACTTTCCATGGCGCACGAAAATTCCACATCGATCGCGAAGCGCTAAGGATCGCACCCCTCGGCGCCATTCAAATCAACAACCCTCGACAACATTCGAGTCATCTACCCTCGCGTAGATCGATAAAAAGAGAGAAACCACGTGAAAAAAAAAAGAAAAACACAGACGAAACGAACCAGCAAAACAGCTACTGAGTTACCAGGGACTTAAAATGTTCCAGGAATAGTAACACCAGCAGGGAATACGTGGATACGGACACAGCTTCCTCGTCGCCACGTATCAGGGCGGGCTTCCTCTATTCGCAGAGGCTTACGTTTTCATCGTACGGTTGATAAACGGCGGCATAAATCCAGCCAGTGGCGTTCGTTAGAATGGATCTCCTCCAGCGGAGGTTGCTCTTCATCATCATTCCTCCGCCATAGACAGAAAGGGTGAAACGAAGAGGAAAGTGGAGGAGGACGAAGAAGAAGAAGAAGAAGAAGGCGATCGTGTATGAGTCGCGTGAAGAAGTGCGGATACCAGAGCGATCGCGTGGGCGTTACACGCTCTCTCGTTATGGGGCCCCATCGTATTCTCATGTAGATCGAGGCCCTGTCCGCACCTCGCTCTCCAGCCCGTAAGACGCTTTATACGTCGATAGCCGAATGGGAACTGTGCGAGATGCGGGGATACGGGTTCTCCTACATGCCTACCTATCAAGTTCTCCTGTTTCTTTTTTTTTTTTTTTTTCGAATCTCGCCACGTTCGTAATACAGCGCCTCGTATTTAGCTACTGGCGACCAAGTGTAATTTATTTAACGGATTGGTTATTCGCGTCCCTCGAGCCGCGGACTGTATTACTCGAATCGAGTTTAGAGTTCAAGCGTTTGCTCGATGGATTTCCAATTTACTGGCCCTGTTTCTTGAGACACGCGGTCTGACGAATATCGTTTTTCGTTCATTGTACGTCAGAGTGACGTGAGTTATTGGTTGAATGTACGTTACGCTTGGTTGCCTTGCTAATCATATTTGCAATTTTAATTTAGGAGCAGTTAGATAATTTGTTGGTGATTAAAAAGCTTTTTTCTTTCTTTCGTTGCAATTTTAATTTATGAGCAGTTAGATAATTTGTTGGTGATTAAAAAGCTTTTTTCTTTCTTTCGTTGCAATTTTAATTTAGTAGCAGTTAGATAACTCGTTGATAATTAAATTTCCTGACAAACTTAAATAGTCTCGAATGAATAATATTCTGCAAAATATAGTTCTAAAAAATTGCATCAAACTGAAAAAAATTCCACTGAACTAGATTACAAAATATTCTATTATAAACGATAGATTTCGATATCTTTGCTATCATACTAACAGATACTAACTCGATTAACCGCGATTTCACGTATGCACCGCGTAAATTAAGGAACTGTGCTCGAAGAGCAACGAAAAAAGAACTCGCAACAGCCACGCCAAACACTTTGGGACGATCACAATTAGCCGCAGTGATTTTAATAAATCGTTGAACGATCCTCGACACCGTCGTCCAATTCATTATTCTCGAAAACACTCGAGGGACGCTGTCCCGCGCAATCCATCGTGCCAACTTCTCGCGAGTGCCAATAGCCGTACCCTTGGGAGGGTGGCGAACAAACAGGCGAGTTGGACGACTCGGCTCGAGGAATGCGAAAACGCTGGGGCTGTGCTAACAGAGCGATTATACGACTCGAGTGGACTCCAAGTCGGTACGCGGATCGTCGTTTGAACGCCACGATTCGAAAACAGCCGCTTCCTGGCGTCGCAGGACGAGAGGATCCCACAGACGCGACCAGAGAAACGGATGCGTGACTACGACTGCCATTCTTCCTCGCGGTTACTACTTATTTCGAGCACTTTCACTTGGGCTACTGAAATGCTTTCAGTTTCGCAAAGAGGGATGGGGTTTGTGCTCTGAAAAATATCGAGCAGGTTTCGATCTTTCAGGGATCGTTGCTTGGAAACTTCTCTTGCTATTCGATCAAGTTGGACATGTTTTAACCTATACACTCGCCATCTTACATTTACGTGTTTTCTAGTCCATTGTGAAATGACGAATTCTGTAAGAGGTTTGATTATACTAAGTTTTAGACACGAGCTTTTAATTTTTGCCTCGCAATTTCTCATAAGACAACCATGTCTTCTTCGCATCTCTCTCATAAAGTGGAAGATATAACCCTTGACACAGAGCTTAACACATTGCTGACTGGTTGCGAGTTAATTCATGTTTTCGTGGTCAAGCATTAGTGACCATCCACGAGTAAATTCTAAACAAGCTTTTTTTCGCATCTTCATTGTTTTCACGCACTGTTGAAAATTTTGTAGTGTAATTATTTGGTTTGCATACCTGGAGTTGTGACCAAGACCTGATATATTTGCAAAACTTGTAGTGTACCATTAAACGTAGGTAATTGTTATACATTTATCATACAAAAAAGAAATATTAGGAGTTAAATAACAAATAAAATTTAGTAAAATTTATTTATATTGTTTTACTTCCAAATAGCTGGGCCTATGAGGGAAATTTTCAGAAAAGTTGCCAGTCAGCAATGCGTTAATTATCGCCTCGCAATTTCTCACAAAAAGACAACCATATCCTCACATCTCTCTCACAAACTTTCAAAATAGCTGGCCACATGAAGGAAATTTTCAGAAAAGTTGCCAGTCATCAATGTGTTAATTTTCACCTCGCAATTTCTCACAAAAAGACAACCATATTCTTCGTATCTCTCTCACAAACTAAAAAATGTAACCCCTGACACCAAGCTTAAGAATTGCATATTGCACAAGAACAAATCAGAAGAGCCTTGTCATATTAAACGCAGCAATAGGGGGTGTTGCTGCGACCCAACGTAAGGCAACCATATTCTTCTCATCTCTCTCACAAACTAAAAAATGTAACCCCTGACACCAAGCTTAAGAATTGCATATTGCACAAGAATAATTCAGAAGAGCCTTGTCACACTAAACGCAGCAATAGGGGGTGCTGTTACGACCCAACAACGCGCATTCACAGCATTGGCATCGAGTAAATAAAGTTTATTTATATTGCTTTACTTTCACATCCGCTTTCAAAACAATAGTCAGGCATATAAGTTAAATTTTTAGAAAAGTTGCCAGTCATCAATGTGTTAATTTTCGCCTCGCAATTTCTCACAAAAAGAACAACCATATTTTCTTCGCATCTTTCTCACAAACTAAAAGATATAACCCTTGACACAAAGCTTAAAAATTGCATATTGCACAAGAACAAAGAAGAAAACACTCGTTATATTAAACGCAGCAATAGGAGATGCTGTTACGACCCAAAAACGCGCATTCACCGCATTGGCATCAAACATTCCCATACGAGAACCGTCTCGATAGTGGTTGCATTCCGTTTGGGCGTTCCTCGTGCATCAGCCAGAGTGACAGAAGCGCAGATGGCACGAAGGGAGCGGTTCTCCACCGGGCACGTGCGATTTAGCAACGCTCATTCTCGGTGGCGGAGCCGCAGGTGTGTTCCCGTGGACGTGATCGATAGACGCTACGAAGACGTGACAACGAACGCGTCAAAGACGACGACGACGAGAGGGAACCAGCCGCTCGAAATGGGTCGCGCGCGCGCGCGCAGGCCGGACGGACGCGGCTCTGAAATTAAAAAGCACGCGACAGCGGCGCCGTTTGTCATCCGCTGCGTCGCGCTCGAACCAACGCGACGCGCAGCTTGCCGCGGTTTACATGTTTATTTGCTCGTTACACGCTCCACTTCCGCGCATCGATTCGTCTCGCGTGATCATCCGAGCGAATTAACAGCGTGCTAACTTCGTTTTACGACTGTGTCGCGGCGGACAACTTTGTACGGCTCCGTTCGCAACTGGTGCTCGTCTCCACGGACATCTGGCGGTCACTTTTATCCGTGTGGGATACCATTAAAGAGGCGCGCCGCTGGAAGCAGACTTAGACGTCCACTTCGCCTCCTTAGAGCCGAGAATTAACGCGCACCGGTTGTCACGATCGCGCGTCCTCGATTAATAAGTAAAAAATGCCAGTACCTCTCATGCTGGTACCATGAATCAACTCTGCGAGCCGAGGATGTGGGCCAAACGCTGTTCCAAGCGCTCTAACGCCACGCAGCGTCGATAAACTACGGTTTTATAGAGGAATCCAATCAGAAAGCGGGGATAAACCCTGGACATTATTCGAGCACGGTATCTAACCGCAAGGTGCGAACGTCCAAAGCGAGGAAACCAGTAAGAAACGAGTCGCATCCCAGATTTGAATCTCGATAAGAGGGACGCCACGTTCGTGGACGCTCGAAAAGGACGCTGGACGATTACTTTTCCGCGTATCCAGTTCCAATTCGCTTCAGATGGCAGATGCATCGATGCTCCACGGCTCTGAAATCTCGTGCACGCGTGTAGCTCGCGCGATTTAATTGTTTAACGAGCACCTTCGCCAAGTTCCGTTCACCCCTCACGTGACAAGGCTGCCATTATTCCGATTTACATTTCCGCTAGTCTCGATACGCTCGCGTCTGTCACAACAGACACTTTTATCGATCGATCTGGCCCCCGCGGGAAGCTGCGCGCTCCTCAGCTGAGATCAGGACGTAATATATTAGCCTGAGGACGCCTCAGGTCAAAAGGCGTACCAGGGCTGCCTCGATCGACTGGCGATATCGATTTTCGTTTCCTACGCGCGTCCATCCTCGAATCACGCGCGTGTACGCGCACGTAGACGCACGTGTGCGTGGCCAGCAAATCTTAATATCCGGTGGAACTAATTAGAGGCTAAACGATGTCACCCGCGGCGATACTCCTGGCGAGCTGGCTCTAACGAGGGAACTGGCTGTTCCCTCGCTACCGTTCCATCCAGCTTGATAAGTAATTCAAGCTGTCTCGCGATCCTCTCGCTTGGTGCTCGTCAATTAACGCGTTCTCCGTCTCTTAATTATTAATAAACCGTCGATAGCGATTACTGAGGGGATTGCTGAGAAGGTGTCTGTCGAATTCGAGCGTGTACGAAACTGCATGTAACTGTGGTTCGACGCGAGGATGGAAGCCTCCTGCGTACGACTCGCCATTTTGTTCTCGATGGAATCGACCAGGTTTCTAAGAGCGCAGCAGGGCACGGTTAATTGCCGGCTGACATCGAAGCGAGACGTTTCTAATCGCGCGTCCATCGCTGCTCGACGCGGCGGCGTCGAGAGCTGCAAACGCAGGCTGATAAGCGTTGCTTTCCGTCTTGGTGGCCGTCAAGGTTAAATCGAGCCTGCACTCCGCGACGCGAGCGTTCCCACGCGAGTAGAGTCGCTTTCGAGCGGCCATTTGCCGTTTAATCTGACCACGCGCGGTTCGTTTCGCGCGTGAACTACGCGTGGACGTTGTCTGACGCTTCGCGAGAGAGGAGAGTCTCTGTCGAGCTTAATCTTCGCGATCTCGCTACCTGTTGCGCGTTCTTCACTCGCAGCTACGAGGGAGAACAAACTGGAGCGAGATCGTGGGCACTTGAAGCGATTCTACGAACGACTGCGCTCCATCGACAGCGTTCTGCTTTTACTTCGACGCGTAGAGCGTAAAGGAGGTGTCCAGCTGGTTCAGAATTACGTAGTGGTGGAAGGTAATTGAAAAATTCGAGACGCGACACCAGAGATTCGAGATCGAACCCGCTCGTAGCGACCTCGAGGCCCTCAGGCTCTGATCGCGGCAGGTGTTGCTGGGTCCTGCGGCCTTTCAGGCCCCTCCAATCGCGACTCGTTTGATCAGCGCCGCTCACGACTTCTACAGGTACCCCAGGAGGGTAATTACTAGCCTTGCGTAACCGTCCTCAGGGTGAGATATCCGTGTACCCTCGTCTACCCTCCCTGGAGAACAAATACACGCGCTACTGAGATCGTATCGTTGGTTTGGTGGAGGAAACTGGTTGAGAACTGGCAATTTTTTCAGTTGCAACGAGACATTGTTGCTGAGACGTACGATTGTGAATGAGTATTCTGTGAGTCGTTCAATGGTCGTCAATCCTTTCACAGTGCAGTTCGCGTTAACCCATTCGTTGCCAAGCCCAGATTATATGAAGCTATTTCCATTATCATTTATATTTGGTGTGATATTGTTTACCAAAGTTCTGTAATTTCTTGGTAAAAGTATATATATTATCATACGTAATCATTTGCATGTATAAAATCAAAGACGAGTATACTCGTCTTGTACAACATTTGCTAAACGAAAGCCAAGATGCAATCATTCAATCGCAGCCATCTGCGTCAATCGTACCCCAGGAACAAAATTACTTTCATTGTTTTGAGGCTATTCTTCCTACACCAAGAAAGAAAAACCCAACTCGTAAATGTAGAGTTTGTGCAACGAAAAAAATTCGCAAGGAGACTCGATATTACTGTCCGATTCGTCCTGATAAACCTCCGTTCTGTATTGGACTTTGTTACAAATCCTATCATGAATATAAATAATTATATGTGATTATGTTGCTATAAAATTTTGTTATAAATACACGATGAAGTTGGTTTTTGCTTGATTTAAATTTGTGAAAGATTATCCTCTTTAACTAATAATTGATCTATAATTTTTGTAATCAATTTTATTTGCAGTATTTTTTTCAAGTTTTTTACATTTGTATATTTATGTCTGTGGGCACAACAAATTTTTTAATTCGAGAGCCAGTATATTATGATATATTGAAAGTAGGACGAGTATACTCGTCCTTGGCAGCGAATGGGTTAAATAACAAAACGCAGACACTAGTTTGGAAAGCCTACGTGTGTGAGATTGAGTGATGTTCGTTTGGAAATAACAAAATAATTTATTTTGACAAGAATGAATAACAAATCAAAGTATCGACGCTAAGCTAATTAATTCTCGAGGGCTCCTTTTTCTCACATTATATCTATTTTCCTCCTCATTTCAGTGTCGAAAAGGAGAGATCACGTTCGCAGAAAACGTTCTTAACCCTCGAAGACGAAGAGAAAATTTGGAGAAATTTGGATTTTAATATGTTTAATGTCTCCAATCTCTTCGCTTCGAGGGTTAAGTATTCTCTTCCGCCCTGCGCCACGGGGTGCAAAGGCGACTACAGTGCTCGCTACACTGGTATCGCGAAAATCTGAACGAATATCACAAAAAGGAGTTGAATTTGTTTCTGAAGCACGTTGCTTCGAGTTGTGCTGTGAGAAATGGGAGAGAAGGAGAGAAAGGAACAGTTCGTCCTAGATTTAGAGGGCTCGTCAGTAAAGCGTTAGACGCGAAAATGTTAGGGGTAGTTTAGGGTAGAAATGAGAGTATCGTTCAGGGTTGGAGGACCGCCAAACTTCTACACTTTTCGACTAACACTCGTCACATTTCGAAATATAAACTGAATCTTTCCCAAAAATCGATGAAAAACTTTCTTTCCCATTTTCCACTGTCGCGTTATCCACATTCGACTGTATTAAATGAAACACAGCTGGAAGAATACTCTTTCGTATCGATCATTCGATTCGCCAGCTCTACACTTTTCGACTAACACTCGTCACATTTCGAAATATAAATTGGATCCTTTCCAAAAATCGAACGAAAAACCTTCTCTTTTCTATTTTCTATTGTCGCATTCGACTGTATTAAGTGAACGCAGCTGAAAGACAACTCTTTCGTATCGATCATTCGATTCGCCAGCTTTACACTTTTCGACTAACACTCGTCACAGTTCGAAATATAAATTGGATCCTTTCCAAAAATCGAAATCGAACGAAAAACTTTCTCTTTTCTATTTTCCACTGTCGCGTTCGACTGTATTAAGTGAAACACAGCTGAAAGACAGCTCTTTCGTATCGATCATTCGATTCGCTCGCGTCAGAACGCCGCAAAGGACTTAAATAACGCTCGAGGAAACAGCTGGCGATTTTTCAGCGAAATTAATTACTCGTCAATAAGCGGCGCGCGAGGATATAACAGGAAGCGCTATAAATCTACGCGTTCCGGATGCTTTATCTGTACGCGCATAACTGCGCGCAGAAATCTTATCCACGGAAAGTCACCCCGCGGTTATATCCCGTTTAATTTTCGTGCCACGAAATTTATGCTTGTTTACCCGGGGCGTTCCACATACCGAATCGTTAGCACGATAATGTATTCGATCGTGGAGTACATTAACGATAGTTTATTGCTCCGCGGTGTACGTGTCCGCTCGCGCGTCCAACGAAGCGGATCAGCGTTCCTCGATTTCCGCCTGGATCATCGCGCGTCCGCCGCGGCGCACGCGAACGGACAACGGAAAAACGTCGAGCGGCTAAACGCGGTGTTCCGGGTCAATTCACGCGGATAACACACGTGGAACCCTCGACGAGCTGATGTACACGCGTCCAGAACGTTTCTGCTCGCGTAATCGCGAGGAGTAAAATCCTGCTCCGCAGCAAATACTCTGATTAACACATTGCTGACTGGCAACTTTTCTGAAAATCTATCTCACGTGCCCAGATATTTCGAAGTAAAATAATATAAATAAATTTTAGTGAATCTTATTTATTATTCAACTTCTAACCAGTTAGGAAATTTAGTTTCAGAAATCGTCTACAAAGCGCGCAATTGAAATCGAGCAATAACGAGAATACGCGTCGAACGCAGGGAAATACTTCTATTATACATTTCACGAGAAAAGTAAAGCGAGGAAGGCTTTTATATTTTTATTTGACGAGAATTATACTCACCAATCGCAACAAAATAATGTTTTGGTTTGACGCGTGTACACGTCGAACGCGGTTAACTGGTTAATATTTCTTTTTCGTATGATAGAAAGTATAAGAATCATCTACGTGTAATGGTAAATAATTACACTACAAAATGATTAACATTAAACGCACCAAGCGGGGTTGAATGACCCCTTTTGAAAATTTACTTTAAATTCATACATTTATTGTTATTTCTTTCGGTTAGTTAGCTTTCTGCGGATTCTTCTATCATCCGGTTATACAATTGCTCGCTTTCTGCTTTTCTCGTAGCTTATTTTTTATCGACAAAAATTCTTTACCTACCCTGTTTAGTATTCTTCAACCAATTATCCAACTGGAACTCTAGTTCTAAATTCATGTACGCTTCTCAAACGACTCTTTCATTTGTTGGAACCTGATATACGTGTTTGGTTTCGACGTAAGCACTTGGACGACCCAAATGATCTACCAGAAACAGAATGTATTCTTATTAGAGATTCACAAGCAACACTCCCTCCAATGAGTTTTCTAAAGCTGAACGAAATAGAAATGCAGTCGTATATTGAGATTCGCAGAGCAAAGATCAGTTTTAGTTACATTCTGACAATTTCTGTTACATTCACTTGGACTTACGTTTCACTGCAACCCTGAACATATCGAGGAGAGAGTTGGAAGGAATTCGACAAATAAATGAAGTGAATTCAGGTGAAGAAGATTCAATACCAAAAGATGATCAAAGTGAGAGTCAAAGTGATAACAATCACTTACGTGTAATGGTACACCACAAGTTTTGCAAATATAAGTCTTGGCTGATCTTATAAACGATACACAACTCGAGGTACGCAAAGCAAATAATTATAGTGCAAGATTTCCAACAGTACGCCTTGAAAACAATAAAGATGCGGAAAAAAGCTTAATATTCATCGATCCTAGTGGTTGAAATAATCATCGTATATGAAATATATGAAACAAGAATTATATCAGCTTTGAGAGAGAGAAAGAGAAAAGAAATTTTTTAATTCTTACGTTTCTTAAGAGAATTATACGATATGGAATATTTTATATCTCGCGAGTATAAAAGAAGAATTGAATTTAAATGGATAGTAAACGAAATTGAAACTTATGGCAGCCATTAGCTCAAATTATTTGGTACACAATTTTTAATCACATCGTACCACAGTACGATGCAATTAACTATTATGTATCGAATAAACGGTTCCCGGGTCTCACCACGTGGAGGTTGCTGCGAATGGAGACCCATCCACCCTTTATTTGCATAAGTCAATAATTTGTTAGAACGTTTTCTAACTACTAACAAATCTAAATACGTTTCAACCTGCTACAGCACAACAGAAAAAATCCAAAAACAACGACGATCAAAACCAAAATCGCGACTCGTCCATCCTCCAGTTGCATAAGTTGACAATTCTTGGAACGATTTCTAACTATTAACAAATCTGAATATGTTTCAACCTGCCAGAACACAAGAAAACAAACTCAACAACATCGACGCGTACGTATGGGATAACAAAAGAATCAAAACCAAAGTAACTACCCATCCACCTTTCATTTACATAAATTAATAATTATTTTTTGGAACGATTCCTAACTATTAACAAAACTAAATACGCTTCAACCTGCAACAGCACGACAAAACAAACCCACCACCAACGACGACCAAAACCAAAGTAATCTCTAAGGAAATTACAACAGAAGATAGAGCATAGAACGCTCTATCTCTGACCTCGATTTCTACTTCCCAGGTATCGTTCATCCACCCTTCATTTGCATAAGTTAATAATTTATTAAAACGATATCTAACTATTAACAAATCTAAATACGTTTCAACCTGCCAGAACACAACGAAACAAACCCACCAACATCGACGCGTACAGAAGAACCAAAAGCAAAGTAATTTACAAAGAAATTACGCCAGAAGATAGAGCATAGAACGCTGCAACTCTGCCCTCGAATCCCACTTCCCAGGCATCGCTTATCTACCCTTCATTTGCATAAGTTAATAATTTATTAAAACGATATCTAACTATTAACAAATCTAAATACGTTTCAACCTGCCAGAACACAACGAAACAAACCCACCACCAACGACGACCAAAACCAAAGTAATCTCTAAGGAAATTACAACAGAAGATAGAGCACAGAACGCTGCAACTCTGCCCTCGAATCCCACTTCCCAGGCATCGTTTCCTTAATTAAATCAGCAGGGTATCTCGCGTAGCGGGTCTGGCAAACGAAAACCACGTCGAACCTCCGTAACGGCGTGCTCTAAAAACCCGTGTTCGCGCAAGCATTTTCTCGTTACTCTCGAGAAACGTGAAAAACGAGAAAACATTGTACACGTTCACGCGTGTGTAAGAGATTTCCATACGGAAAGGAAGTCGCACGCAGCTCGCGGCCAGTCGAGAGAGCCCCGCGTTCGATCCTCGATGGCCTGGGGGCTGCCGGAAATGGGTGGTATCACCCGCTACCACCGACGTCCGCCTCGTTTCCTCCTTTTTCGTCGCGGCACACACGCGATCTGGTCGCGCGCACGCGTATCTACCTGTTGCGCGGCGTGCAGCCGGTCCGTGGCTCCTTCTTGCTCGTAAAAGCTGCTCGAGCACAGGATACGCCGGGGGAAAAAGGAACTCGAGGCGGAGGATTTCGTGGAAACCAGCCTGGACGTTCGCGTAAATCGTCCCGTGTTTAACTTCTTTTACTTTAGAGGTCGTTTCGTAATTTTCTGGTATTAGTCACCACCCCTGCTGCCCCCTCTGGCCAGAGATCGCTGCGAGAGGAGAGGGTGAAACGATCGGAGAAGGGACGCGACGACGGCGCAACGGTCGTGGAGCCGCGAAAAGTCGTTCAACGAACTGGAGAACCTCGAGAATAAGAGGGGTCCCGATCTTTTCGCGTGCGCGTACAACGTTTAACGATTACTGTAATTATCGCGGCCGTAAGTATCGCGATAGCAGCGCGGAACCAGAATGCAACCAGCGCTCGACGACCTGGTTCGCGTCCTTATCCTTATCTCAGTCCGCCTGCTAATAAAGTTAGAAATCTTAGAGTGTCCATTGGCGATAAAATGTGTACAACTAAATTACGCGAGAGCGTTCTATTCGCAAGGGGAAGGAGGGATTATGATGGCAGTAAAACTCTGTGAGAGGAACACAAGCGTTTTCAACGTAACACTCCGCGATAAGTACGCGAGCGTCCTCTAATCGTCGCCCCTCGTACGCGCGTTTTCGCCATAGATCGCTGTTGAAGAGAACCTCGCGCGGGACGATGGAATGGCGAAGAGGACGCTCGCTAATGAAACGCGACGCGTCGCTGGAAAACGATTTACAGGCTGCGAAATGAAATAGGTATTTGCCAGTGGATAAAGGAACCCGTTTCCCTGCAATCGACGAATGCATTCTCGCGGGACGCGAGCTTATCAGACGCGCATCGACTGCGGGTATCGCGCGGGGACTAATTTGACGATCATCGTTGGCATTCTTGGGACTCAAAATTGAAATTGGCTTGCGGAGTATGAAAATCGACGACGATCCTCAAGCGTCGTCGAACGACATCCAATTACTCTCGAGTCGTTTTTAACCCTGACTTCCTCTCGATTTCCATAACCATGGTATTAGTAATGAACAGAATTACTCGTCGCAATTGTGGACGGCAACGTCCGCCGCCATTGATCGATCGTTCGTTTCCAAGCGGCCAGAGTCGTGGGAGCAACCCTCCTCGAGGCGGTTCACTTATAATTCGCGAGAAAATGTCGTAGCGTTGCAAATGGGGCCCTAAATCAGGCGTAATGCTCGACGCAGGTAAAATCCGCGCGGGGAGTATCCGCGGAGGATACCAGGCGGAATCGCGGCTAGGGAAAAACGACGGTAATAAAGGAAAAAGGAACGCGGCGTGGTGGTTTCCTCGACGAAAGGACCTCCGCGTCCAGGCCAGTATTCAGCTGCTTTGACAACCACCATAAACTTCAGAGATCTCCTCCGCGGCGCTGGTAAATGCGCTCCGAGATAATGGCGGTCCGCACGAGGGATCCAGCGCTAGCTGAACGACGCCACATGCTTGGCTTCCACTCTTTCGGAAGTTATCATCGCTCGCGAACCGTTTTATCCGTTGCAATTAATTCGAACGACTGCCCAGGCTCGAGCCTTCCGTTACTGGCTGATAAGGCGAGGGCTGTTTTCGGGGGGACGGCGTGTTCTGGAGCAAAGGTTGCTTTAAGAGGCAACACGCGATAACGAGGACCTTCGTAAGTCTTCCTGTTTCATATTTAATGGCACGCGGTTGAGGATGTTGCGTTGATCGCAACCGCGTTCAGATTAAGCTCAAACGTCGTCCTTTGGGACGATAAAATTCTTTCAACCAGGAACAATTCCTGATGACACGCGTCGATCGACTCTGACTTGTATTTTCGTTCGTTTCTTCGAGTTTTCCCAATTTGTCTCGAGGTTATTTGTATTTTGCTGCGTTGATCGCAACCGCGTTCAGATTAAGCTTAAACGTCGTCCTTTGGGACGATAAAATTCTTTCAACCAGGAACAATTCCTGATGACACGCGTCGATCGACTCTGACTTGTATTTTCGTTCGTTTCTTCGAGTTTTCCCAATTTGTCTCGAGGTTATTTGTATTTTGCTGCGTTGATCGCAACCGCGTTCAGATCAAGCTTAAACGTCGTCCTTTGGGACGATAAAACTCTTTCAACCAGGAACAACTGCTGGCGACACGTGTCGATCGACGCGTGCAACTTGTATTTTCGTTCGTTTCTTCGAGTTTTTTCCAATTTGTTTCGATTCCAACCAGAAACAGCTCTTAATGATACGCGTCGATCGACTGTAGCTTGTATTTTCGGTTCGTTTCTTCGAGTTTTCTCCAATTTCTCTCGAGGTCCTTTGTATTTCGTGGACGCCTGAAAATCGTGGCTGTTCCAGCAACGATTGTCGAGAATAATGGAGGTTTTACAGGCAATCCTAGTAAAAGTATTTCTGTGTCCCGCGATCATTAACAGCTATCGTAAACCCAGCCGATATCTCTTTCGTACTCGCGCGCGTGAAACGCTCGCAGCCTGCTTCTGGATAACACGAACCCGCTTCTGGACGCCTTGGGCGTTGCCACCGCGATAGGATGTCGTTCAAGGCTAGTTTCCTTTTCACCAGTCGCCCGAAGGGCCCCGATTCCACCTACAGACGGCATTAATAGCAATGTCCGACCGGTATCGGGCGCGACAAGCGGATACCAGCCTCGATATCCGGTTGGTTCTAATGGCGTGCTTAAGAGGAATCGACGCGATGGAACGTTTTCTTATCCATCGATCGAAGGGCACGCGTGACGACCAAAAAACTCCAACGTTTCCATGAAACGAGTACTTAACAAAATTTGGAAAATCGAATTCACCCTCGAGGGTCGTAAAAAGAGTTTGCAATTATTAAAGTTTAATGAATTTCTATGGTATCTCGCGTAGACAATTAAATACGCGACGTCTCAACGCTCACGACCTTTCTGTTCTAGTACAAGAAGTCGAAACGAATGCTTAGCAAAATTTCAAAAATCGAATTAACCTTCGTGAGTCGTAAAAAGAGTTTGTAATTATTTAAATTTAATAAATTTCTATGGTATCTCGCGTAGACAATTAAATACGCAACGTCCTAACATTCACGACCTTTCTCTACTCCGTTTCGATGAAACGAATGCTCAACAAAATTTGGAAAATCGAATTCACCCTCGAGGGTCGTAAAAAGAGTTTGCAATTATTTAAATTTAATAAATTTCTATGGTATCTCGCGTAGACAATTAAATACACGACGTCCCAACACTCACGACCTTTCTCTACTCCGTTTCGATGAAACGAATGCTCGACAAAATTTGGAAAATTGAATTCACCCTCCAGGGTCGTAAAAAGAGTTTGCAATTATTTAAATTTAATAAATTTCTATGGTATCTCGCATAGACAATTAAATACGCAACGTCTAAACACTCACGACCTTTCTCTACTCCGTTTCGATGAAACGAGTACTTAACAAAATTTGGAAAATTGAATTCACCCTCCAGGGTCGTAAAAAGAGTTTGTAATTATTTAAATTTAATAAATTACTATTGTATCTCGCGTAGACAATTAAATACGTTACGTCCCAACATTCACGACCTTTCTCTACTCCGTTTCGATGAAACGAATGCTTGACAAAATTACAAAAATCGAATTAACCCTCGAGGGTCGTAAAAAGAATTTGTCCCAAAACTCACGACCTTTCTCTACTCCGTTTCGATGAAACGAATGCTTGACAAAATATCGAAAATCGAATTAACCCTCGAGGGTCGTAAAAAGAGTTTGCAATAAAATTTCATAAATCTCAATGATATCTCGCGTAGACAATTAAAATACACGATGTCCCAACGCTCACGATCTTTCTGTCCTAGCACAAAATGTCCGTCCCAAGAAGTCTCTAGCAACGAAGGAAAAAGCTTGGCGCAGCGTCCACTTTAAAGTCGACGACGGTCCCGTTTCTTTGGCCGCGGGGACCACCGCGTCGCGCGCAACCTCTGACGCTCCTAATGGTTCCTAATGGCCGCCGTTGGCCGCGTAATGTCCGTTTCCGCGTCAACCGCGTCCCACGAGAGGATTCTTCCCGCGTTACCCTGATGCTAATGATAATGGTAACAATATAAAGCACGCGGAATGGCGCGGTAAATTCTTCCGCGTGTACGCTTATTCGCGACTGAGGTTGCGTTCTCCTCGTACAGCATCGTCTTTTCCATCGTCTCTCGTCTTCGTCGAGCAGAACGAAGAGGAAAAAAGAGAAAACTGGAAAAAGCAGCAGTCGTCGGATGGAAACGTCGGTTTTACGCGCTCTCCTCTTCGCTCTGCACGCGTACGCGGCTCCAGCAGGTATTACACGTCCGTATTACACGTAATGATAGACCAGGATGATTCCCATTAACGCTTGGAGCACCCGCGTGTCTGCGATCGCGTTCCACAGAACCATCTAATTACGCGATGGGGTTAAGGTCGTGCGTTTCTATTACTACCAGCGGTTCCTCTGGCTTTATCGAGCGAGCACACCTCGCAGAGGGATGTTTATTCTCTCTGTTATTCTTGAGAAACAGACTTTTCTTCCAGGATGTCAAAGAAGAGAGAAATCCTCCGTTTTCTCCAGGCGATCCACTCGATCTCACGTAAGTGGCTGCAGAGTCGATGCTCGATGGCAAATTGCTGCTCTGTACGAAAGAGTTAAAGACAGTCCTCGTCGATATGTATGCAAAGATGGCGACAGACGCTCGCGAGGACCGTTGAGCAACGCCATTGTCTCTATGTTAAATACCAGCTATCGTTACGTTGATGTCTATGATCGATCGACGATCGTTACGTGCTTGTCTGAGCGAACTCGAAGCTAATTGTGACCCTAGTTTGCGTTTACAATCCTGATCGTCGCAACCAGGTAGCTCAGCAAAAGCTACAGAGCGAAGCGTTCGTCTTCTCGCGAAATCGAACGATCTTTGCCACTCTCGCGTGAAAATAATTCGCGATGTTCGAAGCAGATGTAAAGAACGAACGAGTGTTGGCATTCGCGCGAATTCGAACGATCTTTGCCACTCTCGCGTGAAAATAATTCGCGATTTTCCAAGCAGACGCGAAGAACGAACGCGTATTGGCACAGTTGCTGTCATTATTTAAAGCTACAGAGCGAAGCGTTCGTCTTCTCGCGAAATCGAACGATCTTTGCCACTCTCGCGTGAAAATAATTCGCGATGTTCGAAGCAGATGTAAAGAACGAACGCGTGTTGGCGTTCGCGCGAATTCGAACGATCTTTGCCATTCTCGCGTGAAAATAATTCGCGATGTTTCAAGCGGATGTAAAGAACGAACGCGTTGCTGTCATTATTTTCGACGTAGACGCTTCTTCTTTTCGTCTCGCGACGAGGAAAATTGATACACCGATTGAATTCGAAAATGGCATCAACGAACGACACAATGCGATGGTCTAGCTACTGGCAGGGGCCTCTCTATTCGCCTGGTCATCATCATCATTATCACCGTCCCTGCCTCTTGGCCCTCTTCCTCTAGTTCGAATAATTCATCTTCATCTTCCTAGTTAGTATACCGGATTCATTATTTTGCATACCCCCGTACGACTTCGAGGCAATCTATCAAACCGTTAATTAATCAAACCCCGTATTATTATGCAACGCGAAATGACAATAACTACTCTCGAATCTCCATCGAGAATTGCCTCTTCAATCTTCCGCACCGCTTTCTTCCTCTCCCGTGTTCCCATTTGTTTCGTGCGCGCCTCTCCACCGTCTCTCTCTCTCTCTCTCTCTCACTTCGTTCCACGGTTTCTACGGCGCTTCCTGCTTGGACGTCGCAAGCACAGCAAGCAAAAAGCCGGCCAGGAAATTCCTGTTACGGTTTCCCAACGAGACAGGGGCCCGTTTCGTGGCATTTTTCGTCGATGCTTTACGCGCGAAACCTCTCCAAGCCGGACGACTCGTTAAACCGGACGTATCGATTGGCGTGTTTTTATCGCCACATCGGACAGATTTCACTTAAAATTCTCCGTTTATCGGTCGCGATAAATCTCGAAGCGGTAACAGCGCGAAGGACCCGCGAGTCGAACGGTGAATGGGCTCGCGCGTTGTTCGCGCGTATGCCACCGCGTCTGTAATTCCGTTTCGAGACTCGCCTGGTTTATTCAGCTGAAATAAACAGATAAATAAACGAAACGAAACGAAACGAAACGTGGCTCAACGTTACCAGGGGGACTCGCCAACAAAACGATCGCCTGTATGTGCCTGTAACCGGTACGCGTAGAACCATTTAATCGCGCTCGCCGCTATCGCGCGGTATCTCCTCCTTCTTTTCCTCCTTTTTTCCCCTCTCTTTTTCTCTATCCACGTTCTCTATCCTCGATAATAAATTTCTCGTTAAGGATATTCATACGCGAGGCATAAATCTCCCGCGTCCCAGCAGGAGAGTCCGGTTCTCTAATTAAATCAAATCTTCAGCTAATCTGGCGCCAGGACGGCTGTATCAATTTCGTCCCAGCCGAATTTTTCCTCGCCCACGCTGCTCCTCTGCTCGAGGGTTTCATTAATTTCCACGTCGCGTGGTCGGCTCGCGCGGATAATTAATCGCGTATTATTACACGGTAGCTGATGGCGCTGGTCGCTCGTCGCTCGCGACGCAACCCCAGGCGGGTCTCGTCCTCTGTACGCCCGAAAAACTCTTACTTTATGCCTGATAATTGCACGCTCCAGCTCGTACAATCGCTAACGATATTGCTTATTAATTCCAGCCGCGATGAATCGTGATAAATGTTTGGTACGCGCGTCCCCGCGGGAGCACGTCCTCTGTGTTAATTAAAGCCGCCTCGATCGTTGTCTCTGCGGTTTTTCGAGAACGACGCAAGCGAGAACGTTCGATTGTCACTGTCGCCGCTCGACGAGGCTCTTCGTCCTTCGTTCCGTCGCGCTGACCGCGCAGGATTCCGCCTCCTTAGTTAATTAATCACCGTTTATATTATTATAACGCACTGGCGAGGGTTGTTGGCATCGATGGCCATGTTTGGGCAAGATTACTCGAGGACTTTTAATATTCCACGCGGGTATTCGCTCGTAATACCGTGGACGTCGGCTCGCCCTTCCATTCGTGCGTTTCTTTTCCTTTATGGCCGAGGTCGGTGCGCGCCGCGTCAGTACCAAAGAGGGAAGATGGATGCGCGAATGAGGCAGAGAAAGAGCCTCGAAACAGGAGTCCTTCCTTCTTCCGTTTGCTCAGTGGCGAGTCTAACGATTCGATCATCCGTTAATAGCGAGCCAATGGAATTTTGTTTCCCTTTACCTCGAACGACGCCTCTTCGCAAGCCTCTTCGCAAGTATCCAGCTTCCTATCGTCCCTTTTGTAATATCGCGACGTCTTAACGACCGCGAGGATCTCAATTTACTCGTCGCGCGTCGAATAACAGAGTTAATTGGTAGCGATCGGTTGCGTATGCATTGGCGAGGTTGGAAAAACATATCGCGTCGAGGACGAGGCTCGAGACTCTTGCGATGGCGCTCGAGTGTCGTATTGGTCGAGGAGCGTGCTCTCTGAAGAGCGCCTCGAAGCTTCCTCGAGTGAAAACGAGAATGGCCAAACGCGTTGCCTCGAAACGAACCAGCTGGACGAAAAGCGTTACCAAAAACTCGACGAGATTGTCGAGCAGACACCTTCGCGGCTCGAAAAAGCCGCGCAATAAATATTCTTCTGACCTAACGCGACAAAACGGCCGCGTCGAGGCCCTCGCAGATAAGGATTCTCACATTCGCAATCATCCTGTCGACGCGACGCCGCATCCGGGAGAAATATATCGACCAAGATTTTTGTCTCCACCGCTGGCTGGTTCGCTCGACGTCCAGGAAGAGCAGGGGTTAGCAGAGGGAAGAGAACAGCGGCTGTCCGCCTGTCGGAAGACGGATGATCTCCCGTGCGATGGCAAAACCGCGTCTCCCAGGCAAGAAACGGGAAAACGGCCGCTTTGTCGCGAGCCTGCCGCGATCCGCCGCGTAAAAGGGGCGAGCCTCGTCGTCGTCTCGCTCGCGGTTTTCGATATGCGTCGGAGATCGCCGCGAATCGATGGGATTTCTACGCTGCCGCGCGCGATCCTCCCGGCCACGGTTCTCTGGAATTCGAGGGCAGAAAACAGGGACCGCCGCGGAATAAAGATGCGAGCTTCGAGGGACTCCACGCTTTTTCTACGCCTCGCAACTATGTCGTTCCGCGATTTCATTTTATGGAGCCGTAGCAATTAGATTTAGGGAACTGCTCGCTGACAATTTATTCGACCTTATCTCGTATACTCTCATATAAGAAATTTGAAAACGATTAGCGCCGGAAAATGGACGCGAAAAATACCCACAGCGGAATAAAGATGCGAGCTTTGACGAACTCGAAGCTTTGAAGAACTCGAGGCTTTGACGAACTCGAGGCTTTTTCTACCCTCGCAACTATGCCATTCCTTAATTTCATTTTACGAAGCCGTAGCAATTAGATTTAGGCAACTGGAGGCTGTCGATTTAGTAAACCTTATCTCGTATATCCTCATATAAGAAATTCGAAAACGATTAGCGCTGGAAAATGGACGCGAAAAATACCCACAGCGGAATAAAGATGTGATTTCATTTTATGCAACCGTAGCAGTTAGATTTAGGGAACTGGTGGCTGACAATTTATTCAACCTTATCTCGCACACTCTGGAAGAAATTCGAAAACGATTAGCCCTGGAAGTGGACGCGAAAAATATCCAACACAGATTAAAAATGCGAGATTTGACGAACTCGAGGCTTTTTCAACCCTCGCAACTATGCCATTCCTTAATTTCATTTTACGAAGCCGTAGCAATTAGATTTAGGAAACTGGAGGCTGTCGATTTAGTAAACCTTATCTCGTATATCCTCATATAAGAAATTCGAAAACGATTAGCGCTGGAAAATGGACGCGAAAAATACTCAAAACAGAATAAAGATGCGAGCTTTGACGAAGTTGAGACTTTTTCTACCAATTAGATTTAGGGAACTGCTGGCTGACAACTTAGTCAACCTTATCTCGTATACTCTGGAAGAAAATTGAAAACGATTAGCGCTGGAAAATGGACGCGAAAAATATCCAACACAGGATAAAGATGCGAGCTTTGATGAACTCGAGGCTTTTTCAACCCTCGCAACTATGCCATTCCTTAATTTCATTTTACGAAGCCGTAGCAATTAGATTTAGGAAACTGTTGCCTGACAATTCATTCAACCTTATCGCACACTCTCGTACAAGAAATTCGAAAACGATTAGCGCCAGGAACTGGACGCGAAAAATGCCCTCGCACAAGTTTATCGTCCAGCCATTTCGATAAATCGGCGGCGATTTTGATTAGAACGTTCGCCACTCGGCGAATCGAGCGTCGAACACACGTTCCTCGAGTAGGCAAACACATGTCAACGGTAACGTATGTTTCACCGCGCGAAAGAAACCCGCTCCTCTAGTTTTATGGTAGCCAGCGAGCACTTCGATCTACGTGTCCAATCGGCGGGGCCGATAAGAAGCACGCGCCAGCGGCGCGAGTGATACCACAGGCGGCTCGCAGCCACCGTCACGGTCACTGCTGGCGAGACGTCGGACTTCCGAGTTTAACGGTGAAGCTTACAAACGGCTCTCGAACCGCGTACGAATTTCTGGAACGCTCTGCACGGCTGCACCACCGCCACGAGGAATGCCATCGAAGCTCGCGCGATATGCAACACGCCCCTCAGAGCCGCGTATCGCTCGAAATCTCGCGGCACCATCGAGATATCGAGCTTCCTCTCGAACGGAAGACGAAACTAAGAGGAAGAAGAAGATCATCACGACTCATGGCAGGATAGAAAGCATTGACGAGGCTCGATTTAGTGCTGGCAACCTGGTCGCAACGAGAGTCGAATTTCCTCTCAAACGGAAGACGAAACGACGAGGAAGAAGAAGATCATCACGACTCATGGCAGAGTAGAAATTATCGACGAGGCTCGATTTAGTGCTGGCAACCTGGTCGCAACGAGAGTCGAGCTTCCTCTCAAACGGAAGGCGAAACGACGAGAAAGAAGAAGATTATCACGACTCATAGCAGAGTAGAAATTATCGACGAGGCTCGATTTAGTGCCTGGCAACCTGGTCGCAACGAGAGTCACCACTGGCGAACTGAGAAAAGGACAAACAGCGATCGTTCGGGCAACCTGGTCGCAACGAGAGTCGAATTTCCTCTCAAACGGAAGGCGAAACTAGGAGGAAGAAGAAGATCATCACGACTCATGGCAGAGTAGAAATTATCGACGAGGCTCGATTTAGTGCCTGGCAACCTGGTCGCAACGAGGGACACCACTGGCGAACTGGGAAAAGGACAGACAGCGATCGTTCGATGCCATAGTCGGGCGTCAGATCGGTTGTACGCGTGGAAAATGGGACTGGTTTTTATTCGCGGTGGCTGGTGCACCTCCTGCGGGAGGCTTCGCCTTAATGTTTAATGCAGCAATCGGATTGCTCGATGTAGCCGCGTGGACGAAACCTGGCATCCGCGAGCCTCGCATAGTCGAGAGAACAGCCTGTGTCCCGAGCACACAGGCTTCTGCGCGTCTAGCCGCGGTGCTGGCTTCTATTTATTAAATAGAATAATTTCGAGCGTTCCCTCGAGCGGATAAATAACGCTGGCTATCGCTGCGCGGCAGTCTGGCCAGCATCTGCGCACGCGATCGCCTCGTAGATCCTGTCCGTCGACGGGCCGATCTATGGAACGCGCCGCGGCTATGTTTCGCGGATAATTCCGCAGCCTCGTCGAGTTTCGAATGGGCCCTCGAGTTGCTTATCGTTAGACCCGTTCTGCTTAAGGGATTAATGGGTATTGGTAATTGTGAATTATTATTCGATCGCCCTCTTTCAATAGAAGCGTTGCTCTTTTAATCTTCTTTACTTTTCTCTCAACGAAATCACATTCATCGTAGTAGAAATAGTTTGCGAGGGATTATACGTAAGATTTGCGAGAGACGTAGGTGTACAAAGTAGTAAGAAGTAGGAACGTGGAGCGATTAAAGGGCAGCAGGAAACGAAGGGTCGCGAGAACACGCCTTCGTCTCGAAGAGCTCGCGCGGAACCGTTTGAGAGATCGCAGGATAACAGAGCAGCCCCCGATTTCTTCGATCTGAATGCACGCGCGATCCTCGCGTCCAGGTTTATTGCGGAACGCCTCGTTAATAAAGCGGCGAGCCTTTCCTTCCCCGCGCGACTCGCGATCGAGGAAGCGAGCGGGTCGAACCGAATCTCGGACGCGTTCCTCCGCTCGAGATCGCGCAGATACCGCGTCGCGTTATTAATCGATCCAGCGTGGAAGAACGATGCAGGGGGATTGATAAAATTAATTTTCTTGCCGCGCGAGGAGGGCAACCCGAATCGCACGCGATCCTCGCGAGGTCCGATTGATCACGCGACCGATTTTTGGTCTTCTACGAGGCAGCTGTTGTTACCGTCGATTTTGTTGCAACGAGCTGCGGTTCGAGTTAACAGCGACGATCGATGCTTCGCGGAAGAGTGACTCGAGGGAAGTCGAGGAATGCCTGATCGAGCTTGCAGCGGGTCGTCCTTCTGCCTGACACGGGAATTTTCGACTCGTCTGCTGAGCGACAAATGAATGACGGCACGTGGCTGAAATTAATGAGCGTGTTGCAGCGCAAAAAAAACGATTTCTCAATTTGAAAAACGAAAGATGGAAACAGTCGACTCTAAATCTCTTCAGTTTTTAACATTGTGCATCGAAATTCTAAAATTGATGAGGGTGTTCTACAGTTCCGTATAAAGACTTTTGCAACTTTTCTCTACACGTATCGATCTCTGACAAGAAAAGACGAAAAGATGGAAACACTCGACTCTAAATCTCAAAATGAATGAAGGCACGTGGTTAAAATTAATGAGCGTGTTGCAGCAGAAAAACGACTTCTCAACTTCAGAAAACGAAAAGATGGAAACAGTCGACTCTAAATTTCATCAGCCTCTAATATTGTGCATCGAAATTCTAAAATTGAGGAGGGTGTTCTACAGTTCCGTACCAAGACTTTTGCAACTTTTCTTTACACGCATCAATCGCTGACATAAAAAAACGAAAAGATGGAAACGCTCGACTCCAAAGCGCATCAGACATTCATCAGCCTCTAATATTGTGCATCGAAATGACACGTAACATCGCTCCAATCGTCATAATCTCAGAAACAATTCCAAATCCCCGTTCACAAGGAAGTACTCTCAATTTCGCCATTCCATAAACCACCCTGTCCCTTAATCCAGAAAATTAATGCGAGTATCGCACAGTTCCGTACAAAAACATTTGCATCTTTTCTCTACACGTGTCGACCTCTGATAAAAAACCGAGAAGATGAAAACGCTCGAATCCAAATCTCATCAGGCATTCATCAGCCTCTAACATTATGAATCACCCCAATCGTCGCAATCTCAGAAACAATTCCAAATCCTCGTTCACAAGGAAGTACTCGCAATCGCGTGTTGCAGCAGAAAAAACGACTTCCCAACTTCAAAAAACGAAAAAAAGAAACACTCGACTGCAAATCTCATCAGGCATTCATCAGCCTCTAACATTATGAATCACCCCAATCGTCGCAATCTCAGAAACAATTCCAAATCCTCGTTCACAAGGAAGTACTCTCAATCGCGTGTTGCAGTAGAAAAAAACGACTTCTCAACTTCAAAAAACGAAAAAATGGAAATATTCGACTCCAAATTTCATCAGCCTCTAACACTGTGAATCACCCCAATCTTTGCAATCTCAGAAACAATTCCAAATCTCGCGTTCCCAAGCAAGTACTCTCAATCTCGCCATCCATAAACCACCCCGTCCCTTAATCCAGCTAGAAGCCTCCACGATCCATCTGAACGTGTAGCAAACTCGAGCCCAAAGGGGACGCGTCGATAAAGCCTGGTGCCTTCAGCTCGCAGCGTATTCTGGATCCAGAGGGACTCGCGGTGGAACGGAAAAGAAGAGAGGCCAGCCACGTCGATGGGGCCCAGGGAGGCGGCCAGAGGAGGGGGGATCACATACTCGTTGGCCCACTACTTGTACCCCCGCGATACGCGTTCCGCATTGATATTATTTCATTAACTTTTTGCCGGTCGCCTCGGTTGTTGGAATAGTGGTCCTGTCGGTCGGCAATCTCCTCCTACGGTTACTCCACCTTCTTCAGCCTCTCTCACCCTCCGTCCTCTCCCTGGTTCTTCCTCTTCGACCTCCTCCTCCGCATCTCGAAGCCAGAGGCCAGAGGCACGGTATCGCTCCTCTTCCTCCCGACCGGTCTTCGACGATCGCGCGTACACCTGCTACGCTAGATGTCCCGAAACCTCGGCCAAGTTCCTCTTCCATTAGCCGCTGATAATTGCCTGGACTTAATTAGGACGTTGCGCACCGTCACGCACGAAGAGGAAGAGGGATTCTGTTGGTAACCCGAAAACGGTACCCACTGGTCGCGGGGACCGCGGTTTTTGCCCATTTGCGAGTGTTTCTTCTCGTGCAAAAGGTACCATTGGTGGTGGATGAGTGACCTCGGTGATATTCGAAAGAGAAACCTTTTATCTCTGTCTTTTTAAGTGAAAGAAGCCAGAAATGGGATTAATGGAACAGTATTTAACCCTCGTCCTCTTTTGCCCATTTGCGAGTGTTTCTTCTCGTGGAAAAGGTACCATTGGTGGTGCATGGGTGACTTTGGTGATATTCAAAAGAGAAACCTTTTATCTCTGTCTTTTTAAGTGAAAGAAGCCAGAAATGGGATTAATGGAACAGTATTTAACCCTCTTCCTCTTTTGCCCATTTGCGAGTGTTTCTTCTCGTGCAAAAGGTACCATTGGTGGTGCATGGGTGACTTTGGTGATATTCGAAAGAGAAACCTTTTATCTCTGTCTTTTTAAGTGAAAGAAGCCAGAAATGGGATTAATGGAACAGTATTTAACCCTCTTCCTCTTTTGCCCATTTGCGAATGTTTCTTCTCGTGAAAAGGGTATCATTGATGGTAGATGAGTGACCTCGGTGATATTCGCAAGACAAATCTTTTATCTCTGTCTTTTTGCGTCAGAGAAGCCAGAAATGGGCTTAATGGAACAATGTTTAACCCTCTTCTGTTTCTCTATCCCTTGTCACATCTCGCGAGCGTCGTGATTAAAGTATCAGCGAGTTTGGTGAAAGAAATTCGAACGACTGGCCCCAACGCTCTGTTCAGACTTCAGTGTTCGCGAGTACTTATTTTCAATTACCACGTATTAAATGGCGGTGGTTTTCGAACGATAACGATCGAGTGCGCGAGAATTTCGCGAGGAGGAGAGATCAGGGCCCAGCGATTATCCCGTGGGACAGTCGAACGGCGGAGAGAATTCGAGTCCGCCCGCGGAGGGCCACGAGTCGGCATCTCGAGCGCGTTGAAGCGTATACGCGACTGTCCGTCCTCTCGAGCGTCGCTCGCGCCTCGCCAGGGATTTATGGGGGTTTGCACGAATTTATGTGCGTCCACGGGACACGACGCATGTATCCACGGGCCCCTGGCTCGCGCGCGCGCGCGCGCGGGTCCCGACACGAGGAACCGGGAGAACCGACGTTCCTGCCGGTTCAACCGGCGATCCATCATCGTAAAAAGTGTTCCTCCTCGTCCTCGCGGCACCGCGCGTGGACCCGCCTCGCCGCGAGGTTCCGTACGGGTCGTCGATGATGATCTGCTGGCCGATCGATCGATCGTATCGCGTCTCGCGAGGGTCAGAACGTCGTAAGAGGAATCCAGCCTCGTGCTTTCGGCATCGCGCTGCGATTTCTACCCTCGTCGACGCGATCCTCGATCCTTTTAGCATCGCGTTGCGTGCTCTTTGGGGCATCCTCGACGTGACAACGCTTTTTTCCATTTAATTGGGTATCGCTGTCGTTGGTTAATTATTTGAACGCTTAGAATGAAGTCGAGAGTGTTTTTAATAAGGATTCTGTGAAATGCACGGTGAAAACGAAGAGATTGCTTAAATCAGTGCTTTGCAAACTTTGGAATGATTACATTTTTTAATCGTTGCGATTTCTTTTAGATCGCGTTCTGTGCTTTTTGGAGGATCCTCGATGTGACAATGCTCAGTGACAACGCTTTTCTCGATTTAATTGAGTATTGCTGTCGTTGGTTAATTGTTTGAACGCTAAGAAGGAAGTTGAGAGTGTTTGTGACAAGGATTTTGTGAAATGCACGGTGAAAACGAAGAGATATTCTAAATCAGTGCTCTGAAAATATTAGAATGATTAAATTTTTTAATCGTTGCGTTTTTTACCACCGTCGACGCGATCCTCGATCCTTTTAGATCGCGTTCTGTGCTTTTTGTGGCATCCTCGATGTGACAATGCTCAGTGACAACGCTCTTTTCGATTTAATTGGGTATCGCTGTCGTTGGTTAATTATTCGAACGCTAAAAATGAGATTCTCTAAATCACTGCTCTGCAAATATTGGAATGATTAAATTTTTTAATCGTTGCGATTTCTACCCTCGTCGACGCGATCCTCGATCCTTTTAGATCGCGTTCTGTGCTTTTTGTGGCATCCTCGATGTGACAATGCTCAGTGACAACGCTCTTTTCGATTTAATTGGGTATTGCTGTCGTTGGTTAATTATTCGAACGCTAAGAAGAGCTTGAAAACGAAGAGATTCCTTAAATCAGTGCTGTGCAAATATTAGAATGATTAAATCTTTTAAGTATAGCGTCAATTGGAAATGAGAACTGAGCTTCAATGAAATGTCATCGAACGATCTCTGATATACGTATTACCGTAATTAATCTTGCTCTAAACGACGGAAGCAGAATCCAGAGACCAGATAATAGATATATCTCTGTTTCTCTCAACTACTGCAACACAACCGCGAATAAATCACTCGGAGACGACGATCGAGAGAGACAAAAAACGTAGAGAGAGAGAGGGAGAAAGAGAGACAGATAAAGATCTATCGGTAGCAAGCGTGGCCCCTGAACGCGTGTCTCGTAAAGCGACCGCGATCGAATGCTAATGGCGAGTAGCAGCGTTTTTATAGGGCCGATAATTTGGCCCAGGTCAGAGATCGGCGTAGCCTCGTTCAAGCTGCGGACGCTGTAACGCCGCAGGATATACGGTGTGCAAAATATATTTAAGGAACCCCCAACGATCGATACTCCCAGCTATCGATTAATTATCCCCGCCTCCTCCATCGAGCGTTCACGGTGAAACTTATTTCCGCTCGTCCAATCGTTAACTCGACGTAACGATCCGCTGTGATTCGATAAAAACGAGCGCCTCGTCGACTTCTCACGTTCTTGAAATCCACTTAGGAACGCGAGGCGATTTCTCGCGACATCCTCGCGGAAATGGCGCAACTTATCGTGGAGCACGGTAAATTGGTAGCCGCCGTTCGTTTAGATAACGAATTCCGGTCGATACGCTGGTTCGAAGCGTGGCCTCGTCGTGAGATTCGGAAATTCGACTAATGAGGAAACGAGGAGGCTGACAACGGGAAGTCGAAATCCGTGATCAACGGTTCCAAAGTGCGCGTCCATCCGGTTGTACGTGCGAACAGTTTCGCGGAAACCAGGTCGATTTCAATGATACCTTGGAACAGTGACTTGCATTCGATACTGTGATGTAATTCTATATCGATGGTAACGATACTGTAATCAGTAATTGCAATCACGTGGCCATTTATTTCTTAACCATTTATTATTTGTATTATTTTTACGAAAATTGGTATAAATACTAACCATTTAATTTCGTTGCCTTAAAAGAATATCTATCGGAACTACAGTGACTCGCAACGAGTCTATAATGGACTGTGTTCGATACTGTCGTATAATTTTATACCAATGGTAACGATACTGTAATCAGTAATTGCGATGACATGGCCATTTATTTCTTTTTATCCATTTGGTATTTTTCTACTGATCTTTTTGGTAACAAAATACCAACCAAAAATGGCTGTAAAAACTAATTATTTAATTTTGTTGCCTTAACCTTTTGAGCTCTGAATACTCCTGATCGAAACGGTTCGTAAAATTACTTTTTTGCCACACTGAAGTGACTATTCAACACGCAAACAGTAATAAATTATAGTGATTCTTTTGCAGAAAGTTAAATAATTAAAGACTGTTATTTTTGAGGATTAAAATTACGTATTATAAACATTAAATTTTACAATCAACTAAAAAACTTAATTTGATATTTACAACAGGAATGAATAATTTTGAAATCTAATTGGTTAGAGAGTGGAACGTAAAATGGGATTTTTATGACCCTAATATTGTCCAACCGCTACCAAAGGAAGGCAAATTACTAACAAATGCGTCTGCATTAATTTTACACGAAAATTACTGTATATTGATTGCAAAAATCGACAGACGCATAAATGCGGCCTTAGACTACACGGATGACTTTCGTCAAACGCATATATGCGTCCATAGAGTTGTAAAGGTTAATACACAGTAAAACCTGCTTTTGTGCGGTCCTTTTTTATGCGATTTTGTCTTTGTACGACTTTTTTCGTGCGATTTATTTTTACGCGATATATGAATCTCAAAGACGTTGGCACCAGTTTAATGTTTTCTATCACTGTACATATACATGTTGCGAACGTGGTCTCTATTTATTTTTATCATTTTCACGTATTTATTATTTCTATCTATTTATTTATTTTTTTCGAAATTACTGCGCTCGCACATAACATTAGCAAAGAAGGCTTTGATACTTTTCACGAAAATGATCTGAACGAAATGATCGAGGACCAAACTGTCAATGATACTGACGTTATCAATAATTTGACAGATTATGAAAATGTGAAAATTACGAAGATTATGAATATTACAGCGGATAAAATCTATGCAGGGATGCAGATTTCTAAAAAATTGCGAACGCATTTTCTTAAAATAGATACTAATGCGGAAAGAAGCTTGAAATGCCAAAAAGAGCTGAGGTCGTGCTTTAATGGTTAAAAAAGTAGCCATCGGAACTTCTGCCTGGAGAAAGTGGAATAACAAAATAAATACGAATCGCAGCGTCGCGACGTCTACCGGAAACCGAGGACCGCATCGTCCGCCTAAAATCCAGTGGAAAGTGACGCGCGATGCGGCGCAGTAGAACGAGAAATGGAAGAGCAGACCTCCAAGGCGAGCGTGCGCGACAGCGTGCAGGAATTCGCGACAAAGAAGAGGGTCGTGGCCCCAGGCAGCCCGGAAATGTGATATATCCCGAGGACTGTCCTTGGAGTCTCTCGTTGGAGGCTTGGTGCTCGCCTCTCGAGAGTTTCAGTGCACGCATTTTCCGTGAAAACTCGCGAAATCGAGTTGTGTTGTTCTCTCATCCACTTGCGCGAGATCTTACGCGTTTCGTAATTACTCATTCGCTGGCAGCACGAAATTTTCTGGTTTTCATATCTGTATGTAGGATAATGAAGTTATCTTAACTTAAAAAATTAATCAATAATTAGAGTTCCAAATGTTTAAATGTTTTAAAAGGATCAGTTAGTTGTTCGTTAGCAGTCTTTCAAGTAATATCTCAATTTAAAAGAACTATCTAATAATCTTGTAATTGTCATTGATTAATAAATTTCCTACATATATTAATTTTCTGGTTTCCATATCTATATGTAGGATAATGAAGTTATCTTAATTTAAAAATTTAATCAATAATTAAAGTTTCAAGTGTTTAAATGTTTTAAAAGGATCAGTTAGTTTTTCGTTAGCAGTCCTTCAAATAATATCTCAATTTAAAAGAACTATATAATAATCTTGTAATTGTCATTGATTAATAAATTTCCTACATATATTAATTTTCTGGTTTCCATATCTATATGTAGGATAATGAAGTTATCTTAACTTAAAAAATTAATCAATAATTAGAGTTCCAAATGTTTAAATGTTTTAAAAGGATCAGTTAGTTGTTCGTTAGCAGTCCTTCAAGTAATATCTCAATTTAAAAGAACTATATAATAATCTTGTAATTGTCATTGATTAATAAATTTCCTACATATATTAATTTTCTAGCTTCCATATTTATATTATCCTCGTATCTGATGCAGGTTAACAAAAAATAGCGCTTGGAATAACAGTAGAAAGTGTGTTGAGTTTGATCCTTCGAGACTGAATTATGATTCTCTGTGTCCCTTATTGCTCGAGCTACGAAATTTTCTAGCTTCCACATCTATATTATCTTCGTATCTGACGCAAATGAACAAAAAATAGGGCATGGAATAACAGTAAAAAATGTGTTGCGTTTGATCCTTCGAGACTGAATCATGATTCTCTGTGTATATTCCTTATTGCTCGAGCTTTGAAGGAAAACTGTCGCAAAATTATGTGGAAGATACCTGGACGATTTCTAGTTTCCATATCTATATTATCCTCGTATCTTACGCAAGTTAACAAAAAATAGCGTATGAAATAACAATAGAAAGTGTGTTGCTTTTAATTCTTCGAGACTGAATTATGATTCTCTGTGTATATTTCTTATTGCTCGAGCTTTGGAGGAAAACAATCGCAAAATTATGTGGAAGATACCTGAACGATTTGTTAGCCACAATTTTTCCATTTCCAACGAATACGACAATCCTAAGAGAAATGCAGTGTTGTCGAGTAAATAAAAGAATCTGAGACCAAGTCGCTAGAAGGGGTTAAACACCTGGTCATCGAGCACGGATATTAATCGATCGATTGCGTAAAATCGTAGCCAACGATTCGACGTTATTTACGACGTTGTAATTCGTTCCCAGCGCAATTACCGGATTTTCACGCGCCGATTTCAATCGACGCGAAGGGGACCAAGAAATATTTGACCCGCGGTCCGCTGTTTATGTAAATGCTCGCTTTTAAAATGCGCGGCAATAAATATCGCAATTCGTGCATTGATATATTTACAATATTGTTAATCTTTCAATGAACGTTGATAGCCGCTCGATGGTATCGCTCGATTTCATAATCGAACGCTTGCTTTCTCTTTTCTGCACTCCATAAAAACACCAAACGGACCACTGACGAAGACACATTCCTCTACGCGTGACAACGTCTTCATTCGCATATCAACCTATACAAATTAACCCATTCGCTGCCAAGGACGAGTATACTCGTTTTTGGCAGGATGTTAGGCGTTGCCTAAATGCAGTTTTTTACATTTGTATATTTATGTTTGTGGGCACAACAAATTGTTTAATTCACAAGTCAGTATATTATAATATATTGAAAGTAGGACGATTATACTCGTCCTTGGCAGCTAATGGGTTAAACTGCGTACCATGGAACGAAGTAGAGGGTGGAGAACGACGAGAATTGCTCTTGAAAGAAGGTGGAACTTGAAAATTTACTCTACTGTAGCTCTTTAACGATTTTGGAAGTTAAAGAATGTTTTGTAATGAAAGAAGTTGGAACTTGAAAGTTTACTCTACTGCAGGTTTTTTAACGATTTTGGAAGTTAAAGAATGTTTTGTAATGAAAGAAGTTGGAACTTGAAAGTTTACTCTACTGCAGGTTTTTTAACGATTTTGGAAGTTAAAGAATGTTTTGTAATGAAAGAAGTTGGAACTCGAAAATTTACTCTACTGTAGCTCTTTAACGATTTTGGAAGTTAAAGAATGTTTTGTAATGAAAAAAGTTGGAACTTGAAAGTTTACTCTACTGCAGGTTTTTTAACGATTTTGGAAGTTAAAGAATGTTTTGTAATGAAAGAAGTTGGAACTTGAAAGTTTACTCTACTGCAGGTTTCTTAACGATTTTGGAAGTTAAAGAATGTTTTGTAATGAAAGAAGTTGGAACTTGAAAGTTTACTCTACTGCAGGTTTCTTAACGATTTTGGAAGTTAAAGAATGTTTTGTAATGAAAGAAGTTGGAACTTGAAAATTTACTCTACTGTAGCTCTTTAACGATTTTGAAAGTTAAAGAATGTTTTGTAATGAAAGAAGTTGGAACTTGAAAGTTTACTCTACTGCAGGTTTCTTAACGATTTTGGAAGTTAAAGAATGTTTTGTAATGAAAAAAGTTGGAACTTGAAAGTTTACTCTACTGCAGGTTTTTTAACGATTTTGGAAGTTAAAGAATGTTTTGTAATGAAAGAAGTTTGTTCGCCTTTCGACAGCCATCGCGAGGTAAGGTTCGCGTCTACTTCGACGTTTATTAGCCCATTCGCTGCCAAGCCCAGATTATACGAAGCTATTTCCATTGCCATTTATATTTCGAGTGGTATCGTTTACCAAAGTTCTGTCATTTCTTGGTAAAAGTAAGTGTAACGCGAGGATCGTCGACCAGTACCGATTTAATCATACTGACTTGTGAATTAAAAAATTTGTTGTGCCCACAAACATAAATATACAAACGTAAAAACCTGCATTTTTATTATTTCATCCATCTGCGCGATTTACGTACGCAAATACGAAAAAGGATGTCGAGTCCTGTTGCTCTCCCATTGCCAAGGACGAGTACACTCCTCTTTGATTTTATGCATGCAAATGATTACGTATAATAATAATACATGTACTTTTACCAAGAAATGACAGAACATTGGTAAACGATACCACTGCAAATATAAATGGCAATGGAAATAGCTTCGTATAATTTATGTTTGTCAGCGAATGGGTTAAAGATAGTTTCTGAGTTCCACGATAACGCTCCTGTAATTTGTCCCGCAGAAAACGACGTGTAACGCGAGGATCGTCGAGCAGTACCGATTTAATCAATTGTCGAGGACATAACGCGATCCTAACAGGTCAATTATATCGTATCACGGTTCCTATTTCCCCTTATCGAAGCGATCGCGGTACTCCGCTCATTTGTCATTGGTCGATCCTCGCCAGTGTGTCCCGAAAAGGCGTTACACCGTGTCGCGTTTCAATCTCCCCTCTGATCAGAGTCGAACCAGCGGATTCCGCGTGCGCGCGTCTGGTATCTACAAATGGCAGAACAGTATCCGCACGATCGATTCCAATAGCGGTCCGTGAATGCCTGGTTCCTCGAAGCAGCAGCAGCAACAGCAGCAACAGCGAGGAGCAAGCGAGCGTCGTCCTCTCCCTCGCTTTCCACCGGAGCGTTCTCCGCTCGCTGGCGAACGAGCAGGGAAAAATCGTCGACACAATGCTGGCGTTTCCCGGAAGGTAGCCAATGCCCGTAAGCATCGCATTAGAAAAATTGGCGGACATTGTTGTGACCGGTCATTCCGCTTCTAGGAATGCGTGTCTCGCAAATTGCCGCGCTGTTGTCCCCGCGCTGTCTCCGCGCGTTCTTCCGCGCGCGCCTTCCACCCTGCGCCTCCTTCGTGGGATTCGACGCCGTTTCGTTCCGCGAACCGGGACGCAGGTATGCCGATTTTTTTCACGTGGGTGCGCGACGGCCCTGCCGTGCCCTGTGGACGATACCAAAGTCGATATACGCTTCAAGGATACCGCTGCCTCCGCTTGGAAACGCGTTAACAGGTACGCTTCTTGTTTGATTGTTTCGTTACATACGCGAGAAATGGTGTAAAAAAATTGGAGCAATTCGTTTAAATACGAAACAGAGGAATAATAGTGTATTAAGTCCTGCCAGCTTCGAGCGGATACTTGAGCTTCCACTTGGAAACGCGTTAAGAGATACGCTTCTTGTTCGTTTGTTTGATTAAGTTAGGTTAGATATGCAAGAAATGGGATGAAAAAATCGCAGCAATTCGCTTGGAAACGCGTTAAGAGATACGATTCTTGTTTGGTTGTTTCGTTAGATACGCGAGAAATGGTATAAAAAAATTGGAGCAATTCGTTTAAATACGAAACAGAGAAATAACAGTGTATTAAGTCGTGCCATCTTCGAGCGGATACTTGAGAATCCGCTTGGAAACGCGTTAACTCTTTGAGGCACGGCTGGATTAAAGTGTCCCACCTTTTTGATGTATTTCACGGCACGGTGGGACATTTTTAGTCCCACCTCGAAATCTTGCCATACATAAACCTACGTGGCACAGTGGGACTATTCGAGCCGCGCCAAATAAAAACAAATTTAATTAACTATTACTATTTTCTTATGTTTTTACATGATGTTATACATTTATTAGTAAAAACACACCAATTTTGTTTCATTTAAAACCCGACAAAATTCCTGTGCAACATGGGTCTACTTTTGATCTGAAATCCTGAGCCTCAAAGAGTTAAGAGATACGCTTCTTGTTTGGTTGTTTGGTTAAGTTAGATACGCAAGAAGTATCGATGAAAAAATGGCAGCAATTCGCTTAAATACGAAACAGAGGAATAACAGTGTATTAAGTCGTGCCATCTTCGAGTAGATACTTGAATCTCCGCTTGAAAACGCGTTAAGAGATACGCTTCTTGTTTGGTTGTTTGATTAGATACTCGAGAAGTAGGATGAAAAAATGGCAGCAATTTCCTTAAATACGAAACAGAAGAATAATAGTGTATTAAGTCGTGCCATCTTCGAGCGGATGCTTAGCCTATCCTTTCCAATTACCACAGGCAAAAACGATCCCACTAGCGGTTTATTCGATCTAATAAACCATTTCAGAGAACCTCGAGACGGAGGAATGGATTCATTCCTGGGAAGGGAGGCCTGGTCGCTCAGTTTCCTCGAAGAAATTAATGAAACACCGAATAACGTTGCGTACAGCTTATCGAGCGGTCATTACTGGAGCTGGGTACGTTGGACACGGGCTGGTGGCTTAGCAGTGCCTATTAGATCCGTCGCGTATCTCTTCCGCGGAGCTAATAGACCGTCGAAGGCTGATTCCTGTCCGATTTCGCTGCCAATCAGCCGAGGCGAGCGTCCCGCTTGGTGACGCGACGCGACGCGACGCGAACCGCCTGCGTCCTGGGCATGATGCCTCGTCGTGGATCGTAAATCGAGCGGAGACAAGAGTGTCGCGGCTCGCCAGAGTCCTGGGCCACGTCAGCCAATCAGCAACGGGACGAGCCGCTCCGATAAGCGATAAATCACGCGGCTTTCGTTCCGACCGTTCCAGCCTGGAACCACGCGTGTTCCCCAAGTGTTCCCCGCAATTAGTGTCAGCCCACCTCCTGATCGATCGTTCCTCCGCGGATTCTTCGCCGCGAGACCACGGACCCTGCCTACGGGACCGACGCGACGGCATCCTGACCCACGCCAACGCGAGCACTGACGACTCTGTTCCTCGAACTCTTTACGATCGCTCGTTTCCACGATCCTGGACATCTGTGGACAGTTCTCGTATACTGTCGCGAGAGTTTTCACGTCGAAATCGGGAATTTAGGGTGTTTGATCGAACGCGACGGCATCCTGACCCACGCCAACGCGAGCACTGACGACTCTGTTCCTCGAACTCTTTACGATCGCTCGTTTCCACGATCCTGGACATCTGTGGACAGTTCTCGTCTACTGTTGCGAGGATTTTCACGTTGAAATCGGGAATTTAGGGTGTTTGATCGAACGCGACGACATTCTGACCCACGCCAACGCGAGCACTGACGACTCTGTTCCTCGAACTCTTTACGATCGCTCGTTTCCACGATCCTGGACAACTGTGGATTGCTCTACTCTGTTGTGAGAATTTTCACGTTGGAATCGGGAATTTAGGGTGATTGGTCGATTAACTACTGTGCACTGCGATCGAACTTGTCTTTTGCATTGGCAAACTAAAGTTGTGAGAACGCGGAGACGATTTTCACGTCGAAATCGGGAATTAAGGATGTTTGGTCGATGAACTACTGTGCGCTGCGATCGAACTTGTCTTTTGGCAAACTGAAGTTGTGAGAACGCGGGGAAATGATCGTCGATGGTTCGAGTGTTGCGATTTTCACGTCGAAACTGGAAATTAAGGATTTTTAGTCAATAAACTACTGTGCACAGCGATCAAATTTGTCTTTTGGTTTGGTAAACTAAAGTTGTGAGAACGCAGAAACGATTTTCACGTCGAAATCGGGAATTAAGGATGTTTGGTCGATGAACTACTGTGCGCTGCGATCGAACTTGCCTTTTGGCAAACTGAAGTTGTGAGAACGCGGGGAAATGATCGTCGAAAGTTCGAGCGCCGCGATTTTCACGTCGAAATCGGAAATTAAGGATATTTAGTCAATAAACAACTGTGCGCAGCGATCGAACTTGTCTTTTGGCAAACTAAAATTGTGAGAACACTGAGAAATGATCGTTAAAGGTTCGAGTGCCGCGATTCTCACATCGAAACCAGAAATTAAGGACGTTTAATCAATAAACTACTGTGTAAGTAGAGAGAACGCGAAGAAATAATCGTCAAACAGCAAAGGATCGATAATTACCAAAAGACAGTGTTTCCACAGCTTGCACCGCCCTTTCTCTGACTCTAAATAACAATTTGCACAGTCCACAGCGTTGCACCTACACATTCAGTCTCTGCAATCGCGACAAGTGTTCGCAACCGATCAATCGCTCGCTAAAACCAGCTGCGCAACTCTGCGCAACGCGACACACACTCCAGGACGAAATGGAAAGTTGCTCGGGGTTGATTTTCTCCGCGAGACATTTCCTCGCGCCTTCGCTGCGAGATCGCAGCCATTCAAATTTCAACTAGCCACGCGCGACACTTAAATTATTGGAACGCGTTGTCCATTCAACGAAAGAAAAAAAAAAAGAAAAAAAACGACGAACAGGAAACGCGAGGCTCGCCGCGTTCGATCGACGCAACCAACCGCTCGATCGCCAAAGGCGCACGCGCGCGTTCAAAGCAGAACGGCGGCAATTACCACGCGCTATCGATATCGATCTAACGATACACGATGTTTTACACTTCCATAGTCCCTCTCTCTCTCTCTCCTCCCTATTACGTAACGTTATATGAAATATAGCCAGTCGTAAAACGTACTCCTCGACGCTCGTTTCTATTTACCAGCCGCATTCGTCGCGTGGAATCGTAATAGAATCGTAGAGCCGTTCACCAGCAGCGTGTCGTAACGCGGAACGAGAGGGACCAGGGATCTAACGGGCGGTCGAATAATTAAGGGAGCGAATCTGCTGGGAAATCGACGCGACGAGAGATCTCGTACGCCTCTGCCGCGGTCTAATTCGTCCATACGCGGCGATTCCACAGAGAGCTGAGCGTGTCTCTGCTGTATCCATCACGCGTCTATCCATATTACGCGCTGGCATCGTCACGAGCCGTCCGTCTCGATCTATCGATCCAATAGCATTAGAAACCATAAACCCTGGGCCCTGGCCTACTGGCTTCTAATCGCGGGCCTGTCCACCTGGTGAAATATCACTGGGACGCGCGGCGGGGCGCGCCATTGATTCGACCGCCGCCAGTAAATCTCCGCGGCGGGCGAAATTAAGTCATCGTTTGATAAATCGCGGCGATCCGTCGCGCCTTATTTCCAACGCGAGAGACGTCCGAATCAATTACACGCGGACCCGCGACGCTCATTTTTACGCGTGCCCGCGGTGCACGATAAACACCGGCAAATTTCAGGGGATAACGCGTCCCTGACGGACCATTGATCACCACTCAGACGTGGTAACCATCGATGCGAGCCTCGCATAAATCGTACGGTGATCAGAGGTTGTCGCGTGTACCCGCGACACGATCTTTCCAGCGATAAATTAAAAAAACTGCACCCTTCGAAAATTGCAATTCTGCTTCTGGACGAGAGTAACGGTTGTCTGGCGTGGATCTCGCTCAAAGTCGGATCAAACGTCGATGGATGGATTCTTAGAATCACTCCACGGACATAAGGCATTGCGAATTGTCTGGTTGGCTTTTCAGCGATAAATTAAAAAAGCTACTCCCTTCGAAAATTGCAATTCTGCTTCTGGACGAGAGTAACGGTTGTCTGGCGTGGATCTCGCTCAAAGTCGGATCAAACGTCGATGGATGGATTCTTAGAATCACTCCACGGACATAAGGCATTGCGAATTGTCTGGTTGGCTTTTCAGCGATAAATTAAAAAAGCTACTCCCTTCGAAAATTGCAATTCTGCTTCTGGACGAGAGTAACGGTTGTCTGGCGTGGATCTCGTTCAAAGTCGGATCAAACGTCGATGGATGGATTCTTAGAATCACTCCACGGACATAAGGCATTGCGAATTGTCTGGTTGGCTTTCCAGCGATAAATTAAAAAAGCTACTCCCTTCGAAAATTGCAATTCTGCTTCTGGATGAGAGTAACGGTTGTCTGGCGTGGATCTCGTTCAAAGTCAGATCAAACGTCGATGGATGGAGTCCTGGAATCGCTACACGGACACAGGACATTCTGAATTGTCTGGTTGGCTTTCCAGTGGTAAATTAAAAAAGCTGCACCCTTCGAAAATTGCAATTCTGCTTCTGGACGAGAGTAACGGTTGTCTGGCGTGGATCTCGTTCAAAGTCGGATCAAACGTCGATGGATGGAGTCCTGAAATCGCTACACGGACACAGGGCATTGCGAATTGTCTGCTTGGCTTTCCAGCGATAAATTAAAAAAACTGCACCCTTCGAAAATTGCAATTCTGCTTCTGGATGAGAGTAACGGTTGTCTGGCGTGGATCTCGTTCAAAGTCAGATCAAACGTCGATGGATGAAGTCCTGGAATCGCTACACGGACACAGGGCATTCCGAATTGTCTGGTTGGCTGAGGAGGGACCAAGCTGGTCAACTCGCGAGACGCAATGCGACGCGGGTCGATGGAAAAGGTGGCCAGAAGGGAGGAAGATCGACGATCGTTAGAATTCCATTCCGATGAAAGGGACGCTCGAAATGTTTGCCGCCAACTAATGTTCGCTGCTTTCATCGATGCATTCTAGTTCCAGCTTAGCAGGTAGAATTGTAAATGAAATTTTACGTGATGCACGTCCTAACTTGGTGCTTTGGGAATGCAATTTTTATGAGACGCAGGACGAATCAAAGTTTCGAGTTTCTTGTACAAGTACAACGCAGTTGTCATACAACGTGATACAAATTAATCAACAAATGTGCGCTGCTTCCATCAATCGACAATGCATTCTAGTTTCAGCTTAGCGGATAGAACTGCAAATGGAATTTTTCGTGATGCACGTCCTAACTTGGTGCTTTGGGAATGCAATTTTTATGAGACGCAGGACGAATCAAAGTTTCGAGTTTCTTGTACAAGTACAACGCAGTTGTCATACAACGTGATACAAATTAATCAACAAATGTCCGCTGCTTCCATCAATCGACGATGCATTCTAGTTTCAGCTTAGCGGATAGAACTGCAAATGGAATTTTACGTGATGCACGTCCTGACTTGGTGTTTTGAGAATGCAATTTTCATGAAACTCAGAACGAATCAAAGTTTCGAGTTTCTTATACAAATTAATCGCGTAAAATAACGAAATCCGTCGCTCTTGTACAACGTTGCAGTTACCATGCAACGTGATACAAATTAATCAACAAATGTCCGCTGCTTTCATCGATCGACGATGCATTCCAGTTCCAGCTTAGCGGATAGAACTGCAAATAGAATTTTACGTGATGCTTTGAGAATGCAATTTTCATAAAACGCAGAACGAATCAAAGTTTCGAGTTTCTTGTACAAATTAATCGCGTAAAATAGCGAAATCCGTCGCATCGCGTGCAAGAGAGCTACGCAACGAGATGGAACAATAATTCTGGGCTGCCTTTTCTCTCGTTTCCACCTCGCGACTGCAGCAGCGACCAAAGACCTTTTTCTGGAGCCGCGGGCGCAATATCTGGACGTATTACGTATTACGAGAGGGAGCCTCGATGCCCAACAACTGGAGCTCCTCATGCCACTCCCACCGTATAATCAGGCTTCTTGGCCCGCCACTGCTGGATAATGGCTTACGCGCTCTGCTTCTGCCTTTTTCTCGTCCTCCCCCCTGGCAGCCACCCTCCCCGTCCGACCTCAACAACCGCGTGGCCCTGTTTTTCTTTACATCGTTTCCTTCCCTTCGCGGCGTCGATTCGCTCTCCTTCTCTTCTGACCGCTCTCTCTCTCTCTCTTACTCTCTCTCTCTCTCTCTCTCTCTCTCTCTCTCTCTCTCTCTCTCTCTCTCTCTGTGTACATCTCTTCACGCGCTGCAACCAATAAAAGCGGTTTCGGTAATGAGCGGTTGCTCGCGTCTACTTCTCCGTCGCTTTCAATGCACTCGAGTTCCCTACGTGCACGCCACGCGAGATCCCACCGATGGCTTCCACCGTTTCCGGCTCTGGAAAGTGAAATTCGCTGGCAATTGCGATGGATCTTGTGGCTCCTGCTGTCCAACGCAGATATGCAGACGAATTTTTTCAGTTAGAGAGTTGTCAAGCATTGAACTTCTGCAGAGGAGTTGGACAATCAGTAAGCAGTTTAATTAGAATTTTCGTAAATTATATTTCTATAATTCTATATACGGCTCTGTAAAGTGAAATCCACTGACAATTGCGATAGCTCCTGCTGTCCAACGCAGATATGCAGACGAATGTGGTTTTTATTTAGAGAGTCGCCAAGCATTGGACTTCTGCAGAGGGGTTGGACAATCGTCGCAATTTAATTAGAATTTTCGTAAATTATATTTCTATAATTCTATATACGGCTCTGGAAAGTGAAATTCGCTGGCAATTGCGATGGATCTGTGGCTCCTGCTGTCCAACGCAGATATGCAGACGAATTTTTTCAGTTAGAGGGTTGTCAAGCATTGAACTTCTGCAGATGGGTTGGACAATCTTCGCAATTCAATTAGAATTTCCATAAATTGTATTTCTATAATTCTATATACGATGGCTTCGACAGTTTCCGGCTCTGAAAAGTAAAATCCGCTGACAATTGCGATAGCTCTTGTCGTCCAACGCAGATATGCAAACAAATTTTTTCATTTAGAAAGTTGTCAAGCATTGGACTTCTACAGAAGGGTTGGCCAATCGTCGCAATTTAATTAGAATTTTCGTAAATTATATTTCTATAATTCTTATACGGCTCTGTAAAGTGAAATCCACTGACAATTGGTTCGTAGCGTCGAACGCAGATATGCAGACGAATGTGTTTTTTATTTAGACTTGCCAAGCATTGAACTTCTGCAGAGGGGTTGGACAATCGTCGCAATTTAATTAGAATTTTCGTAAATTATCTTTCTATAATTCTGTATATACGCTTGTTGAAGTATTTTTTATTTAGAGAGTTGTCAAGCATTGAACTTCTGCAGAGGGGTTGGACAATCGTCGCAATGTAATTACAACTTTCCTAAATTATATTTCTATAATTCTATATATATATATACGTTTTCTGAAGTAGTTAGTCGTAAAGCGTACTTGTCGTCGGAATGTTAATTAGACGCCATTTCTTTGGCGAGCTGTTGACGTAACGAGTGGTCGGCTGTATCAATCAAGGGGCGAAGAAGAAATTGTACCGTTCAGAAACTCAATTTTAACGTCGAACAGGGCGGAAGGCGTAGAAAAATCGCCGCGGTCACGGTTGAGGCATCGTTGAATTTTCGTCTGACAGTCTATTTGTTAAAACGGCCCGGTTTAAACGGCTCGCGAACCACTGGCGAGAGAGAATATCCCTCGGTTCGCTGCAACGTCCGTGTTTTTCGAGCAATCTGTCTTGCGTTCACCGTGACTTATTGCTTCGCTGGCTGGGCCCGTTACTGTAATCTGGACGTCGTTAAACCGGGATTAATTTTCAATTAAACGGTTTATCGAATTTAGAAATAGCTGCTGCTCGATGCTCCGTGTCAGTTTGACGATGCAACAACAGCTTATTACGAGCACCTTAACGCTTAATAGATGGATTGTTTTCTCTCTGCCCTTCTTGGTTTCCATCGTCGCTATTAACTTTGTGGTGGCCCTTTAACTCTCGCCATTAAAGGGTCAGCACCCTTTACACTTTCTTGAAAGTACCTGATGACCTATCCTTTCCAATCTATAGAAGTTCTGACCTGTCCCTAATATCCCAGCGTCTAAGGCAGGGATAATAATCTAAAATATCTATAATAAATAGATCTAAATGATCTAATAATCTAAAATAGAATTAAGAGCATAGCTTGAGTAATAAGTCGATAAGATAGAATATAATAAGAATAGACTTAAGATTGAATGCTTGCAAAAGTAGAATAAAACTAGTATTTAAGTCAAATGTTTGCGCTGTTTTACACCTCTCGCCGTATATTTAAATTTTGATTATACTATCTAAGAAAAAAAAAGCAACAAACAACACACGCAAACCAAAAAAGTCGACCTAGACAATTAGAACATAAACTAAGTTAGATTAAGCGTTTATATAACTCACAAAAATGTAATTCCTGGCATAAACAATAAACGTATTTACAAAAAAAAAAGGCACTGATGAGTCTCTTTTCCTTCCTTCTTTCCTCTTCTATTCTATAGCAAACCAAAGCATAGTCGCTTCAACTTTATTTACTATTTTATTCGTTACGTTACGCATAGCTTGAAGAACTCGCATGGATCCCTTGAAATTTTCAATACGCTAACCCATAGCTCAAAGATTCTCCATCGATGATTCTGTGTACACAACTGCTCAAGATGAGTCAGTATTTCACCTCCTACGAACTTCGATAACCAAAATTGTGACCAATCTTTTTCTCTTTCTCTCCCACGTCCGCTTACTCCAGTTCTCGATTCGCGACACCAGCCGATCGCTCCAAACGAAAGCAAAAAAAAAATAAAATAAAAAAGGAAATTACATCCTCCGCAGCCTCTTCATAGCTTGAAGAACTCCCTTGAAATTTTCAATACGCTAACCCATAGCTCATAGATCCTCCACAGCCTCTTCATAGATTGAAGAACTCCCTTGAAATTTTCAATACGCTAACCCATAGCTCATAGATCCTCCACAGCCTCTTCATAGCTTGAAGAAGTCCCTTGAAATTTTCAATACGCTAACCCATAGCTCATAGATCCTCCACCAACGATTCAAGGTACACAACTGCTCAAGATGACTCAGTATTTCACCTCCTACGAACTTCGATAACCAAAATTGTGACCAATCTTTTTCTTTCTCTCTCTCACGTCCGCTTACTCCAGTTTTCGATTTGCGACACCAAACGAAAGCAAAATAAAAAAGAAAAAAGAGAATTACATCCTCCGTAGCCTGTTCATAGTTTGAAGAATTCGCATGGATCCTTTGAAATTTTCAACATCCTAACTGCTCAAGATGACTCAGTATTTCACCTCCTACGAACATCGATAACCAAAATCGTGACAACCCATTCGATTATCCAATCTTTCTCTCTCTCTCTCTCACGTCCGCTTACTCCAGTTCTCGATTCGCGACACCATCCGATCGCTCCAAACGAAAGCAAAAAAAAAAGAAAAGAAAAAAGGGAATTACATCCTCCGCAGCCTCTTCCACACCTTGGAGCCGGTCTGGCGTCGCCTTTGGTCCGCGTTCGCTCTCCGAAACGAAGAGAGAGAGGGCCCTGGTCGCGTTACGAACCCGGGCGAAATTTCTTGCGGCGGCCCCCTTGTTTTTATTGACATTCCGCGGGCCCCGATTCGGGGGATACTTAAGGAGGCCCCGAGGGTGGTAATTCGAGAACCGTAAGGTGTTTCGGGATCGCCGCACCGGAGCATTCGATACCAGGCCTGCGGAGGCGGACGATACTTTTTCCCCCGCGCGCAGCAGACGCGATACGTCAAACCTCGTCCACCCGTGGATTCCGTCGGTAATCCGGTCGGATCGGATTACTACGCCCATAATACGTGAATCGTGATACGCCCGCGTGATATTCCCTGCGAGGGGCTGCGTACGGTGAACCTCGCACGCCACGATCGCTCACGGGACGTACCTGTCGCGTCGCGAGGACGACCAAGCCCTCCAACCGATCGCAGAGACTACTTTTATGGTTACGCGTTTCGTTTGTCGATCGATGGAGCAACGGCGCGAGTTGAACTCGCGAGGGAAGTCAGTATCGCGGGTGGAAGTCAGCGAAGTTTGGAGAACGTGGAACTTTTGGGATAACGAGTGATACTTTTGCGATCGATCGAGGGATTTCAGTGAAATCTGGAAAACAGATGGAATATGGTATTCCAAAAGTACCAATGAGATTTTTAATTTAATTCAGCGAACCACGCATCTTGCGAGTGAAACCTTCCTTTGGGATTAGCGAGCCACGTATCTTGGGAATAAAACCTTTCTTTGGGATTTGAAACGTGTTTTACTTGATTCCCTCGACTGTTCAACCTGGCATCCAACATTTATACGGAAACGTAAGAAATTTCCCTAATGAAAGACGCTGTGTATTACGATTCATCAAGCGATTCGAACGTCGCGAATTGAACTCGCGAGGAAACTCGCGTTTCGCGGGTGGAAATCAGCGAAGTTTGGAGAACGTGGACCTTTTGGGGTAACGAGTGGTATTTTTGCGATCGATCGAGGGATTTCTAATTTAAAAGATAATAAGAGAGATTTTTTATTTAATTCAGCGAACCACGCACCCTGTGAATGAAACCTTTTTTCGAATGGCGCGAATTGAACTCGCGAGGAAACTCGCGGCTCGCGGGTGGAAATCAGCGAAGTTTGGAGAACGCACATCTTTTGTGGTAACGAGCGATATTTTTGCGAACGATCGAGGGATTTCTAATTTAAGAGATAATAAGAGAGATTTTTTATTTAATTCAGCGAACCACGCACCCTGTGAATGAAACCTTTTTTCGAGCGGCGCGAATTGAACTCGCGAGGAAAGTCAGTATCGCGGGTGGAAGTCAGCGAAGTTTGGAGAACGTGGACCTTTTGAGGTAATGAGTGGTATCTTTGCGATCAATCGAGGGATTTCAGTAAAATCTGGAAAATAGGTGGTATACGGTATTTCAAAGATATGAATATGAAATTTTTAATTTAATTCAGCGAACCACGCATCTTGTGAATAAAACCTTTCTCTGGGATTTGAAACGTGTTTCACTTGATTCCCTCGACTGTTCAAATTTCCCTAATGAAAAACACTGTGTATTACGATAATACTATTATTCATTGAGCGATTCGAACGGCGCGAGTTGAACTCGCGAGTAGAAGTTAGCGAAGTTTGGAGAACCTGGACTTTTTGGTGTAACGAGTGGTATCTTTGCGATCGATCGAGGGATTTCAGTGGAATTTCAGAAAAAGATGGTATATGGTATTTCAAAAGTACGAATATGAAATTTTTAATTTAATTCAGCGAACCACACACCTTGCGAATAAAACCTTTCTCTGGGATTTTAAACGTGTTTTACTTGATTCCCTCGACTGTTCAACCTGGAATCCAACATTTACACGGAAACGTAAGAAATTTCCCTAACGAAAGACGCTCGAGTTGAACTCTTGCGGGTGGAAGTCAACGTAGTTTGGAGAACGTGGACCTTTTGGGGTAACGAGTGATATCTTTGCGAACGATCGAGGGATTTCAGTGGAATTTGAAAAAAAAGATGGTATATGGTATTCCAGAAGTACGAATATGAAATTTTTAATTTAATTCAACGAACCACGTACCTTGTGAACAAAACCTTTCTTTAATGAATCCAACATTTATACGAAAACGTAAGAAAAAGAGGAATTCAGAAGCTTATTCGACGATCATCCCTCCACCCTGGTAATTTCCCTAATGAAACACGCTGTGTATTACGATGATACTATTCATCGAGCGATTCGAACGGCGCTCGATCATTTCGCAGCGTTCTAAACCATCGATCCGTCGCTGAAAGCGTGTCGCTGATGAGCTACAGGCACGAGTCATCGTATAATTGAATGTATTGCCCATTACGCGTACCAATACGCGCGTAAACATTAGTACGAGCGTGATGGACAATTAGCCGCGATAAAAATGCTGATAATTCGACACTTTTATTCCCTGCTGGCGTTGAATGATTTCTAAAACCGAATCTAATGAGAGAGCAACGCGTTTCAAGTGGAATACACGGTGTTTGGAGATAATTGAGGGCTACGTGGAGGGTTTTCACCTCGCTCGCGTCGAACAATCGTTACTCGACGAATGGAAATGAACGTCGACGCGCGTTTGAACCGGCAGGCAATAAAGGGACGAGGAATAACTCGAATCGAACCGTCTACCGCGCACGGTTGTATGCTAATCTAATCCCGATAGAAGCTACGAAGTTGCCATCGTCCTACGCTCCGCGGTGGGTCATTGAATTCCGTGGTGTTTCTTCATTATCTCATTGAATACTAACAGCTTGACGGTGTTTCCTCATCGGCCGTTTCTTCCGCCTCCTTTGCATACGCCACAGACGATCCACGATCGTAATGGCCTCCCCGTATTTACTCGTTAATACCTAGTATGCAAACGCGCGCCACACCCTCAGAAAAATCGGCTGCGAGGTCAGGAACTGGGCCTGAAACGACGTCGCGACCCGCTCGATTCGACGCGGAAATTCAGAGAACGCGACGCGAGAGTTTGTGACGTTTTCTCGCACGAACGCCATTTTCGACTGACGCGGTGACTTCGATGCTTCGCCTCGGTTCGAGAACGAAACTTTTCCAATCAAATTTCTTCGTTAAACTAAGGTTCATCGTAACGATACAGTACTGCAATGTGCGACGATTATGCTGTTGCTTACACGAGTACAGTGGAATTAATTTTCCAACGAAATTTCTTCGTTAAACAAAGGTTCATCGTAATAATACAGCACTGCAATGTGTGACGGATAATACTGTTCCTTACACGAGTACATTGGAATTAAGTGTTTGATGATTAGATTATAATTTTTCTTCAAGATACGATACGCGCATTTTAACTGCAACAATTTACTTTAATAATTAATTATATAATTCAGTATGGTACGTCTTAAAATTTGCGAAAGCCACTATAGTGGCGCGTCGTACAGAAAGATGACATTCGCTAAAATCACTATAATGGCCCATCGTACGGAAAAATTACATCCACGAAAGCCACTATAGTAACGCAAAGTGCCTAAAAGCACTAAACAAAGTTTCATCGCATCTTTGTAACAGAAACGAGAGAGAATCTCAACGAGTCGAACTTCCTTTTCCTAGCAAAGACAATCGTTTCGAGAACATCGAATTATCGCGGTTCGCAATTACCATTTCGAGCGCTAATGACTACATCGACAGCAATGTGTGACGGATAATACTGTCCCTTAACACTTAATTCCACTGTACTCAAGTGTTCGATGATTAGATTATAATTTTTCTTCAAGATACGATACGCGTATTTTAACTGCAACAATTTACTTTAATAATTAATTATATAATTCAGTGTGGTACGTTTTAAAATTTGCGAAAGCCACTATAGTGGCGCGTCGTACAGAAAAATTACATCCACGAAAGCCACTATAATGGCACATCGTACAAAAAGATGGCATTCGCTAAAATCACTATAGTGGCGCGTCGTACAGAAATATGGCATTCGCTAAAATCACTATAGTGGCGCGTCGTACAGAAAAATTACATCCACAAAAGCCACTATAGTAACGCAAAGTGCCTAAAAGCACTAAACAAAGTTTCATCGCATCTTTGTAACAGAAACGAGAGAGAATCTCAACGAGTCGAAATCTTCTTTTTCCTAGCAAAGACAATCGTTTCGAGGACATCGAATTATCGCGATTCGCAATTACCATTTCGAGCGCTAATGGCTACATCGCGAACGATGAATTTTCAACGAGAGATATCGGTTGGTACTCGACGGCCCGTGACAAGCGAACACTTCTCTATTACTGGAAGAATGGCGTCGTGGCACGTCCAACACGTGAGTCTGTTACGTGTTCGTGTAATTCGTGACCGACCGTTACAAGGCCTTTCCCCGATCGACTCGCACCGTGGGCCGTTACGACTACGTACAGAGAGGATGCACCGGCATTCGACCCGAGAGATGCACTCGGTTGCACGCGAGGGACGATAGTTTCTCAGGTGACCGTGGCTCCCGAGAATTCATTCATGCACGCGAGGGGGGTTCACTACTGTCGCCACTGCACACATACAAGTCAATGGGATGCCAAACTTCCGGTAGACATTTTCCGTTTCGCGATAATGCAACATCGTTGCCTACGAAAGCTGGGATTCGAGTTATTTCCGATGTAAACTGTGATTAACGCATTGCTCACTGGTCGCGAGTTAACTCGTGTTTTCGTGGCCAAGTAAAAAGCGTCTAAATATGTGTAATATTTATCTATTTATCTATCTAAATATGTATAATATTTTTTTTAATTTATATTTAATTCCTTTATCAAAAATTTAACTTTTGAGAGACGGTTGGAAGCATCCACTTTTGTATTGTTGGCAAAATGCTGACTGGTCACGAGTTAACTCGTGTTTTCGTGGCCAAATACTGTCTAAATATGTATAATATTTATCTATTTATCTATCTAAATATATATATTATTTTTTTTAATTTATATTTAATTCTTTTATCAAAAATTCTACCTTTGAGAGACGGTTAGAAGCATCCACTTTTGTATTGTCGACAAAATGCAACATTCTCAACAGAATTTGAAATCTGTTTCTATTCATAATTTTCCACGGGGATGTTTGAATGAACAATGGATTTTTAAACCAATACAGATACAAAGATGCGAGCTTTACTAATTCAGTCCAAAAACTTCTTTATTTCGTCCTTATCTGTTGGAACCCACTTTTCAACACGTTTGGAAGCGATTGTTTATCCGTCACATAAAAGAAGTAAAAATCTTCCACTGTGCTACAATTTTGCATTTCTTCATGAGCGAGTTTGGATCGCTCGCGGATCAAACCAATCATTTGGATCACTTGTTTCAATATTCCTTAGTTGATGACCACTCAGGAATAAAATCATAATAAACTTTTTTCCACATCTTTATTATTTCCACGACGCACTGTTGGAAATCTTTTAGTGTAATTATTTGGTTTGCATACCTCGAGTTGTGTCTCGCAAAACTTGTGGTGCACCATTACACGTAGGTGATTGTTATACCTTTTATCGTACGAAAAAGAAATATTAAGAGTTGAATAATAAATAAAATTTATTAGGGGAATTTTAACATTTATTAAAGGAAATTTTCAGAAAAGTTGCTGCTCAACAATGTGTTAAGTTGAGCTATATATATTCGAAGCTATGCTGTAAGCAAATTTAAAGCGTTTTATCCTGGGCGTTAAGAATTGTATTTGACCTCCAATTTTCCACTGTTCGTTCAAGCATTCGCAATAAATGATTATTAAGAAAATTTGTTCGAGAAGTTAGTAATTTTATTTTGCAAGTTTGAAATGTTCATCGAAATTTCGAAATTCTAACGATCGTCGAACATTGCAGCCCTCAATTAATTCCCCGTGCCGTATGGTTCTCGCCTGCGCACCCGTTCCGTCGTCCTACACGACCCTTAAGGCGCATCCACACGCACGTCTGCTTAAGGAAACTTGCGCGTGCCTCGTTCTTCTTCACCTTCAATTAATGTCCACTCATTCTCAATTAATCCGCACTGTCTGTATCGATTATTGCATACCACTTGTCGCTCCGCGGATCTGGCTTACTGTTAAAGGCTCGTCTTAACGAACCAACGGCGTAAAAAGCCTGGACTTGACGCACCGATACGTCCGGTCGAAGTATAGATTCCGATGTTTTCTTGCCTCGTTCGATGAAACTGGCGAGTGGACAGGATCCTATTCCCGTCAGGAAGTTCGCGAAATGATCGCGTGTTCCGAGTAGAAGCTGGAGAACGTCGCGCAGGCGTGTTTCACATGGAGAACCCCATAAAATCCACGTGGAACCGCTCGAATACGTCCCCACTCTCGTCCTTATTTTTTCTAACAATCCCCCCTCCATCGCGATGATCCAATTTATGATGATCGTTCGCGAGCAGAGCCGCTCACTTCGGGCTACGTAAACAGCAGGTGACTGATTCGACGAATCGGTAGTCGTATTTTCGCGAAAGCCGACCTGACGAGCCAAATAATTCATCCCTGAAAAGGTTAATCGCAGCGGGGACCGGGGCTTCTTTCGCTTCCGGCGCAGGGAAGAGGGAAAAACGAGCAGCAAACGGGACCAGCGGAGGATGAGGTCGACGACGACGACGAAGAAGAGGCAGAAGAAGAAGAGGAGGAGGAGGAGGAAGAACGAGGGCAGACAGAGGGGGTGCTGGGTTGGAACTTTTCGGTATTTCGCTCACGCACGCTCGCACGCAATCACGCACGCACTCGCTCACGCAATAAGAACGTTTCGCGAGAGGAGATTGCTCTCGTTCCTAAGCTCGCGTTTCGACCCACTGCCTTTATTCCGTTCTATTAATCGTCCCCACCTCTCGTTAACGAGGGAACACAGCGAGTAATCCTCGAATTTCATTAATTCGAGGAGGGACAGACGTGACGAAAAATATGAGGAACGAAACGTGGATTCTGTAACGGCAACTGAGAGCAGATTCGTAGAGGAAATGACCGCGAGTATGCGGTTCTTGTTCGCGGTTCTCTGTCGCGTAGGGCGCTTCATTAGTCAGTGTGCACGGTTGCTTTTTAGTTCGAAACGGTGGATGAGCGTATTACGATTTATATGACAGTGGCCGGTTAAATAAGAACGAGACACTTCCACAAACGATCAGACGATTTCCCTTTTAAAGAACTCACTCTCATTAAAGTCTCCTGGATACCTAAAACTCATACGTTTCTACGTTCCTTCCCTTAATACGTACCCACGTGCGGGCAAAAAGCAAAGTAGACGATTTTACTTCTTTATCATCAACCCCCTCGACCTAAATCAATTTCTATAGCCGATCGGTTATAATGGCTCCGTCTGTCTTTTCCGTAAACGACGCTACGGCTACCTGGAACGCGATAATGGACCTTCGCATAACCGTGCGCTACGGGATCGAACTCTTAACCAGTTGACTGCGGAATTTAGTTTCAGAAATCGTCTACAAAGCGTGTAAGTAATTCAAATCGAGCGATGACGAGAATACGCGTCAAGCGCAGGGAAATACTCCTATTATACATTTCACGAGAAAAGTAAAAGGAGGAAGGCTTTTACATTTTTATTTGACAAGAATTATACTCACCAATCGCAAGAAAATAAAGTTTTGGTTCGACGTGTATACACGTCGAGAGCAGTTAACTGGTTAGTAACGAGTGAACTTGGGATGGTTCGCTTGGTCCTTTAAAAAATACTCGCGTTAATAATAATATTCTTCTCTCTTTCGAGGAAGTTCCACAATTTCTTTTTCTAATCGACGCTATAGAAACGAGCTCTCTCAAGATGAAACTTGGACAGATCAATTTGCCAGCCCAAAACCCTTTTAACACGCGAACTTAAGAAACAAAAATTCCATACAGTCGTTTTCGATTTCGAGAAATATGCAATTATCGCTGGTACAATAAAATTAGATCACAAATTCTCGCGCTGTTTCTAATCGACCCTATCGAAACGAGTTCTCTCAAGATGAAACCTGGACAAATCGATTTGCCAGCCCAAAACCCTTCTAAAACGCAAACTTAAGAAGAAAGATCCATATAGTCGTTTTCGATTTCGAGAAGCATACAATTATCGCTGGTACAATAAAATTAGATCACAAATTCTTGCGCTTTTTCTAATCGACGCTATAGAAACGAGCTCTCTCAAGATGAAACTTGGATAGATCGATTTGCCAGCCCAAAACCCTTCTAAAACGCAAACTTAAGAAGAAAGATCCATATAGTCGTTTTCGATTTCGAGAATCATACAATTATCGCTTGTACAATAAAATTAGATCACAAATTCTTGCGCTTTTTCTAATCAACCCTATCGAAACGAGTTCTCTCAAGATGAGACGACAGTTCGATTTGCAGTCCAAAATCCTTCTAACACTTGAACTTAAGAAAAGAGATCCATATAGTCATTTTCAATTTCGAGAAACATACAATTATCGCTGGTACAATAAGATTAGATCACGAATTCTTGCGCTCGACTATCGCAAGGTGAATCTCTAAGCAGTCGCCTGATGGAAACCCGCATGGAAAGCTCTCGTCTGGCGTCGAGCGAACAATGGAGCAGCGTTTCTTGGCCGGATAAATCAGTTCGGCAGCGGACTTAGGGCGTGCAGTGCGTAACGAAAAGTCAACGCTACCATAAACCAGGATTATGATCGCGATAACGGTGTATCGAAAGTCGCGGTGCCAAGCAAATTAGCGGGAAATACCGGAACGCGGTAATTTAGATTAGGAGCAACGCGAGGCCGCGCAATTAAACGTGAAATAGAGGGGCCCGCTGGAATTTCTAACTAATAAGAGACGATAAGAGGGGCCGGAGGGGGGCCCTGGCGCGGCTCGTACATCAGATCGAACCCACGCACCGCGGAGCAATTTCATTTCCAACGCGCGGCACGTACGGGCAGATTATCAGAATGTTGCAGGCCAGCATCTCGCGGCCGCGATCTCTTTCTCTCCCGCCCCTCTCTTTGCCTCTCGCTTCACCCTGCCCCATGCGGTGGTATCCAGACGGACTATCGTCTCGCGTGATACCACCGCGACCAAACGGATCCACGGTCACCTGTTGCGCCGTGAAATCTAATTCGGAAATTGAAATCGCGCTCGCTGAGTTCGCGCTGCGAGACTCGTTGTTTATTGCGGATTTATGGTGAACGCGCCTTCCTCGCATTATTTCGATGCGCCAACGTAGACGCAAGAATGAGTATTGCGTTAACATTTGATGGACGGGTCCAAGATTTCCTTCTCGCGAATTGATCGACTTTCATGTTTTTATTTCTTCGATGATATTGCATCGTTTAATGTTCGTTGAAGACAGAGAAACTGTGGTTGAAAAATCATCCAATTTATGGCGAATGCGCTTTCCTTGGATTATTTCGATGCGCCAATGTAGAAACGAGAGTGAGTATTGTGTTAAAATTTCATCCCTTCTCGCGACTTGATCGACTTTCATTTTTATTTCTTCAATGATATTGCATCGTTTAGTGTTCGTTGGAGATAGAGAAACGGTGGTTGAAAAATCGTTCAATTTGTGGTGAACGCGCATTTCTAGGATTTTTTTGATGCGCCAACGTAGACGCAAGAGTATTGTGTTAACATTTGATGGATGAGTCGCGTAACGTTCTTCCATTCTGAGATTCTCAGTTCTCATCCCTTCTCGCGACTTGCTCGACCTCCACGCTTTTATTTCTTCGACAATATCGCATAATCGTCCAAGGATCTCGACAGCGAGAATATCTTCGACATCCACCTGTTTCGAGATAACCCCCGCGAGGTTATCGAATCCTGCCACCAAGTCGAACTCGAATAGCGTCAAATTCGATAGCGTACGAATACCTGAGCACGCGAAAAGCCCGCTTTCGAGCGCGAAACGCGCACTGCCAACCCGTTTCCACGTTATCGAAGCGACGAGAGCGCGGCTCGTTTAACCGGTTAACATAAATAACGCGGCGGAGCCTAATTACACCGACTTAATTCCGCGGGAATATACAAATTTCATGAAACCCATTACACGTGTTTACTCTTTCATCGGAACGAGCGATCTACTGCGCTACTGGGACTAGAAAAAGAACCGCGGGGAAATTAATTCACCTGCCTGAGACCGTGGACGAATGCCAATAATCTCGCGGAAAAACGCGACCATTAAGAGAGAGAGAGAAAAAAAAAACAAAGAAAACACCAACAACCAACTGGGTAAATGAATCGCGGTTCCGCGAAGTGTGCGTTATTGAAAATTAGATCCAGCAGGGGCCGCGATGAAGGCTGTAAAATATCGCCAACGAATGCAACCGTGACCGATCCTGGAGATTTAATCAACGTGCAATTCTCGATAAACTAGTCTCGAGGATAAGACTCCCGCGTAGATCCGTTGGTGTATCTCCTGCGAGGAGGTAAAAGAAGGACAGGAAAAAAGAGGAAAGCAAGAAAAAAAAAAAAAAAAGAGAAGAGGGAAGAGAGCTCCGACTCGCGATACGGGTTTAAGGGCACGGAGCAGCGCACTCTCGGTAGTCTCTCACCTGTTCTGATGTGGCTGGCGTACCGCAGGTGGGTACCGTGGGTGGGAGTGCTCCAGGTAAGAGGCTGCAGTTTGATAAAGAGGAAGATACTCTTGCTCGAGTAACGTAGCGGCTCTGAGACGAGAGAGTGAGAGGGTAAACAACGCGAGGAAGGCTCGCTTCTACCCGCGCGGAGACTGCCAGGCTGGCTGGGCACGCTACGTGAGCGGCATGCACGCACATCCTCCCTTCCTCTTCATCTCGAGCTCCTTCGGACGCTCTCTTTATTTCGTGTTCCTCTTCTTCTTGTTCTTCTTCCTCTCGCTCCTCTGCTTCCAAGCGGTCCTCCCCTCGTCCAGCGGAGTTTGGGTAGCCAGAGAGAAGAACGAGAGAGGCGAGAGCTATCGAGAATCGAAGGGGAGTAATTAATTGGCCGGAGGTTAATACGGAACGCTATCTCGATTGACCCTGCGTTGGTCTCTCGCGCGTGGGTGGATCCGCGGCGGATCGACGCGGTTCCGCGGTTACTTCCGAGAGCAGAGTCCGCGAGCGGTTGTGCAAATACGCGTAAACAATCGAGGGAGGTTAATTCGAATGGCGGTATCGCGATCGACCTTGCGAGTGCGCGTGGGAGGGCGCGAAAGCGACCTTTCGGTGGCCCCACTGGGACCAGCCGGCGATAAATCAGCGGACGTGAAAACGATTGCGTTCGCCGTACGAACGATTATGGATTTCGAAGGCGAGCGCGAGCGCGGCTCTCGACAATACCCACGGACACGGTACACGAAATGAAATTCACCGGAATTAATAACATCCGCGCACGTAGGTGCAGCGGGCCCCCTCAGGAATTTATTAGTAGCCGCGGCCCGCGATGCTCGCTGTTCCACCTCGAGATTACTAATAATAAAACTGCTAATGATATACTCACTGCGAGACAACCGGTACTTGTAGTCGGTCAAAGTACCACCGAACTTATAAACGGCACCGATCCATAACCATAAATAATAGCTAGGGCCCGGGTACCACCGTGTGTTCGAACGACCGATGAAATAAATTGCGAGCGGGGGGACGAGTGCGCGTGGCCGCCCTCGCGCGTGTACCCAAGCACCTGCACCTACGCTAATATACTTTATGCTCGCCTCCCGTCTCGCGACAAGTCGCGGAATCGAGTGTCGGGGGAAATGGATGCGAGGGGTTTTGCTTTCGATCGTTCGTGGATGAAAGGGGAGAAGGAGAAGAGTGTTCGTTGGTAAGGGTACCAAAATGGCGGAGTCGCGTCCTAGACGCGGGGGTGCTAGCATTGCTTGCATTAAAATTGCTCGAAGAAAGTAAAAAAAATGGAGAAAGTAAAAGATCGTCACTCGGAGGAAATAGATGCGAGACGCTTTGCTTTCGATCGTTCGTGGAAAATAGTGGAGAAGAAGAAGAGTATTCGTTAGTAAGAAAGTAAAAGATCGTCACTCGGAGGAAATAAATACGAGGCGCTTTGCTTTCGATCGTTCGTGGAAGAAAGGAGAGAAGGAGAAAAATATTCGTTAGTAAGGGTACCAAAATGGCGGAGTCGCGTCCTAGACGCGGGGATGCTAGCATTGCTTGCATTAAAATTGCTCGAAGAAAGTAAAAAAATGAAGAAAGTAAAAGATCGTCACTCGGAGGAAATAGATGCGAGGCGCTTTGCTTTCGATCGTTCGTGGATGAAAGAGAAGAAGAAGAAGAGTATTCGTTAGTAAGGGTACCAAAATGGCAGAGTCGCGTTTTAAAATTTTAATTTTCTCCAAGAAAGTAAAAGATCGTCACTCGAAGGAAATAAATGCAAGGCGCTTTGCTTTCGATCGTTTGTGGAAGAAAGGGGAGAAGAAGAAGAGTGTTCGTTGGTAAGGGTACCAAAATGGCGGAGTCGCGTCCTAGACGCGGGGATGCTAGCATTGCTTGTTTTAAAATCGCTGAGCTTTGAAGTCGCTCTATCTTCTCGAAGAAAGTAAAAAAATGGAGAAAGTGAAAAATCGTCACGCGGAAGAAATCAATGCGAGATGTTTCGCTTTCGATCGAACGATGTTCGTGGAAGAAAGGAGAGAAGGAGAAAAATATTCGTTAGTAAGAGTACCAAAATGGCGGAGTCGCGTCCTAGACGCAGGGATGCTAGCATTGCTTGCATTAAAATTGCTCGAAGAAAGTAAAAGATCGTCACTTGGATGAAATAAATACGAGGCGCATTGCTTTCGATCGTTCGTGGAAGAAAGGGGAGAAGGAGAACAGTATTCGTTAACAAAAGTACCAAAATGGCGGAGTCGCGTCCTAGACGCGGGGATGCTAGCATTGCTTGTTTTAAAATTTAAATCTTCTCGAAGAAAGTAAAAGATCGTCACTCATCACAGATGCGAGACGCTTTACTTTCGATCGAGAGATGTTCATGAAAGAAAGGGGAGAAGGAAAAAAGAGTATTCGTTAATAAGGGTACCAAAATGGCGGAGTCGCGTCCTACACGCGAAGATGCTAGCATTGCTTGTTTTAAAATTTAAATCTTCTCGAAGAAAGTAAAAGAATAAAAGATCGTCAAAATCTTTGCGATACAATCTACTTCAAGCCACGAACCTTTCCCTCAAGTATCCAAGACACAGCAGCGTACGCTCAGAACAAATACGAATCATCCAAACAACATTCCACGTTATTAACGTGGCAGGTAAGTTATACACATAGTTGATTAGAGAAGTCGTGCAGGAGCGGGTGATTGATCCTTCCTCTTCTTGCGCAAATACACGAACCCTCGCAACGAGGAAGCGGCTGTGTTCGGTTCACCTGCAGCAGGGTTGCGTACGCAGAGCGACCAATCATTGAACACGGACACGATCGCGCTTTCCGCTAATTACGCGAGGTAATCCCGCGCGAGTGGCGCGAGATGAGTCACGCCTTCCGCGAGCTCGTGATTACCGTGCTCGAGGCGGCCAGTCTCTGGCAGCTCCTAAGTTACACGTCGCCCGTGGACGCTCGCGGATAAATCGAAAGAAATCACGAGCACGGCTCGACGATACGTCACGCGTGTCGTCTGCGAAACTGGGTTGCACCTCGCCTCGCCTCGCCTCTACCGTGTGTCGCGGACACACACAGCGGACGTTGTCGCCGGTTAATTAAAGTTTCATCAAATATATAGTCGCGATTGATCCATAATCGTAAATAACTGGAGGTGGACGCGTTCGTGCGGCCTAACTAATTAGAGGAAGCGGGGCGCAAATCGTGGCGACGACTCAGCGGGCACCTGCGACTCGCATCTGCGCCTGGAGGGTAGCTTCGTCCCGGTTTCCTTCGAGAGGGCACGACAAAGTAGATAAACGAACGCGACGCATGGATAAGCCGGACTGGCGAACACGCGAGTAGACGCGACACGCCTAGAAATGTCGTCTCGCTGAGCCCTGACGCGCGACATTAAACGCGAACGCTTACGCGCGACGAGCCGTGCCCCGCGGCGCTCGACGCCCCGCGGCAAACGGGGAATTAATTCCAACGCTCGCGAGCCTCGATCTAATTAATAATTAGCCGAATGCTTAATTAGTAAGCAAGCATTCCGACCAATTAGGCTGACCGGTTCGATGAAGATGCGACTGTCCCAGCGTCCCGCTGGGAAAGAAGATCGTGCCATTCGCTCTACTCGGCCTGGGGACGTGTACACGTCTCCTCCTCTGCCCGCTGATTCTTCCGACGTTTCGTGGCGTGTAATTGCTGCCTCTTAATTGCACTCCCGCGGCAGCAGGCTCTGCCAACGGCAGGTCGATCTTCTGCCTCTCAACCTCGACGCGATCGTTTCGCGGTGTCTACTCGTGGCCTGCGATTTTTCCGCGCAGTCGTCTAATTCGAGGATACGCTTAACCTACTCGCTGCCAAGCACAGATTGTATGAAGCTATTTCCATTGCCATTTATATTTGCAGTGGTATCGTTTACCAAAGTTCTGTAAATATACCGTGAAGCTAGTATGTTATAATATATTGAAAGTAGGACGAGTATACTCGTCCTTAGCAGCTAATGGGTTAAACTGCGTGTCATGGAACGAAGTAGAGGGTGGAGAACGACGAGAATTGCTCTTGAAGGAAGTTGGAACTTGGAAGTCTATTCTAGTATCTGTACTTCTTTAATGATTTTGGAAGTTAAAGAATGTTTGTAATGAAAGAAGTTGGAACTTGAAAGTTTACTCTATTGTAGTTTTTTAACGATTTTTGAAGTTAAAGAATGTTTTGTAATGAAAGAAGTTGGAACTTGGAAGTCTACTCTACTGTAGCTCTTTAACGATTTTGGAAGTTAAAGAATGTTTTGCAATGAAAGAAGTTGGAACTTGGAAGTCTACTCTACTGTAGTTTTTTAACGATTTTGGAAGTTAAAGAATGTTTTGTAATGAAAGAAGTTTGTTCACCTTTCGACAGCCATCGCGGAATAAGGTTCGCGTCTACTTCAACGTTTATTAACCCATTCGTTGCCAAGCCCAGATTATATGAAGCTATTTCCATTGCCATTTATATTTCGAATGGTATCGTTTACCAAAGTTCTGTTACTTCTTGGTAAAAGTACATATATTATCATACATAATCATTTGCATGCATCAAATCAAAAACGGGTATACTCGTCCTTGGCATCGAATGGGTTAACTTGTCAATTATACATATACGAACTTTCCTTCTGCCTCTAAGATCTCCTGAAAGAAAATGTCCATCACTGCACACGAATTTTCTCAAGATCCACGCGAGTCCAGCGAACAATGTGCAGCATAATAAATAATAACCACCTCTTTCGTCCCTTGCTTTTTAAATAACGTAGGCTTTCTCGTAGGCTGCTCGATTACCAGCGATTCGACGCGGTAACTTATCCTCCAGTAAACGTCTGCGAAGTAAATTAAGAACAGGACGCGGATCGAGACTTCCACGAAGTGAAAGTTACCCCCTTCGAGTGGCAGCGTTCCCGCGCGCTTTCGCGGAACGCAGGATCGACATTTCATCGCGCTGGCGTGAAAACCCGCCAACACGCGTATATCATCGAGCGGTTGGCGCGATCCGCGCGTAACTCTGCTCCAATTTTCCGATAAATCACAGGCTGGTCAGTATCGAACTGTCCAGACGGTTTCGCACGCGAGGAAGTCCACCGCGAATCAGTCATCCGGGAATAATAGCTGGCAAGGGTGGCGAGAAAAGTCAGCAGCCGTTGATTTATCGCGTCGCGGATCGCGTCGCCGCCCCAACCACCGTCTGGACGCAACAGTTTGTATCATAGACGTAGGCAGCCCCCGTGGCGGCCAAGTAGCCAGCGTAAGTTATGGTTTAATGCGGCGTATGCTAATCCAGATTGATAAAATGGCAGCCAACCGGTCGTAAATCGAGACCAGTGGACCTTCGCGCTGGATTGGACCAGCGACGCCTCTTACGAAAGCCTTGAAAGCGTTCGTATCTCACCCTGTCGCGTAACCGAGAGCGTCGATACCCTGCGGAACGTTTTAGGAAGAAGATAATCCGTGTAATGGCCGCGAGATCGTTTCGTGATGATCGCCAGACGGGTTCGGTTAGGTGGCGGACAAAAGGAGAAACGATGGATATCGCTCGATTTCGTTGGAACGCGAATCGCGTGGGCAGAGACGCGTGGTTTTTCTCGCTGCACTCGAGACCCGTCGAGCGACGATGTTTTATCGCGCACGCTTTGGGCTGGAAATTGACGCGGTGGGCTACTACGATAGAAACCGTGGGGAAACCCGTTCGTTAAAATTCTTTCGATTCTACGACGCGGCTCGCCGTTACACGCGCTTCAACGGGCGCCGATTTTCCTCGCGTTCGAAAGTAAATTTCACGCGCGAATATATCTCGAAGCCAGCAGACACTCGGTGATTTCTAAACAGTCGTGGAATCGATGATATAAATCTTCGCGAGCCTCCTGCAGATTCGTAAAACCTGGACGAGCAGTCGCTGCAGCTAATAGTCGGGGTCGTAGGTGAAATCGTACGAGCTGCGAGGCTCGCAGAAGGGCACGGTCGTAAGTCTTCGACTTTTATCGTCTGGTATCGTCTTCTGTCGGCCGCGTTGAACGCGGAGGCCACTTTTTTCTCGACCGCGCCAATAATTACCGTCTATGATCGTTGCGTCTACAACGTGTCTCGATACGCAACCAAGAGACGAAAAGAGAACCTGTTTAAACCACGGATGAACGAGACGCGGCGAAACGGTTGGCAAGAAATCGCCTGGCCAAGCAAAACAGATCGAACGCACGTTGAAAACAAGCGTTTCGTTTGATCGTATCCTTGATGGAGACGAGCAGAGGAGGGTTACTGCACCGCGAGGGAAACCAGGACCGGACGTTGGTAGCCGAAGAGTAGCCCCTCTGGTAGCAGCCAAGTGGTAGCCCAAGGCTACTAGAAGATTGCCGGCAGACAGGTGGGTGAGGCGAACGATGGCCAAGGTAGAGGCCAGAGAGGATGGTGTTGCGTACCCCTCCGACACCGCCTTCCCTTCCCTCTCTCTCTTCTTTGTCCTCCTCGTCTTCTTCTTCATCATCATCATCATCATCATCTTCTTCTTCTTCTTCTTCTGCTGCCGTTGCTGCTGCTGCGTCTCCTTTCGGGGCTCCTTTTCTCTGAGCCCACTTAGCCGCACGCGAGCCTTCCAGTGCTCGAATAGAAGCCGTGCGCGTCCCCCTGCGGCCTCCTCTACACTCGCTGGAGGAAGATGCTCGCCTTTTTTCTTCTCTCCTCGTGTACGCTCGACTTCCAACGGCCTGTGGGCGCGAGAGAACACCGTTGCTACACTCGAGGACGGGTCCCAACGAACTGGGGGAGAGGAATGCGAGCTGTCGGGGGTGGCGCGACAAGTGGAGGGACCAGGACGCGCGAAAGCGTCAACGGATTCGAGCGGAAGGACGGAAAAAATTGCGCGCGATTACGGTACTGCACGTCGCGCGTGTGGAAAGAAGGACGCGCGCGTGAAACAGGGAGACGAGGGGGAGAGAAGAGGCTCTCGCGAGAGAAGGCGAGGGACGAAAAATGAGGGGACGAGGGCGATCGTGGGGAACAGTGGACGGGGCCCAGTTGTAAAACCGACGTTGCGAGACGTAGGCGATGCACTTGGAGCGATCGACCGACTCCTCTCGGCTCAGGCAACGGAGCACCGGGGCCGTTCCTCTTTTGAGGGTGGCAATTTGCGGTAATATCGCCAACGACGAGGTAGCGCCCATAATGGGGCCCCAGGGCCCCCGTCGTTGGAACGTGTAAGTCGGCCCTCGCCTGCCCCGCGGCGCTCGCCTCTTCTTTTCCCCAGGCGAACCTGCTTTTCGATGACAACCGATCACGATCGAGATCGTTTCGAGCGCGAGCTGACTTCGCTCTTCATTCTCTCTCCATCTCCTCGCAATTCGCGATCTTCCGTGTCCGTTTTACGTTAACTTTGCTCAGAACAAGCGTAGAGATCGGCTCGCGCGACAGTCCCATCGAAAAGAGACTCCAAAGGATGCGAACCTTTCAGAGCGCAGCCTTTCGTCTTCCTCCAGCTGGTCAACGATACGTCACTACTCGAGGTTCGCGTCTGAAACGAGAGAGTCTGTCCAGTCTTTCGACGTGATTCATTGTTTAAATAAGAAGCAACAGCACGTAGGAATTTTCATGCACATACGTGGTCGAGCATTCGAATAATCGACACGCTTCAGGGAGCGTAGTCAATGGCAATTATCGGGGCTCTCGCGGCACTCTAATCGGTCGTATGCCGTGGCACGAGGAAAGGAATCGTTTGTTCTGCATCGCGGACTCCTGGAAGTCTCAACCTGTTCGCTCGAGACGGTATCGCGGCTGCCACAGCCTTGCCCTAAGCTATACACGGTATATAAACTCTCGTTCGAACGGGTTCTTCCCCTTGGTTACGGCTCTTCATCGACCGGAGAAGTCTTACTCCGCCGTCTGACCCGGACTATCCGCATCGGGAATCGTGCATCCTCCGCCTCATCAGCTTTCACCTTCATTCATGATCCTCGTTCCATCGCGTCCCGTACGTACGTCTTCCTCTGCGTCATGATTTATACGTTGCTAACTCGAAACACGCCCGTCCTTTTCTTATTCTCTCTCTATCTTTCCCTTTGCTCGCTGCCTCCATGTGTGCACGTGTCTCTTTTTCATCCTCACGTCGCCCTTATATCCGCCGCTGGTCGTTAGATTCTTCAGCTCCCTCGCGTTCTTTCGCAGAACGATATTACAAAATATGATTCATTGGCCGCTAGATTGCGAAATTACGAGTAAAGAGTCGAGGAGGGGAGGATGAGTCGAATGAAAAGTATCTGATCAATTTCTTGCGATCCTCCGCGTAATTCGATGACAGAGGACTATGAGGTGTACCACTTCGAGTGGACGAAGGGACGCTTCTTTTTTTAGAGAGAAAATTGCGTTAACAACTTTGTTCGATCCTATCGATCCTCCAGCTTCTTGCGAGCTGGCGAGACGAGAAACATTTCAGCTCTCGAGCATCCAACAAGAACCACGGACATAAGTAACATTAAATACCAAGCCACTGGCTCTAACGTCGATGATCCAGGAATAATAGCGCGAGTAAGACACTGATTACACGGGGCCCTCGAGAATATCGTTACCATCTTTCACAGCAGCCTTATTATCGCGCGTCCAGTGTCATTTTCACTTCTTGCGCCGTTTAATCTCATTTCTCTCTATTCCCCGTATTTATCATTTTCTTTAATTGCCACGAGCCGATCTTTGCCTCGCGCCAGCTGAATCACAATTCGTTTTCTCGTAAAACAAGAGAAGCTCTCTTTCGATCTCGATTTCAGTAAGCGAGTCGATCGAGGGAACATCGAGTCCAGCGTAAACCGCAAGAACCACGTTTGCAGGTCGAAAGAAACGAGAGGGAGTTGGACGACAAGCGAAATTATTCGAAGAAACGTTGGAATCGAGGGAAATAGAGGAGGCTCGAGGTGAAGGACACGAGGTAACATTCCTGGGTGATGAAAGGCATCCTCGAGATATTGGTGGCCCCCGCTGGCCAGGGCCTTATGAAACCTCATACCACACGGAAGACCCGGCGGCGAAACATCTTGCTGAAGACATTACTTATGGCAGTAATCGGGCTCTCGGCCACTAAGAGGTGATAAATTCAACGGGTTACATCTGACCGGCTCGCGTGAACGTACGGCAACCAATGGGTAACTTATGGACGGATCCTCTGACGAACGATTCGAGCGGCCTCTTCCTTATGTCCTCGCGTTGCGTCCTGCCGCCTCGAGATCGCGAGCTTCTGCCTCGCGTTTACGCGAGCGTTTCGCGGAAACGCAGCCAAAGGAGGAGGAGGAGAGCTTCCGTTGTTACATCGACTTCCTCTAAATCTCTTCGAGCGTTCGCAGACTGGCGCTGTTAAGTTATTTCCCGATCGACGTTGAAACGCGATAAATTACAAATTATATCGCGCTTGTACCGCGCGATTTTTAACGTTATTAATGGAGAGCTCGCCAGGTATTGCGACACTGCTGGCTAATAATATTCACGAGCCTTCGCTCATTTGCATCGCGCGCGTGAAATAGTTGTATAACTTCGGCGAGAACGAGGTCGATCAATGAACCCACGCCTCGGCTGGAAATAAATTTCAGATTGGCGTAATTGGGCGATGGTGAACCTGTCAAACGTTGCATCGATTTAAACTGTCAATTTACATGAGCGTGTTAAATCACGCCCGTGAAATATTAATTGACGTATCCCCCGGTATTTTGGCCCGCCACCCTCGAAATCAAATTTCAATAAAAACCGTATAAATCAGTTACACGGACTGCTACCTCTCTCTTACTCTCCTCTTTTATAGATACACGAACTAGCTTTTTTTTCAGGTAAATCGATTGGTTAATTGCGAGGGTTAAAGAAATTCGCCGCAATTTTCTAAGAAACGTACGTGCCCCCAAAGTTCCTTATTGAAATGAAAATATTCTGTTATCGTTAAAATTTCAAAACGTGCAAAGCTTCGAAAATTATTCCTGTTTTCCGTTCCACTTAAAACATCCCCTTGCGAATAAATCAAGCCAACGTATGCGATTGGTTATTTGCTGGGGTTAAAATAATTTGCAGCAATTTTCTAAGAAACGTACGAGTCCCCAAAGTTCCTTACTGAAATAGAGAAATTTCGAAACGTGTAAAGCTTCAAAATCAAAGCATCCAACAAGAAACAATTTTTGTTTTCCGTTCCACTTAAAACATCCCCTTGCGAATAAATCAAGCGAACAGAGCGCGTACGCGATTGGTTAATTGCGGGGATTAAAAAAATTTTCTAAGAAACATACGTGTCCCCAAAATTCCTTATTGCAATCTAAACATTCTATCACCGTTAAAATTTCGAAACGTGCAAAGCTTCGAAAACAATTACTGTTTTCCGTTCCACTTAAAACATACCCTCGCGAATAAATCAAGCCAACAGAGCGCGTACGCGTTTGGTTAAAGAAATTCGCCGTAATTTTCTAAGAAACGTACGCGTCCCCAAAGTTCCTTATCGAAATCGAAATATTCTATCACCGTTAAAATTTCGAAACGTGCAAAGCTTCGAAAACAATTCCTGTTTTCCGTTCCGCTTAAAACATCCCCTCGCGAATAAATCAAGCGAGCAGATCGCGTACGCGACACTTGGCTATTCGCGCAGCAAGGCGAGACACGGTTACAAGAAACGAGTCAATCCGACCATAATTGTCCCAGCACACCGCTCAAACGTATACAAGCGACGTGTATCGTGTTCAGGGCGCGGTACCAGCCGCGATCCTTAGATCCTCGAGCCACCCCCGCAACCAGGCCGGCCGTGTATCCTAAAACGGGAGCTGTCCATCGTTGCTGCGATTAATCTTGCCCGGTCGTAAAGGCAGAACCGTTATCGTCCATCCAGCGGGCGACTGGTAGCTGGGAGGTGTTTCGTGCCGATCCGCAGCCAAGATACCAGCCAGCACACCGACTAGACACGGGTGGATATCTGGTAGGCGTGATAGACCGGCTGTTATACTCGGTGGACGTCGGAGACGCTGGGCTACCGGGCAGCGCTTGTCCCTGACGAGGCGCCTGCTTCCGTGTTCGAGGTTCCCGGAAAACGCCACTTTACAAGCGCGATCCCGCGAGTTATTTCGCGGATGCGAACTTCCCTGGCGACTCGATCTAATTCTCCATCCGCCATGGAAAGTCTAGAAAGGATGCGACGCTGCTCGGATACGAGATCGATCCAAGGATGAGTACTCGAGTTTCATGTTGTAATACAGTTGTATCATCGCTAATTATTTCTATCCAATCGTCGTTAATCGAAAATTACTGATATTGTAAGAGAGACGCGAGTTCGCGGATGCAAACTTCCCTGGCGACTCGATCTAATTCTCCATCCGCCATGGAAAGTCTAGAAAGGATGCGACGTTGCTTGGATACGAGCTCGATCCAAAGATGAGTATTCGAGTTTCATACTGTAATACAGTTGTATCATTGCTAATTATTTCTATCCAATCGTCGTTAATCGGAAATTACTGACATTGTAAAAGAGACACGAGTTCGCGGATGGAAACTTCTCTAGCGACTCGATCTAATTCTCCATCCGCCAAGGAAAGTCTAGAAAGGATACGACGCTGCACGCTGGAAGATCGATCCAAGGATGAGTATTCGAGTTTTTAAATTATTTCTATCCAATCGTCGTTAATCGGAAATTATTGATATTGTAAAAGAATATCCAATAAGAGACGCGAGTTGACTCAAAGGTGTAGATCTTCGATCAGAATTCGTTGCATGCTGGTTCTGGAGATATTCAATTGTGAACGTCGACGAATAGGTCTTACAGGAAACGTTATCAATGCAGCAGAAGCGAATCAGTTAAGAGATCCTAAGATGTACACAGACGAAATCCCTCTGGATATGAAAGATAAGAGTCAGAGACACAAACGAAGGGGCACGCAGGAAAAGCAGCGAAGGGAAATTAAGCGAGACGAGTTAAAAACGAGGAGGTCGGCTCGCTGACGAGGCAAAGCGAAGCGAAGCGAAGCGGGGTCGGGTTGTTGGACGCAGGGTACCTTATGGGAACAGGTAGCGAGCCAGCGGCGAGTCGCTCGCGCCGCGCATCGGGCCCCTTTGTCATTGTCAATATTCCAAGGAGGCAAAGATTATCTGGTGACTGATGGTCCATTCGTGTATCCATTGGATCTATGGTGCACCCATGCGCGCGGATGCGAACCGACGCAGCCGATCGATCGAGCAACGAGCGCGTCTCCCTTTTCTTTCCTCTATCCTCGAGAAGCGTGCGCGGTGTTCACCCTTTCCACGTTCGATTTCGCTCGAGCGACGCGCGGCTTTCCTCTCTTCCCGTTTCCTCGCCTTTGCTCCGCATGACGAGAGAGACGCCTTTCCCAGTCGATCTTTCGGATCGCGGCAGTGACTAACATCGCCCCTTCCGCCCCTCCATCATGGTCCATCGCCATTTCCTTTTACGTTTTTCTCCTGGTAACCGTCGATACATCTTTCCTCGTCCTTATCTCTTCCAAACGATTCCTCTCCTTCTCTCTCTCTCTCTCTCTCTCTCTCTCTGTCTCTCCGTTTTGCCCCCGCGTTTCCCCGCTCCTCTTCTTCCCTCTCTGCCTTTCTCGATCACCACCAACGTATTGTATTGTTTCGAGATTAAAGATAACGAGATACCTTTCAAGTGGGCCCAGAGTTATGGTGATTGTCCGATGTAGCGGCCGCACGGTGCGGCCCTTTTATTTTCGATCGATACCCGCGCATGTGTATCGGGGACAGGGCCCCGGCTACGCCGTTCCAAGATACGCGTGCATATACGCGAAGGGCCCAGAGAGAGCGTGAACGACCTCTCGGTAATCGGTGGCAACGTATGATTGCTTCTGTGGTATCCCTCGTGGTTCCACGTCCTTCGCGAGCCCTCCTCGCTGGCAATCTTTTCTAATCCCAGCGTATTAAGCGCGAGGGCTGCGCAATCCTCCAGCGCGATTAGAAATTAACCTGCGAGCGGAACTTCTGCTTTTACATTTCTTTACCCCCCCTTTTGTTGTTGTTACGATTCTGTTCGCTGGTCCAGTAGAGATGCAACCACGCTGTGAGAATATTGTTACGCGAACGGGAAATCGACGACGGTAATGCCCGATGAATCGAGCGAAATCGTCGCTCGATGGCGTCACGTAGAGCGCCCCGCTGCCGATCTCGAGGGCTCGTCGGCGATTTCGAGGGATCGATCGAGCTGGCAACCATCTGCCTCGTTTCAGGTATCAGGAGGAGGTCAGTTGAGAGCGCGACCCCTCGATTTCGCGAATTATTACCAGCTAAATCGATACTACTTTGTCAGACGTGAGGTGGTTCGAATCCTACCTTCGCATCTGGAATCTAACGCGATCCGTAGCGCGAGTTGGATAAACCGCGATCGTAAACGACGAGGACATGTTAATTTCTTCATTTGTACCGCGTTGTGTTCCTCGATTCCTTATTAATTTCGACTATAAACAATTTAACACTGACGATCTTCTTACTCCAATTAAATTGATGACTCGCTTAATTGCGAATCTTGAAAACGATGCCATTGTTGCCTCCTTCGAATCGACTGTATTCATCGATCGATTGATCGATAAATAATCAATGATGCTCGACTTTATCCGATCGAATCGAGCAAAAGGATCGCCGACAGAACGGAAGGGAAAACATATCGCTCGACGCTGAGCGCTCGCTGGTGACGATGGGGCCTTATGCCACTATGGGACGACTGGTAGGTCCCACTGTCGAAATCGTCACGTCACTAACAGTTACCCGTGTTACCAGTGTTACTGGTTACCGATACGAATCTCTTCCTCTCTTTCTGGCTGGCCGCCATCGAGGGCATCGTTTCTGTTGGGCCCTCGAACGTCCGCCTCCGACTTTCCGTGGCCTCTCTCGCTGTCGCATTCAGATCTCTACGGTTCGCTCCTCCAGATCCCTGCGCCAGATGACGTCCCGCGCCGTATAATGGACTACGCTGAGGGAATAAATTATACGATGCTGCAGCAAGGAGCTGCGTCCACCCCGTTTACAAATATATTTGTCCACCGTGACTGATGTTCGTCAATTAGAGCGCGACTCGAGAGATGCGCCTGGCATTTCCGCGGAATCGCTCGAATACCAGCGACGATTCGACTGGTCGTTTTACAGTGACTCTCTCGAGGGAGAGTTCAACGTCGATGTATCGGATCGTTTGTCGTCGAAATACGCTGCGTTGGTCGATTTTATAAAGCTCTGCGACTGGTCCACCTCGGAAGGGATGAGACGAGAGTGTTAAGAGAGGAAAAGAAAGACGATCGAGACGGTTAAGGCGGTTCTAAAACGAATTGTTTCAAGGGTAGGAGGATCGCGCGCTACTTAAGCGACGGAATGCAAAGCGAGCAGCCACGGCGTTCTTTCACCGCTTCACTCTGTGTGCGCGTCTTTGCGAGCGTTCTGGCGCCGGTTCAAGCGATTTCAACGGCTGCCTCGGTTCCACGTCGTTCACCGCGGGAGGATCGCGTTTGAAACCGCGATTCATTGTCTCGTCTGCTCGCGTTACTTAACGCGGCGACGACTGGATCTTCGCGTTCGCTTTGAACTCTCAACGATACTGTTCCACGGTACAATGAAACTGGGATACGCGACGATCGACGATTTGTTTCGCGCGAGCAACGAGAGACGAAGAAAAGGTCTGCTCCTTTTTCCATCGCGTCCAGGAAACAACCGCGCGCGAGAGCTGATAGAGAGCTCCAGGCAGTCTTATCGATTTAGATCGAGCTTATCGCTCGGTTTCGCGGGATCGAGATAGATAGGTGAACGTCGATCCTACGGACAGGATCCAGCAGGAAGAGAAATCGCGGTAGCAGGCGTAAAAAGCAAATCGCGGCCCAACAGGCTCTCGCGCGTTTATAGTTTCGCGCCGACTGACAGCTGGACAATTGCCAGCGGGGAAGAAGGTACGCGAGATTATAGAAACCAAGATTACCGTGGAAACGACCGACTCGGCTACTTAACGGTAATTGCTGAGCGCGAGTAAATCCACGAGCAGCGCGGCGCGCACATACTGAGCGGCGCGGCTCTGCCTCGTCATTCTTGCCCGCGAACCACGCGTCTATTCGTCAGGTGGAAACACGTAGCACGCGCCTCTGCGCCTGCCAGTTTCCTCGCGGCGAGAAACCAGCCAACGGAAGAATGCAAAACCGTTGCTCGTACTTTTTTCCAAATTCTACGCGCACTTTTTCTGGGTTCGAGGGAACGTTCGTATCGTGCCGCGTGGCGCAACGTTGCGCGAAACGAAATTACTTTCACCCTGGCTCGCGACGAACCGCGCGGTTTCGATCATGATAATTAATCACAGCTGCTGGGGCAACCGTCTCTCTCGCGTGCGATAGCTACCTCGATCCAAAAGTGAATTACACGCGCGCCTTTCTTTATTTTGATAACGGTTCCGCCCATTTTTTCTTATCATTATCATTTGTCATTGAATTACCAACGCGGTTCTAGCTCGACTTTCTTCTGCCTCGTATCCGTGGCTCTGACCGCGAGCACGTGTCAAGTAGTAACGAACTTCTTGTTTGTTAGGGTAATTTGTCGGATACTTTTGTTGCTCGAACAGCGCGAGCATTTTTCTTGGTTAAGCTTCGAGCATCTTATCCTGTCTAGATACTGAGATTACGTTTCAAAGAACACGTGGAACTCTTCGAGGCACGAAGGATGTTGGAGAATAAAAAGATCCACGCTGCAGAGAAATTTGTAAACCCAAGTTACTGAAAGATCGAACGCAAGTAGGATCGAAACTCGACTCGCAAGTCCAAAGTTGGCTCGAGATGATTGAAAGTCGAAGAGAGAGGGATGGAGGGGGCAGGAGTTAATTAAGTTGCGAGGGATCGAGAGACAGTATTCCTGGCGGAGGCGATTCTGGATGATGCATGAGGCCTGGCAGCCGCGAGAGGGAAAAAAGACGGAAAGGAGGAACGCAGAAACTCGACGGCGAAATGTCCTCCCGATTCAGTAAACTTTGACCCGCGAGCGAGCTCGACTCTCGACAGTGATGTATCGCATCCTGTCGTTGACCCGTATTCCTCGAGCGAGATTTCTTCCTCTCCTTCTCCCGCGCCTCCCCCAACAGCTCCGCTCGCGCTCATTTTTGCCCTTTTTCTGCCGCTTCCCTCTGCGAGCGAGCGTGCAGCGCGAGTGCACTGACTCATTGTCAGAAGGAGCGAGTGCTTAGTCAGTGGCTGGCATGCGTGCGCGAAAAACGAGCAAGAAGGGCCGCGATGACGACGATGAAGAGGGAACTATCACAATAGAGGGAGTCCCTGCGTCAGGGCGTAGGCGCTGTTTTCTCGCGATTCTTCTCCATCGCGTCTACTCCGCCACGGTTTCTTCCTTTTTCTAACCGTTCCTCCGCCAGGCGGCGAGGGCGAAAATAACAGAAGAGAGAATGCCGTGGCGAAAAGGGAGGACTCGATTCCATCCCGGATCGGGAGATCGACTAAATATAAACAGAAGCCGCTTTTTGTTCGCCAAACGCGATTACCGCGAGAATTCGGAACGGGCGTCGCGCGTTTCAGCGTCGAAGAAGGCGCGCCACGCGCTCCTGCGGGAATCTTTGATCTCCCGCTGAAGATGGAGCCTGTCTTCGCCCTCTATTATTAAGTGGAGCGAGAATAGAACGCGATTCGATGATGTATCGAGGGAATCATCGATAGGGACGACGCAGTCAAGGCCAGACGAGCAGCTCTCGAGCGACCTTTGCTCCCTCGCCGCAGTTTTTTCAACCCCTACGCCCGTCAAGTTGGCGGAAACAATTTCAATGAATACTGATGACAGGTGGGATGCTACTCGGCTCGAGTGGACGCGCTGCCGGGAGCACGACTCTATAAAAGGCGGCTTAAATCAACGGAAGAAAGAATACGGATCACAGAGGTAATGCCTACGCGCAGGGCCATTGTTCGCGTTCTCATTGGCATTCATGGGGTGCGCGGCTGCCCGTTCTATCAATACCATAATATCCGATGCTATTATGAGTTATCGCGCCATTGTCTCTTAGGAAACGTATCGGCCCGGTTTCGAGCCTCTTCACAAACGTTTCGAGTACGAGTAATCCCTTAACGTCTCTGTTTCGCTGGCTGTCTTACAACTTATCCGTTTTAATCCACTTCTCTGCTCGTGCTTGGACGCCAACTAATTTGTGGAACACCTTTTAACAGCCCAATGTGACAACTGTTCGCGTTTCGAACGATTAACTTTCGACTGAAGAGGAATCGAATCGTTCGATACAAAATTTAGGGGTTGAAGTTTCGAAGCAATTGCGTGCGACACTATCAATTATACGAGCAATTTCGAAATTAACGAACGTAAAAATAGTAGAAATAATATTTAGTTTTATAGGTTGAAAAGAGTAGTAGCCAAGAGTCAGGAACGCTCGTGGTTGGACGCGAACTAATTTGTAGAACAACACCTTTAACAGCCCAATGTGAGAACTGTTCGCGTTTCGAATAATTAACTTTGGACTCAAGAAGGATCGAATCGTTCGATACAAAATTTAGGGGTTGAAGTTTCGAAGCAATTGCGTGCGACACTGTCGATTATACGTGCAATTTGGAAATTAACAAGCGTAAAAATAGTAGAAATAATATATAGTTTCATAGGTTGAAGAGAGTAGTACCCAATGGTCAAGAAAACGAAACGTAGATGTAATGACACAAGAGACGAGCGCCATTAGGATCCACGACTGTGGCTCATAAACCAGTGAAATGACATCCAACACTTTCTACAATCTTCCTCGCTACTTCTTACGCATTTATCCCGTTTCTAAACAAGAGAACCCGCGCATATTCTCAGTCGAACGCTACCCAGTGGCATTCAGAGCCAGAGCGTGGATCGCAACAAAAGAAATAATCGCTCCGTGCAGAGGATTTTTGCCCTCTAGGAAAGAACGGCTCTCACTCGTGGCGACTCTAACAGCGCGGAAATTACCTGAAACCTAGCCAAGAGCCGCGACAAGGAGAGACGTCGCATTATGCATAAGCGTCTGTCGTCATCCGACTGCGAGGCCCCTTGCGAAGGTGGAAAAAAAAAGGATAGACTCGTAAATCCCTGGGACCGACACTGGCGAGAAGAACGGTCGCCTGAAAAATGGTCACGCACACTGTCCGCGAGCGTGCGGCACACGCAACGCCGGCTACTCGCGCGCGGTTACAGCCGCTGTACGTCCTGCGCGTTTAATGGGCCTCTCTGGCAGTTACGCCACCGTTTTCCCCTGCTTACCATACTCTCTGCTAGCGGCCACCACAGGCTGGGGACAATTGCGTTTGCGGTGTATCTGCATACGCCGTTGGTAATACAATTTGCGACGCGTCATGCACACGGCGCAGGTTCCTTTCCGTCTCGCTGCGGTTCATCGGTCGCTTGATGGAAAACGCGCTTTTACCTCGCTGCTGGGTCAAAGTTCGCCGCTGGATCTCCATACGAGAATGTTCCTCGATTCGAGATAGCCGGGAAGAATGAAATTCCCTTCGTTCGAAGATTCGTTTTCAAGGGAAATCGCATTGGGGACTAAAAGTCTGCGAAACCAGTGGCAAGGATGCAAGGACTTTTGTATCCATTTCTTTATAAAACAAAAGTGGACGCTGACAAGTGTCGAAAAATAGAAGAGAACGTGCTAAATTAAGAGCACCTCTCGATAATGTTCGAGTGAATAAATAATAGACACGACACGTAGAAATTCAACAGGCGTACCAGCGTGAAGCTGCAAAGGCTGACTGCCCACGATGGCGCGTATCTAAGACTCGACGTTCTCACGCTGCTCAGAGGAAAAATCCGTCGGATTTCTTCATCCGTTGTCTGTGACATCGAAAAAAATCCTCGACTAATTTAGACGTCCTCGTCGACAATCGCTGCGCGTTGGTTTCGACCAACCGTTCGCGTCGAAGTACAGTTGAGATACGAATCGCGGTGCCGCTATCCCGCATCCCCCGGCGTTATCGAAAAATCGATTCGAAACAGATCCAAGGATGGACGAGGAGCAACAAAACGGCGATTTTTCCGCGAGGCTGGTTAGCAATTTCAGATCCGCAGATCGCTGACTCGTCGCAGGATCGTCCGCTGGAATTCCCGCGGCGTTGCTGCGTGACTTTTCGTCCTGGCAGCTGAATTACACGCGCGGCCCCGCTTTTCCTGTTAGTTACATAGTCGCTGGCCGGTCGCAGGAGCCGCCAGTGATAGATCGAACGATAGCGCGATTCGCAGATAAGTAAATTGATACCGTGAGCAGCCAGATAAAGAAAAGGGTGGTAATAAGGGTTGGCCGCGCGGCTGGTAATGACGCGAGTCGCGATCGCGGGCTGTTAGCGGTGCTGGGCGAAATTAGAAGCGAAGAAAGCGGCTCCAGCGAGGGTTCGACGCGCTACAACGTCGTTCCAACTTATTATCCGGAGACAAAGAGTATTACTGTCGACCATGGCCGGCGTATTACAAACGACCGTGATTTATTGGACGGGAGGTGCGCGCGCGCAAAAACGCCGACCGTCAGGATCATTGGAAAATACGTCGGACGCGAACGAGGGGCTACGTTGTAATTTTCGCCAAGGAGATGCGTTCAAGATACTCGTTCGCAGCCCGTCGAACGTCTGGATGCAGGCGTCTAATGTAGCATTACGAGATTTGTTGCTCTCTGTAGAATTCGAGCGCCTATTATACATCGACTTCATTCAGACGAGCGTTAGAAAAATTGGAAAATTGAGGTAATCTTCCGACAGTGGCTGCGCTACTTTGTCTCGAATTCTCCGTGGAAAATCGTCTTGCTTCGCGCGAGTATCCCGCGAGAGGCAAAATTCGAGGGACGTGAAAACTGCTCGCGTTTCCTCGTGATTCTCCCGTTAATTTCGCGTCAGGATCGCGCAGGACGCCCACACCAGCGGGAACGAGAGAAGGGCAAAGACGTGGCGTCCCGCGGCGACTTTAACGAGACAATCGCACGGGTGTACAGAGCCTCGAGGAGTCGCCTTAGGAGCGAAGTTCGACTCCTACGCGTTACATGGGAGCCGTGGCGGCGGTGGCAGCGGCGAGCGGACATGTGGACCGTGGCGTGTCGTGGCCAGGCGTGTACGCAATTTGTCTCGTCCACGGATAATTACGCCATTATGCCAGGCTTCTTACTTCTCCTCGCCTGGGCTCGCGAGTCTCTCAGGGTCCAGGCTAGGAGAGAACCTGCCTCGCCTCGCCTTATCCGCGTCGTTCCCTTCCGCGTCCTCCTTCCTCTTCTTCTACCTTGCTCCACCTCCGCCGCCTCTTTCGCCTCGTTTCTCGCGCTCCTCCGCAGGATCACGAACTGTCGCGCTGGTACGCGACGTGGCTATCTTAATTAATACCAGCGCCACTTAGCGTACCCCTGATTTATGCCATCCGACACGATCGAAGTGGATTCTCTTTCGCAGCGGACGCTGCAGGCTTTTCTCACGTTTAGCTAACCTCGTCGAACGCGTCTCGCTGTTTCTATACGCGATTTCGGTAGCGTTCGATGAGCGTAGAGACTCGAGTTCACTCGTGGTATCGATAATATGTATCGAATACGCATTGAGCGGACATATTGAGCGATGTCAAACTGTCGCAATGCTTCAGCGTTTCCTCGCTTCGCTAGCTCGTTGCTTAAACCCCTTCGAACGGGACAAGTCGGAGCAGAGTCGCGGGCGACGACCGCGGACTCGAAAAAACGGCGCGCCGCGCTCGTTCGCGGTCCGCGTCGAATCGCGCGCGACAACCCGACTTCGAATTAATCCGACGCGTGTTTTACAAGGTAGTAAAAGGTGGCAGCCGCGCTCAGAGGCGTTGGGTAGTCCCCGCGTGTCGCGAGGATATCCCACGCGAGGATATCGACGGAGAAAGCCGGGGGGAACGGGATAATCGCGCGGATCCCAGCTGCCTCGGCTGGCTGGGATCAAAGGGGCCGTTCGGGGGCACAATGGACGTCCCGTAACTCGCGATATCCAGCCGCCATTAGCCGGCGATCGGTCATAATTTTACGAGGTGTTAAAACCGGGTGCAATCTGGACGAATATAGGAGGCGCGCGCGAGCGACGACGCGCGACGATAATATGTAAACGTCGTCGTAAAATCCGCCGCCGCTTAGAAAGATAGAGCCGTATAAAAGGCGTGTAGAGACATCTTTATTAGGGGGTCCCACCACTGGGCCAGTTAGACCGTCGCCCTCGTGTCTGCGCGTCGCGTAAACGACTGGACACGTAAAATTCGAGAAACACCGGGGAATATCGATGTCCCCCGTAACGACGACGGTTGTCGTCCGCTTGTCGCTGGGATTTGTTAACAGCCCGTTGATATACGTGTACTTTAGCCCGTTTACGAGCCCCTTTATCTACTACGGTAAACCGATTTATTGTGGTTTTCAATTTAACAGGAACCCGACCGGCCGTCCCGCCATTGTACGCCAGTCGCATAAATCGAGGACCCTTCGAATGTTACTTCCTGCGACCTTGCCACTTATTGGCCGCGCGCGGGTACCTTCGTTTCGTCTGATATCAAGAAATTTCCCATATAAGAATGTTTCTTCTACATTCCTCAAGCAAGAATAATGAAATTCTCTTCGTTTTCGAGAAAAATCGCATTCATCGCAAAGTTCAAAGTTTCGAGAAACGCAGCGGCAACTCTCCTGGGTTAAAATACCGCGTTGTACACATGCGTCGAACGCGATCGAACGTTCAACGGGTTGAGTTATTCCAGAAACAAGAATAATGAAATTCTCTTCGTTTCCAAAAAAAATCGCATTCATCGCAAAGTTGAAAGTTTCGAGAAACGCAGTGGCAACTTCTGGGTTGAAATACCGCGTTGTACACACGCAATCAAACGTTCAACGCGTTGAGTTATTCCAGAAACAAGAATAATGAACTTCTCTTCGTTCGAGGATTCGTTTTCGAGAAAAATCGCAAAGTTTTGAGAAACCAACGGGCAACTCCTGAGTTAAAATACCGCGTTGTACACACGCGATTGAACGTACAACGCGTTGAGTTATTCCAGAATCAAGAATAATGAACTTCTCTTCGTTCGAGGATTCGTTTTCGAGAAAAATCGCAAAGTTTCAGGAAACCCAGTGGCAACTCCAGAGTTAAAATACCGCGTTGAGTTAATCGACAAGACCAAGAAGCAGAACGAATCCGTGAGCGAAGCGCCGTCTTACGATTTGAACGTAATCCCCCGAGTCCAGCTGCGATGAAATCGATTAGCAAAAATTGGCGAAATGCGTGGCAAGGAGGAGGTGAAACCGTGGTAAACGCGTTTTCCTTTTGGCAATTACGGGGCGCGCGAAGAACAACGTCTGCCGCAGTTAATTCACGTGGCCCTGGCCAGCTGCGGCGAGATTCGGCGCAATACGTTACGGAATTAGGCGCGGTATCCGCTGTAATTAGGGATTACCACATTTCGCCAATTACCCTACCACGGTTAGGCGGCGACCTGTGTGGCGAACCTCCACGGCCGCGATCCCGCTCCGCAGGATTTATGGTCCACCGAGGACGCGGCGCACCTGAAGAGGAACAAGCTTTCGGTGCGAGTACCCTCGTCGCGCGCCAAAACTCGCGCGCACCGTAATACACCGGCGCTGGCTCTTGGAACGAGCCGCGACAGCATTCTTCCTCGATGATATTACACGCGCACGTATTACACACGGCGCTTATCAAGGTGTGCAACTTCTTGAGGATGAGAGTTCGCGTATTACACGCGCCTTCGCACGGGGAGGATCTTTTAGCGAAAACAGAATCGTGAATTGTGTTCTCGAGGGAAAATAAACGCGTTTCAACACTTGTGAAGTTTTTTGTGTAAGAGTACGTTGTATATAGACGATTATATTAATAATATAATGTTTCTAATGTTAATTATTAAATTAATCCCGCTACAAAGGTTCTTCCATCGCAGAAGATTTTACTTCGTTATTGTTAAAAGTTTAAAGAACGTGATTATCCATGGTTCTAATAAGATTTTCGCGTAATGGAATCGCAGAACCAAATCTGTTTCTCCTCTCTTTCTTGACGGTAAAAATGTTGCAGCCAAATTCTGGGAAAGATTACACGTGTCCTCGACAAGAGAAAGGTTAACGGTACCCGTGCGAAACCGCGGCTTATCGTCGCCGATGATACCGTGTACAGCGTTAATTAACGAAATTAACACTTCCTCCGTTATCGCGTTGCAGGTCGCGAAGCGTCTCCGTATCCTCTTTAAACGCTTCCAACTTCCGGCAGTGACGCTGCCGCGGCGACGACAGCTAGAAATATCCGAGCAGGATACGAAGACGCATCGGTTGTAAAGGAAAATGAGAAAAAGGAAAGGAGAGAGAGAGCCGACGTCGTTAAACCGATAATACGTAATGCGTTTAGGAGGGCGTCCCAATAAAATTCATGGACGGACGGAGCTCTCACGAAAATCGAAAGGGGGTAGAAATTCTTAACGATAAACGGGGAACAGGTTTCCCCTTGCTTCATACCGTCGGCTCCTTTCTTCGGATAGGTATTTATAGGGCCTCTGATTCCATTTTATACCTAGTCCAACCGAAATAATTAAAACCACCGTGGACAGCGTCGAATCTCTCCTACAAATTCTTCCCCTGTTCCCTTACGATTACCACAATGCGGAACGAGAACAATTAAGCCAAATTTCAAACTATTCCATCAACCCTTTGAGTCACGACTCATTTATTTCTGCAAAAAAGAAAAAAAAATGACAACTTAGGTAAACAGTTCTTCAAATGAAATTTTGAATGCAAGCTTTCAGTTCTGTTTTGCGATGACACAAAATAATTAGAGAGACAAACCATTGTAAAATAGAGTCTATGGTTGCAATAACACGAGAAACGTTCGTAACACACCATGCCTCTCGAAACTATTAGGTTGGAGAATAAGTTCATAGCGTTTTTATATTTCTGATATTTTACAACGATTTGTTTGCTGTTTGGCAAAGGGTAAGTATTCATTCGATAGAACTCTTTCTGCTCTACAAAACTATGTTAATTGTATTTTTGAGTTATTTAATTTTTTATTAGTTTTGAGGCTTAGAAATGGAGTACCCAGGAGGCCAAAATCAACATTTTCGATACCTGCTCTTCTTTGCTTTTCATCGAGTCTACAGCACGGAAATGGTTTGCAAAGTTCAAAAATGGCGACTTTGACGTCGATGACACGCCCCGCAGCGGAAGGCCTTCTGAATTCGATTAAGAACGTCTCAAATCACTTTTGAAGGAGAACGGTCGCCAAACCAGACGTGAATTGGCGGAAAAAATGAACTGCGATCATAAAACGATTCTCACCTTCATCGAATCTCTCCTACAAATTCTTTCCCTGTTCCCTTACGATTACCACAATGCGGAACGAGAACAATTAAGCGAAATTTTGAACTATTCTATCAACCTTTTGAGTCACGACTCATTTATTTCTGCAAAAAAGAAAAAAAAATGACAACTTAGGTAAACAGTTCTTCAAATGAAATTTTGAATGCAAGCTTTCAGTTCTGTTTTGCGATGACACAAAATAATTAGAGAGACAAACCATTGTAAAATAGAGTCTATGGTTGCAACAATACGAGGAACGCTCGAGTTCTTTAAATGAAATTTTGAATGCGAGCCTCCAGTTTTGTTTTGCGATGACACAAAGTGACCAAAGAGGCAAACGCCATTCTAAAATAGAGTCTATGGTTGCAACGACACGAGGAACGTTCGTAACACACCATGCCTCGTCACAACTCATTTATTCCTGCAAAAAAAAAAAAAAATCGCGGCTTAGGTAAGCAGTTCTTTAAATGAAATTTTGAATGCGAGCCTTCAATTTTGTTTTGCGATGACACAAAGTGACCAAAGAGACAAATGCCATTCCAAAATAGAGTCTATGGTTGCAACGACACGAGGAACGTTCATAACACACCATGTCTCGTGTTCGAAACTATTATCGAATCGACTGAAGGGGTCTGAAAGAGAGAGAGAGAGAAAAAGAGAGCTTCACAGTGATTTCCATTTATCGAAGCGACGACTGGCGCGCGCGTCGGTACCGGACGGAGGAGCCTCGTTGGCCTCATTAATTCGTCCCGAGGCCGTCGAGGTCAGGCTTCACCTGCTTGAACTACGATCCCCGTGGACGTGGGATCCCGAATCGAATTCGGTTTTGATTTCTCGGGTTTGCGGGGCGCGCGTGGGCGAGGATCCCCGCGGTTCGCCGCGGCGCGTCGACCTCTCGGTTCCAAGAAGTCGAAACGTCCGGTCGTATCTCACAGGTGGAAGGTGTGGGGGATTTCGTGCATTTCGGGCCCTCTCTACGAATAATGTATACCGTCGTTGGTCATCGCCCAACCCCACGACCCCTGGGGTACAGGCGATACCACGATTAGTAATCGCGTGTTACCGCTCTCCTTCGTGCCCCCCTCCCTCCTGCACGTCCGACATTTATTTCGTGAACGCCCTCGCGAACGGCCACCGCGTGACAAATTGCACCGAAACGTCCACCCAGGGCATCCGGATCGACGGCTTTCCTCGATCGCCGTGCGTCTTTCCGTCGCCAGCCAGAAAACACTTTGCAACGAACGTTCGTTACTTTGGAACGACTTTCTGCGGATTTTCTTCGATCGTATCGAGAAACTGAAAGGCACGGAGTAAAACATGGTAGCAGAAGATGGCAGTAGACACGTTTACTTTGGAACAGGCCTGGTTACACGTGAGAACCGCTTATTAAAGGCTCTAAAGATCAGCGAACACGCGTTAAATCGCTACCTCGGAACTATTCGCGCGATTATCGTTTCGTCCTTCCGTCGAGAAAGGGATTCTGTTCTGTGGCGAAATCTTGGCCTCTTGGAAACGCGGATAATTAATCGAATACCGCGTACTCTACTTGGAACAGTGGTTTTATGAATTTTTATTTCTCGTGCTCGTTCCCTGGGTAATGCGTTTCGAGCACGCGAGATTCAACTTAGGTGGTATTTTCGTTAATAGTTTGAAACGATTTTTAATTGACGAAACTGTTGAAGACCTTCGAAGAAATTTCTACGATTATACTTTCGATGACATGAAAATTCAGTTCGCCTTGACTTCGTCCCCTTCTTAAGATACCACGCGCAACAACTCCCGCTATTCTATTCTAATTAACGCTAATTCATCCAGTAACGCTCGACGAATTCTATTATCATTAAGACAGAAATCAAAGCGCGCAAGAAATCTACCGTTAAGAGAAGCACGAATCTGCATCGTCTAGCTCTCTCTCGATTTCCAATTATCTAATAGCGATTTTTCGAACCTTAAACTAGAAAAGGAGCACCACCACGTGATCCACGATGAGAAGCTTAACTACGACTGTAAAATTATATTGCCTACTCCCGTTACAGCTGACCGCTAATTATCGAATTAAATCGAATTTAGCGTACATAAATATCCGCGGAACGATTTTATTATTTCGATATCTACGCTCGGCCATCCGGTGAAAATAAAAAGCTCATAAATATTCAAGCCCTCGGAGAAATTCGCTAATTATATATAAAAGCTGGTAAAACACGTCGAGATTTCATTTCAACCGGATGCTCGCCGCTTCAGGAAACAGTCTCGCGGGTGAAAGGTCGATCTGGACGGAAATTAAACGCAGCCAGGTAGAACAGCGTTTTAACGGCGGCCCTCGTGGAGCCGGATCGGTGGAAAATAAAAGAAATCGGTCGAACGGCATTATTCCCGGGACCACACCCGGAAGAGACGGTTTCGTTAAGGTTAATATGGATGAGCCGCGTACTCCATCCGAGGTGGATTTATGCCGATGGCGTTCATTGAAATTAAAATCAACGCACGCGCATCGGTTCCGAGGGCTTCGTTCCCGGCGACTAAATTGGAACCACCCAGGCGGATCCTAAATTTACTTTCGTATACCAATTTCAGACGATCGACGGCGCGGGGAATCTCCGAAATTTGTGTCACACCGACGACGCGCTGTGTACGTGAATCAAATTCCAGTGGAGAATGAAAAAAATGGAGAGGGCGGTCGTAAAGAAACGTCTCGAAACGGTTCATTGTTAAGGGCAATCTCTCAACGATACATTCTTTTAATCCGAAGGAACCTTTTATCGATTCGAGAAATCGGAATTCTGAATCGAGAAACGAAGGATTAATCTCTCGACCAGTCTTGGTAAACGAAGGTAGAGAACGAGGAATATTATAAAATACAAAACGAAACGACGGTGCCTAATAAAAAAAAACAAAACAAAAAAAAAACAGAGTGGTGTTGTACGATCCACTGGGATCCTTCCTCGCGACTCTGCTCTAGACTCCACGATCTCTCCCCGAATTTATCAATTCGATCGCGCGATATCTCGAGCCGCGGACGGCTTAAAGGATCCATAAGCTTGATCTCGAGACGAGATGCTCGCGGAAAGCGTCGAGCGTGGCCTTATTAAGGCGCGAGGCGAGGGTGAGGCTGGTGATAGGTGGAGGATCGGCGGAATCCAAGCAGGTAGGCGCCAACAATGCCAAGGAGCTGTCACGAGGAGGAAACCGTCGACACCGCGTTAACGACTCGCTGCCATGTAGGGCCAGCGCGGCCATTTCCCGCGCAAAGCTAAGAGAGTCCCTCTCGAGCGACTCTCGAGTGTAACGCGCGAGAAAGAGGGACGAGGAGGGCACATACGAAAGGGCGACCGTAGAAACGAGAAGGGAAATAAAGACAGAGGATAGGCAGAGGAGAAAGGAAAGGCCCTGCGTAAACCTCGTCGCTCGTCGTCCACCGCGTCGGCATGCAAAACGGGCGTTGCCTGGTCCCAGCGAACGACAGAACAGTAGGTCCGTGCGAGACACACGCTCTGGCCAGCCCAAGAGGGAGAGAACCGTGGAATTCCTCCGGTTCCTCTTTAACTGGTGCCTCTCTCTAATAACCACCGGGAGGAGTCGTTCAACGAACTCAGAGGAACGATACGAATCTTTACGAAGAAGCAGCAACCGTGTCACCGGGGGATCCGATTCCTCTCGAAGATACCGTTCCCTCTGAACGAAAATTAGAAGCCACTTATCGACTACCTAAACCATCCCCTTCCCACGAGCTATCCGCCGC